>NC_091833.1:106993316-107593316 GCF_037783145.1 Equus przewalskii | reverse complement strand
TAAGCATTTATTAAACAAATTGAAAAGATGAATTAATAGTTGTGTGGTGAAGACATGATATTTCCTTATACAGTATGTGTAAAACATTAACATGCGTAAAATATTTTTTGTTTGGACATTAAATATGGCATACAATTTTTTAAATTTTTTCATTCCTTTTTTTTTCCACTGGTAATTGGTGCCTATTAAAAATGAGATTTTGAGGGGCTGGCCCCGTGGCCGAGTGGTTACGTTCGCGTGCTCGGCTGCAGGCGGCCCAGTGTTTCGTCGGTTCGAATCCTGGGCGCGGACATGGCACTGCTCGTCAGACCACTCTGAGGCAGCGTCCCACATGCCACAGCTAGAGGAACCCACAACGAAGAATACACAACTATGTACCGGGGGGCTTTGGGGAGAAAAAGGAAAAAATAAAATCTTTAAAGAAAAAAAAATGCATTCTAAAAAAAAAAAATGAGATTTTGAAATTGCACTCTTCCTTGTGTAATTCTGAGAAAGAGGTCTTTTTGTGGTTTCTGGTGTGCCACCCTCTCACTGTAAAGGGAAAAACAACTAACTCAGGGTGAAATTTAAGTGAGATAACACTGCACATGATAATACATGAATAGAATAAGACAGGTCCACATTCAAGTGCTAAAAAAGAAGGCAGTAGTTTCCTTACAATTACCTTCTAGTCAGATCATAGTTTGGCAGATGACAAACCAAGCTTTAGGACCGTACATAAAAGATGAGAAAATAATTTCTGACTGAGGCCCTGAGTGAACTTCTAATTCGAGTTCATTCACCGTTCCCTCACGCCTGCCACTACACTTCTGCCGATGAGCTTGTATCGTGCTGTGCACAACAATCAATTACCCTTAGTTCATAAGAACCCCTTCTCCAGAGTAGACCATAGACCTGTGCAGGGCAGACACCTTGTTCTGAAGGTCTTTGTATTCCTGGAATCTAGTCCACAGCCGGTGCACAGCACAGACTGTGTGCACAGTTCTGAAGCGTGTACATGAATGAATGAGTGAACTTTTGTGACAATATTTTGATGCTTAATATTTTGTGGCTGGTTTTAAGAACTTAGTTCTAAACTATGCATTTAGATATGCGTGTGTATGTATACAACTATATATATGTTGTATGTATAAGTACAAATGTCGTTTTCTCTAGCTATTGAGATTATGGATGGTTTTTATCCTACTTGTAATTTTTATATTTTCAAATTATTTTGCAAAAGACACGTACCATGCTTTTGATCAGGAAAAAACAATGTGACAAATGCAATTTTAAAAAAGAAAAACATTTCTAGGTTCTTGATGATGTTCTTGATAATTAATGTAACTTGGAGAGCTGAGCTATTTTCTTTTCTGCACGAGTTTTGATGATTATAGCTTTAGAATATGTTTTAATTCCCAGTTTCTCTTGATTTTTGTCATTTTTTTCCAACGTCAAGACATAATATTTTCATTCAAATTCCAGAAATTTTTAAGAAAATCATAAGGGATGTGCCCAGGAGATTTTTTATGATGTTACCATAGCATAGCTAAAGATTAGAAGCATTTGAAATCAGGACAATGATCAAATAAACTATAGTATGACAATACTATGGCAGATTATGCATTATTAGAAATGTTATTTATGAAGAATATTTAAAGGCAGGTAAAATATCTATCATATCATGTTAAGTTCAAATTCTATGATATAAATTCTGGGAAAATCATATATATTACACAAAATTATTAACATTAATCATATTTATTTCTGAGTGATGAAGCTATGAGTAATTTTATTTTATTTGTACTCTTCTGAATTTTCAAAATTATATATGAGCACAAACTCATTATAACTTGAAAAAATTATTTGTAGAGTTGTTACTTTGCAAGGAGGCATATTGTTTTAAAACATAAATTTGAACTTTGCTTTGATTACCAATTACCTAGTTAAATAAGCAGAATTTTAAAATGTATCAGTATGAAAAAAAATTTAGTCTCAGCAAACAAAACAAAATAACCAAAATGTCCTTCAGTAAGTGAACGGATAAACGGTGGTACATTCAGACAATGCAATATTATTCAGAGCTAAAAAGAAACAAGCTATCAAGCGATGAAAAGATGTGGAGGAAACTTAAATGCATATTGCTAAGTGAAAGAAGGCAATCTGAAAAGGTCACATACTGTGTGATTCTAACTGTATGACATTCTGGAAAAGGCAAAACCATGGAGACAGGAAAAAGATCAGTGGTTGCCAGAGTTAGGAGGAAAGGAGTAATGATTAGAGGGAACAAAAAGGATATTTAGGGCAGTGAAATGATTCTGTATAATTCTATAATGGCGGAAATACGTTATTATACATTTGTCAAACACCAAGGGTGAACTCTAATATAAACTATGGGCTTTGGGTGATAATTATGCGTCAGTGTAGTTTCATTGATTGTAACAGATGTACCGCTTTGGTCAGGATGTTGATAGCAGGCGAGGCTATGCAAGTGTGGGGCATGTGGGCATGTGGGAACTCTATAATTTCCGCTCAATTTTGCTGTGAACCTAAAACTGCTCTAAAAACTTTTTTATTTTTTTTTTTAAGAAAAGCAAAATAGAAAATCAGCGAATGATATTCAGTACCTTTACTTTCAATGAATTCTATTTGGGGCTCTCTTTTGAGCTTCCTGTTTGCTCGTTTTTAGCCTGTTCTAAAGAATGGTAGGTTGAGAAAACATCGCTCAGCTGCTTCTTAGATATTCAAGAATGCCTTCCTCCTCCCAGCTGAGATGTTTGACCTTTAGCCTCTTCATGTTGGAATATGACAATGGAAAGCTCAGTGTCCCAGGGAATCAAGTAAACATCTCATAAGAAAATCTGTTGAGAAAATTTTGGCATGAATTTCGGGGCATTCTGGGTGGTTTGAAATGCACATATGGAATGGCTAATACATAAATTTTGCCCAAGTCGCTGTGAGTGGGCTAAATTTGACATCAGTGAGTGTGTTTCTCTGTTGTTTTTGAATTCAGCATCCATTCACCCTTCTGGTGATGATATCCTGGTTTTCCTCAAGAGAACTTTCCCTGCTCCACTCTCAGCCCGTGTGGGGCTCCACCCCTTAGTTCAGGCAGCAGGAGACGCAGACCTAATCTAATCAGAGCACACCAGTCCCTGACCACGGTGATTGGTTCAGAGCTAACAGCAAGGATTTTCTTAAGTGACTGGACTGAGCTGGTGGGGGGGTGGAGTGTGTTTGCTCAGCTGAGAGGTAGCATGGCGCAGAAGAGCATGCTGTCTGGAGCCCATTGCTTGGGCTTAAACCCAGTTCCCCAGTTCTGCCACCTACTAGCTAGGTGACCTTGGGTAAGACACTCATCCTTTCGAGGTCTTCCCCTGTAAAATGGCGCCAAGAATACTCCCTACCTCTGGGGTTGTAATGGAGATTGAACGAGTTAATATTTGTAAAGCCTGGTAAAGTGTTTGTCTCCTCAACATTTTCACTTGGGAATATAATGGCATCTCAAATTTAACATGCCCCGAACAAACTCTCCTTTCATAGGCTTCCTTAACTCAGTTAATATCTCCATCCTTCCAGTTGCTCAAGTCGAAATCCTTGGAGTTGTCTTTGATCTGTCTCTTTCTCTCTTTATTCCATAAACAAATTCTGCCAGTTCTATCTTCAAAATATATCAAGAACTCAGCCACATCTGCTGATGCCAACCCCGTTTAAGCTCCCACCATCTCTTGCCTGGATCAGAGCACCATAGCCTCCTAAGTGGGCACCCTGCTTCTGCCCTTGCCCCACTTCAGTTTATTCTTGACAAGCAACCAAAGCGAGCCTAAGAAAACAAAGCAGAAAATGTCACTCTTCTGCGCTCTGAGTGCCATCCATCCCCCCGCCCCCAGCACACATGCCTTCACATCTCCGTCCTCTTCTACTTCTTTCCTCCTTGCTCTTTCTGTACCAGGCACCTCTTACTTGACCTTTGCTGTTCTTTGAACACACCAGGCTTGCTTCTGCCTTAGGTCCTTTGCTCTTTTCTTCCCTCTACCTAGAACCCTGTTTCCCCAGATGTTGTGTGGCTATCTCACCTTCTTCAGATCCCTACTCAAATGCCACCTTCTCAGTAAGACCTTCCTTGGAGCCTCTATCCAAACTTGCAACCCTCCCTCCAGGCTTTATCTCATTTCCTACTTATTTTGTTTCTTAGCCCTCGTTACCACTTCACCTATGCCGTGGTTTACTTATTTATTTTGTCAATGATATGTTGGCCCCCTATTACAACATAAGCTCTATAAGGACTGCATTCTTTTAACTGCTGTATACCCAGGACCTAAAACAGTTCCTGGAACACAGCAGGTGTTCAGTAAATATTTAATGCACGAATGAATGAATAAATGAATGACAGAAGAAAAGATTTGCTTTAAGGATGATATTCATCAACAAACAGTTTGCAGTGCCTCCTAGGGACCAGGAACTTGGTAGTCATGGGGCTCACACCTGAGAAAAAGACTGTTTTGGTGTCCATTTACAATCTAGTGTGGGGCAAAGGAGGAGGAGGAAACTGTCTAAAAAAAAAAAAGCAAAATCAGGAAGTATAGGGTGCGTATGAGAACCCATGATAGGAATGAGAAAGCTCGTGAAGAATGTCCCAGATGTGGGGTGTTTAGGCGGTCACCTGAAAGTTCAGGAAGAGTTTCTTAACTGTTTGTCACATTTAACAGAAGGAGAAACTAAAAGCTCAAGTGCTCCTAAGTCACTACTGATTCATAATCAGAAAATAAGACAAAGCAAATATGAAACCATAACTTTGTGGGTGTGGGTGTCAATTGGTACAACTCCCTTGGCTGGAAATATCCTGCAAGTTTTTGTGTATGTGTGTGAGGGAGATTGGCCCTGGGCTACCATCTGTGCCCATCTTCCTCTATTTTGTATGTGGGATGCTGCCACAGCATGGCTTGATGAGTGGTGCATAGGTCTGCACCTGGGATCCGAAACTGCGAACCCCAGATGACCAAAGCAGAGTGTGTAACTTAATCACTATGCCACTGGGCCAGCCCCCATCTTGCAGACTTTTAAACGTTTGTGCCCTTTGTCCCAGGAAGTCGACTTTTAGAAGTGTATGTACTTGGACATGTGAAAAAAATATGCTGAATATTTATTCCAATATTTAATGTAGTAACAAAGGGGTGGGAAACCGAAGTGCCCATCGAACTGGGTCTAGTTAAAGAAACCATGGTACACTATCCACTGGAATACTGGGGCTCATTTAAAAGAATCAAGTAGGGCAACATGTGCTGATAGGGAACGTGTTCATTCTCTCTGGGGACAGACAGAAGGCCAGTAGGGCTGGAGTGCCTTGGGGGCTGGGGACAGAGGTGCCCGTGGAGTCTGGAGGAGTAGAGGGGCTCAGGTGCTTGCCTGCTGTGTCTACAGCAAGTGCAAGGATGAGGTAATCAGAGTTGCATTCCAAAAGTTACATCTTTATGGAGAGAGGCTTAAAAGAAAGCCACCACCCTGGCTGTGGTGGAGACAATGGGTGCCGGAGGTTGAGGAGAGTGGATTTGGAGAGAATGGTTGGGAAGCTCTTTCTAGGTGAGTAAGAAGGTGGCCTTTCTTTTGGACAAAGCTGGTGGTAGTGAAGATGAAGAAAGTGGATAGCTAATGGATAATTTTTGGGTTGAAGGAACCAACTTCGAGTTGGATGTATGGGATGAAGGAGAGCAAAAAGTCAAAGAAGACCTTCTCTAGCTTGAGCAACTGGGGTGTGTGTGTGTGTGTGTGTGTGTGTGTGTGTGTGGATTCTCTTTACTGAAATTGGAAAGACCAGAAGAGGAACCGTTTTGAAGAAGGAAGATGAACAAGTCAGTTTTGGATGGAGTAACCTGCAAGCTAGTGGAGATTTCCTCTCCTCTGTCAACACTTTGGCCCCATCAGGATCTCCCTGCCATGGGCTTTCTTAGTTTTTCACTGCCTCGCACCTTCCTTTTGCCCTCACTTCAGTTTCTGCAGGACTTAGGTGCCATGGCCCATTATTAAAATCCTGTCTGCTTAAACTTTCAACTTCTTTGCCTTTCTCTTACTGCCTGCACTTACCCGGTGTTACGGGTTGAATGGTGTCCCAATCCCCCCAAAAAATCATATGTTGAAATCCTAACCCCCAGAACCTCAGAAAGTGACTGGATTTGGAGTAAGGGCCTTTCAAGAGGTAATTCAGTTAAAATGAGGTCATTAGGGTGGGCTCTAATACGACTGGTGTCCTTATGAGAAGAGGAAACTTGGACACAGACGTTCGGACATACAAAGGAAAGACCATGTGAGCACACAGCAAGGAAGCAGCCATCTACAAGCCAAGGAGAGGGGCGTCAGAGGACACGGACCCCACTGACACCTTGATCTCAGATTTCCAGCCTCGGGAACTGTGAGACAATAAATTTCTGTTTAAGTCATGACAGACTTTGTGGCTTTGATACGGCAGCCCCAGTAAACTAATACATTAGCCAACCCCAACCCCATCAAATCCAGCTCTGTGCCTACTTTCACCCTTTCTTCTAAGCAGTGGGGAGTGGCTGGACAAAAAATTTAAAAAATACATCCACACTGACTGGTCTTTCTTTAAATTTCTGACCACTTAATGACACCCTGAGAACGACTCTCATTTCCCCAGTCTCCTCCAGCCCCACCCATCCCCCACCCAGTCATAGAAGATGACTTCCCATTTCACTGAGAAGCAATCAGAAGAGAATGCCCACATGTCACTGTCAGCAAGTGCGCTCCCCTTCCAGTCCCTGAAGCCATGTTCTCCACCTTCCTTCCGTGAGGGCGCAGAGCTCCTGCCCACGGCCCCCTGCGTCTGGGACTCCTTTCCTGACACCTGAGCTTTTCCCTCCCACAACTTCCCCCTCTCTTTCCTCCTTATTGGTTGTTACTTGTCTGCTGGGTTGTCTGTCACCCTACAAACATAGTGTTGCAGGTCTCTTCTCAGAACAAAATGCTCTGTCCTTGCTCCAGGAATAGAAGATAGGAATAGTGTCTTCTATTCCTTTACACAGAACTCTTCCCCTTAAATCATCTGACTTATGACACACTCTCTTCTCACATACTCTCTTAAACCTACTCTCCTTGGGCTTTGTCCCCAACATTCCTCTAAAAGAGCTCCTGTCAACAGCACCAGTAGCTCCCAGGGGCCCTTTCTTTTGTCTCAGGGGTCACTCCTCCCAGTCCTCTTTGCTGGAGCTCGTCTCACCTTTCTGATCTCCACTACAGGGACGCCCCATGGTTGAGACTCTGGGACTCTTGTCTTCTGTTTCTGCACTCACTCTCTACATGATCTTATTTGCCCTCCTGGCTTTAAAAACTATCAATATGCTAGGGCTGCCCAGTGGCGTAGCGGTTAAGTTTGTGTGCTCTGCTTCAGTGGCCCAAAGTTTCCCAGTTTGAATCCTGGGAACGGAGCTACACACCACTCATCAAGCAATGTTGTGGCAGCATCTCATATACAAAAAAGACGAAGATTGGCAACAGATGTTAGCTCAGGGCCAATCTTCCTCACCAAAAACAAACAAACAAACAAACAAAAAACTATCGATATGCTAAAGCTTTCCATAATCATGTCTCCAGCACTGAACCCTTGCCTGAATTCCAGATGTTGATACCCAATTGGCTACTTGATGTCTCCTCCTGGAGGTCTAAAAGACATCTCAAACTTAACACCGCCAAAACCAAATTCTTGTTTCACACCTTTTCCCCAAAACCAAATCTACTTTAGCCTGATTTTCCTATTGCTCTAAACGGCAACGTTGTCCTTCCTTCGGTCAGTTACTCACACCAAAAATCCTGGAGTCATCTTTGACTACTCTTTTTCTCACAAACTGCACATCAAATTCATCCTCAAATCTTGCTTCTACCTTCCCACCACATCCAGGATCCAAGTAGGTTTTCCTTTGCCGCCTTTGTTACTACTCTCTCAGTCAAAGTCATCCAGTCTCCACTGCAGTGGCCGCTCTCCATCTTTCCATCCTTACTCTCCCACAGTTTATTCTCAATGCAGAAGCTGAATTGAACCCTTAAAAAGTCATGCCAGATCAAGTCACTCAGTGACCTTGAATGGGTTAAAACTAAAATTCACAGTCCAAAAGTCCTTGTCCTGTCCTACAGGCCACAGGTGACCTGGCCTCCTGCTCCCCTCTGAACTTCTCTCCTATTCTGCCTCTCTCAACCTTGCATTCCGGCTCCCATGGCCTCCTTGACGCTCCTGGAACAGGCCAACAGCATTTCTGCCTCAGAGTATTTGCATTTGCTATTCCCTCTGTCTGGAAAACTTCTGCCCCAGGGAGTCCTGTGGTTCGATCTTCCACTTTCCTTAGGCATCTGCTGAAATGTCACAGATGCTCCTCGTGCTAAGGAAACTTGAGAGAGGAGAGGCAGGAGATGTCTGGGAAAAGCCACTCAGTTATTTACTGAACCACCACTTACAGTGTTTACTTCCTGCCAGACACTGTTCCAAGCACCTCCCACCGATTGGAAAATTGCATCCCCTCCATAGCCTCACAGAGCAGGCAGTAATAGCTAACTTTTACTGAGTGCTTACTACAGTCAGGCATTGTGCTAAACACGTTGTAAATATGAACTCACTTAATCCTCATAATAACCCTGTAAAATAGGTACTGCTATTATCTATGCTTTACATTTGAAACACAGAGAGGTCAAGTAACTTGCTCTATGGTCACCCAGCCAGTGTATGGTGGAGCTGGGTTTGAACCCAGAGCTTAACCACTGAAGCCACTTGAGAGAAGCGGTGAGGCTTAAGTGGAGCCTTTAAAGGGGGCTGCACAGGCATTTCCCAGCGCTAAAAGGAGAAGCAGAGCATTCTTTCCCAGGCGTGAGGCATTGCTATTACGGAAACACAGAGGCAGGCAGGCAGCCTTCAGACTTTCCAGGAAGCAGATGAGGCTAAAGTGTGAGGTGCAAGGTCGATAAAGGGAGCTGGCCCCGGAGCAGCAGGATAAACTGTTATTCGGGCATCTGCAGAGTAAGGTTCAGGTGGCTGTTTCTCCCCGGAGACGGCGAGTCCCAGTTGTCTGCTCAGAAGTCTAGAAGTGAGCGCTGTGGTAGTTGTTGTAAGTCCTTTGAATCCTTATTGGTCCAACCGCCAGGGAACTTTGAAGGAGGGGGTGGGGTGGGAAAGGAAGCCGAGAAAAGGCAAGCGAAAGATAGAGGGGAGGTGCAGTTTCAGAGCCGGCTAGCACTCTCCAACTTTCCTGCCCAGCCGCTGCCGGCCTCTCCTCCAGCTTCGCCTGGCCAAGCCCGCGTGAGACCCCCATGGCCAACCACAGATTCAGCCCCGTGTCCGAGGGGGAACAACCCTGCTGCGACATCTCCAGGAAAGCCCAGATCTGTCTCTGCGTGGTTCTCTCTCTCCTGGTCTTGGTGATCATCGCAGTGGTGACTGCAATCCTGATGTGGCCCCGGTCGCCGCCCAACCACAAGGAGTGGCAGGGGTCGGGCACCACTGCCCATTTTGGCGATATCGTGCTGGGCAGATGCTACACCTACACTCAGATCGTGCGGCCGGAGTTGAGGTGAGTGGGCGTCTGCGGCGCACGGCCGGACACCGCGCGCGGGCGTTGCTGAGCGCGCCTGGGCACGGCTGGCACGGCTGGCACGGCTGGGCGCCGCGCGCGGAGCAGCCGGCCGCATTGCCCGAAGCCGGGCATCTCCTGCTCCGGGTCAGCTGAGCGCCCGCTGGGCAGTGCTGAGGAGGAGTCTCGGGCTGGCGATGTTGCGCGCCACTCGCCAGAGCGGCCGGCGTTGGCGCCGAGCGGGCCGCGCAGAGAGCGCTGCTGGTGGCCCGGCCCGCTCAGCTGGTGAACGCTCTGCCGAGCTGCCCGCCTTCTGGGCAAGCCGCCCTGAGCCCGACCCGACGCACAGTCACCCGCGGGCGCGGGGCGGGAGGCGGAGGAGCTCGCTGGCTGGCTTGCTTCTCCGGGGTTTCCCTCGCCGGCTCCGACTGGGAAATGCACCGGCCGGTTACCGACGACACATGGGTAAATGGCTTGAGGAGCCTGTGGTGGGGGATGGCGTCAGAAGGGCCAGACCACGAAATGCATTTCCTTCATTCATATAAAACAGTACCGATTCTTGCCCGCCGTGAAGTGAATGTGACTAGAGAACTCATTAATAACGCAAAACAAAACAAGAACCATTTTAAAATTGAGATGTAATTTATATGGTCAGGTGCATCAGCTCGAGGATTCTGTATAGACCCTGGAAACACCCCCAAGTCAGTCCATGGAACCTTTCCAGAAGGTTCTTTGTGCCCCCTGCCAGCTAGCTACTAACTTCTCCCCAAGGGGAACTGCTTTCCTGACTTGCATTCCCTGGGTTTGGTTTCACCTAGAGTACTCTTTGTGTGTGTGTGTGTGTGTGTGTGTGTGTGAGGAAGATTGATCCTGTGCTAACATCTGTTGCCAGTCTACTTTTTTTTTCTCCCCAAAGCCCCCCAGTACATAGTTGTATATTCGAGTTGTGAGTGCCTCTAGTTGTGCGTGTGGGATGCCTCAGCATGGCCTGATGAGCGATGCCATGTCTGCGCCTAGGATCCCAACCAGCGAAACCCTAGGCCTGGGAAGCGGAGTTGTGGGAACCCAACTACTGGGTGACAGGGCGGCCCCAGTCTTCCTCTTTTTGCTAGAGGGAGATTATGGCTGAGCTAACTTCTGTGTACATCTTCCTCTACTTTATGTGGGATGCTGCCACAGCGTGGCTTGGCAAGCGGTGCTAGGTCCGTGCCAGGATCCGAACGTGCGCCCAAGTACTCATTTTTGAGGTTGTATATAAAGTAGAACAAGCTGGGAAGTACAAAGTTACTTCTCAGGCTGCCCAAGGCAGGTGGCCGAGCGCGAGTTTATGCCCTGCGCTGGAGTTTGCACAAGTCCGTCTCTGTGAAACCCGCAATCTCGGCTCCCCGCTCGCGCTCCGCGGTTCGCTTCCAATGCAGGTGGGGGAGGGCTTACCTGCGAATGAGTCTAAAGATTACTATGCGCAGGGAAGTGTTTTGTTTACAGATAATTAAATACTTAATTGAGGAGAAATTAAGAAATACTAGGAGAAACTAGAAGGTGAGGTGTTCTTTCAAGTTACACTTGGTATCGATTAAATCAAGTGAAACAATCTGAAATGGTAATGATAAAAAGAGATATTTTTATTTTCACCTTAATTTAACAGTTCAAAAATTTTTGTTGTTCAATCGTCTTTGGTGAGTTCCCACTGTTGGTTAGATTAGCACGTACCTGTAGCAAGCGAGATGTGCCGTAGAAACCAAGAGGCTTTGCGATGTTTATTAGGATGCGTGTTCAGTATTAAACACATATGTGTGTATACAAATGTATAAATACGTATATTCAATATATATATGTGTGTATGTGTATACATTCAAAAAATATTAACAGGGGATATCTTCTGTTAATATTTTTTGAAAATCCTTCCAGATATTTCACAATGAGTGTACACACACACACACACACTCTTTATGTAAATGGGTGAGTAATAATATGGTACTTACTATGTTCCAAGCACTTAAAAAAGTACCAAATCATTTAGTCCTTTAATGGATGCATGAGGCTGTCACTATTGCCATCTTCATTTTACACATGAGCAAACTGAAGTCGAGAGTTTGAGTAAATTTCCAAAAATTTGGCTCCAGAGCCTGAACTCTTAGCCACTACACACTATTGCCTGTGTATGTTCTCTAGGTAGGCAGTGACCATATAACTTAGTGACCATATCTGGAGACTTCGTGTGTATGTGTGTGAGGAAGACTGGCCCTGAGCTAACATCTGGGCCAATCTTCCTGTGTTTTATATGGGATGCCACCACAGCTGGCTTGATGAGTGGTGCTAGTTCTGCACCCAGGATATAAACCTATGAGCCCCTGGCCACCAAAGCAGAGCCCGAGAACTTAACCACTATGGCACTGGGCCGGCCCCTATCTGGAGACTTTTTGAAAAGAAAGAAGATGCTATTAATAATTATGCTGAGTCGGTAAGGTTAAACCGGAAGATATGGTCACTTTATCTTTGGGTGTTTTAATAGCATGAACTCTGGAGTCACTCTGCTTAGTTTATGTCTTGATGCTGTCACATTGTAACTTTGGGAAAGTTGCTTTCTTTGTGCTGCAGTGTTCTCAACTATAAAATGGAATGATAGTACCTATCATTAAGTAGTATCTACTTAACAATGGTACCTAACAGGAGGAAATTATGAGGATTAAGAGGAATAATCCTAATATATAGTAATTGCTCAAAGTGTTAACCATTTGAAATGCAATATCACAGACATCTTTCAACAATAATAAATATAGATCAAGGCCAAAATCAAAACGGATGCCTGGTATCAGATTTATTTAAATCACAATCCAATAAATCAGTCCTCCAATGATGGAATTTATGTTGTTTCTAATTTTTTACTATTTATTCTTTTTTTAACTTAAACTTGGTCCTGGAGATCTTTCAATGTCAGTACATATAAATTTACTTCATTGTTTCTAACAGCTCACAGTATTCTATAGGGTAGATGTGACCATTTCCTATTGACAGAAAATTATTTTGTTTTCAATTTTCAGTCCCATTCATTCATTCAGCAAATATTTGCTGACCGTCTACTATATTCCAGGCAGCGATCTAGCTACTGAAGATACAGGGACAATGACAAAGTCCCCACTCTCATGAAGCTTTCGTCCCAGTTGGAAGAAGCATGCTGCCATGGATGTCTTTGTACATGTATTTCTGTGGACACACAAGGGTGTTTCTCTAGGATAGATTTCTAGTGGTGGAATTGCTGGATTAAAGGGAGAATTATGCATATTTTATATTTTGATAAGTATTTCCAAATTTCCTCCAAAGCAACTGTACCATTTTATACTCCCATTACCATCTATCAGAAACCATGCTTTCCCACATGCTGTTCATTGTGGAATAGTATCAACTCTTTTTATTTATGAGAAAAATGACATTTATGTCATTGATTATCATCTATGTCAAATGATTATCAGTGAGTCTTAGCATGTTGAAGACATTTATTGGTCATTTATATTTTTTCCTGTGAATTTCCTCTTGAGATCCTTGCTAATTTCTACTGAATTGCTTGTTTCTTCCTTTAAATGGGAGTTCTTTATATGCTGTAGATTATATATATGGTGTTTTCTTTCTGTCTGTCTGTTTTCCTTGTAACCCTTCCAATTTCTGTGTCCTCCTCCCCAGACTTTAACTTCAAGGTCATGACTCTTGGATCAATAGTTTCCTTCTTCTGTGTCTGTTGTTGAAAGTCTGGCATGCTGTTCCCCTTGTAGTCATACCCTTTTAACATCAGCAGTCTTTTCCCTGATGGATTCTGAAGTCATCCCTGTGACCCGCTTCTCACGTCCATCCCTCACTACATCACTCTCTCTGGCCTTGGTCTTCTAGATCGGGCCCAAGCAGCAATTTATGTCAATTATTCAACCTAGTATTTCTACTTTGATATAGTTCTTACCTTTGTAGGTCTTTATTAAAACTATGTATTAACATATAAAAATGTGATATGTGATGCCACATGAAACAAAACCACTATAAAAAATTACACATATAATAATTATAACTATGTAAAAGTGAATGTAAGGGGAAAAAGATGGTAAAACCTGGGTGGCACTGCGGGACTAACGATGGAAGTATTGTAGGTTCTTTCCTTTTTATTCTTCAGTTTCAAATAATCTATGATTGGTATTTTGCTTATCTATTACTATATAATAAACAACCCCAAAACTTAGTGGTTTAAAATATAAATAATTTTATTATTTCACGTGACTGTGGATTGATTGGGCTTAGCTCGGCAGTTCTGCTGCTGCTTGTGATGTTGGCTGGGGCTGAAGACATCTGGCCACTCAACTAAGCTGGGATGTCCAAAGAGATGGGGCATCATTCCTACAAAGGGCACTGTGGAGGAGTCAGCTGAAAGGCTGGTGTCACCTGGGAGGCTGGAAAGGCTGGGTCTCTCTCTCCATGATGTCTCAGAGCCCTGAAATCTCACCTGAGAACATGTTTTATGGGCAGCACTCAGAATGTGATCACGGCCTTGAGGCCATTTTGTACTTTGATATTCTTTTACCAGGAAAGACAGGGAATGACAAATAGTTTTATTTTCAAACCCAGCAAATCCTGACTTGGGAATATTTTCTCTTGATTCTGCTTAAAAATAAACAATTCCTTTTTAGTTAATTTCTCTCTGTACCTTATCGTATACAGCTAAAAGAAATGAGTTGGCACTTTCAGCATTCTGCCTGGAAATCTCCTTCACCAAATTCCTAAGTTCATTAGGTATGTTTCTGTTAGCTCCATTACTGCAGGTGACAGTGTTGCCAAACTGTCCGCCACTTCGTAACATGAGTCACCTTTTTCCTAGCCTCCAATAGCAATTTCCTCCGTGTCCATCCAGCCTTCACAGACAGTCTCCTTAAGGCATTTCGTACTTTTGCTTACCTCCCAGTCCCCAATCTAGTGCCACATTGTAGTAATCAGGTTCTCTAGAGAAAGAAAGCAAGAAAGAGAGAGAGGAGATTGATTTTAAGGAACGGGCTCATGTGATTCTGGAGGCTGACAAGCCTAAAATCTGCAGGGTAGCCAGGCACTGGAGACCCAGGGAAGGAAGGGTTGATGTTGCAACTTGAGTCTGAAGACAGTCTGATTGCCGGAGTCCTGCTCCAGCCGAGTCCAGGTTCCTGAGGGAGGGACGGAGTCGGCGCAGTAAAGGAAGAGACGTGAGACTTGAGTCGGTGCAACCAAGTCTGTCTTTTCTGTGCACAAGTGTCGTTTTTTTATCTTTCAGGATTAGTACCGAAATAGCTCTACAAATATTCTCAGAGAGATAAGGAAGTACAAAGCGAGCACAAGAATTTTTATTAGCATTCCATTCTATAGAGCATAAGGTTAATGATCATCTTTTCCACAATTAACTACTATTTATTGTCTCTAAACTACAGGAGATAGGTAGCTTAACATCTGTTGTAGTAGAACAAGTTTAAATTTAACTTCTAAACTTTAAAGGGTATAGAAATGACTTCCTCTACTATTTTGGGACGAATATATATTGACGTCAGGGATGAGGTCTATTTGAATCTTCTATTCTTCATGTAGAGATTTGTGGCTTCAGAAACAAAGGTAATTAATGGTAAAGTTAGATCAAAGGCAGAGAGAAGGTCCAGACATCCGGACAGGACAGCATTCTGTCTGTTCACTTCCGGGGAGCTACCCCTGCCCCCATCGATCATCTAGTCATTGTTCAGATGGTTAACGGGAACAAAAAGCAACTCCCGGGTAGCTTATCCCCAGGACTATGTGCGTTCTCAGCAGGTAGTTAAACATCTTTATGTTCCCGCACCCCTTAGAGGGTGAAAGCATTCCTTTGTCTTTCAGGAGGTAGGACTATTTGTCCCTTGAGCACACTGCCCGGAGAAAATATCATTTTGCTAGTAAGGCATCAGGCTGAAAAGCTAAGTTAAATTATATATCTTCAAGAATAAAAAGCAGGAACAAGTATAGTCATAACCTTGATAGAAAGCATACATACATTTCAGAAAATATCAGGGGTGACGGCCGGCCATTCATCACTGAGGGGCGTCCCTGCGCCCCTCGGCCCTTCTCAGCCCGGACCCTGTCAGACGGCTGTACAGGCATTGGTAACACAGCTCCAGGCATCTGATGGCAGAATTCCCTTTTCCTCTGGAGAGGTCAGTCTTTTTCTTAAGGCCTTCAGGTGATTGAATGAGGCCCATCCATATGAGGGAGGGTCATCTGCTTTACTCAAAGTCCATCCATTTAAATGCGACGTCCAGACACGTTTGACCAAATATCTGGGTACCATGGCCTAGCCAAGTTGCCACAGAAAATGAACCGTCATACACATGTTAGGTTTTTGTTATGCAGCACCTCACTTCCGGGTGCCACGTTCTGTTTCAGTTATCTATTGCTGCATCGTAAACTACTCTAAAGTCACTTTAAGTCTTTAAGTCACTGTGGTGACTTAAAACAACAACCCTTCTATTATGTGCCATGATTCTGTGGATTGCCTGGGATCGGCTGGATGGTTGGCTTCATGTGTTGCCAGCTGGGGCTGCAGTCATCTGGGAGATTGACTTGGCTGGAACATCCAAAAAGTCATACTTACGTGATAGAGCCGTGGCACCTGGGCTCAGCTGGGATGGCCGAGCCTCTGTTTCTCTCTGTATCATCTCAGGGCTTCTCCTCCTTGTGGCCTGTCCACATGATCTCTCCATGGTGCAGCTCCATTTCTTCCAAGTTCTTAAACTCAAAAGTGGAGCCTGGCAGGCCTTCTTAAAGCTTTAGACCCATAACTGACACAGTATCACTTCCACCACATTCTATTGATTAAAATAGTCATGAGTTTGGCCCAGAATCCAGAGGAGAGAAAACAAACTCCACCTCTTGATGGGAGGAGTAACAAAAATTTTGTGGATGGCTTTAACCCTTCATGTATCTTTATGTTAATTTTTAATTTTCATCTTCTCCTTGCATTTTTTGTTGTTCTGTTACATCTATTGTATTTCTACTTCATTAACTTTTGTTAACTAGTTTTAAAAATTATAAAAATCTAAAATACGTCTCCTGGAATATAAGCTCGTTGAGTCTCTAGGGACTTTTCTGCATATGTGTGTGAGGAAGATTAACCCTGAGCTAACATCTGCTGGCATCCTCCTCTTTTTGCCAAGGAAGATTGGCCCTGAGCTAACATCTGTGGCCATCTTCCTCTATTTTATATGTGGGACGCCGCCACAGTGTGGCTTGATAAGCGATGCACAGGTCTTCAACAGGGATCCAAACTCATGAACCCTGGGCTGCTGCCGAAACAGAGCATGCAAACTTAACCACTAGGCCACCAGCCCAGTCCCAAGTCCAGGGACTTTTCGTTGATGACATATCTTAAGGACCTAAAATAGTGCCTGGAATATAATAAACAAAAATACTTAGTTGAATTAAATGAATGGTATGAAAGTCAGTATATTACAAATAATAGAAACAAACAAAGCCATAATAAATATACCTCCCCAACAAACTTTTCAGTACCATCACTCTCAAATCCATCAATTTCTCTTTTGGGTATATAGATTGCTAATTTTTCTTTTGCATAAGAGCTTCTTGGTATTTCTTTGTAGGTCATAGGATTTTTTATCTTCTTCACCTATTCTTTTTTCTTGGTTTTCCTTTTCCAAAGTATCTCATGCCCACAGAACTCACTTTCTGCCAGTCTTTTAGTGGGTAGGCACTGTTGAAACTTGTCGCTGGTTATCAAGCTGGGCTTTTATTGAATTAAACCAGGATTATTAAATACAGGACATTCCAGGACAGATTATATCTGGTTCTCTTGTGTCAAAGTTAACACACAGGAGCTACCTCTGACCAAGATGGCCTTGGGCATATGAGACCCAAGACACGTGGCCAAGATTCACCTAAGTGTTAGAGAATTGTTAGCACTGTTGACTTAGGGATATTTGTACTGTGGCAGAGTGTCAAGTGTCCAGGCAACAGTCAGGACCCAGGGAATGTGCGTGAGTGGAGCAAAGCCTGCAGGAGGGAGTGGACAACCAGCACCCAGAATAGCACGGGCTTCTAAGGAGGCACCTAGATGCTGTGGCTTCAGTTCCATGAATCTTCTCACCCTGGGGAGAACCAGTGCTTCCCTGTGAACTGCAGGCATCAGGGATAGCTGCTGGCTGTCTAGGGATGGAAGCAGGCATTTCTCTGACAGCTCTCCTCATCCCTGCCCCAAGACAAGCTGGGGTCTTCCCTTGAGGGGAAGGACTCTTTGATTCACCTCTGCATCCCCTGTTATCCAGCACATTGCTCATCACATTATAGTCTCTTAATAGATACTTGCTAAATTCAACTCACTTAAGTCCACTCATGCTGATTGAAACGTAAACATTCATAGAGAGAGACTTAATCAGAGAAAATTCTTCATCTGTCTTAGCCTATCTTCTAATGGTCTCTTCTGTGCCCACTTTCTGGTTCCTTTATCTTTATTTCACAATTCATTTTTTCTTCTCCTTCCCCTTCAAAATTTCTAGCAAGATTTCTCAGGGGTTGATTTTTCATTTTCGCTTCCCCATGCCTTCCATTTTAATGACTTTAGCATTTTATTAACTTCTACTCAGTAAAATGTATTAGTAGAAAATGTATAAAAGAGCAAATTCATACAAACACTGAGTAAAGACTTACTGTGTGCCTGGTGCTGGGGCTAGACCTGGGGGATTAGAGAGGAAGAAAAGGCAGGGCCTGCTCTGTAGGGTCCTATAGAGGAGGTGGGGGAAGACCAGGGTGGAAACCAAGCACTGAGGGTGGTGTGATCTGCAAATAGGTTTGTACACACATGAGAGGAGCCCAGGGGAGGGAGGGGTTGTTAGCCTTTTGCTAGAACCCGCAGAGGTGTGTAACATGCACTCAGGTCCCTATCAAACAAGAACATATGGGAATTGCTATGAGTCAAGTGCCAGCACATTGCCACAGAGATTCGGAAATGAGCATCACCCACCTGCTGGGGTAGAGTTAGGAAGGACTTTATGAAAGAAGCAACATTTGGGGTCTTCTTTCTACTATATAATTTTAACAAAAGGGTGTTCTGAAGGGTGTGTGCTACTCTATTGAATGAAGCCCCGGAGACAGACATGATGCTGCTGCTGGAGGAAGATTGACCAACTGAGGGACGTAACTCGTTAAAGATTGTAGGACTTTGGGGAGGATCTCACAGGCAAGAGGGTCTGGACCTCATGTTGGCCTGTGCACAACCCTGACTTCTTCAGCACACAGGAGGGTATGAGGGTGAACATATTTGCACAGGACAGAATTCTGGCATCTTTTCCCTTTAGGCTGATGGAATGACCACCTGCTCAATGTCTGTATCCTGGTTAGACCATGAGCTTCATTCGAGCATTGTATGGCCTCACATTCACCTGTGTGCTCTCAATGCTTAGGACCATGATTATCAGGCTTCCTTCACCCCTCCTTTCATTCTGGGGTTCTAAAAAAGAGAACAGTGGCCAGAGGGTCTTAGATGTACCAGACTGAATGTGGAAAGTGAACTAGAGAAAGTGAAACAGGGCTGTAGGGCTTGGGGCGTGGGTGCTTTTGTGTTCACAAATGGGGAAGTCAGACTCTAGAGATGAGTTATCTGTAGAAGGAAGGGTGGAGCGAATACATATGCAAATAAACTGAATTTGGAGCCTGTGGGGCTTGGGGTGCAACCAGGACATCTGGGAGAATGTAGCTCTGGGAACAGAATCTTCTAGAAGGAAAGGCTCGTTGGAAGCCCTGGTTGCACATCAGACAACCAAGCGAGAGAAGGCAGAGATGAGAGGAGAGGGAGAAGGGGAGATGTTACTTCTGTGCTCTTTGGCCTAGTATTTTGCTTCAGATGCTCTTTCTAGAAAGATCAGTGGTGTTCACCGCCAATGTCCCACCCACGCTCCTTGTTCTGGTATCATCATTAACAGCTGAAGGAGGTGGTGGTGTTTGGCCTGGAGAAAACTTTTCTTCTTAATACAATGAACACTCAGGGCTTTTTTGCCTTCTCCTGGCCTCTTCAGTGGGAAAACCCTTGGAAAACAGCTGCCAAAAGTTCGTCTAGAAATTTTGAAAGGAGAAAGGTTGGGAGTCATGTTTATGGCTTGTCTACAACGTACTAGGAACTTTATATGGTTGGTTCTTTTAAAACTTTATCAGAATCCTGTCGGGAGAGACTCAGGACACACATCATATGGATGGGGAAATGGAATCTGAGAGAGGTTAAATAGTTGGGCGATATCTTAGTTAGTCAGGGCTGGCTGGGTATTTGTGGGGCTCCGTGCAAAGTGAAAACGTGACACTCGCTGCTCAGAAAGCAGGAGAAAGCTTTTCCTTTCTTCTACGGTCTTTCTTACCACCTCCCAGGTGGTTTTTACTTGCTCTTTAATGTTGATTCCCCTTGGACACAGGGGCACTTGCATGGAGAGGGTAGACCCTCACAGGTGCCTGGGCAGCACCTGCAACTTGCCACGCAGAGAAGGTCCACCTGACCCTGACCCTCCTGCACTCAGGCTCCTGCTGGGGGCGAAGGGTGGCCGTGGTCATTAGGTGGCTGAGGAGCTGCCCCAGGGAGGTAGAGAAGAAGCAGGAGGCGTGAACCAAGGCTTCAAGCCCCTGGTGCATGCTCCAGTGTCCCATTAGGCTTCTCTCGCAAAACACAAAAGCAAAGACAAAATTATTAAGAATTTCCAACTGCAGAGCATTGAACTCCAAGTGCAGGGCTTTCTGGGCCCAGGGCCCTGTGTGACTGCATCGGTCATATGCCCGTGAAGCCAGGCTAGCAGTTAGTACTTGGCAGGGTGGGGATTGCAACTCATCTCTTTCTATCCTTGGAATCATCAGATCCCTTAGACCAATGGGAAAACTGAGGCATGGAGTGATTTTTCCCGAGGTCCAGACCTGGTAAGAGGTAGAGCTGGTTTTTGAACTGACTGCACAGCTTGGAGCCACCACATCACATGACTTCCAAAAGAGTGTGGTCTAAGCAAGTCTTAGGGCCTTGAGCACCCCATTCAAACTATATTAGCATTTCTGTAGTCTCCAGATGGAGGCATCTGGTACTTCTTCTGTCTGTCTCAAAGGTGAGTCATGAGGCTGCAGTGTGAGGTCACTGGTCTCCTCCTTTTAGGAAGGCAAGGTCCTAGAGCTCAGCGCTCTCTCTTTGTGCTTCAGGAAATGGTGTGAATCTCTGCGGGTGAAGCAGCAGAATGCCATGCCCTGCCCTGGTTGCTAGGACATGTTCTTTGTGGTTTATTTCACCTCTTGGACCTTTACCTCTTAGAGCTGAGTCTGGAAGGATGTAGTGCATACCCTGCATCCCGAGTCCCATGCCTGTGGAAGGCATTGCTGATTGATCACTGCCTATTGGGTGAGCCTGGGTCCATTCTCACAATCCTCTACCCAGCATGCCACATAGATGCTATCAATTGGTTAGAGTTGTTCTGAGAGATGACATTTATTTGTTATTCTGCATCAGAATCATTGCTTGTCAGCCTACGTAGGTAAGTGTAAAATATTATTTGTCCCACCTGGGGATAGTCCATCATCATTCCATCCACTTGCAGTTCTGGGTGCTTAAGTTCGAGAATGACTAACAAATGAGAGTGGGTCCAGAAGTAGGGGGCTGCAGGAGGAGAAGCTGGATGAGGGAGTTCAAGGGCTTGGGGCTGATGGCTTAGAGAGATCTGATGGGAGACAGTGTAGGTGACCAGGTGTCCTCCACCAGTTGAAGAAGTCTTGCTGCAAGGAGATCAGGTGTGTGTTGTGTAGCTCTACAAGGCAGAATCAGAGCCTCAAACAGCAAAAAGTCAAGAATCACAGCTCATCACAATTCGAATTCATTTGTCAGAGTAGCAGTTTCAAAGAGTTAAGAGCATGACTTTCATAACATGCAAAATCAACATATGTCAAAGATTTACTCATTTATGAGGGAACTAGTAAAACGATAAAGTCAGTTCAAAGAACATGCGGAGGACTGTGCATTTATAAGTATTTAAAAAGGAATGTTAGAATTAGGTTGATGGGTTAGTTATAAAACTGGTTAATGTGAGGCTGGCCTGGTGGTGCAGCAGTTAAGTTCACACATTCCGCTTCAGCGGCCCGGGGTTCGCCGGTTCGGATCCCTGGTGTGGACAAGGCACCTCTTGGCAAAAGCCATGCTGTGGTAGGCGTCCCACATATAAAGTGGAGGAGGATGGGCACAGATATTGGCTCATAGCCAGTCTTCCTCAGAAAAAAGAGGAGGATTGGCAGCAGTGAGCACAGGGCTAATCTTCCTCAAAAAAAAAAAAAAAAAAAAAACTGGTTAATGATCTACAAGGCAGTAAAAAGCCATAAGCTTTGGGAGTATCTTTTCTATCAGACAGAAATTATTTGCATCTCTAACAGACAAGATCCATAAGTTACCCTCTCATTTCATAAGCTTTGATAGTGAATAGCAAAGACAAAGAAGAAGACATTCTGCTAGATAATGAAATAATTCTTGGGTGAACTTGTCCAGCTATGTCCCAATATGACAGTGACAGGACATGCTGCCCACCATTTTGCTTTATTTGCAAGTTTTAAATAATTTTGTAAAACGTTGATTCTGTAAGTTTTTATCCAGCTTCTATTATGTCCCACAAACTATTCTAGATCCTGGGGATATATCGCAGCAAATAAAACGGCTAAGTTCTTGCTCACGTGGAACTTATATTTTTGGGGTGGGGGTGGGGGGATTGGCATAGACGATCAAGCAGGCAGATACATAGTGTGGCAGATGGTGGAAGGTGCTAAAAAGAGTGCTGGGGGGGAGTGTTTAGAGTTTTAAGTATGATAATAAAATAAGGAAGGCTTCACTGAAAGCTGACATTTTAGCAAAGACCTGAAGAAAGAGGGAGAGCAAAACATAGAAATGTGTGGGGAAGAACATTCCAGGCAAAGGAAGAGATGTTCAAACAACAGCAGGGAAGCCCGGAGGATCAGATCTGTTTGTTACGGAAATTTTCAAGCATATGTAAAACTACGGAAAATGATAATCAACCCCATTTACCTATTACCCAGCCTTAGTAATTACCAACGTCTGCTATCCTTATTTCATCCGTCTCCTTACTTTTTTTCCCTAAAGTACTTTAAAGCAAATTCCAGACTTCATATCATTTGGTCTGTAAATACTTCAGTTTGTATCTCCAGCAAAAAAAAGCGAAAAACATAACTCTAATATCATTACCATGCCAAACAAAATTAAGAATAATTCTTTAATATTATCTAATATCCATCCTGTGTTCAATTTCCCATGATTTTCTTAGAAATGTGGCTTTATAATTGATTTGTTCAAATAAAGATTCACACGTTGCATTTGGCTCTCTTACGTGTCTTTCATTTCATAACCCTTTTCCCTCCCGCGTTTTTAAATGGTTATTAATTGGTTGAAGAGACCGAGCAATTTGTCTTGTAGAATTTCCCACCTGCTGGATTTGGCTCCTGGTTTGATTTAACCTGCTCCTCTATTCCCTGAACTCCCTGCAAGCTGAGGGCTAGGTTAGAGTCACATGAGGTTTGGGGGTGGGCAGAAATGCTTTAAAGAGTGGGCAGTGTAAGTCCTTGGGCACCACATCGGGAGACACGTTATGCCACGTTGTCTGACATTTAGGGAGACAAACAGGACTGAGTATTATCTACCTGATTCGTTCATTAGAAAGTTCCACAACAACTTTTCATTTAATTAGTTTGGCAGCACTTGATGATTGTTGCCAAGATCAATTATTTCTGTAGGGGCTATAAAATGGATATTTTCTAATTCTAAGATTCCCTCCGCACTTGTTTACTCTAATTCTTCTAAACAGAAGGCTTTCTCTCATTCACCATTTAGTTGCCCTGAAATAGAGTCAATGCGAGAAAAGCAGGACCGGTGCTTGATTCTTTTCCTTTATTTATCAGTTTACAGAATAATAAATCGGTGAATGCCCTGTCAACCTCTAGAGATGACCAATGAGTTTCTTTTTAAAATATCATTAAGAACTCTTCGGGGCTGGCCCCGTGGCCGAGTGGTTAAGTTTGCGCGCTCCGCTGCAGGTGGCCCAGTGTTTCGTTGGTTCGAATCCTGGGCGCGGACATGGCACTGCTCATCAAACCACGCTGAGGCAGCGTCCCATATGCCACAACTAGAAGGACCCACAATGAAGAATATAGAGCTATGTACTAGGGGGCTTTGGGGAGAAAAAGGAAAAAAATAAAATCTTTAAAAAAAAATTATTAAGAACTCTTGGATTTTTATGTGTTTAATGTGTATCAATTCTTTATGTCACCATTCTATTTATTGTTTAAATTGTTCCATCTTTGGCCTTTAAGTCGGCTCTGTGACATGTTGACATGACCCTACTTGTTTCTGAGAGCTTCTTTTCTTTTTGTCACAATATGTTCCAGGCTCGTCTTGTAAATGCCCTCCCCTAGAACTGGGATTGGCCATTTCTACAAGGAATCCTGCTTATTCTTAGTGGAAACAAAATTTAGAGACTATATAAGAGTGTCATACTTTTTTGGCTGTTTTAGTAGACAGTGCTATAAAATGTATCCTTTTAAGGGAAGAGACAAATAAGAGTTAGTATTGATAATTCCAATTCAGTAAAGGGCACAAAGTTTTTATTTAATATTTTTTATTTTATGTTTGTATTTCTTTTCTCTGACACTGAAAATCTTGGTTCCTAATGACATTAATATAATTATGTGTTTGCTGTCATATATATATAATTATATATATAAGCATATTATTATTATTAGTAACAAAATGTCTAAATGTCTGTATGGTTCTTTTAGTCCTTAGGATATAGGATACATCCCACTAGTGACATATAGAACATGTGCCATTGTCTGACACCTTATTAAAGGGATCACTCTGGCTGCCATGTTAAGAAGAGACGGTAGTGGGACAAGGACAGAAGCATGGAACCCATTTAGAGGTTCTTGTAGTAGTTCAGATGAGAGACGATCTTGACTGGGGTAGTGATGGGTCGTGGTGAAAAGTGGATGGATTCTGGATACGTTTTGAAAGTAGATCCCATATGATTTGCTCTAGACTTGTATACGGGATATGAGAGAAAAAGAGGAAACAACTGACTCCAAGTTTGTGGGCTGAGTTACTGGAAAAATGGATTGCCGTTTATCAAAAAGGGGAAGACTACTGTGAAGCAAATTGAGAAAGGAATCAGCAGTTTGGTTTTGTCTGTATTAGTTTTGCAACGTCCATTGTCAGCTACGTGGAGATGTTGAATAAGAGGTTGGTTCATATGAGTCGGAAGTACTAGGGAGAACTCTGGGCTGGAGATATAAATGTGAAAGGCGACGACAGGTTGTAGAAATTCAAGGGAAGCTGTTTCAGAAGGAGGAAGTGTACTCAACTCGTTCAAATGATTCCAACTGGTCAGGTAAGATGAAAACTGAAAATTCACCAATGGACTGATGACTTTGACAAGACCAGTTTTGGAGGCCTGGTAGTCATGACATCCTGTGTGAAATGGAGTCAAGAAAAAAACGGGAAGAGAGGAATTGAAGACTGCGTACATAGACAGCTCTTGCAAGGGGTTTTGCTGGAAAGGAGAGCAGAAGTGGGGTAGTGTCTGGATGGATAAGGAGGGGCTCAAGATGGAAGAAATTGGGCTTATTTGAGGGGCAGCTTCTTTAAAGTGAAAGTTGTTTAAGTAAAGAATGCTTCTAGATTTCTGCAGTTTCCTATGGTCTTTCCAATCGGCCCACCAATATCAAATTCAACAACATTTCTTAAGCGACTCACCTATGGTCATTTTTACCAAGACATTCAACTTAGTTTTCTTAGAAAAAAGTGTTTTTTCTTTTTCAACTTACCTAATTTATTTATGAACAATTTAATTAAATTATATATTAAAGCCAAAACAACGAGCATAAACATATTATGAATAGGTAAATCAACAACCAAGTGAGTAAAAATGAAAGTTCTTAGATGTACTAGAGAGTAGCTTGTTAATTGAGTAGAAGGCAGGCAATTGGCTAGAGAGAATGGATAGTGTCGGTTAACACAGTGACTCAGTTAAATAGGAGCCAGTTAAGAAGTGGCTCAGACATTTTTTTCTTGCTGTTAAAGGAACCCTTTAGAAACAGATCAGGTCAGAAAACTACCAAGACAAAGTTTTCTTTAAATGAAGGATGGTAGAAAGAATGGATGAGAGATGCTGAGAATGAAGCAGGAAACTGAATGATAGATGAAATCAACATCTGCTTTTCTCTGTCTCTGTGTGTGTGTGTGTGTGTGTGTGTGTGTGGTGTGTGTGTGTGTGTGTGTGTGTGTGTGTGTGTGTGTGTGTGTGTCTCTGTGTGTGTGTGTGTGTGTGGGTGTGTGTGTGTGTGTGTGGTGTGTGTGTGTGTGTGTGGTGTGTGTGTGTGTGTGTGTGTGTGTGGTGTGTGTGTGTGTGTGTGTGTGTGTGTGTCTCTATGTGTGTGTGTGTGTGTGTGTGTGTGTGTGTGTGTGGTGTGTGTGTGTGTGTGTGTGTGTGTGTGTGTGTGTGTGTGGTGTGTGTGTGTGTGTGTGTGTGTGTTTCAAAGACAAAGGGCTTGAAAGGGGAGAAGTGGTTATGTTCACGGACTTTGGTAGTTGATCTGAGCGGGGAGTAGGGATCATCTTTTTCAACATAATATCACCAGTGAATATCTCCTCTGGAAGAAGGGGTGTTGAGAATCTTGTTCTTGAAGACAGCAAAGTGAAGACTGAGATCAGAAATTTGAAGAATAAATGGAGCAAGAGAATAACATTCTTTTTCCTTCCAACGACTCATTTTTTTTTCTAATTATAAAAGTAAAACATGACCATTATAAAGCATTTGGAAAAAATGCAAAAGTATAGAAGAGAATACAAAATCACTTTACCCTCAAAGTGAAATTCTCAATAGTGGGGAATGCCACAATTGAAAAAAGTAAGGAGACTCACAGAAGGAAGCTGCATGCCTGCTGAAGTGGATGGCCTCAGCATGAGTAGTTTGATAGACACAGTTCACATTTCTTCTATAATCTGACCTTTGAGAAAATCGCTAAGCTCCATTTTCCACTTCCTCCTAGAATGGGTCAGTCAGGATGCATCCACATGGTAGAAAGTTATCTGTACCTTTGTCTTTGGATGCTTCAAAGCAGTTAGTAAAGCTTGATTTGAAGACACGTAAGAGATTCCTTCAAGGCATATTTTTACTTGGTCATGATCCATATTTGCCTTGATATTGTTCAAATGTTTCTTGTCTTTTATGATGACTATCAAGCAAATGTTATAAAGTCATTTCTGTCTTTGGCACCTCATAGTTTCAATATTGTGAAATTCATAATAAAATGGCTTCCTTCATTACCTTGGTTCCTAGGAATAAGAGTTTATGAATTAACTTATCTAGAGCAGTGTCAGAGTTGGGACTAACTCATTCTCCTTGGGAATTCTTCAAGAGCAAAGAAAGACTGAAAACATGAAATTGAAACAGGGAGAGATTTAAAACTACAAGGAATGTTTGAGACTTAGATCAAAGACCTTGCATCACAGTTTAGAGACCTACTTTCATGTTTTAATACTTCTGGGTAAATTTTTTTCAAAGGTACTTTTGAACCCCAAAATGTGAACATATCAATTTACAACCGAGGACTGTAATTTTTGTGTTAGCCGAGTCTAGTTTTCTTTATTCTTCCCATAAGGGGGACCTCCTTTCCTTCTTCAATATTCCTTATTTCCTAGTCAAGATCTCCTCTTAATTTTTTCTTTTTAAAAATTAAACATATTAAATTATGAAAATGTTAAGCACACTGAAATGTCTGTGGAAAAATATTACAAATATACATTTACTCATCATGCAGAGTTAACAGACAATAAAACTTTGGTCATATGTGCTTCAGATCTTTCTTCTAGCTTTTTGTGTGTGTGTGTGTGTGTGTGTGAGGAAGATTCACCCTGAGCCAACATCCATGCCAATATTCCTCCACTTTGTATGTGGGATGGCTCCACAGCATGGCTGACAAGTGGTGAATGTTCACACCCGGGATCCGAACCTGCGAACCTGGGCCACCAAAGTGGAGCATGCAGAACCTTAACCACTTGGGCACGGAGCAGGCCCCCTCTTTTTTTCCAGTTTTTAAAGAAATAATATGTTGCAGATAAAATCAAAATACCTCTCCCCCAATTTCCTTTTCTTCTTCCTCAGAGCAAATACTGCTACTTGTTTCACCTGTATCTTTCTAGAAATGTTCGCTGAATATATAAGCATATATTCATATATTCTTTTTTGCCCACCTATTCTCTCTTCTGTCTCTCTTTTTTTCACTTAACAATGTATCTTGATTATCAGTGTAGTTCTGTCTCATTCTAATAGTTACATTGTATTCAATTTTATGGATTTACCGTATTCTAGACTTGTATTGATGGACATTTAGGCTGTTTTAAACCTTTTGGAACATATTACAAACAATACTGCAATAAAATCCTTGTGTGTGTAAGATAGAATCCTAGGAGAGGAATCGCTACATGAAAGGTATGCCATTTTTAATTTCGAAAACATAGCCAAATTTCTCTTTATGAGGCAATGCTCTTCTTGAGGCAACGAGGTTCTTTTTCCCCATAGCTTCACTGCACAGGGTGTTTTCAAACTTTCTGATTTTTATCACTCTGATAAGGGAGGGTGTTACTGCAGTTTAATTTTAATTTGTGTTTACTTTTCATTTTTGTCCTGTAGGATAAACTTTGATTTTTCCAGATAAAGATATATTGTGGTGATTTTAATTACATTATTTCAGAGATTTATCCCTGTTGATAGATGAGCTCTAGTTCTTTAATTTTATCTGCTCTATAGTATCCTGTTGAATGACCATACCCCACACTTATCAACCTGTTCCCTTATTCTCAGTTTTTGCTGGCAAAAACAATGCTAACACATACCTGTCTACTTGTGCATGTGATTTTTTTCTGAGTGTTTAGCTAGCGGTAGAATCACAAAGTCATAGGGGGCCATTGTCACCTTTACTGGGTGTATTAGTTTGCCAGGACTGAATTACTACAGACTGGGCGGCTTGAACAATAGAAGTTTACGGTCTCACAGTTCTGGAGGCCAGAAGTCTGAAATGAAGGTGTAAGAAAGGTTGATCATTTCCGAGAGCTATGAGGAAGAATTTGTTCCAGGCTTCTCTCCTAGCTTCTGGAAGCCTCAGGCATTCCTTGTTTGGTAGATCAAGTTCTCCCAATGTCTTCACATCATCTTCCTTCTGTGCACGTCTGTCTCAGTGTCCAAATTTCCCCCTTTTATAAAAACCCAGGTTATATGAGCTTAGGGCCCACCCTTATCCTCATCTGAACTTGATCATCTTCAAAGACCTTATCTCCAGATAAGCCCGCCTTCTGAGCTCCTGGAGGTTAGGACTGCAACACCTGTTGCGGTACACAATTCTTTCCATCACACTGGGTGGACTGATTAAGATGCTTTTGGCTGCAGCCAAAGTGGTTTCAACTGAGAGTGGTTTAAAACAAGAGATTTTTATAGACACATGTAACAAGACATCCAGAAGTGGGGTGGTCCTAGGGTTGGCTCAGCAGCTCGGTGGTGGCCCAGGATCTTTCCTTTCACTCCTCTGTCTCCCTGGGGTGGCTTTCATCCTTAAGCTTCTTGTCACAAGATGGCTGCTGAGATCTAGGCATTACATCCTTAGAGAATGATACCCAGGAACAGAGAGCAGGAGGATGGGCAAGAGTGCCCTCGTTGCAAGTCCCTCTTTACCAGGGAATAACATCTTTTCCAGAAGTCCTCCCTCAACTGTCTCTGTGCTTCCCCTAGAATATCACTAGCCAGAATTGAGCCACATATGACACCCCAAACTAAAAAGGAGGCTTGCAAAGTGAGTATTTGATATTTTCAATCACTATGAAAGAGATTAGCTTTACCAATAGGGAAGAAGGACGAGGAAAATCTATTCGCGTACGGAACTAACAGTGTCTGCTTCATTACACGTGGCCAAACTGGTCTCCAAATTTGTGGTATCAATTTACTTCCCCAGAAGTAGAGTGAAGGTCCTTGTTGCCGAACATCCTCACCACCAGCTGGAATTGTCAAACTTGAACAGTTTTGCCCATCTCTTTGTAGCTTTAATTTTCATTTCCCTAATTACTAATACAATTGATCATCTTTTTATGTATTTATTGGTCATTCTGGTTTCTTCTGTGAAATGCCTATTTTTGTCTTTTGCCTGTCTTTACATATTCAGGATTCTAATTTTTGTCTGTTACATGGATCGCAAATATGTTCTCCCAATTTGTGGCTTGACTCTTGACTTTATTGGGTCTCTCGTCTTACTGAAGATTTTAACGTAATCATATTTACCTTTTCTTTTACGGATGTGCTTTTTGTATCTTATTTAAGAACTTGGTTTTTTTGCCAGAGGTCACAAAAAAGGTCATGTATATTCCAAAAATATTAAACTTTTCTTTTAGTTGTTAACTGTTTTATTTATTTGGAATTTATTTTTGTGTGTGGTGTAAGGTAGGAACATAATTTCCTTTTTTCCCACAGATGGATAGTCAGTTGTGTGAGTACTATTTGTTAAATAATCCATCCATGCCGAGGCTTTATAATGCCACTTCCGTTGCATATCACATTTGATAGTTTGTTTCTGGGGTCTCTAACACCCTCTTCTATGGTCCTATCATCCCTATACCACTGCTACACTGTTTAAATTGCTAATGTCCTGATGTCCAGTAGGGTGTGTCTGCTTTCTGTTTCTGGAGATTACTTTACCTTTCTTGGAAGTTCATATAAATGGAATCATATACTATGTAGTCTTTTGTGTCTGGCTTCTTTTCTGGCTTTGGCCTAATGTTTTTGAAATTCATCCATGTTGTTGTATGTATTAATAATTCAGTCCTTTTTATTGCTTAATCCTAGTCCATTGTGTGTATAAACTACGATTTGTTCATCCATTCACCCCTTGCTGGACATTTGGCTTGTATTCACTTTGTGGTTATTTTGAATAAAGCTGCTATGAACGTTAGTGTACAAATTATTGTGAGGACATATGCTTTTGTTTCTCTTGTGTAAATACCCAGAAGTGAAATAGCTGAGCCATATGGTCTAGCTGTTTAAGGAACTCCTAAATGGTTTTACAAGGTAATTGTATAGCTTTACATGTCCGTCATCAGTGTATGAAGATTCTGCTTGTTCCACATCCTTGCTGACACTTGATATTGTCAGACTTTAAAATTGTAGCCATTCTAATGGGTTTGTAGTGGTGTTTTTAATTTGCATTTCCTTCATGACTAATGATGTTGGTTATTGTTTCGTGGGCTTATTGAAGTATGTATTTAAATCTTTTGCCAATCTTAAAAAATCAGGTTTTTGTTCTTATTTTTGAGTTATAGGATGTTAATGTATTCTGAATAAAGTTCTTTGTCAGATGTGTGCTGAAAATATTTTCTTTCATTTTGTGAATTGCCTTTTCATCTTCTTTAATGGAGTCTTTTAAAGAACAAAGTCTTTTTGTCTTGATAAGGTTTAATTTGTTTGTTTTTTCTTATATAGCTTGTGTTTTAGGTCTCTGATCCATTTCTAGTTAATTTTTATGTATAGTGTGAAGGGTCGACTTCATTTTTTTTCGTATATGAAAACCTATTTGCTGTAGCATCGTTTATTGAAAGAACTTTCCTTTCCCAATGAATTGCTTTGACACCTTTGCTGACCATCAATTAACTGTATGCCTTAGTCTGTTCAGGCTTCTATAACAGAATACTGTAGACTGGGTGGCTTATAAACAACAGAAATTTATTTTTCACAGTCCTGGTGACTGGGAAGTGCAAGATAAAGACACCAGCAGATTTGGGGGCTGGTGAGAACCTGCTTCCTAGTTCACAGACAGCCATGTTCTTGCTGTGTTGTCACACGGGGAAGGGAGGAGGGCGCTCTGTGGGGTCTCCTTTGTAAGGGCACTAATCCCATCCATGAGGGCTACGTCTTCATGACCTAATCACACCCCAAAGGCTCCATCTCCTAATATATCACATTGAGGAGTAGGTTTCAACAGGTGAGCTTTGGAGGGACACAAATATTCAATCTATAGCGCCCTATAAATATGAGTTTCTTTCTGAACACTATTCTATTCTTTTGATCTATATTCTTTCACCACTACCACATTGTCTAGGTCTCTGAAGCTCTTTAGCAAGTTTTGAAGTCAAATAATCTAAGTCCTCCAGCTTTTTTCTCCTTTTAATTGCTTTGGCTAGGTTTTTTTGTATTTTCACATACATTTTAGAATCAACTTGTCAATCTTTTAAACAAAGCATGTTGAAATTTTTTTTTTTTCCCAAAGATTGGCACCTGGGCTAACAACTGTTGCCAATCTTTTTTTTTTTTTTCTGCTTTATCTCCCCAGACCTCCCCGCCGTACACAGTTGTATATCTTAGTTGCACGTCCTTCTAGTTGTGGGAGGTGGGACGCTGCCTCAACGTGGCCTGACGAGCGGTGCCATGTTTGCGCCCAGGATCCGAACCCTGGGCCGCCGCAGCGGAGTGTGCGAACTTAACCACTCAGCCATGGAGCCAGCCCCGCATGTTGAAATTTTGATTTGTGATCTATTAAATCTATAGATACATCTTAGTGATACTTACCATCTTAATATTGAGCCTTCCAACCCATGAATATGGTATACCTATTTCTTGAGGTATTTTCAAATTTCTCTCAGCAATGTTTTGTTTTCAGATATAAGTCTTGCATACTTTTTGTTAAATTTATGGCTCAATATTTCCTATTTTCGTATTCCTATGGTTTTATTGCTATATTATCAAGTCGGATATATATGTATAATTTTTTTAATTAAAAAAAGTGTTTTCTAATTGTTCGTTGCTAGCGTACAGGAATGTTTTGAAGTTTTGAATGTTGATATTCTATCCACAAGTTTTAGACAGAAATAAGCTTGATGTGTTTTTGAGAAATGGAAAGAAGGAAAGTTTGGCACATGGGAGGTAAAAGGCAGAGGAGAACAATTTGAGGTCAGAGGTAGCCAGGGATCATGTGGTCACCAAGTTATAAGCATCTAAATTTTTTCTTACACGTAGTTCCAAAAATATCTAACATTACACAAGAGCAGATCCCAATGTGGTATATTCCCTTAGCAACCACACAATTCTCTTTATTGTTATTTCTTATTTAATAACTATAATTTCCTATGGACTGAAAAATTTGGAGGGTGGGGGCTGAGCGTGTCTTGTTAACCGCTGTGTCCTTAGAGTATACCTAATACTCTGCCTGGGACATACGAGCGCTCTGTATTTATTGAATGAAAGAATGGAATTATAAATACGTAAAGTTATATTTTATTAATATAAATACATGTTAATATTTATAACATTTAGATATTATAATAATGATAAATGGGTTTTAGTGAGTACAAGAATTTGAAGTAAGGGGTTACAAGTGACTATCACAGAATGATTCAAATCTCAACATTAGATTTCTTTTGCTAATTTGTTTTGCTTTATAGTTTCAGAAAAATTTTCATGCCAACAGATAATTAGTAAGGAACTGGTTTGCTTAATATTCTAGGAGACATGCTCAGGCTTGAAATGAGGATGAAAGGTGAGGACACAGGAGAATAAATTCAGCGATATTGCTTTCTTAATTTATAAGATATATAATATATTTAGATATAGGCAGTATTTGCCAAGATCTTCCCCAAAATAAATTCACAAAATAAATTATATGGCATAAAAGCAGAAAAACAACAACAACAACAAAAACCTAGGAATCAATAACATAAAGATGGGTCCCTCCCTTTGCATTGGAAATTAAAATAGCTCTTGACATGACTTCCTTGGTGATAATTCTAATGGTCCATTCTCAGTCTTCATCTTCCTTGACCACTCAGGAGCATCTGACACAGCTGATCACTTCCTCTTGTTTAATACGCTTTCTTCACTTGGCTTCCAGCGTAACCCATTCCTCTGCTTGTTGTCCTACATCCGTGGTGGCACCTTTCCAGTCTTTGCTGGTTTCTTCTCCCATCTTCTTATTTTGGAGTGTCCCAAGGCTCAATCCACGGTCATCTTCTCTTTTTTGTCTTTTCGATGCTGATATCATAGAGTCTCGTGGCTTTATTTCTCCTGAATTTCAGATTCATATATCTATTTGTTTATTCCATAGCTTCCTTTGCATGTTTAATAGACATTTTAAACTCAATATGTCCAAAACCAAACTGATCAATGTCACCTACACCCAGAGTCTTCTCTATCCCAGTTAATTGCAATGCCATCCTTCCAGGGTCTCAGGCCCCAGACTTTGGAATTATCATTGACTCCTTATGTCTCTAACAACACATCCAATCTTTTAGGGAATTTACAATGAATCCAGAATCTATCGCTTCTTAGCATCTCCACTGCCACCACCCTGGTCCAAACGGCCCTTGGCACTTGCCCAGATTACTGGTTTGCCTGTCTCTGCCCTTTTTCCTCATTTAGACTATATTCAACAAAGCAGCCAGAGAAATCCTTTGAAACTTAAGTAATATCATGTACCCCCTGTGCTCATAATCCTCTATGGCTCCTCAGTTCACCATGAGTAGGAGCCAAATTCCTTACAATGGTTTATGAAGCCCTGCCCAGTCTGACATCATTATCTTTCTGACCTCATTGCTGTCTACTCACTACCTTGCTCCTTCTGCTCCAGCCACACTGGCTTCTTTTCTGTTTCTGGAACATATCAGACATTAGAGCCCTTGTGATGGTTGTTCCTTCTGCATAGAATGCGGTTCCCTCAGATATCTGTATAACGAAGTGCCTTGCTTCCTTCAGTTCTTCACTCAGATGTCATCTACTGTCCACTCTGTTTAATGATGAACACTGCCACCTCCTCCACCATCATGCCTGACACCCTTATCCTGCTCCATTTTTCCCTTTTTTCCATAGAACTTATAAATTTTTAGGATACTCTGTAACTTACTTATTCATTATGTTTATGGTCAGTCTTGCTCTGGTAGGAGGTAAACCCCCAGGAGGACAGGGACCTGAGTTGGTTTTGTTCACTGGTGTATCCTACATGCTCATAAATATGCCTAGCACATGGTTGATGCTCAATACATCTGGATGAACGAAGTAATGACTCTGAGCTTTCCTTTGGCGTGATGATTCTTCAGACTTAAAGATCCTATTTCGAAAATCCTGCTTGCCTCAGTGAACCTCACCAATCGCTTGCTTCCCCCACAAGATGGCAGTCTTCACCTTCAAAACAGGCACCAGGAGCATCAAATTAGAGGCTTAAGACCTGAGTTAACCTGCGTGTTTTCTTTGGGTCAAGACAACCCGCCCTGCAGGACTTGATGGCAGGAAAACTCATGGAATGAGTGTAGTTGCCCCTCAAGATCTAAGCGCTTTTAGGGATGAGGATTTAGGGTGTGAGAGCTTTGCCTGGGGAGCAACACATTATGAAGGTCATGTTGCTTTATTAATGGGGACTTTGAAATATAATTATTTGTGGGAAGGGTGTGGACTTAGAGAGAAGTGATAGCACAGAGTTATGAAGCCCAAAGTAGGCTGACAACATACAAAATGGATTTAACCACCAAATATATCTGGTTTTTCACCTTAGCATAAGACTTTAACCCTTTCTGCCCCATCCCTTCTCACCCCCTCACTTCATCCCCTCCCCTGGGAGTAACTGTGTCCTATTCTGGTCTTCAACTTCTCATGGGATCTAGGGAAACAACAACCCCTCGTGAGGTCTTAGGTCCCTGTTTCTGTTAGGAACATCCTCATTCTGGGGATAGGGCCAAGATTTTAAATTTCCTCTGGGAGGCAGCATTGTTTAGTAGAAAGAGTGAAGTTTGGTATGTAAGGCAGGTCTGTCATTCACTAAATTTTCTGGCTTCTGGCAAGCTACTAAACTCTGAGTGTCAGCAGCTCTCAAACGAGGATAATGATAGTACCCTCCCCACAGGGCTGGAGTGAGGAGTAAACAGGATAAGTTAAAGGGAAGCATTTAGCACAGGGCTGGCATGTGCTGAGCTCTCTGTGGTGTTCACACCCTCTTCTTTCTTCCCTCTCGTGAAGCCTCCTGCTTTCAGGCACCTGGAGACAACCTACCTGGGTAGGTCAGAGGTAGGGAGAAGGGGTGAGAAGTAAACAAGAGGAATGACTTGTGAGGGACAGGGTGAGTGATGGCCTGTCTGGGGTCTGCTGGAAGAAGCAGAGTGGTAGGAAGGGGGAGGACATACCATTGACCTTGCATCCTGACATTTGTGCCCTGCCTGCACTCCACCAAGCCTCCAGGTCATCCACTGAGGAGGCAAGCAGGAAACTATCAGACTAAGACTCTAGCTCAATATGAAAACGTTCTTATTAACAAATCAAGTCTTTCAGAAGCTGCTCCTGGAGCTTTTGCCAAGCATGAACCCTGGTTGAGGCAGGCTGGTTTTAACAGGCCTTTTGATTCTTTAATATCTCATTCAAGATTGACAGTTACTGTCAGTGCCACCCAACCCAAGACCACCAGGAACACACTGTGGTTGAACAAGATGGGTTTATTGCTCTTTACAAGAAGGGTGAGTGCTCATCATAGGGACCCACAGGGGCAGGGGAGGGTTCAGTCCAAGGATGTTAGAAAGGCCTCATAGGATTTGGACCTGTTTTAGGAGATTTGGGGAAAGGTTCAATGAGACTGGCTTTGCCTGGATGCTGCCAGGAAGCAGAGGGGTTGGGGTGATTCCATGATAGGGCATCTGAATAGATCTTATCTATCCGGCTGGAAGAAGGAAGCAAAGCTGAAGCTCTAATTGGTAAAGAAGCAGAAGTCACTCGTATTAGCTGTCATAAAAGGATGTTTGGTCATTTTTTTTGTGGTTTGGACATTGTTTTTGTCTGTTCACATCCTGGTCCATCTTGGTCACTCAGTGGCCTTATTGGAGATGTTTATTCCTGGGATTCTGTTCAACCAAGGCCTCACTGTGAGTGCCAGGCCGGCTCTCCAGTGTCAGGGGCTGCGTGTCTCTTTTTCATCAACATCTCCACAAACAACCTTGTGTGCTCTAGGTCCCAGGGAAGAAGGAGCTCAAGCAGCTGGCTTGGGTGGCTTTTCTCAATTTGGGAAGAGGAATGATCCTGAGGGAAAGAAAGGAAGGAGGTGAGCTGTTCTAACCTCCTTGTCAACTGGACCTCCAGGTAGACGGACTAATGATATTAGCTAGCATGAATGATCAAGCTATCTCTTGAATGCCCTCAGCAGGATGTCTTTGGTTAAAGGATTACTTATGGAAAATGAATTCAGAATCTGTGCGGCATGAGTCCCTGGAGAGTCATGTAAGCTGTAGAGCTCTTTGGGAGATAAAATGGAGATGTCGCTTCACTTCAATCCTTCTGGCTGTGTGAGGAACCCTACAAAACCTCACATAGTAACCTTATCTACTATCCTGGGCTGGAAAGCACATGTCCCATGCAGAAAGGCAGGCAGCACCCGGGGAGCTCTGCAGGGTGTGCTGTCCTGTCCTTCCTCTGTGGGAGCCTCTCTGTGACCTGTCTCCTTGACTTTATTCATGAAGTTAAATTCTAGGTACAATCTGTGACTAGTGAGAGTGTGATCTGACAACGCAATCTTGCTCAAGGATGCAAGGAAGTCTTTAAAGTGGAGGAAAATCTCCACTGGAAGAGGTCTGCACCACGCCCCCCAATATTTCACATCGTCAGGCTTTGAAAGAAGCATCCGGGGCACCAGCACTAAATCTTCCTGGTTACGTGGTGTTGTCTTTAACTGGATGAAGGATGAGTAAAGATGCCTTGTAGCCAAGAGACGTGGGGGAGGGCACAAAAACCCCAGGTGGCAACCAAGGCATTTGGGCCTGAGCTGTTCCCATGTTCTAAGACCTTCCAAGGTTCTCAGATGTTTGGTCTAATTCTCAAGCAACTAAAACAGAAAATGAATATTTTGCTATGACCCCCATTCTAATATATGCTTATTATAGAAAAATTCAAAATATAAGGAAGAGAAGATCACAGAGCAACACTTGTACTCCTAGAAATCAGATATAACCATATTTGAAGATGGTTTGATTACTGTGGTTTTATTTTTTCAGTTTTCAACAATTTTTTGTCATTATACTATATCTTCAATTAAAAAAAATTTAACACCCCTTTTTAAAATTACTTGGATAATACATGAATCCATTTTTATTGTAAACCAACAATATAGAAAAATATGGGGTGAAAGTGGAAATTCCCCTTTATTCCTCTTCCCAGAGACAATCCTGTTACCAGTGTGTTATGCATCCTTCTATTTTCTTTAAGTTGAGCTCTACTTTTTTCACTAAAGTAAAATAAACATGCCCCAGGCTATTTATAAACACAGTGTTCAAGGGCTGCTTTATATTCCATGGAGCGGAGGCGCCCTATGAGCTGTCCCCTTTTGTTGGCTACACCTCTCTAATCACCTGGAACCCAAAGGAAGCAAAGGTGGGAGGTGATCAAATAGAAACCCACAGTGGTTCTAAATAGAGATTTTGTGCGTCACAGCAACTGGGAGAGCAAACAGGGAAACCTCACTTTCAAAATGAGGATACTGAATCACATTTAATCAAGGTTGTTTTGTTTTGTTTCAAGCCTATTTCTATCCTCTATAGTTGAAAATTAGAAAAGCTTCTACTATTTATTGTGTTTTCAAGTTTTAGTGCCTTGGGCAAGTCGCCAGCGCTCTAACGGTAATTAATTTTGCTCTTCTCTGCCCCCGCATCGTGATATGAGTGCCTTCAGGACAGAAATGGCACGTGTTTATCTTTGAGCTCTGTGCCTGTGGGGAGGCTCACAGTGGCCCTAGGTGAGTCTCTGCAGATTGAAAGGATGGTGGAGGAAGCATCCAGGTGTCCGCGATGGGTGAATGGATAAAGCAAATGTGGTGTTTAATCACAACGGAATGTTATTCAGCCCTACAAAGGAGAGAAATTCTGACACGTGCTATGGCATGGACGAACTGTGAGGACGTGGTGCTCAGTGAACTAAACCAGTCACCAAAAGACAAGCACTGGGTGATTCCACTCTGTGAGGTACCTCCAGAAGTCAAGGTCACTGAGACAGAAAGCAGAAGGGCAGTTTCCGGGGCTGGGAGGAGGCGGCAGTGGGAAGCTTTGGGAAAACTCCGGGTTCTGCTCTTTCTACTTTCTGCATTCCGATTTGGTTTGTCTGGAGCAGGCTCTGCGTCTTTCTGGAGCTCTCCAGGTGATCCTTGGGTGTGGCCAGAGCAGAGAACCACGGGACCAGACGACGTGCAACAGCCCTCCTGGTGGAGGGGGCCACTGCAGAGGGGCCATGGGCACAGACTGAGCTCTGGGGGACAGCAATGGCCATGTCACAGTCCCTTATCCCAAGCAGCAGGTCCCTCTGGAAGTATCATAGCTGAAGCCCCTAATTTTGGAACAGAGGAGCCATTGGAAAAAAAGAAATATTGAACTTCCAGAAATGGCTCTTCCTCGTTCCATGGTGCTTCTTCAGTCAGAGAGATCCGCTTCCATCTCTGCTGGACACGGGAATTCCTGAGGCCCCCTGTCTCCTTTAAAGCAGCCAACTTACTCAAGACAGCTTGTGCTTGGCTGCCACTTGAACTGGAGAAACTGTGCTCCACCCCAGGGGACAAAAATGAAGATGGTGGACTTCTGCAGATCATGAAATTAAGGGCTCACCTTTTAGAGCCACACTTGCGAACTTGAGGCCCATTCTGTGATGACATATACGATTGAGTAAAGCAGACATCTCTGTACACTGCAGTCTGATTTCTCTACATAGCTATGTCTATATATCAATAAAAATATATTATTTATTATATAATATAAATTTACAAAAAATATATATATCAATAAAAATGCTGACTTGCACCTCCAGCATGAGATGTTTACTTCTTTTTTCTTTGCTTTTTTTTGCTGAGGAAGATTTGCCCTGAGCTAACATCTGTTCCTATCTTCCTCTGTTTTGTATGTGGGTCGCCACCAGCCTTGTGGCTGATGAATGGTGTAAGTCTGCGCCCAGGATCTGAATCCGGGAACCCTGGCCGCTGGGTGGAGCACGCCGAACTCAACCATGAGGCCACGGGGCCGGCCCCTTTACTTTTGATTTTAAGGTTGAAAAGTAGTTTCACGAAGCGTGCCCCCAGACTTCTCACTGCCTCTCTCCTTATTGTCTTATTTGTGGGGCACGTCGGAGGCGCTGATCTCTGAAACAGAGAGAGGGAAGAGAGTTGAGTTATAAACTCCTCCAACGTCTGTTTCAACTCTCGAGTTCTCTAACTCTGCCCCCTCTAAACAAGAGGCTGTTAGATTTTTAATCTGGGATTTCCTGAACTCTTAAAGTAACGTTTCTTGAACTGGAGTCTATATTGCTAAGAAGCATAAAAATAATTTTGGAGGCTTGTGAGTTCTGTTTGAGACTCTTTCGCGTTTTTGGTGATTAAATAAGAATATGCTGTGACAGCGTCTGGTGTTTGGTGGGTACTCAGCGTATGTTAATTTGTCTTTTCTGCCAGATCTTTGGTTGTGGGACATTCTCTTATTCTTCCATCTCAGGCAGACGGCTCTCCTCCAGCCCTTGTCCCCCTCGAGTCCTGCATATGCTGCTAAGGACAGAGATAGAAGAATTTTATAGGGAGCTGGAATCTGGAACAGGAAACGTCTGAGAAGGCCCCTGCCTTAAATAAATGCAATTAAACATGATCCCCTGAATGAAAAACGAAATAGCCACGCAGCACCTTTTCTCTAAACATCCCATCACGGTGCCCCAGAAATTTTGACTGACATCGAAGTTCATAATGTAATAACTTTTTTTCCTTAAATATATACTATATGGAGAAAGCCAGGCTGATGATGGTTTCCTGGCACAGCCTTTGAAGACAGCGCAGTTGAAACATCCTGTGCTGATGGGGGAAGTGGAAGGGCGTCCGTGGAGACAGCCCTCCTGAGAGCCAGGCGCATGTCACAGGTTACCTCATTTCATCCTCGCAAACCTCCCAGGAGTGAAGTGTTATCGTCTCCTGTTTATAGATGAGGAAACTGAGGCTGGAGCAGTTACTAGGCTGCCTCATAGGCGATGATGCTGTGGTAGTGTGGTGGGAACCTGACCTGCAGGCTCACACGGACACGGATCCAGTCCTGGCTTTACCACTCACTAATTGTGTGACCTCAGGCAAGTTACTTAATGCACAGTCTTAAAGTTTCCTCCTTGCTGGACAATGGTGGTATCTATCTGTGGCACAGCCTGCAGGCTGACCCCTTCTCTAGAATTAAAACTACGATTTTAGATGTGTAATGGCCATCAAAATTGAAGACTGCATTTCTCACCTTCCGTTGCAGCTAGGTATGGACATGTGACTACATTTTAGCAAATGAGAGAAGAGCAAGAACGTCTTCTAGTACCTGTCCTTAAAAGGCAGGTGACACATGTCCATTGCTGCTGCTGCCTTTTCCTCCTCTTTCTTTTTCTTCTTTCTCTTCCTCTTTTTCCCCCCTAATCTTTCCTGCTGGCTGGAATGTAGTCATGATGGCTGGAATTGGAGCAGCCATTTTGGCCTGGGTAGATGGGTCTCTGACATGTGGAATGTCATACCAGCCCCAGATCCTAGCCTCTAGATTGATATATGAGCTAGAAATAAAATTCTATCTTAAGTCCCTGAAATTTTAAGTCTTATTAACTCAAATCAAATCCTGATACACTTGCTCACAGAAGTGTTATAAGATTAAATGAGATATGCATGTGAAGCATACATTAAGCCCTCAGTAAAAGCTACCTGTTATTGTTTTTACTGCAGCCCACCCAGATATTAGGTGACCGGTCTGGAATTTTGTCCTGTGGCTGTTTTACATCAAAGCTATTATATTTTCTAGGCTGGTTCTTCCTAGGTCCATCCAAAACTGAGAGCAAGGAGAAGCTCATATTGCATGTGGACAAGGAGATAAGCAGGGCGTTAACCCCCAGCCTGTGTTTGTGCCCTAGATCTGACCCCACGCAGCTGTGTGTTCTCACCGCCCAGGCGTGGCACATACTGAACGTCCTTCGGGACTTTGTGAGGATGAGCTGGATTGCTGGGTTAGTGCACGAGGCGTGGGACACGCCCACTTCTGCTGGCTGGGCATGACTGCTCACAGCCAGGAAGGTCTGGGCCAGGGGCACAGGAAGAAAGGAAGGACTTATAACACCGGTATTGATTGAGCCCTTGTGCTGTGCTGGGCACTGTTCTGAAAGAATTTAATGTGTGTTTTATTTAATCCCAGGACATCTGTGTTAGGTAGATACTTGACAGATGAGGAAACAGAGGTAGAGAGAGGTTGAGTGACTTTCCTAAGGACACACAGTATAACGGGCAGAGCCAGCATTCAGACAGGCAGCCTAACTCAAGGATCTCCCTCCCTGCCCTAAACAGAAGGGCTGTCTCCTGTTTCCTGCCCCCAAAAGAGCAGGGAGGCTTCTGCAGAAGGGCTGCTGCCTCACCAATATTCTCTGAGTCCTTGGCTTACTGGGGGGAAGCCAGTCTGTGTCAGGAAGGCAGAAGACACTCTGGGATGGCCTGCTTTGTGTGTGCTCTGCAGAGGGAAAGCAGGCTCAGAAAGGAATCGAAAACTAGGGGTCTCGTCTTTACTTCCCCCAGGTCAAGCTGCCTGACCTGGTACTGGACCTCGGGTCCCCACTGCAAAGGCTGGAGTTTACCCTCTTGATGATGACCGAGCTCTCCCAGTGGAAACCCACTTCTTTGCCCTGAAGGAATGATGGGCTTATGTGCACTGTTAGCATTAACACACAAAGAAAGTCGCAACTGCTGTTTTCTCTATGACCTCTTCTCTCTCCCCTCCATTGTTCTTCCACGCCTGCCTGCTTTCTCACTGCCAAGGGCTGTTTGGAGGGGACGTGGAGTTGAAATTTCTATTTCAGAGACTTTTCTCCTTCTTTGAGGCCAGCTCAGAGTTTTCCAGAGTGATTTTTCAAAAATGAAAATCAGGGGCCATCCCAGTGGCCTAGTGGTTCAGTTTGGCATGCTCTGCTTTGGCAGCCCAAGTTCGGTTCCCAGGCGTGGACCTACACCACTCTTCAGCAGCCATGCTGTGGCAGCAACCCACATATAAAATAGAGGAGGATTGGCAATAGAGTTTAACTCAGGGCCAATCTTCCTCAGCAAAAAAAAAAAAGAAAAAAGAAATAAAAAATCAGCCAAGGCCACTTCCATGCTTTGAACCATCCTATGGCTTCCCACTGCTATTAGAGTAAAATTTGAAATCATTTTCTTCGTCTGAAAGGCCTAAGTGAGCTGCCTCTCGATTATTTTTCTGACGTGATTTCTCACCACTCCCCTTGTTCCTTTACACTGCAGTCATGCTGTGCTTCTCTCAGTTTCCCCCAATCGGCAAGTTCTTTCCTGCCTCAGGGCCTTTGCACTGCAACACCCTCATCTGGATTCACTCCTTCTCAGCATTTAGTCTCAGCTTAAATGACCTCGCAGGGAGACCTCCCCTGATTGGCCTCCCTAAAGTGTCATGGCCTCAGTATTCTCCTGGTGGCCCTCTCCAGTGATTTCTTGTATACGCATGGTCATCTGTGCTTATTTTGTTCACTCATTTGATTGTTCTTGCACTGCCTGTCTCCCTAACCAGAGTGAGGACCATGAGGGCAGGGACCTTGTAGGGCAGGGAGGGGAACGCTCATGGCATAACAATGTTGCGAGATCAGCCGGGATGATGTGTGTGGACTACTTGGCACCCAGTAAATGCTTCCCACATGAGATTTTTTGGGTAATTATGCCCCCAAAATATGTTTGGAATCTGATTATTCATGTTTTATTTTATTTTCCATGTTCTATTTCACAGAGATAAAGACTGTCAAAAGATACAGGAGGCGTTCCTGAAGTCCTTTCTTTCCAAGGACCCTTGCGACGCCACAGAACAAGACTATCAACCGCTCATAGAGCTGGCAAATCAGACCATACCTTGCAACAAGGTAACTGGAGCAAGTTTTCGATTTTAAAGCTGAGGATAAAAGCCAGAGAGAAGAGGTCACAGGACCAAATTTTGACCAGGATGAGGGAAGAGGAAAATCTGGACATTAGAGTGTAGGTGTGGTTGGCACGGATGGCGTTTGTGGGGCTACTTGGGGACCATGATATCATCTGGACTTAGGACCTCTGGGCAAGGGAGGAAAGAGCAAGAAGTGGGGACACAGTAAGAGGAAAGGAGACTCAGCCAAAAATCAGGCAAAACAGACCCAACACGAAACCCAACCCAGCCCAAACAAAAGTCACCCAGCCTTATATAGCTACAAAATTCTCCCCTGCCTTCTACTAATAATAGTAATAACAATGCCAATGTGCCCTTGCGGAATGCCCTCTTTGCTTCAGAAGGACTCTCTTAAGCCTTATCCTGTTAGGTCCTCACAGTCATCCTGTGGAATAGGCAGGGCCGGTGTCGCGTCCCCATTTCACAGAGAGAAAACTGAGGCTTGGTGAATTTAGGTCACCAGGGATTGCTGGAGTTTCATGGTCTTGAAAGTGACCAGTTGAAAGGTCAATGGCACAAGATTTGGAGCCAGAGAGACCTAGTTTTAATACATTGGTGATGCTGGAAAAGGTCAGTAATGTGCTGCATCTTTTCTAAGGTCAGTGTTTAAGGTGAAAACTTAATGTGCCCCAAATCCTCTTTGTGAAGCCCTTAAGCTGTTGGCGGATTACAGCCTCTGGTCGCATCGTCAGAGCTGGAGTTACTATGGAGCTCCTGCTGGGCGCACCAAGCACAAGGCTCTTCACAGAGGAGCTGCTTGGTAAATAAACACCCAGGTGACCCTTGTTGAATAAGTGACATGCCACAGACATGGGACTCAGCCGTTCATTTGCTGCATCTCGTTTACTCTCCTCAGCATCCCAGGAGTTCCTTACAATTGTTGTCTTTCCCATTTTACAGATGGGGAGAGTGAGGCTTAGTGATGCTTTGGTTGCCCAAGGTCAGACAGCTAGTAAGTGGTGATGCTGGGCTTCATCAGGGGGTGGACTCCAGGGCCTGTGCTTCAGACCACGCCCTCCACCACCTCCTCCTAAAAATGCGTAGATCCACGGAGCAGAAGATTGTTCTGAAATTTGACTTTCTGTGCCTTTACAAAGGGACCTTGAAAAAAACCTCACCACATTTGTTCTTTCCTTTTCTTTTTTTTTTTTTGTGGGGATGGGGGCGATTTGAGGAAAGAAACAGGGGTTGGGGCTCTTTAAGAACCAATGAGCGCTTCTCCCAGAAATATCATGGAGACAAAATGGTTTTGCAGAGAGCTTTAGGAAGGTTGGAATTTCTTAACGCCTTCTCCAGATGTGTTCCACTTGTATGTTTATTATAAGATTTTGATCAATGGCTTTCAAACTTTTTTTTACTGCAATGCAGAATAATAAACTCATTTTACACTGTGACCTAGAAGACACAGACACACACACACATGCGTGCGCGCACGTTTTCCGTCACACACAGAAAGCCCTGATGCACTCGACAACATTTACCCTTCCTAGAGATTTTTCTCTATTTTCTATGTTGTTCTTTCATTTTAAAAAATGTAGGTTTGTTCTTTTGACTTGCTAAATTGATCTCAGTAACAGATTGTGTTTATTCTTCCTTAGACAGTCTTTTGGAGCAAAACAAAGGAGTTGGCGCATCAGTACACGCGGGTGCAGCAGGCGTTGTTCACCCTGGAGAACACGCTGCTGGGTTACATTGCTGACGATCTCAGCTGGTGTGGAGACTCAGGCTCTTCTGGTGAGGATCTGGGCTGTTCGGGATTGCCCCAGCAATTCACCCTTTCTGTCCCATCCCTCTCCCACTGCCTGCGCCCAGCACGCTAACACACCCTCATTTCTGGCTGGACTGTTGTAAGGTTCTCGCTGCTTCCTCCTTACTCCTTTGGGTCAGCCTCCATCTGGCCACCACAGTGGGATTGTTTCTGCCTCTTACCTAAAACCTAAACAGCTCTCTTTCGCCTCTAGGATGAAGTCCAAATTTCTTACCATGGCCTGGCCTCTGTCTTTCATCTGCCTTGTCTTCCATCATCCTCGTCCTCCCCTCCTCCCTTCTGCCCTGGCTGTGCTGATCTAAGCCCATTAGGCTTTCTCACAACTCTGTGCCTTTGCATGTCTTCTCTCTGCATGGAGCACCTTTCTCTCTCTTGTCTGTCTGAAGACTCCTATTCATCCTTCAAACCCAAGTTCAACATCAACCTTCGCTAACAGTGCTGCACCCCCAGCCCAGTTGATCTTTCCCGGATGTATTTGACTATACTAGATCATGTGGTCTCTGAAGGCAGGGCCTCTATCTGATTCATCTCTCTATCCCCAGGAACTAACACTCAATGGATGTTCATACAGTCCAATGCAATGGATAAAGAAAATGTGATATATATACATATATATACATACGTACAATGGAATATTATTCAGCTTTAAAAAAGAAGGAAATCCTGTCATATATGACAACATGGATGAAATTGGAGGGCATTATGCTAAGTGAAATAAGCCAGACAGAAAAAGACAAATACTGTGTAGTATCACTTATATGCGAAATCTAAAAAGAAGAAGTCAAACTCAAAGAAACAGAGTAGAAAAGTGGTCGCCCAGGGCTGGGGGCTGGGGAACACAGGAGGAGGATGGTCAAACTTTCAGTTGTAAGATGAATAAGATCTGAGGATCTAATGTATGACATGGTGACTGTAGTTGATAATACTGTATTGTATAATTGAAATTTGCTAAGAGAGTACTACTTAAATATTCTTACCAAAAAAAACAAACAAAAAAGAAAGAATAAAAAAGAATGTGAGGTGAGGTGATGGATGTGTTACTTGATGACTGGGGATCTTTTCACAATGTGTGCACATATCAAATTATTACATTGTACACTTTAAATATCTTACCATTTTATTTCTCAATTATACCTTAATAAAAACCTAAGAAGAAGAAATGTTTGTGCATTCAGGCAGATATCCTTGGGAGAAGTAACATGAGAACTGTGCGTTCACGCGCTGTGCCTGCTGTACCTCACCGATGGCTGAGCCTGTCTGGACAGGGAGAGTGTGGAACGACTCTGAGGCCATCTGAGCCTGAGGGCGTGGGGACTAAGGGTTGGGGGAGAAGCTGTCAACAGGAGAGGAGGACGGGTTGGCCAGGGTAGCCCCTGAGGGCCCAGTTTTCTCTCTAGTTCTTCCTGGATGTGGGGATCATGTTGGGGGCTCGTCTCTGTCGGATGAGCTTTGCTGCAGTTTCCCAGAATGATGACTCAAAGCGGGCACTGTGTTCCTGTCTGGGATTTGGAGGGTCAGGCAAGGACTTGGAAGCAATCCAGGGGGCACTTAGTTAAACTGGGTGGAGATGTGTCCATTCTCCAGCCTCCATCTTGCCAGCAATGCCATTGGAAAGTGGCTCCACTGTAATCCAACAGCCGGGGAGAGCAGAGCTTAATTATACCCTTTCTTTCCTACTTTAATTATTTTCCATAAATTATGTCTTTTAGAAATAAACTATCAATCTTGTCCAACCCGGAGGGACAACTGTAGCAGCAACCCTGTTTCTGTGTTCTGGAACACGGTTTCCAAAAGGGTAAGTACTAAAGGTGAAATTCTAGAATTTTGGAGACCAAAGAAATTAAGAGGTCATCCAGTCAGTGGTGGGTTTTACTTCTTTTTGGATCACACTTCCTTTTAGGGACAAAAGTTTGAGATTCTTTCCTGCGAAAAATGTTCATAAGCGCATGCCAGAAGATTTTCATGTAGAATTTAGGACATTCTTGGAGGGTCCATGGGCTCCAGTTAAACAATTCTTGCTCTCTGGCTTTGGCTGCAGGAAGCTCGGGCTTGGTTTAATCCTCTGATCCAGGTATGGCCAATCTTAGATTCCTGGAACAGTGTTAATAATCTATGTTTATAGACCACTTCCTGTGTGCCGGGCACAGTCCTCAGGTCTTTTAATCTCACAAGAATGCTATGAAGTAGGTACCGTGAGTTTCACACTCAGTTTATAGATGACAAAGTGGAGCCACAGGTAAATAAGCAGCCTATGAAATGATGAAGTTAGTAAGCAGCAGATCTGGGAGTTTATCCCAAATTGTCTGAGTGCAGATCCAGAATCTGGGCTGGGGAATTCATATCCTTCCTCTCTCTCTTCTCTCTGTCTACTTATGACTTGACTCCAAGCTGCCTTTGTGTACATTTATTTTTCTTATAAGTTGCTTCTTCGCAAGTGGGCTATGAAAAAAAGGGAAAGAAAGGGAGGGAGAAGGAAATGAAGGAAAGAAAAAGAGGGAGAAACTAAAACTATACTACTTTTAATTCTCCAAAATTAAATTTAGACATCTGAAGAGCTGGGCTAATGGAAACTCACATTTGTTAAGTGCATATTTATGACAAGTTCTGGGCAGGGGCCTTACATGTGTCAACCCATTTAGTGCTCACAATAGGTGGTGTGGGAAGGTACACATCCCCATGGTTCAGGTGAAGAAACTAAGATTCAGAGGTTAAATGACTTGTCCAAGGTCAATGGGCTAGTAAGTAGCAGAGCTTAGAGGCTGACCCACCTTAAGGAGTGTGGTAGAGACAGGGAAATAGCCTGGCGTTTGAAGTAAGAAAACCATTACCCTTGGGCAGATTCTTTAGTCATTCTGACCATTAGATTCCTCATTTGTCAAGTGGGGATAAAAACAGCGCCTGTCCCAGGGCCGGTCTGGTGGCGCAGTGGTTAAGTGCGCACTTTCCGCTTTGGCGGCCTGGGGTTCTCTGGTTCGGATCCCGGGTGCGGACATGGCACTGCTTGGCAAGCCATGCTGTGGTAGGCATCCCACATATAAAGCAGAGGAAGATGGGCATGGCTATTAGCTCAGGGACAGCCTTCCTCAGCAAAAAGAGGAGGATTGGCAGCAGATGTTAGCTCAGGGCTAATCATCCTCAAAAAACAACAGCAAAAAACAGTGTCTGTCCCATACGGTTACTGCAATGTTTAAACAAGATACCACTATCCCATGAACTCACTCAGAAGGCATTCCTTTCATAAATTCTTGTTTAGTTCCTACTACGTGCGGTGAAAAATCGGAGGCACTGTAGAGTTTGTTGTTGGTGGGTGGTTGTTTCCTTCTGCTGAGAAACGTATTTATTTGATCACTCTATGATATGTTCTGGGGCAGTGCTATTGCTAAAAACTTTTAAAGCCAAGTCGTATGTTATGTGTCAAGCGCTTCCTAGTGTTCCCCGCACTGCCCTTGGAGCTGGAGCACAGCGGGGAAGGTGGTGGAAGGCGCCCCACATTGTGAGCTGCCCTGGGACCACCCTTGTCTTGGCCAAATGCTCATTCATGTATGTAGAAATCCGTCTTTTATCAGACTCGATCCTTTCTTTTTTTCACAATAAAGGCAGCACTGCTTGGGCTTTGAATCCCCGTCTCACTTCCTAGCTTCCTAGTGACATGACCTTGGGGCAAATTGACCCCATACTTACCTCGTGGGGGCTCTTGACAGTTATGTGTTTCAGCGTCAGCGCTTGGCACCCTGTAAGCACCCTGTTGAGTTAGCCCTGGAGATTGATAGTAACTGGGCCTCTGTCCTCTGCTCATCACACCCTGTGGAAAGAGAAAAGCCATACTGGATTTTCACAGTTCAGTTTCAAATTGTTCAGTGGTGTTTTATCACCTGCAGAATAGAGGCCAGAGTCCTTGGCAAAGCATTTACGGCCCTCCATGAACTAACTTATCTACCCAACTCAGCATCCACTGAAGTTTCTCCCCAAACACGACTGTTCTCTCAAACTCCAGGCCTTTCTGTTCGCAGCTGCCTCAGCCTTTACCAGGTCAATCCTGTTCATGCTTCAGGACTTGGCTTTTGTTGCCTCTCTTACATGTTTTCTATTCTTTCCTAATCTCCATCTCAGAGTATTTGGACTTCTTTCTTCCTCTTTCCTGCCTTTCCTCCTTCTCTCTTTTCCTTCCACAGATTTTCCCTGGGCGCCCACTCTGTGCCATACACTAGCTATGAGGCTCCAGGGCTGTAGTGACAAGCAGGACAGCCAGGCTCATGGCTCTCAAAGAGCTCGCAGTGCCAGCAGCTAACCCCATGTTGAACTCATCATCACAATGAGATACATGATGGATAATGTGAAAAGGGGGCCTGCTCTGGTCCCAGGGGCCTGGGTGGGCCTCCTGGAGGAAACATGTAGATTTCTTTGTTTCGTCCATTTTGTTTTTTTCCCATTGCCTAGCAAAGATTCCCGCTGAATGTTTCTCGCATGAAGAAATAAAATTCCTTGCTCAATAATACTCATTCATTCATTCATTCCTCATTTCTCTTTGTGCCTGTGCAGGCCTGGGTGTCACCTTCTCTCCTGAGTTTCCCCTTTCCTGATGTTCCCCATTTCCCTGAGCCCTGAATCGTCCACCCTGCTCCCGCTCAGTGAAATGTGCAGTGTCCACAGTGCGTGGCACCAAAAAGGGCTTTCATCTTCCTCCACCAGTGACGCTCCTCTCACTCACCTGGACTTCCCACTTCTGAGCCACCACTTAAGCAACCCCGCGAACAATGCCATTGAGCTTCATTGTTCTAACACAGATGGGAGCAACTGCTGCTGGAACACTCAAGCGAAGCACAACCCTTGCAGTAGCTTGGGATGAAGAATACATAGACCTGGCACTACTGAGCTCGAGCCATCCAGGCTCTTCCCTCCTTGCTTTGCTAGCGCTGACAGCTGTTTTGGAGGGAACTGCTGGGGTGTGGCCATTAAGTTTGCATGCTGAGGAAGGGTGGGCTTTATTTTTTTTTTTTTTTAAGTTTGCAGAAGATGCCTGTGGTGTGGTCCATGTGGTGCTCAACGGGTCCCTCAATGAGGCCTTTGATAGAAGAAGGTACTCATTTCTTTGCATCCTATTTGCAAGGGTTAGCACAGCCTCCTATTGGATATTTCATTCCTAGAAGAATATGCTTTTCATGGTTAAGGTCAGTACTGAAGATTTGGGCTAAAGAAGGTAAAATTTTTGAATTCTATGGAGAGATTTGTCTTTCTAAGTCAGTGCTTTCGTCTGGTTTCTCCTTTGTGTAAAATCCTCTAAATCTCCTAATGGTTCCTGCACTGTGTCCAGCTCCTCCTCTTGACTTTTCGAGCCTGGTGTAATTTTCTCAGCTCCCTCTCCCATTACACTCCATCCTGCCCCTTTCCCACCTTTGCCCATCCTCTTCCCCCATAGGACCTGCTCCGTTCCTCCTTCTGCCTGTCTAAATCCTCACCATCCATGAAGATCTGGCCTGACTCCTCTCTCCTCCATGAAGGGTGTGAATCCCAATTCAGCAATAAAACTGGTGTTGGGAATGTCAGGGGCTGTGTTGGGCTCTTGGCCTTCCTTGTCTCTTTGAACGCACTGTCAGCAATTTGTTGCAGTGGTTAAAAGCAGGGATTCCAGAGGTTACAACGTATTACCCGTGTGACCTTAAGCAGGGCACCTAACCTCTGTGAGCCCCTGTAGTGTGTACCTGAGGAGGGGATGGCGATATGAAGATTAACTGAGATAATGCATGAAAAATGCTGAGCTCTGTCCCTGACAACAGAGAAGGTGCTCGATGAGTATCAGCTATTATTCTCTCATTGAATCCACACCCCTGAACCTGGCCACACCAATGCCTTCCTCCTCTGACTGCATTCTGTACTTAGAGTTTTTACCCCATTGATTACCTTTTCCGTCTTTGTTCTCTAATCTTTACCTGGATTGAGGAGGGAGTATATATTAATGTGCTCCCAGCACCTTAGGTACCTCAAATTAATTCTGTTTCTCTCCTGTTTTGATATTTAACTCCACAAAGAGGCATTTGTCCTCTTGTCTTCTTCTGACCCTAACCATGTGGGCTTTTTGGTTAATATTCCAGAATTTTATAATCTGATATTAGGGATCCAAGTACTTGCAACAGGAGCGGCAGCTGTCAGAGACTCATGGGGAGCGTTCAGGACTGGGGTTCAGGCAGAACACCAGGGTCTTTCAAAGCAGTGCTTCTCAACCCTCCCTGAGATGTGGGTTGCCTGGGGACAGTTCAGCTGCACCTTCTGATTCAGTAGGTGGTGTTGGGCTGAGAGTCGTAGTTTTAACTAGCTCCCAGGTGATGCTCATTAAGTTGGTGTACGGTCCACTCTTGGAACAGCAAGTACTTAAAGAATGAACGTCAATGCACAGATTAGGAATCTCATGCTGAGAATCCTATTCATTGAGGGTCATGTTGAATGCATAAAGGTGGCTGTTGCTATTGCAAACCATGGGTCAAGTCCAAAGGGTAGGTTCTAACCAAGGGTGCCCTGCCTGCAGGCTTTTCACAGGGGCTCTGGGTGCCTGAACAATTTAATCTGGGATTCACAGTGTTCTTTGTCTCTCATATCTTAGCACTTTTGGACGTGTGGAAATCCATAATTTGCATCCAAAGAAGGTTCGTACACTACAGGCCTGGGTGATGCATGACATTGGAGGAGTTCGCAGGTATATGTTACTGCTTTGTACCCATATAGTCTCAGGGTTATTTTAGGAATCAGTCCACGAAAGAATCCACAGTCACAAGAACACACTGAGAAAAGACTGGCTCAGGAAATGAATGGGGCCTTACTCTACATTCAGCCCATCCCACAGCCTCTTAATTTTATCTCTGTAGTAGGTATCTACCTAGTTCACACCTTCGACCTGTGAGCTCTTAGAAGCCACCTCGCTTCACCTTTTTATCCCAGGGCCTTGCCCAGAGCCTGCTACCTAGAAGAAACTAAGAGACTCAAGAAAAGTTTGTGCGATCTTGTTATTTGGCACTTTCTTCTTTCTTTCCTAGTGACTCATGTTCGAGTTCCTCCATACGTGATCTGAAATCAATTATAAGTGAAAGGAATATTACATTTACCTGCCAGAATAACTACAGGTAATTGATTTCTTCTTGAAGAAGAAATGGTGTCTCGCCATCTGCAGGCATTTCCCCTTGGGCTTTGATGATGATCTTGGATGGTGACCTATGGTGACCTCAGTTCCTCCTACAGCCTAGCCCAGAAGGTGTTTTCAGCCAGTGGCCTTCAATTCACCTCCTTTCTCCTCTCTTCCCCTGAGCCCCCCAGCAGTGATATGCCTCTGAAGCTGACCTAGGCTTTGAGGGCGTATTTCCTGGTTTCCCATGACCTAGGGCTTACAGGCCTGCTAGCTTTCAGGAGAAGACGCACATTTTGCCGAATGCAAATGATTTGTAAAATCCTGTGACTTGACATAATTTTGCACGTGAAGTTTCTTTAGTTTGACCTCAGTGTAGATACCTAACACTTGGTAAATTGCCAAATGGCAGTTTACCAAGCTTTATCTTTCTTTAATTAAAAAATATAAAATCTTTTAAAAAAATTACCAGTAATATAGGTTTATTGGAGAAAAGCTTAAAATTACAGATAGGTATTTATTTTTAAAGTCACCTGCAACTCTGTTATCAAGACTGGGACCTCCTCACTCACTTTTAAGTATTTGTGACCAGTACTTAATATAGGTATGGGTTCCTTGCTAGAAGCACCTTTGAAGATTTTCCCATATATGATAGCTTACAAAAAGACTGATACAGAGAAGAAATTTTCTCAAAGAATGTAGAAGTGGAAATGCTAGAATACTTTTCCCTTCTTCTTGTCACTACCCTCTCCCACCAACCATATCAGAAAGGCAGAAGGACAGATTCAAGGAACGTTCACTGAGACCTTTTGTCTCCCAAGTGACCTGACCTGACAAGAATTCCCCATCAGTCAGCTGGCTCTAGAAAATAACATGAGCCTTCTACAGCAGTTAGATGGGAAAACAGACAGAACAAAGGAACAGCTATAAAAACAAACATGGCCGACATCTGACCCGTCTAAGTTATTCAAAGGTATTTTGCATTGGGAACATAGAATACTAAAACCTGGGAGGAGGTTGGGGGATGTAGATGAGTCTTGTCTCCAACACTCTTTTATCTTTTTTTTTATATTAACCATTCTCCTTTCTTTCATTAATGGCCTACTGCAGGCTCCAGGTAAGCTCACTCATTCTCTGTCTGGGAATAATATATAACATAACCTTCCATCTGGCCTTGTACAGTGGCCCACAGAGGAAGGAAGTGATTTGTAAGCCAACACCTGTCATTCAGAGCATCAGTTCATGTGACCTTAAACTTGGGGCTCATGTTTGAAACCACTGTTCGTTTTCTCCAACCACGGGGTTGTAATATATTCAGCATGGCTCTTTGAATCACCTGCCCCGCAGGGCCCCTTGTATCTAAGAGTTCTGTGGCTTTGCGATCCAGCTGCTTGTTTCTAGGGGAACCCAAAGTGGATGTCATGGATATAGACATAGACTGTCGTATAAGTCACTCTATCCCAAACATACCTTCCAATTGTAGCAAACTTTTGTCTTCCTGTTTTGGTGTGATTGTTTAAAGAGCAAACAGGAATGTAATTACATTTGTATAGATTAGACCTCCTACTGATTTCACTATTATCCCTTAATAAATCCCACCGCTCAGAGGCAAACATTGTTAACATTTGGCTGTATATTCTTCAAGTCTTTTCCTTTTTTTCCCATATATACACTAGAAGTCCTAATAAAATACATACAGAATTTCTTAACATGTTTTAACTAATGGAGTGAAAAGAAGGTAACAATATTTTTTTGGATTATCATAAAAATATCAAATGGTCAGCATGCTTTTTCTGGTTAGTTCCCTCTAATGGCATATTAAAAACAATCAACTAACGGGCACATTTCTCCCTCTACGTTACTTTAAAATACACTCTGTCTCTATCCATCCAACATATGAAAAGTGTGTCTATTTTATTGAGACATTGAATATGAATGTTTACCTCCTTATGGAGAAAGCTCATCTGAATAGCATAATTGTTACTTCTTTTCCAAAACTGAATTCCCAATAAGTTAGAAACTAATAAAGAAGCATATTCTATTCTCTTCACTTAATATAAAGCAAAGGTGACTTCAAAAATCCTAAATAATCTTAGAAGGATTCTTTTCCATAGGAAGAGGATATCCATCCCCCCCCCCCAAGAATGTATTCATGTCGGGGATCCTAGGTTACTGTATTGGTGAGGATGGAGTGACTCTAAACTTAGAGTCACTGTGCCCAACTGGTCATGATGGTTGGCTAGAGATGAGCCTGAGATGGCCCATCCCAGAAGCCCAGGGATGCTGGTAGCTGCATCTAAAGATCTCTCTCTTTCTTGACTTACAGTTAGCAAAATCAGATTCAGTTCCAGTTTAATGAACCACTTTCCCCATTATCCACTCCCCTCCTCCAAGTGCCAGACACTCCAGTTGGACCCTGTCACTTTGTTGTCTTATATTTATGACAAATGAGAGTCATTCACCTGCTAGATATTTATCTTGGATTAGTTCTGTGCAAAGGAAGTGTTATTCTCCAGCTGATGGCTTCCAGCCTTTGCCCAGAGTCTATAGCCTCTGTGCCACCTCTGATGCTTTGAGCCAACACCCCTCAAGGAGCTTTTGAAGAGAAGAAAGCAAATCATCAATGGAAAATATGGGGGTCCCTCATCTCGGGTTGCTCCTTCTGCTGTTTTTGATCATCAGCTGACATTCATAGCACATATCTGTGACATACAAGAGCCAGACATTTGTTTTCATCTCCACATATTATCATCAAGCATGCCTTCTCAGTATTTATTTCTATGGCTTTACAAGTGAAATGAAATTAAATTGGACCAGACTTTAAGTCATTCCATCTTGCACTTGACCTTTCTCCGTGTTGACACTGTAAGAGAGAAGCTTGCATGGGTGCTAAGTGTTCCATGCGTACTTTTGTTGCTAACGAAGGGGCTACTTTCATTGGTGAATTGAACCATAGATGTATTGAACTTCCTCTTGATCTATTCTTTTGCTTTCTTTCCATAGGCCTGTCAGGTTTCTTCAGTGTGTGAAAAATCCTGAGCATCCATCTTGCACATCTGGGATATGAGCCAATCGCATGGTTGTTTCAGATCTTTGAGCCCTTGCAGTCTACATCAACGTGCATGACTCAGTAGACACTCTGGTGGAGAACAAAGGACTTGAAGGGATCCTCTGTCATAGCGTCAACACCAGAGATGGAAGCCTTTTCCCCTAAAGTCCTAAAAGGACTCAAGTTACCGGAATAGTTTTTATTTTGATAGCTTAAAAATCAAGAAAAAAATTAATTTTATAAAATTAGAATGAAATTTTTGTATTAATTTATTTCATTTTAACTTTCATATGATGCTTTTATGTTGTTTGTATGTTGATAACATTCTTTCTGTTGAAAAATGACCACATCAAACCTCTCTTATTGGTAGAGGCAAGGGAAGAAAGGTAAATGCTCAAGCTGTTCAGAAAATGTTACATTTCCAATTGAATGACCTTGTGTTGATATATTTTTGTACCCTTCCTATGGAGAGTTAAATTATAAATGCTGTGGTTATGGGTCATTTGGGAAAAGTATTCTGTAGGATATAAGCTACCCCTCTACTTGGTGCTTTATTTCCAATCCTTCCAACAGCCCTATAAAGTTGATATTATTACCTCGCATTTGTTAGATGAGAAAATGGAAGCTCAGAGAGGTTACATAATTTGCCTAAAGTCAAGGTAGAGGCTGAATTTGAACTCAGCTCTGTCTGACTCCAAAGTAGCTGTGCTCTCTCTTTCAAGATATTTTTGGTATTTCTCAATACCAAACTGACAGTGCCTTATGTTCTCTTCTAATAAATGCATGTTGGATTAAATTGAATACTGTAGAATCTGGAATGTGATTTTTCTGGATGGCTTCAGATGCATGTTTTCCCTCCTCTTCCTCCTCCTTGTGTTCATTGTCTCACACATGTAGTGGGCAGTTAAAATAGATTTGTTCCTGGTACTGCAGTTTATGTTTTGCCCTTTTTTCTTGATCAGTCTTGCTTGGGGATTATCACTTTTATTACTTTTTCAGGAACCTAATCTTTAGCTTTGTTGATTTTTTCTTTCTATTTAATTGGTTTTCACTCTTCTCTTTATTATTAGAGATATAGAAATTCCTTCTAATTTCTTTGGGTTTCTTTATTGAGCTTCTTGAGATGGAAGCTTAGAGCATTGATTTTTCAGCCTGTTTTCTTTCCTTATACATACATTTCAGTACTACAAATTTTCCTCTGAGTGCTGCTTTAGCTGCAGCTCTTAAATTATGATGTCTCTTTCATTATCATTCAGTTAAAAATACTTTCTAATTTCATTGCTATTTAGAAAGATGTTGCTAAATTTTTAAACATCTGGAGATTTTCTATTGTTTTTTTAAAAAACATAGATGCGTTAAATGAGGAATTAAAAAACTAATTTGATACTCCTTTGGGGAACCCACTTTGTTTGTCAAAAACATCATAAATTTTGGAGTCAGGCATTTCTGGATTTGTATTTTGGCATCACTCTGTGATCCTGAACAAAACACCTAACCTCTCTGAACTTAAGCTTCCTTGCCACTCAAATAAGGGTTATGAACTTACCCCTGTTAAAGTAGGGTGAGAAGTAAAGAAGATGACAAAAGCTGACAGTCTGGCGCAGTGCCTTGTATGGAAGCAAGCACTCAACCAAGGTTGGCTCCTTTTCTGCCTGCCCCTGGTTGACAATCTAGTTCTCTTCAGGAGCCCTTGCACCTAAAGCCCCTTGTGGTCAGTCCAGGGATTGTTTACTAGCCCCTTCTGAACATCTCATGGGAATATGGTCTTGGCTGAACATTAGGATTGGTGCTTGGGGCCAGTTCAGACTTGCCACAAATTTCAATTAACTCTACCTGCAGAATGTCTTCAGAAATAAGGTTCTACTAATCCACTGGGTGATCTGGCTGTTTTTCGTTCCAGACTCTGCTTTATTATTGGGCTTGCTTGCTGATTTCTGGACTTTCTAATATACTTTCCTTGTTCACCAGGATACCCCTTGGAGTGGCTGCCTGTGCCAGAAAAATTTTGTTCTTTACGTCCACTTCCAAAGACGAAGCAGAGTAGAAATTAATTTGTAAGATGCTTCCCCCAAGAAGACTCATTTGAGTGTTCAAGTTCAAAGTTGGTGGAGACCTAAGAGGTGGCTGGTCCTAAGGTTTTCACACTGTGCCACAGAGGGCCTCAGGGAGTCCTGGAGATGGCTAGGGGCTGGGTGCTCTTTTCTCCCTGTACCACCTCTGTATCCTCACTACCATGATGCCCCTCTCTCTCTAGTTCCAACTCTGTACCTTTGCCATTGACCATGCAGCTATCTCTAGCCATGAGGACTTTCTGGCCTACTGATATAAATAGATCTTCCATATCGCTCTTCTTCTAAGTGATGTCTCTACTGAATGACTGATAGCTCATAAACTGCATGCTTTATTCACAACCCTGCTACTCCCTGTGTCCCACTGCATTATTATTTGTTCTTGAAAATCCTCTTACCAGCCGAACTTGCATCCACCATCATACTAACTCAAAGGCTGCGGGAATGACCCAGGCCCTAATTTCCATTTTCTAATTCCCTAAGACTATTTTTTTCCTGTAATGGTTCCTGACGTTATAATGTTTGAGGCACACTTTTAAATACAGTTCTGAAATTTTAGACTGAATACTTTAAAGGATACACACACACACACACACACATATGTATGTGTTGGTGTGTACAATATATGTATATACTTTCGTAATTCAAAAACCATTTGTCTCAATCCACAGTAATTCCTCATTCAATGGATTCTCCTTTAGCCCTGCATCACTGTGTTGACTTGTTTAGTGTCTTTTATGTACCTGGTAGACAAAGCCAGGTGTATATCAAATATTTTGGCATAACACATTCTTGTTTTGGCTTTGGCTTTGGCTTGACAGCTTTCTGTGCCTTTAGCTCTCATTGGAAACAAGCTCAGCCCATGTCTGCACACTCCCTGATAGATGGATGCAGCAAGAGTAGCGTCGACTTACTTCTTGGCATCCCACTGCTCTTTAAAACAATTCCTAAGACTGTGACTTGCGTTTCTTGGGTAGAATCTGTACTGCATAGAAGGAGACTCTGTTTTGTTTGTTTGTTTGTTTGTTTGTTTTGAGGAAGATTAGCCCTGGGCTAACTACTGCCAGTCCTCCTCTTTTTGCTGAGGAAGCCTGGCCCTGAGCTAACATTGTGCCCATCTTCCTCTACTTTATATGTGGGATACCTACCACAGCATGGCGTACCAAGCGGTGCCATGTCCGCACCTGGGATCTGAACCAGCGAACCCCGGGCCGCCGAGAAGCGGAACGTGCAAACTTAACCGCTGCGCCACCGAGCCGGCCCCGAGACTCTGTTTTTGTGCATTTTTAAAAGGCGAGTAGTTATATGCACTAGATAAATGTTATGTATGGCAAATTAAAGTTGTATAAAGTAAAATGTGAAAGTAAACCTAGAGTATGATATAACTTTAAAAGACGTTTTATAAATGCAATGTTAACTCAGACATTTGCCACAGTTTTTTAAAAATAAGCAATTAATCTATACTACTAAGAATCATCATTTTAATGTGTGTGTATATATGCATATATATATATTTTTTTAACAATCCATCAGGGACTCAGTACCTGGGTGCCACCCCAAGAGGCAGTGGTTAGCTGGCTCTCAGCGCACGCACACAAAGCACAGAAGGCTTTGAACTGGTCCCTGATAGAGCATTTATCCTTGAACTTGACTCACATAGGTGCACATTGCCATTCTCATCCTCTGATCGATGTGCAAGTGGCACAAGCTAGTGAAAACCATGGAATTAAGAGACAGTTTATTAACTGGGCAAGTTCCTGAACGTTTGTGAATCTCCAATTTGGAATGTATTGTTAACAGACAAATGAATTATACAAACAATAAAAGAATAATAAAGGACTTTGTGGAATTACTCTTTTAAAAACACTTGTCTCTGCAAATTCTGCATGACCTCACTTATATGTGGAATCTAAAAAAGTTGGACTCATAGCAAGAGCGAGTAGAATGGTGGTGACCAGTGGCTGGGGTTGGAAGTGGGGAAGATGCTGGTCAAAGGGTGCAAATTTTCAGTTAAAAGATGGCTAAGTTCCGGAGACCTCATGTACAGAGTGGTGACTATAGTTAATAATACTGTATTGTATGCTTGGAATTTGCTAAGAGAGTAGATCTCAAGGGATCTCACCACGTGCACAAAAGGTCACTATGTGAAGTGATGGATATGTTAAGTTGCTTAATTGTGATAATCACTTCACAATGTATACGTATACCAAAACATCACATCGTGCACCTTAAATATGTATTTATTTGTCAGTCATACCTCAAAAAAGCTGGGAAAAAAACCCGAAAACAGTTATCTCTGGGGTGAAAGGAAGAATTAAATAAGTTGATGATGGACTGCCAAAGGCAACAGGTCTTCTCATTTATCCCCACCCCAAGATCAAGGGAGTTGGGCAGGTAACGAGAGGACAGATCGTCATGCTGGGTGTGTCATGTGGGTGAGGGAGGTGGGAATAGATGCCCAGGAGAGGTCAAACTTATAGTCTGTTGAAGCCCTGAAAGTGCTCACTCCCTCCTCTTTATCCTTAGAGACATCAGAGAAGCAACAGTGCTGTTTGCTCTTCAGCAAGAACCTCAGATTTGAGAATCACATGAGGACACACCCTTGTTCTCTATTAACAAAACTCATCTTGAGGGGCTGGCCCCATGGCTGAGTGGTTAAGTTCGTGCGCTCCACTTTGGCGGCCCAGGGTTTTGCTGGTTCGGATCCTGTGTGTGGACATGGCAGCGCTCGTCAAGCCATGTTGAGGCAGCGTCCCACATAGCACAACCAGAGGGACCTACAACTAGAATACATAACTATGTGCTGGGGGGCTTTGGGCAGAAGAAGAAGAAAAAAAGATTGGCAACAGTTGTTAGCTCAGGTGCCAATCCTTAGGGGGAAAAAAAGAAAAGAAAAAAAAAAGAGCTACATTGCAAAAAAAAAAAAGTAAAGAAAATTCATCTTGAGACCTTCCAGGAGTCTATGTAATAACACAGTGAAATGTGTAATTCTTAATAATGTATATAAACGTGAAACAACGTTTAAAGGCTTGACACACAAAGCAGACCTGTAGAGGAGAGAAAACTAACATGTGTTGTACTGGGCACATCACATATTATATCAGCAAGAATACAACTCTGGCTGGAAATAAATTTTCCAGAGAATATCAGATGCTCATAGGTTCTCCAGGAGGGCAAGAAAATAGTTTGGAAACCACTTAATCAAGAGCACATCCAAAATCACTCCACAGACTGGTCAGGTAGACAAGTCGTTCTTGCCCTAAGGACACTCAGCTGTCACTATGTCACCACCAGACGTGGCCACTGATGTTTCTGGGAATAGAAATAAACACAGCGGATGGCGCATGGTAGATAGCATATGGAGTGTGGTGCCTGCCTCCTTGGTTTACCAATCTCAGATTCACAGTCGCATAGATCCGTTTGATGTACGGGGCCTAATACATGTAAAATGCCAGAACAGAGCTCAGTTTCTCTACTTGTAAAATGGGGGTGATGGTAGTGCCTACCTCTTTCACTTGTTTCGAGACATACAATTCTTAGAACAGTGTTTAACACATAGAGCTCTATAACGTTGGCTTTTTACGTTAAAAAAAAATGTTGGAACCCATTTTTATTCTGGAGGAAATTCCTTGATAAGCCTCGTTGGTTTAGAAGCTGAGACCCTGAGATTCTGGGAGCGATGGAGAAGAGGTTGGGGAATGGCCCTCTTGCCAACCAGCAGGGTCAGCCACACTCTCACAAGCTTTGGCTTGTCCTAGATGGTTAGTATCTGCCCACCTGAGAGGACTGGGCCAGGTGTGCTCCGAAAGCCTTCACTAATGGGGCCGGCCCGATGGCGCAGCGGTTAAGTGTGCACATTCCGATTCCTGGCAGCCCGGGGTTCACTGGTTCGTATCCTGGGTGCAGACATGGCACAGTTTGGCAAAAGCCATACTGTGGTAGGCGTCCCATGTATAAAGTAGAGGAAGATGGGCATGGATGTTAGCTCAGGGCCAGTCTTCCTCAGCAAAAAGAGGAAGATTGGCAGTAGTTAGCTGAGGGCTAATCTTCCTCAAAAAAAACCCAAAAAAACAAAACGAAAGCCTTCATTAAGAGCTGGCTCCCATCCTGAGCTGGATGTTGACAAACAGTGTCAATAGGACCCTCTCCCCCTGCCAAATCTAAGAATTTCACATTTGTAATTTTCATTCGTTAAGCTCACCAAGAGTTCAACAACCTCCCCTGGCATTGACCAGGGGCCCACTACTCTGGTGACAGTAAAGGTGCGCAGCTCTCCTTGGTAGAATGAGATCAGAAGACAAAATGTCCTGGAAGTACAAGTTCCCTCCCAGTATAATGAGCAAATGGAAAGAACATTGCAAAAGGGTAAGACTGAGAAGAAATGGGGTAGCTAACCCACGCCTTCGGTGCAAGAACAAATCTCCCTTTGTGAATGATACTTAGCAACCAGTCCAGTTTCCACAGACTTGTCCTCCAGGGACGTTCCCTGAACGGGTAGAATAATCAGTTCCAAGTTGACTGCTGGAGGGAGAAAAGCCCCTTCGGGAGCCACTAAGTCTCAGTCCCTCTTAGTTGCTCAGTCTTATGACTTAACCTGGCACTGGGCCATAGAAGTCACAAGCTGCTCCCGGCACAGCTTCCTTGGACTGGCGATGGGGGAGGAAGGAAGCACTGTGGGGTCGCGTTAGGTCCTTCCTACCGTCAGCATTCTAGAACATGGGGATAAGTCATTGACTCCGGGCTGTCAGATGGGATCATTTTAAAGACCTGTTGTTTTTTTGTGTTACCTGTGATCATTAACACATCAAATGCTTTCACAGTAAAAGTAACAAAATAGACATTTCTGTAATAACTTATTGCAGAAGCGTGACAGAATCATGGGGGAATGTTACGGGTGCAGAGCAATGACTCAACATCTTCCCTTGACTAGTGAAGAAACTGAGTCCTCCTGGGAGTCGTAGAGGGTGGGTGTTGAGTTGTAGGCAGTAGCTTAGGAACCAAGGTTTTCCTTACTCGATGGCTCCCTTTTATACGACAAAGCCTAAGAAACCTCAACTGAGAGTGGTGAAGATTGCTGACTGTTGTGTAATATCTTTTTCTGGTAATAAATAGTATTCTCCACCCCCCCCCCATTTTTAATTAGGAATGTGGTTTCCTGGCCACGGAATATATTCCCATCTCAGCAGCGGGCTCTGGCCCATGGGAGGTGAGTGGACATGATCAATGCAATTGCCTGGTCATCGTAAAGACAAGACACTTGCCTGGGATTTCCCTTTTTTCCCCTTTCCTTTGCTGAAAAACACTGAAACTCCAGCAGCAGCCTTAGACCTAGAGCTGGAAGCCCCAGGTAGAGGATGGCAAATCTGAATGGTGATAGAGCAGGGACTTCTCCTTCCCTTCCCCCATCCTGATCCACTTTCACCCAGAATCTCAGTGCCATGATGGCAAGCTTTGGTCTGTTTTGTCCATTGCTTCATCCTCAACCCCGGGCACACAGTAGAAACTCAAAAGTATTTGCTTTCAGAGCTCTTGTCTCTAGGACACTATTGGATTCTTGCCTCAGCATCTCAGTTCCTTCTTCCAGACTTGGCTTTGCTGGCTGCTTCAGCCTCACGATTAAATAATTGATTTACTATTTACTCATTCAGTCACCAATATTAGTTGATCCTTTTCTTCGTGCTAGGTGCCAGTGATAGAATATTGATAGAAACAGACATAGGCTACCTTTGGGGAGCTTATGGCCTATCTCTGTGGATTCAAGCGGGGATCTCTTTCCTGCAGCTCGGACCTGGCCAAAGGCATTCCCTTATCCTTCTTGGCAGCAGCCCACTGTGTTTGCTGGGAAACGAGTCTTTCAGGAGGGCTGGGAATGAGATGGGTGAGACTGGCCAGGACATAGACGGGCGCCATGAGCACAAAGCACACTGCTGGATGGCAGGAGGTGGATGACAAAATCTTCCAAAAGGGGAGGTTGATAGTTTTCCTTTAAAATGGTTTTATTAACCAAGTTACTGTTTCTTCAATGTAAGCAATACAGATAATAAAAAATAAAAATAAAATCATTGATGATCTTACCACCCAGGGGTAATCACTGCTAACATCTTGTGTATATATTGTACACTTTTCGTGGTAACCACGTATTTCATATAAATCAGACATGTACCTCCTAAGAAACAGTTTTTTCACATTTTAGAATTTCTGAAACCAGGATGTATCTTAGAATGAATGTATTTAGAAAGCAATATGTCATGGTTTAATTGGCAGTGTCTTTCTTCTTAATGATGAATAAATTAGTTGATCTTATAATTGATGACATCTTAGATCTAATGAAATAGATATACATTTAGAGAAATGGGATCATGCCATATTACCTTACAGCGACCTGAAAATTTCAATTACTATGTTATGAACATTATCCTACGTCAATAAATAGGGTTCTTGGGCTGGCCCCGTGGCCAAGTGATTGGCTTCGCATGCTCCGCTGCAGGCAGCCCAGTGTTTCGTTGGTTCGAATCCTGGGCACGGACATGGCACCGCTCATCAAACCACACTGAGGCAGCGTCCCACATGCCACAACTAGAAGGACCCACAACAAAGAATATACAACTACGTACTGGGGGGCTTTGGGGAGAAAAAGGAAAAAATAAAACTTAAAAAAAAGTTTTTAAAAAAAATAAATAAATAGGGTTCTACATTGTCATTTTTAATTTGTGAAGAATATTCCACCACATGGTTATATCGTAACTTACTTATCCATTCCTTATTTTGACATATTTATTTTATTTCTATGTTTTGAAAAGAGCCATAGTGGTGCCTGCCTGGTGGTGTAGTGGTTAAATTCGCATGCTCTGCTTTGGTGGCCCAGGGTTTGTGGGTTTGGATCCCAGGCACGGACCTATGCACCGCTCATCAAGCCATCCTGTGGTGGCATCCCACATACAAAATAGAGGAAGACGGGCACAGATGTTAGCTCAATGACAATATTCCTCAAGGAAAAGAGGAAGGCTGGCAACAGATATTAGCTCAAGGCCAATCTTCCTCAGAGAAAAAAAAATATGCCATAGCGGAGGAGGCAGTATGTAGTTGGGGAGGCTATCCATGTTTAGGGGCAAGAGTTATATGGGACTTTCTGTACCTTCTGCTCAGTTTTGGTGTGAACTTAAAACTGCTCCTTTTAAAAAGTCTATTAAAGAGAAATTATAAAAAAAAAACCATTATGAACAATGCAAGTCGCATGGTGTCAGGCCCAAATTCAAGCAGTAGAGAAATACCTCCTGATCGGGGAACTGCAAATTCCCATTGCAAAGGAATGTGCATCAGGATCAGGAGGAATTTGTGGCTATTGTTTTGCCATTGACCACACTTGGGAAGGTATTAAACAGGGCAGAGATATGATCAGATTTGCAACATGGAAAGATCACCCTGGTGACTTTATAGAGAATGAATTGGAAAGTAGCTTCGCTGGACGTCGAAAGACTGTCAAGAAGCTATGGCCACAATCCTAGGGGGCAGTGGGAGTCTGAAGAAGGATGAGTGACTAAGAATCTGAGAAGGAGCAGCCGGAGCCGTAGAAGGAAAGCCAATTAGAAAAGAAGAGAGGAGGGGAAAGGTTGGAAGATGACTGAAATGTCAGAAGATGGAAATAAAAATAACCTTGGACAGAAAAGAAGCCCTTGTATTTGGCAACAAGGAGGTTGAGGCAAACTTTCTGGAACATTCTGAGGGCTAGAGGGGCTAGAGGGGCTTGGGGAATTTATGGGAGGTTTAATGAAGTAAAGGACTTCAGAATGCTCTAAATCTACTCAAAGACGCCTGAGAGATGCCAGGCTGCTGGTGCTTCCCCTCGACGGAGGAGGGGTTGACTGCAAACCCCTCAGAGCGCCTTGTGCACTTCAGTGTGCTGGTGACAAGGACGGACTCGGCAAATGGAGCCCACTGGAGGTGTGGGAATCCGCAGAAAGGCCACGTCTCACCCAGGGAGCCGTTTTTGAATAAGAAATTACCCCTGTCTATCTTCGAGCACTGAGAAGAAGGTGACTAACATCAGTGGTGACAATCCGGGGAGCTCGTGGCCCTGTCTGTCTGCAGGCCACTCCGGCACCACCTTCTGCCTTCGCCTCCCTCCACCCCAGCCTTCTGGCTTCCCCAGCGCTTGCTCTTGCCATCGCCCCTCAGCACACGCTGTTCTCTGCCTGGCACACTGTCCGGCAGCAATATTTAATGGTTGAGTAAGGCTGCGGGCGAGACACTGGGCTTGATTCCCGCTGAGCCTCTTGTGAGTTGTGTGACCTCAGCCAACGTTCCCTGGGCCTCGGCGTCCGTAAGCATAAAATGATAAGGCCTGGCTTGCTATAATTCAGTGATTCAATAAACGGCCGCCGTTATTATTATTGTCGTTGTTATTTTCTAGAGCTTGTTCGGCCTTGCAGACTCCCTATTTGAGACAGGAAGGGGGAGAGTGAGAACAAAGTGCCGCTAGGGGGCAGCACGGAGCCTTCTGGGAACGCAGACTCAGGACCACACTGGGAGTGTTCTGGCTCATTCACCCTTGGCTGGAAGCTTCTCGTGCTTCAGTTTCCTGGTCTATAAACTGGGGTTAATAATAATAACTGCTTTGTTGGGTTGCTGGGAGGCTAAGAATTAGTAAAGATTAGATTTATCTTCCAATGACAGAAACCCCGTAATAACAGTGGGTTAAATCTGAAGATTTTATTTCCCTCTCAGGTAAAAGCCCAGAGGGCAGTGGCCTGGGGCTGGTCGGATGGCTCTGCTCTGTAAGGTCCTCAGAGACCTGACCTCTTTCCTCTTCACTACAAGGCCATGCTCTCGTTTTCGTGATCCAGGGTGGCTCTCCAGCCCATCGAATCTGTGCTCCAAGCAGCAGGAGGAAGGAAAAAGGACGACAAAGAGCCAAAGAGTAAATCTGCAGTGTCTCTTGAGAAAGTTTCCAGAAAGCCGCCCTAGGACACTTCTGATGACACCCCCCTGGGCAGAACTTACTCACGGGACTTCACCCGCCAGAAAGAAGGCCGGAAAATGAGGGCTTTATTCTGTCCAGCTGTGAACAAGCTAAAAGTGCTACTTCTTTAGCTGAAGGCAAGATTGGGTATTGGAGAGACAGCCAGCTGGTTGTGGCACTTATGTGCCATTTAGTCCTTGGCACATATAAGTGAGCAACAGATGTCTGTTATCGTCATTATTATTATCCTATGACATATGCTTTGCTTCTATGAGGACAAGTGTGGTTTCCTCAGTAGAAAGACACAGCTCCAAGGTTCCTGGGACTCCGCGGTTCTGGTCCTTGGAGGCCAAGAGCAATCCTTGTGACTGTGAGGCTGGATGTGTTCTTCAAGATATCCCGCCAAAGTCTTCACCCAGGTGTTTTAAATTACATGACATTGTTATTTCTATAAATTGGGACATATACTCTTTGGAATGTTTAGGGCGAAAATGGCTACGGTCTTCATTTCAAATAGAGTCTAGGGCTGGCCCGGTGGCCAAGTGGTTAAGTTCACGCGCTCTGCTTCGGTGGCCCAGGGTTTTGCAGGTTCGGATCCTGGGTGCGGACATGGCACCACTCATCAGGCCATGCTGAGAGAGCATCCCACATAGCACAATCAGAGGACCTACAACTGGAATATACAACCAGGCACTGGGGGGCTTTGGGGAGAAGACGGGAAAAAAAATGAAAAAAGAAGATTGGCAACAGATGTTAACTCAGGTGCCAATCTTTAAGAAAAAAATAACAATAAAATAGAGTCTAGTCTTTGAATTGAATAGAAAGATTGTTGTGTAGTTTAAAAAATACCTGAGAGAAATATATTTTATCTGAATAAGTTATGGATACAAGAAAAAGTATTGGTAGAATTAGATGGAAAGCCGCATAAAAGATAAAGTGTTTGAATATGTAGGTATTAACATGGGGTTTTCCTCTTGAGTTAATTTAACTCAAGTAAGACATTAAATCATGAGATGTCACCAAATTGGGCAGGTGCATGTATGTTTTGAATCAGAAACTTCAAAGCGAATATGACGCTTCAGAGCCAGGTGAAGAGCGCTTTCCACGTCCATTCTGTCCGGCAGAGTCAGGCGAGGCGGAGATGAGAGAGTCACTGAGGGCGCAAAATTTCAGGAAGCATCCCTCTCAGGGTCCTGGAAGAACCATGGGGGCCTCATTCACCTCACCCTAGTCCTGGCCCTGCCGTTTTTTGGTTGACTTTTTATGAAGACAATCTTTACTTTAAGGATTTTGCATTGAAAATTCAAAATGTGTAAAGGTTGTGGAATATACTGCTTAATATTTGAAGGAACCATGGAAGAAGACTCACCAGAAATAATCTGAACAAATGGGACAATTCGGTTAATGCTATTGAAACACCGCTAAAATACTTCCAGGAAACATGGTTTATGCAATAAAATAAAACCACTTGGATCCTGTCAGATAAGAAAATTGACTTCTTACTTTTCAAAGTGGGAATAATTAACAATATTCAATTACCTCTATTCTTTTCATGAATTCACAACTACATAAAAATTAATATAGATATTAATAATATAATATATCTTCCCTAAATGTTTCTTATAGGGTTGTTTTGTTTTGTTTTTTAAGAGGTTTTTCATTCACAAGTTAAACAACGATCCATCCAAAGTATCTGACGGCCTATTGGCTCAGAGCAAACAACGAGTTCAGGATGGCAGCAACTGCTATTTCTAACATACGAAACAGATAAAATTCTCAGAAGGTGCGTTGCAAAAAGCTCTACTCCGCAAAACTGGAACATTGACAATTTTCCTGGTGATGTCAGTGGTACTCCAGATGTCCCCAAATCCTGCTACTCAACTTGAACTCTCATTTTAGGCTTTGTATTTTGCTTTTCCAGTTTTGCTAATGAGACAAACATGAGTGATATCCTTGATGTATTAGTTATAGTCAAGGGCACATCCTATAACAAATTGGTCTGGAATTTCAAATCCAACACAATCTGTCCTACATCCAATAGTTCAGTGGGGGGATCTCTTTCACAGCAAACTTCCAATGCTGACCATCTTTGGATTATACTGCTTGACTAAGGAAAGCAAGATTTGCATTATTTTGCTGATGTCAATTATATCTTTAGTAATCAAGACATTCTTTCCAGTTAAAGTTGCAAAATCATCTCCATAAATTACGTTTATGGTCCCAATTGAATGGTCATTAAGGTAGCTCTTCAGTCTGATAAAATCTGCAGTCATGGGATGGATATATCACTATTTCTGTTCAGGGCTTTGGTGTAATCCAGCAAGTCAGCAGAGAATTTACAGCCCCCCACCCCCACCCCAGGGCATGCACAGGGCTGCCATGTGATAGCCTCCCATCTTCATAGAATTTCAAGAGTAAGCCACTTTGTCCTGTCCACAATTAGTCCATGAAAAATAAATACTCTTTCTAAAATATCAGTGTAATGATTAGACATACAAAATACATCTAGGTCATAATCTGGTTGAGCGTCACTAATCATGATGCAGGACCGTGGGCCGCCATGATGGAACTGGCTAAGGAGGAGGAGCACAAAAGATTGTTGTTACCTAGCTGTTTGAAATTCTCATGTTGTTAACATGGGTTGGATGACCAGGCCATCTCACAGCAGCCCGTGTAACCCCTTAACTGGACTGGTTTAGTAGAAAGGGCACTGGACTTGAACACAGGGTGGCCATTTTGTCTTGGTTTGCCTTGGACTGTCCCAATATTAGCACTGAAAGTCCCTCACCCTCACAACCGCCTCAGTCACAGGCAAGTGCAACAATTGGTCATCCTAACTTGGTCACAGACTCCCAAGTCTGCCGTTAACTAGTTGTGTGACCTTGAGCATGTTGCTTCGTTTCTCAAAATTTGTTTCCTCAGGGGTAAAATAGAGGGAGGGGCACCTCTCTTCCAGGCCTGCTGTGAAGACTCAGGAGGAAAACCGTGCCTCATCCTTGCTTCTGGCATCAAGGCGCTGCTCACTCCAGGGACTCAGTGTAGTGGTCTGTGTCTCGGTGAGAGGGGATCCTCCACCCCACGCTGCCCTGGCTCACTTGCATATCTAAAGTGGTTGTGACTCAGATATTTGTAACCCAGGGACTCTTTTCTCTATTTAATAAGAGAAAATTCTGAGCCTTTGTAGTTTGAGATATTGCCCAACCTGAGGTCCGACATCTGATTACACTGACAAATGTATTTTGTGTTTCGTTACGAGGCTGTAGTATATCTTTGAGTTTTTAATGTATTCAATGTCACATCAGGGGAATTTTTAAGAAAAGTCATTGCTGTTTAAATCCATTTGTAGGAAACCATGTTTTTGAGTTACAACATGAATGTCACCTGATTTTCAAGAAAGAAGAAGCAAGGCCAAGTTTCAAACCTGAGCAAGGGAACTGGGCTTCCCTATTTTCTAAGTCATTAATATTTAAAGGAGCCATAGAAAAAGAATCACTGAAGTAATCTGAACAAAAGGGAAAATTCAGTTAATGCTATTGAAACACTATGAAAATAATTCCAGGCTTTATGACCCAAGCTTATCCCAGACACATAACCTGAGAGCTGGTTCCTGCCTCTGCTGGAAATATTGGGCATTGATTTGAAGGCAACTGGTCAGTTTTCCTGCGTGCTCCATTTTTTATTTACTTTCTTTGCTGAAGACTAATGGCTTTTAATGTATGTCTTTTTAATGTAATGTCTTTGCTGGCTTTGTCAGCAAAGACAAGTGAATAAAAATTCAGAAAGAAGAGGATAATTGTTGCTGGGTGGGTGAACCAAGTGGATGGGCTTTGGGTATAACATTCTGGAAAGTTAAAAATGCCAAACAAAAGCAAGCTCTTCCCTAACTGTTTCTTCAAATTCAAGAAGCTCACTCATTTCACATTTTCAGATTACAAAAGTTCAGAGTATCTTAAATTTGGTGTGTTTGTTTTATGTGTTCTTTTTTTCCCTGAAGTCCTGTTACTTATTGATGACATATTTAAAAATTAATGGCCACTTACAGTAGAGGAAATTTGTTATTCTAAATTCTGATATGCCACTGCTTCCCAATTTTATCTGTTAATAAAAGCTTGATGGTGAGTAAAGCCCATCATCTCCACATAAAAAGAAAAAGAAAGCAAAACAAAACATAAGGTAGCTTGTCAAAGAAAAAAATATAGTGGGCAGTAATCAGATTTAGGGGAGACATATGTTGAAGCCAGGAATTGGTATCAGGTTTAGAGCTCACAAGAACAACTTTTACTTAGTCCTGCTCTGTCTCCTGGGTGGTGCTGTGTGACATGGATCAAATCCAGTCACTTATTTGTAGTTTAAACTCCTTCCCTTGAAGATGACTCTCCCTGACCTGTAAGCTCTCTGAGCAAGATGCTTACAGACAGCACACTCCCCCAAAGTCTTCACTGGGTGACTTAGGAATCTCTTTACTGGCAAATGGAAATGTTACCTTTGAAAACTTAGTGGGTAATGCAAGATTTCCCTATTCAGATAACCTGAGGAATAAAACAGTAAAAAGCACCTGGTGAAGAAATGACACAAAGTGCGTTCTCAAAAATCGTTAGTTCTCTTCGCTTCTCCCTCCCGGTTCAGCCACTCCTCACTTGCTACTTCTCATGGTGAAACCACTGGAGGGATTGTTTCTTTGCATGTAGTCCTACACAGGGCCTTGAAGGATAACCAAGTCAATGGTAATAATAAAATTGCAACAACAAGAACAGCAAGGGGCGGGCCCCGCGGCCGAGAGGTTAAGTCCGCGCACTCTGCTTCGGCAGCCCAGGGTCTCGCAGTTTGGATCCTGGGCGTGGACGTGGCACCGCTCCTCAGGCCATGCTGAGGCGGCGTCCCACATAGCCCAACCAGAACGACCTACAACTAGAATACACAACTGTGTACTGGGGGTCTTTGGGGAGAAGAAGAAGAAGAAAAAAAAGATTGGCAACAGATGTTAGCTCAGGTGCCAATCTTAAAAAAAAATTAAAAAGAACAGTAGCAAGAGCAGCCCTGTGCTGACCACTCCTGTTCCTTTTTTTTGAAGAAGATTAGCCCTGAGCTAACATCTGTTGCCAATCCTCCTCTTTTTGCTGAGGAAGACTGGCCCTGAGCTAACATCTGTGCGCATCTTCCTCTACTTTATAGATGAGACGCCTGCTACAGCATGGCTCGCCAAGTGGTGCGTAGGTCTGCACCCAGGATCCAAACTGGTGAACTTCGGGCTGCTGAAGCAGAATGTGGGGACTTAACCACTGCACCACAGGGCTGGCCCCTGACCACTCTTGATATGCTCATTATCTCCTTCATCTTCACCACACTCTTGTGAGGTGGCTGCTATTATAATTCCTTTTAAAAACGGAACACGGGAGGAACAAAGCTTGGAAAGACTAAATGATGTGCCCAAGGACACCAACGTGAACTGGTGGAGCTTGGCTTTGAACCCAGAGAGTCAGACTCCAGAGCCTAAATCTTAGTCTTTTTTGAGTTGATAAGGAAGGTCTCAACAAATGCACACAGAAGTGGTCAACCATGTGGCACTTTACGGTTGCCAATAGCTTTTACATGCATGGTATCTTCTGGGTCTCAGACGCCCTCTGTGACTAGAATGAATGCTCCCATTTTATGGATGGAAACATCCACTTTATGGACGAGGCCCAGAGAGGTAGAAAGACCTGTCCAAAGTCGCACAGTAAACAAAGTCTGGGTCTTAAACATGAGTCTTCTGATGCTTAGTCAAGGGAGATTCTTCCGCGGAAATGATGCGAGCTCCAGATGCTCACCTGTAAAGTGAGGGCAGTACCTGGGCACCTGACAGCTACAACACTTACGTCCCTGAACAGTGTAGGCACTAAAAGTAAAAAGTCCTATGAGTCAATGCAAGCTTTCAGAAGATCACATTCAGTTGGCGTTTGAAGTTCTGAGAGTTGAAGACTATGCAGGAGGAGAAGGTGCAACTCTGTCCTGAGAGGGAGAAAGAGAGAGAAAAGCCCCGAGTGAGGCTCTGTAGAGGTCAGGGTGGTTGCAGGCGCAGATGTCCAGAGAGGAAGAGAAAACCAGGGTGGGGCGTTCGGGCAGGAAATGGTGTGGAACTAGGTTCAGATCCCAGCTCTGGCATTTACCGAAGACCTCAAGGGCACGGGTGCGTCATTTCCTGTCTCACACATGTAAAATGGGCTGAGTGATGCCGCCCACTTCATAGGGATGTTGAGGGTGTTAAATGCCTGGTGTACTGACTGCGCTTAGTGCAGTGCCCGGGGTAGGGTTAGAGGCAATAAATATTATTATTATTATTATTATTAGGGGAGATTAGGAAACATTACATGAGGTTAAAGAAGTGTTATGGTGGTCTCTAGTGTGGTTTTAATGTCATCCATGCTTCCTAGTCATGTTTTCCAGGGACAAATTGGATTCATGGGAAAACATTCTACCTGAGTCCTAGAGCAGGCAAGTCACATGACCTTTCCGAGCCTCAGTTTTCTCTTGTATAAAATGGGAATCACATCGCACATACTTCATGGACGGGGTATGAGATCCAATGAGACGGTGCAGGAGAAAATGCTGGGAAAAGCATGGGACAAAGGTGGATTCCTGGTGTGGTGGTGATGAAGACAATATTATAATTTTTCAGTCATCATCTTGGAATTTAGGGCAAAAATAGAATTTATAATAGCCTGACTCTATCTAAACTGCCCTTCTAGAAGTTGAGTATATGTAAAAGAAAGCTATGGGAAATATTCAAGGTGAGTAAAATACCAGAATACTTAGCAAATAGTCAGTGTGAACACTGAAATATAAGAATGGCCAGCAGAGGGAGGCAGACAATCACGTTGGTTTAAGAGCCCATTTTCCTACCTGTGCAGAGTGGACTTGACATTTTCTCTGTGTGCAGACCGTACAGCGTCCATGTGCTGGCTGTGGCTCTTGTTCTATAGGCTCTTGGAATTCAGTGGGTTAGACATATGAACAGTAAGTCTGATCTGAGCGTCCGCTGTTTAAATGAAATGGTCATCTCAGACCCCACATTTCAACTGCCCTTCCTTACTAATTCCTGCCCTGGGGTCTCCCCAGTGTCTGCCTCCTCCAGTCCCTCCCAGAACATCTTCAGGTCTTCACAGAGCCCAGTACTTCTCGCTGACCCCTCTCTCAAACCCACATCCACGCCCACAGAAAATCCCATGGGCTCAATCTCCAGAATATGTCCAGAATGTGACCACATCTCAACACCCTGGTCAAGCCCCTAATTTCCTCAGATACTTGCAAAAGCCTCCTTTTCTGGGTTCCTGCTTCAGCCCCTTCTGGTATATTCTCTCCAGAGCAGTCAGAATGGTGCTTTTGAAACACAAAGCAAATTATGTCACTCCCCAGATCAGTGCTGTCCAGTGGCTCCTCATTGCCCTCAGAGCAGAAGCCACAACTGCAGGGTTCTCTGCCTCCCCCATCCCAAGCGTCCCTGCCTTCGTCTTCTCCTTCTCGCCTTTGTTCACCAGCTCTGGCCACACTGGCCTCCTTGCTGCTCAGCATTCCCCACTCAGGGCCTTGTGCTGCCTATTCTCTCTGCCTGGAGCTCTTCCCAGATACCTGCATGGTGGGGTCTCTCTCCTCCTCATGTCTCGGCTTAAATGTCTCCCCTTCTGTGAAGTCTTCCTTGACCACCCCCTATACGTGGTACCCCTCCATGTTTCTTATAGCCCTCTGCTCCTTCTCTGCATTATTTTCCCCTATGTTTATTTACTTGTTTATTTTTTGGTGAGGAAGATTGGCTGTGAGCTAACATCTCTGCCAATCTTCCTCCATTTTTGTATGTGGGATGCTGCCACAGCATGGCTTGATGAGTGGTGTGTAGGTCTGCTCCCAGGATCCAAACCAATGAACTCTGGGCTGCCGAAGCAGAGCGCACAAACTTAACCACTATGCCTCCAGACCGGCCCCTCCACATTTATTAATTTAAATCTTTCCTGGTGCTTCCTAGGTGCTGGATAGTTTCTAAAGCACTTCCAAAATATCTCACTTAATTCTCACAAAAGTCCCTGTGAGGTGGGTCTTATTATTATTTCCATTTTATAGATAAGGAAACTAAGGTACAGAATGTAACTTGACCAGAAAGTTCCAGAGTTAGTGCAGGCTGCAGCCTGGCTGTACACTGCCCCCACTGACTCTACCCAGGCTGCCTCCCGTTGCACTGAGCACCATGTGACACGGTGTTTAAGTATATGCTTACCTATTTTCTGTCTTCCCCCACTGGAATGTAAGCTCTAAGAGGGCAGTTTCCTTTGTCTATTTTATCCATTGCTGTATTCTTAGAAAAGTGCCAGCGTAAACTATGTGTTCAGTAAATATTTGTTGAAGGAACGATTGTACTTAGCATGAATAAACTATATAATGAATAGTTATAAAGTCCATGAGCGCTGGGACTATCTGTCTTGTTTGTTGCTAAAACCCCAACACTTAGAAGAGCAGTTAGGGAAGCCAGCCTGGTGGCCAAGTGGTTAAGTTCACGTGCTCTGCTTCAGCGGCCCAGTGTTTCGCCCATTCAAATCCTGGGCATGGACATGGCACTGCTCGTCAGGCCATGCTGAGGCGGCGTCCCACATAGCACAGCCAGAGGCACTCACAACTGAAAATACACAACTATGTACCGGGGGGGCTTTGGGAGAAAAAGGAAAAATAAAATCTTTAAAAAAAAAAAAAAAGGAAGGATTAAAAAAAAAAAGAAAAGCAGTTGGCCTAGAACTGGCACTCAATAGGTATTCTCAAATGAACCAATGAGTAGGTTCTGGTTTCCTTATCAGTAAATGAACCAGATGGGCTTTCAGGGGTCAGTGCTCTTCCTTCATGCTTTCTTTTATTTAACAAACGTTCAGGAAGAGAGTCACTGATGATTTAAGACGTGGAAGACATGTATAGTGCCTGGTCTATCAGTTCTCAATAAATCATCACTGAATGAGTCTGTGATCACAGGAATGGTTTTGGAAGAGCATTCTGAATGGTTGTGTGGACTGTGCTGTGGATTGGGAGAGACAAAAGCAGGGCATGGAGGGAACCGATGAGGGTGCCACCATCAGATCCAAGCAAGAGGCAGTCAGGGCAGAAAGATGTGAGAGAGATTTGCAGGAGTTACCGGCTGGTCTGAGCACAGGGAATCGGCTATGCCGCAGACTGAGGTACAGAGTGAAGAGAAGCTACCCTGGGGGAGAGGAGGAGGAGAGTGGATTTGGGTGTGATGGGTGTGAACCGTGATGAAACATCCATTTAGAGAGGTTCATTAAGGGAGGGGAAATTGGGATCAGAGCTGGGGAGAAGAACTGTAAGGAAGCAAGAATAGATGAGATCATCAGAGGACAGAGTGAAGAGAGAACACAGCTAGAAACAGAGGGACGCCCAGTTCTAGGAAATGGAGGAGGCAGGACAGGAGAGACAGTCAGAGAGGTACAAGGTGAGCCAGAGAGGGCAGTGCTGTGGAAATCAAAGGTGAAGCTATTTCCATGAAGAGAGGGGGAGGCCCAGTGCCAAGATCCGCCAAAAGAGCAAGGAGAACGAGCTCTGAAAAAGAAGCCATTGATAAACCTCAGCTGGGTAGAGCTGTGCTGCTGGGTGCCAAGTGGGAAGGGGTTAAGGAGGCACGAGATGGCGACTTCCTTTGCTCTTGCTGGCTGTGACTTTGGGCAGCTTGCCTGTTCCCTGGGCTTCAGCTTTTTCATCTATGCCTCCATCCAACAGTTATGAAAACTAGACAAGATGAAGCAAGTAAACTACTTAGCACATAGTAAGTTTTCATTAAATGGAAACTGCAATCAGTGACAAGTAATACAATAAAAAACGAAGGAGGTGAGTTTGGAACTGAAGAGAGTTATCTCAAACCTCGAGGAGTAGGTGGATCAAGGAAAGGCTTCTTTGAAATGTCAGCGGGCTTTGCTCTCAGTCACTCCTGATCTGAGGCAGAGATTCTGTAGTGACAAAGAATCAAAGATGCCAGGGGCCAGCCCAGTGGTGTATTGGTTAGGTTCGTGCACTCCATACTTCGGCGGCCTGGGGTTCTTGGGTTTGGATCACAGGTGCAGACCTACACACTGTGCATCAAGCCATGCTGTGGCAGGGTCCCAAATATAACATAGAGGAAGACTGGCACAGATGTTAGCTCAGGGACAATCTTCCTCAAGCAAAAAGAGGAGGATTGGTAACAGTTGTTAGCCCAGGGCCAATCTTCCTCACCAAAAAAAAAGGAATCACAGAGGCCAGATGGAGGGAGCAGTCGGTGTCCTGCAGGAGGTTGGGAGGGGTAGGTCCCAGGGAGGAGAAGGAACACTGCTTCCTCACAAAGACAGGACCAAAGGGCAGAGCAGAGGGGAGTGACAGCAAGTGACGAGATTGATTAAAAAGAGCAGGAAAGTGCTAAAACAGCATGGGTGGGAACTATGCTACTCCAGCAACTGAGCTATATGGCTTTCTTGGAATTGATTTAGGCCTGGTACTGGATGCAGGGCCCTTGAAAGGTCGCTTTCCACTCTCAAAGCATAGATTGGGCCCAACTCTGGAGTTCAGAGATGAATTAGGTTGAGTCTTCACCTCAAAGAGCTTACAGTCCAGAGTGGGGAGCAGGACAAATAAAATGACTCATTCGTTCATTCATTCATTCCTTCATTCATCATTCAACAAGCTTTATTAAGCATCCATTATTTACCAGTCACATCGCTAAGGCCCACCCAAGGTCCCTCAGCCCTCGGTCCACACCTCCAGGACACGGTTTATTGTAACGGTCTGTTTATATGTCTGTTTCCTCTACCATCTCTAAGCTTTTAGAAGACAAGACTTTGTGGGTTTCATTACTTTAACTCCAATGACATAGCGCTTATTGGTGGAAACTTAAATATAACATATTAAAAACACAAAATTAAGTCACAAAGGATGAAATAAAGCAGATCCTAAAATCAACACAAACAGCAGCAAATTAACCCAACTGTATGCCATATTAATAAAAACCACCAAGACACAAGGAATTAATTCAAGTCTTGTTTGAACCTAATACCCTGACTGAGCTATATTCCAAGGGCAAAAATAACCACAAGCAAAGCTTGAACTTTAATGAATAGGTCTGTATTGACATATTGCATGTTTTGTAGGTTAGATAGAATGAGTCCATAGAATGCACCTATAAAATGGGAGAAGGTGAGGACAACACTGTGGTGTTCGATTTGAATTGGCGGGATCACTACCAAGTCATACATATTTGCAGATGCAAAATCATTTAGCTAAGTTGCTATTTTGCCATATTGATTTTAATTCCTCTGATGTCCTAATTCAACAACATTTGTTGAATGCTCACTATATTCCAGACACGGTACCGAGCACTTGACATGAAATATTTCATTTGATTCTCACAGCTACACTGTGTGATATATAAATTGTTACGAGAAATGTGAGAAACTTGCCTGAGGTAAAGGCAGGGCCAGGTTTGGCAACCCCAGACTTGTGCTTGCAATCACAGGGATAAATAAGGCAAATCAATATAAAACCTTTTGACCCCATGATAAAACACTGTATTCATTTGTGATGCGAACTTGATCTGACTGCTGAAATAAGTTTTATGGGAGAACAAAAGATTCTTGGGAATCACCTAATCCATCAATAAAAATATCTTTGTGTTCATTTGGCACGGAGCATATTCCAAGTTGCCTGGGAGGCAAGAACTCGGGGTTTTAGACCTAGCTCTGCCAATCCCTCCTGCACAAGGTCTGCATGGCCTTGTGCAAGTACACTAGGCCTCTCTGGGTCTCTGTTCCCTCTTTTCTAAATTGAAGGAGCTGGAGGACACAGGAGTCACAGACTCAAATGTCTGCAGGGGTCAACAGGTGACACAAATCAGTAAGATGGCCTGATAATCTGTGTTCTGTTTATGGTGGCAGTGACCCCTTACCTTCAGCCCAGTGTTGCCAGGCAGGTGTGCAGGCCTGAGGTCACCTGATCTTCCAACTCCTCAAGAAAAGCCAGGAATCCAGACTCATGTGACATTTTCCAAATCTTAAATTGGTAATAATAATAAAAAAGATTGTTTGAGGAGAAAAACAAAAACAAAGCCGTACCTTATACCAGTATGTGGCCCTCAGGCCAACACCTGTGACTTGCCATCAGATGAACTCTAAAGTCCATTCAAGGATTCTTTGTAGAAAATGAAATGGTCCCTTTGGGCGTGGAGCAGACATTCCATGCCCTAAAATGTGATGCTCAAAGCTGATTATCTGGTTCATCTTCCCAGAGTTTTTCAAGGTTACAATGGGATAGTGGACAAGGTTACACTGGGAAAGGAATCCTGGTACTTCTTTGGGCCTTTTTACCTATAGAAAGAGGAGGCTAGAAGTCTCTGGGGAAGGGGGAAATGAAGCTAATGTCCACTGAGCACAGTTACATGTCAGCGACTTGTCATGAGTCATGCCATTTGTATTAGTTGGGATTCCCCAGAGAAACAGAACCAATAGGATGTGTATGTGTTCACCTGTCAACATATACATAGAGAGAGAGACAGAGAGAGAGAGATTTTAAGGAATTGGGGGGCCGGCCCGGTGGCGCAGCAGTTAAGTGTGCACGTTCGGCTTTGGCAGCCGGGGTTTTGCTGGTTTGGATCCTGGGTGTGGACGTGGCACCCCTTGGCACACCATGCTGTGGCAGGTGTCCCACATATAAAGTAGAGGAAGATGGGCATGGATGTTAGCTCAGGGCCAGCCTTCCTCAGCAAAAAGAGGAGGATTGGCAGCAGTTAGCTCAGGGCTAATCTTCCTAAATAAATAAATAAATAAATAAAAAGGAATTGGCTTATGTGATTGTGAAGGCTGGCAAGTCTAAAACCTGCAGGGTGGGCCAGCAGGCTGGAGACCCAGCAGAGCTAGTGCAGTTCCAGTCTGAAGGTCGACTGCTGGCGGAAGTCCTTCTTGCTCAGGGGAGATCAATCTTTGTTCTATTCAAGCTTTCAACTGATTGGATGAGGCCCATCCCCATCACGGAGGGCAATCTACTCAAAGTGCACTGATTTAAATGTTAATCTTATTTACAAAAAATACCCTCTTAGAAACATCCAGAATAATGTTTTACCAAATATCTGGACACTATGGCCCAGGCAAGTTGGCAAATGAAATTTACTATCATACTGTTTCATCCTCACCATGATCCAGTGAAGTAGATTACTATCCTCATTTTACAGATGAGGGAAATGAATCTCTGAGAAGTAAAATGACATACAAAACACAGGGGAAGGGCTGGCATCAAACCCAAGTCTTTACCCGGTTCTGATATTTTATGATTCTAGATATTAATGCTACTATTTGATAAAGGTAAGACCCAAGTTTGTGATGTGTTCCAGGATCGAGGGAGCTGACTGCAGAACCCAGCGCTCCAATCCAGACACCCAGGGAGCACTCCACAAGGGGATATTGTCATTCAAGTTGCCTTTACGCGGACGCATCAGGGGTGCTCCTTCCTTGGGTCAGGCAAGACAGTGGCCTAATGGACCAGGGAATCATTTTCCTGCACCTGCGCCTTTCCAAGGTCTGCTACATTCTCTCCATCACATATTTGCTGGGCGTTTTCTGCATGCCAGGTCTCGTGCTTGGGGGCTGTGGATACAGAGGTGTGTGGGACACATCCTTGGCATCAAGCTGCTGTGGGTCCAGTCGGAGAGTAAGGCATATGCAGTGCCGTGAATGGAGACCTGTGGGGAACTAGAGTAGACAACCTGGACTCTGGTCCCTCCGACTCTGGGGTCCTGGCCTCTCCTTGGATTTTATATCCTTGGAGCCTGGCACACAGCTTAGCATGTAGTAGGTGTTCAATAAATGCTCACTGAATACCTGCATGGATAAGCAAGTAAATGGAAATTATTTATCTTCATGTCTCTACCCTTTACTACATGGTCCTCTTAAGAGCAGGGACAGTAGCTATAAATGTGGGCTCACAACTTGGACTATCTGACTTTAAAGTCCAGCCACCCCTCTTACTGGCCGTGGCATAAGATCTCTCCAAGGCTCAGTGTCTTCAACTGTGAATCAGTGCTAATAATAGTTCTCAACATGGGGGGCCGGCCCCGTGGCCGAGTGGTTGAGTTTGCACACTCTGCTTCAGGGGCCCACAGTTTTTTTTTTTTTTTTTTTTTTTAAATTTTTTTTTTTTTTTAAAGATTTTATTTTTTCCTTTTCTCCCCAAAGCCCCCCGGTACATAGTTGTGTATTCTTCGTTGTGGGTTCTTCTAGTTGTGGCATTTGGGACGCTGCCTCAGCGTGGTCTGATGAGCAGTGCCATGTCCGCGCCCAGGATTCGAACTGACGAAACACTGGGCCGCCTGCAGCGGAGCGTGCGAACTTAACCACTCGGCCACGGGGCCAGCCCCTCAGGGGCCCACAGTTTTGCCAGTTCGGATCCCGGGTGTGGACCTAGCACCGCTCATCAAGCCATGCTGAGGCAGCATCCCACATAGGAGAGCCAGAAGGACCTACAACTAGAATATGCAACTATGTATGGGGGGGGACTTTGGGGAGAAGAAGAAAAAAAAAAAGATTGGTAACAGATGTTAGCTCAGGGTCAATCTTTAACAACAAAATAGTACTTAGCATGGAGTCACTGTGAGAACCAAAGGAGAGAATGAAATGAAAGTGCTCAGCAGAGTACCCAGGGCAGAGTAAACACTCCATACAGAGTAACTATTTTATTGCCACAGTCATTATTCATTTCTGTCGTTCTGGCGCAAAGCAGGACTCAGTAAGTAATTGTGGGTGACAGATGGCTGAATACATTAATTTATCTGGGGCTTTTGGGGGAAGAGGGACAGGCAGACTCTCCCTTTCTTTTCTTCTCTGGATTGTTTCATCTGAGCTCACTGTTGTGTCCACCTCAAAGGCCTTGCTAACCATTGACACCTTGGAGAGCAAGGCAGTGGAATATGGAGGTTTGGTGCAATGAGGATGCAGACCCAGTGAACTTCCAGGGATCCTTTTCCTTGTTAATTTTTACCTAGTCCCTAAATTAGTCACGTCTCAGGATGAATCAAGAATGGATGAGGAATTAGGGCGATCTTCAAGCTTGAAGGGAAAGAGAGCAGCGCAGCCTTCTTCCCTCCTACGCAGGCACTCACTACCTCATTAGATATCTACCTGAAGCACATTTCATTAAGAGATCAGCCAATTTGGTCCTACTTGGAAAAGGCCAACTCTCTATAACTACTTCCCAGCCCTGCAGTGGGACCATCAGGACCCTTCTGGGCCGCTGGCTTCCCTCGATTTTCCACACACTATCTCTTAGGTAGTAGGAATATTTCCAACCCTTAAGGAGAATGTGGCTGATGCGTGAGGTATCTCTGCATGGAGACAGATAAGTGGAGATTGCTTTGAGGAAGGCTCTGCGATAGGGTGGAGAAAAATGCTACGTGGCCTTGGGCAAGTCACTTCAATTCTTTAGGCTTGAATTTTTTCATCTCTATAATGAGGAAGCTGGACAAGATGATTGTTAAGATCATTCTTGCTCTAAAATTCTATGATCCTTAAACCGTGAGTCAATAACTTGCCCACCAGCAAATATGTCTGGGAAAGAATGCTGTTTAGGGAGATTAGTCCAGCACTAGCTTGTAGGATAGACTGGGGAATCTAGTAGACCCTGTAAAAGAGAAACCCATGTAGATGCTCATTAGAATCAAGGAAGGTGACCTCTCCTTGTGTTCACAATCAAAGGGACCAAAGTACCCAGTGCCTCTCCTTTCCCACCACACACCACCTGAGACACAGCTAGCTTCCAGCGATTCCTAATGATGATTCCCAACCTCCCTAATAAGCGTGGCCTAACCTAAGCAATTCTCTAATGAATACTCTATGATTTCCTTGAAAGTGATGAACATTGCTGGTTTCTTAAGTCCTTGCTATACTTTTGTTTGTTCCAAGACCAGAGAAAGTTGGGATATTGCTTAGAGGGATCAATTCTCCTGGCTTCTCACTTTCCATTTCCTTAGTTACACCACGTTCAATTAGATCAGGTGGTGCCACTCTGGGTGTGATTCGGTGTGGAATCACCATAATGGCCAGACTCATCATCTGGAAGGCATCAACTTATTTTTACATCTCACTGTTTATCTTGGCTTGGCAAAAATTTATTAGCAACTGGAAACGTTTGCATAAAAATACCCACATTTCAATTAACCTTCAGGTATCCTTGTTTGAATTCAGTAAAAAGTTTTTGCCAGAAAGACATAATAAAATATATTTATTTGAGCCAAGAATAAAAGTAAAACAAATATGTTTTGTGGGAAGGAATAATATTCTAAAATGTTTGCCTACATTTTGTCCTTTTAGCCTGAGAGTGACAATATACTGAATTTTCTTTCTGAATTGAAGAGCAAATATAGTCAGTTAAGAATGTACTTTGAGGGGCTGGCCCCGTGGCCGAGCGGTTAAGTTCGCATGCTCCGCTGCAGGCGGCCCGGTGTTTCGTTGGTTCGAATCCTGGGCGCAGACATGGCACTGCTCATCAAACCACGCTGAGGTGGCATCCCACATGCCACAACTAGAAGGACCCACAACGAAGAATATACAACTATGTACTGGGGGGCTTTGGGGAGAAAAAGGAAAAACATAAAATCTTTAAAAAAAAAGAATGTATTTTGAATAAACATTGAATAAACATTTGTATTTGAATAAACATTTGAAAAAAATTAATGGATATAATATTTGGATGACAGATTGGGGATTGGACTGATAAAGAATACCAGTTCTTTTCAGGGTTGGTTCCAAACTCTCAAATGTGGGCTCTGTTTTTCTTGATGTCAATGGTGTCTTTGTCCAAGACTCAATGCTGGGAAAACTTTATATTCCTTTTGTAACGTAATCTGAGGTCAGCGGGAAGTACCTAAGAGTTCCCTTTTCTCAGCTTCAAAATGCAAATGATTCAGAAAACACTCAGGCTGTTTATTTCAGTAAAAGAGAATTAATGACAACTCTGCATATCCCACATCCTGAAATTCAAGACTTGCTCTTCAACTTCTGTTGGATTGACACATTTTATTTTGGTAAGTCTTGGGCTTTTCAGAGAGTGGAAGAAGAATTTAGGGTTACAAGTAATATAAAAATTATAACAATTTTTTTTTTTTTTGAGGAAGATTAGCCTTGAGCTAACTGCTGCCAATCCTCCTCTTTTTGCTGAGGAAGCATGGCCCTGAGCTAACATCAGTGCCCATCCTCCTCTACTTTATATGTGGGACGCCTACCACAGCATGGCGTGCCAAGCGGTGCCCTGTCCGCACCCAGGATCCGAACCGGCAAACCCCGGGCCGCTCAGAAGCAAAACGTAAGAACTTACCCTCTGCGCCACTGGGCCGGCCACAATATAACAAATGTTTATTAAAATGCTCGATAAAATGAAAATTTAGTTATCTAAGGTTGACATATAAAATAGTGTTTATAACTTTGTATCTAATTACAAAACAAAATTTGGGAAATATCATAAAAAAAAGAAAATAAAAATCACTTCTAATTCCATCACCCAAAGATAATTGCCATTTTCATATTTTTGGTGTAATGGCAAACTTAATGCCTAACAAAAAGAAGGTACTCAAAAAGTATTAGTTCATTGACTATGTCCTCAAGTCTTTATTATTATGAATTGTATGTATTTATTATCTTTTTAATGGCAAGCAGAGCATGTGAACTGTTTTGCAATCTGTTTGTTAACATATACCTCAAAATAACAAGACAAAATGAGTTTTCTGTTTAAAAACAGTGCCCTTGGAAGTACTTCCATGACTGAAGCTGATAGATGATCCCCTTTGAACCAGCTGAAGGTGTCTGTGTGTTGTAGGTCAGGTTCTCTGGGTAATAGGCTCTGAGAAGGAGATTTGAGAGCAGGAAGTTTATTGAGGTGCTCTTGGGATCAACACTTCAGAAGGGGAGACAAAAGAGAAAAGAAAAGAACCTGTTTGGGCAAATGGAGAAAGGATGATGCTATGCAGTTTCAGCAAAGAGCTCAGCTGGTCCCAAAGGGAGCTGGGATGGCCCTCGGGTGGTCTTTCCTTGAGGCAAGGGTGGGAGCCAGTGACCAGTCAATAGCTGTAGGTTGTCCTGACTTTGTGTGAGCTCGATCTCCTAGCCAAGAGCAATTCTGGAGGGGACTCAGCTGAGAGCCATTAGCTGCCACCACTCCCAGCAGCTTGGGGAATGAGTAAGGAGTGCCTGGGGGCTGCAGAGCATCTGAGCAGCCCACGGCAGCATCCACTGTGCTTTGCCATGTACACCAGGAGTGCTGTGGCTCCACCTTATTTTTTATTTCTTTGGACCTTCTATTCATAAATACCCTCAGGATTCTGTCAATATATCCCAGCAAGTGGGTTGTGAATTGGTTAGTACTTTCTTTCCCTTCAAATTATCTTCTATTTGTTACTGTAGCCCAAATGCTACTGGCTCATTCTTTTGAATATCTTTTATGAACCTGATTTTTGTAAGTTGTTTCACTCCCAGTTTGCTAAAGAAAGGCAATCACATTGGGCTCAAAGAAACAGAAAAATGAGACACAACTCTAAAGGAATATGAATGGCTGACTATAATGGCCAAAAATCTAGATCCCAATGGCATTCTGAGAAAGAACTTCTAGAAATCATTCTAGATTATAAAGCACCATTGGCACAATGTGCATGGCCCTCCAGTCACTCTATTTGCTTTAAATGGATCGTCATAATTTAAACAGATAAAGGTGAGAACCTGTGTCCATTTTACCACCAGTGGCTAAGATGAATGCTTTTGGGTCCACTCATCCAAAGGCTGCTTGGCTGTAAAGATTACCAAGCATTTGTTTTCCACTGTCCTCTTCAGATACGGATGTTGGCTTCCTAAATATTAAATAAAAGTATGTTCAGGGAAAAATATTAAATTTAACGGGAATTCAGTGGGATGAGAAGGTACAAAGAGGGCTTTATGGTCTGGAAAACTATAGGAATGATTGAGCAGGACTGAGAAGACAAAGACCTACACCAAGTTGACAGACGTCCCCTTCAGCCCCGACCCAAGCAGAGTTAGAGGATTGAAGTGCTCATCTTCCAACAGTAAGACACACACACTCCCATCAGTTAGGCAATCCCAGATCTACAGCAAATCATGATTTCCAGAAACCTGGAGAAAATTCTAGTTTCCCCTTGGAGTGTACTCTGGAAACTACCCAGGCTTCCTTTACACACATTTTTATTCCGTAATTTCATTTTCGCTCTAGGATATTAACAATCATTTATGAAAATTACTAATTAGTCACACTAGCAAGAAATTCCATTTGACATTCTTGGTTTTCTCAATGCTAAATATTGTGAGTTGTCACTTAGCAACAAATTGGAACAACTCTTTGATAACACTAATGGGAAGAATCAATATTTCCTGGGTGTTTCCCTGGATATTTAGGACTAAAAGATCCCAAAGGCTGTGTCACACCTCAGCAACTGATTCTAAGTGCACATTTGGAGGGCCCTCACAGCACCAAGTGGAATGTACGTTTGACAGATTTCCAGTTAATTTGATTGAGCTAGCCAACACAGAAATGTGATTTTTGGAGCAAGTGATCAGACATAGTGTTTACCAATTACAAGTGTGATATTTTATTCTTCATTTGCCTTAACTCTTTGTCTATTTCTCGAGCACTTAAAGCCCCAAAACATGTTTATTAGAGGAAATTCAGAAATTTTAGAGAAGCACAAGAAGAAATAACATCCACAGTTTCACCACCCAAGAACTATAGTTTGGTATATTTCCTTCTGCTTATTTTTCTTTTTTAGAATAAAGAAAAAAAAATAAACTTATTTTCTTCTTTAGAAACTAGGTACCCACCTCAAACAATTTTGAAAAGTCCAGAAATAGATAACAAGGAAAATAAAACTCACCATAAACTTACTCCTGTTGATCCTTAGTAATTTTTCCATGAATTTGTTTTATTGGTTTCAAATAATTGAGGTCACACCATAGACATAATTTTCTGGCTTGATTTTTCCCTTCAGTTTTTATTTTTATCAGATTTCATAGATACACATAGTTAGAATCAAAATGTTTTGAAAGACGTAAAAATCAGTCTCTTGACTTCACCAACTTCCCTTTCCTCTTTTCCAGAAGCAAATTTCTTCAGCTCTTTTACTGTCTCTTACAATGGATGGTGTTTTGGATTTGATGAATTGGGGTATATATCAAGAAAATCTTAAAGAGTTAATGGTCTTGACTAAGATATTTACTGTAGTGTTATTTCCATTGAAAACTTTGAAACACAACCATAGATCAAACAGTTAGAGCATGAGACCCTCCATTGGAATATGTGGTTATGTGACCATAAAAATGAGCTTTAGGAAGATTTCCTAATAATTTGGAAAATTCTTATGTTGCCATGTTAAGAGATATAAAGTGGGCTAGAGACTTCTGGTGAAAGATGATGGATAGAAGACACGTATTTACTTTTGCTGACTTCCCAAACTACACCAAATTCTTATTTTTTGTTTGTTTGTTTTTTGGGGGGAAGATTAGCCCTGAGCTAACTACTGCCAATCCTCCTCATTTTTTTTGCTGAGGAAGACTGGCCCTGAGCCAACGTCCATGCCCATCTTCCTCCACTTTATATGTGGGATGCCTACCACATGATGGTGTGCCAAGCAGTGCCATGTCCACACCCGGGATTCGAGCTGGCGAACCCTGGGCCTCCAAGAAGTGGAACGTGCAAACTTAACCGCTGCGCCACTGGACCGGCCCTAATTTTTCCTTGTAAATCAAAGAAAATGATGTACATGGTATTAGTTTCTTAGAGCTGCCATAACGAGGGTCAGCCCAGTGGTGCAGTGGTTAAGTTCACGAGTTCCACTTTGGCAGCCCGGGGTTCGCCTGTTTGGATCCCAGGTGCGACATGGCACCACTTGGCAAGCCATGCTGTGGTAGGCATCCCTCATATAAAGTAGAGGAAGATGGGCACAGATGTTAGCTCAGGGCCAGTCTTCCTCAGCAAAAAAAGAGGAGGATTGGCAGTAGATGTTAGCTCAGGGCTAATCTTCCTCAAAAAAAAAGAAAAAACCACACACACAAACACAAAAACAAAGCAAAAAAACCCAAACAAACAAAAAAGAACTGCCATAACAGATAACCATAAACTAGTTGGCTCAAAACAACAGAAATCTGTTCTCTCACAGTTCTGCAGGGTAGAAGTCCAAGATCAAGGTGTCCGCGGGGCCGTACTCCCTCTGAGACTCTGGGTAGAACCCTTCCTTGCCTCTTCTAGCTTCTGGGGGTACTCCAGCTTCTAGCTGTTGATCCTTGGCATTCCTTGGCTTACAGCTTCAGCACTCTAATCTCTGCCTCTGTCATCACATAATGTTTTCCTCTTCTCATAAGCCCATCTTATACACTGCACAAATCTCATTTTTTCAAGTTGTGTCAAAATTTAAGAAAATCCAACTCAAAAATCTCAGCTTCCCGGACAGAAAATGAGCCTGTAGCGCTTCAGTATCTTAAAAATGATTCACGCTGTATTGAAAAGTTCACTGTTGATTTTCTTTAAACAGAAACTTCCATTTCATTAAAATATGATTAGATTTGCATAGGTTTTTTTACATACAACTTTTAAAAGACTAGTTCTATTGTGAAAAGTAAGGCTTACCTATAATAAATCTAATGAATATATTTCAAAATACAGTCAGGAAGCACATTCTGTTTTGCTGACTTCTAAGAAATTATGAGTTGAAATCTGTCTGATCAAGTAATTAGAGAGCAAAGTGAGTCAGTATATAATTGAGAGCTGAAATGTTTGGTACCATCTAAACATGCTCATCCTTTGAAGCCTATCATTCTATAATTACAATCTTGAAATTCAAGTTCTTTATGGAGCGAGAATGAAGTGTGAGGAGGAAGAATAAGAATTTCATCAATGACGGGGAGCCTAGACTTGTATTCTAACTTCAGCTCTGCTATTCAGTCTTTTTGTGACTTTGGGTAAGATAATGAAGTCATCGGAGCTTCAGTTTTCTCAAAATTTAGTGGCTTAGAACAATAATCTTTTTATTGTGCACAATTCTCTGGGCTGAGGATCTGAGCAGAGTCCAGCTGCAACAGCTCATGCCTGCCCCCATGCGGTCTCAGCTGGAGGGGCTCTCCTGGGACTGGAGGATTCAAGATGGCCTCACTCACTTTGGGGCCCACCCAGTGGCACAGCAGTTAAGTTTGCACGTTCCTCTTGGGTGGTCCAGGGTTAGCTGGTTCGGATCCTTGGTGCGGACATGGCACTGCTCAGAAAGCTATGCTATGGCAGGCATCCCACGTATAGAGTAGAGGAAGATGGGCACGGATGTTAGCTCAGGGCCAGTCTTCCCCAGCAAAAGGAGGACGATTGGCAGCAGATGTTAGCTCAGGGCTAATCTTTACCAAAAAACAAGATGGCCTCGCTCACATTGTCTGGTGCCTTGGCTGGAGACACTTGAATGGCTGGGGACTGGCTGGGATGACTGGGTCTCACTTTTCTTGTGGTGTTGGCTGAAATCACTTACGTGTTTGGAAATTAGATTCTCCTCCACGTGGTCTCTTCTGTCCACATGGATAGCCTGGACTTCTTTCCATGATTGGCTGGATTACCTCTGAGTAAAAGAAGAATCTATGCAGCTCCTTAGGGTCTAGGCCCAGAAATCCCAGGACATCACATTGGCTGTATTCTGTGCATCGAACCAAGTCCCAAGGCTAGCCCTGATTTCAGGGATGGGGAAACTGACCCCTCTCCTGACTGGAGGAGGGGCATAGTGATCATCCTTGCAGACGATCCACCACAAAAACCAATCAGGAAAGTCAGCCTTTGCCACACTTCTCTACCAACTTGTCTTCTCTCAGTGTTAGTAGAAGTTAAAGATTGAAGAGGACTCAAAGCCTATTTGGGGAGAGGAGAGGGTCTTTAAGGGAGAGAAAGGGGATAGTAAAAGAAAAAGGAATGAAATGGAACTAAAAAATCATCGGACAGACTTGTACACATTTAAACCTGGGACTGCAAACTCAGAGCCACAGCTGCCTCTCACCAATCCTGTATTCGTTGCAGAAAGCGTTAATCAACCACCAAACTTCCTAACGCAGTCCATTCGTGTCCCTAGGAGACCATCACCAATTTAATAGCTTGAAAAAGAGAAGAAACTTATCTACTCCCCTGGCTGGACCTCTGCGGGGCAGGGATGTGACTATTTTGAATACACTCCGCAGGTGGATCCTGACATATGCTGCCCTCTCCTGGTTACTCCCTTAGCGTGGAATAGCAAAGTACCCTTAATAGAGTAGTTTCCTAATAGGATTGTATTTGGTTCTCACAACTCAGCTGAAAAATGAGGAAACTGAAACTCAAAGAAGTTGAACAATTTGCCCAAATTCCACAGTGGGATAGTGGTGGCCCCAGTGAATCTCTTTCTACTGCCTGTAAAGCTTAACACCATCTTAAACTCTCAGAATCATAGACCCTGGAAGCTGAAGTGATGGCATCAGGTCCAAGCCCTTTGTTTTACAGATAAGGAAACGGCCCAGAAAGTTAAGGTCTTTCAATGGTCAACTCCAATAGAACAAGTTGGCCTCAGGGCTAGAGCTCAGGGTTCCTAATTCCTAGGGAATTGCCCCTTAGCTCAATTTCAGCAGAGTTAATCAATGCAACTTGGCTGCCTTCAAACTTTTGGCTCATCCATTTGGCCGATCTCTTGTTATGAAATCAAGTAGAGAAGAAGGTAGTTTCTCACAGATTCTGACCCACAGAACTGAAGCAACTCTTGTACCTTAATTTTGCCATAAGGGCTGTGGAACATTTAAATAAATCTTCAGGTTTTTCTACTGCTTTATCAGATTTTGTTATTGCCCTTGATTTAATATTTTAATAGGAGGCATTTCAAGCAGTGTCCTGAAGCATTTTATTGAGTGGGATATTCTAAAAAGCTGATGTGTTGTTTACGGATAAACCTAACCTCACTACCTTTTTGAATTTATCTAATAGACACACAACCTCTCAATAGAGAGATTTCCAGAGCTGGAAATTGTGACTTACGGACAAGGAGACAAGTCAGGCGTTGTCGATTTTTTTTTTTTTTTTTTTTTTTTAGCAAGATTAGCCCTGAGCTAACATCTGCTGCCAATCCTCCTCTTTTTGCTGAGGAAGACTGGGCCTGAGCTAACATCCGTGCCCATCTCCCTCCACTCTACACTTGGGACGCCTACCACAGCATGGCTTGTCAAGCAGTGCCGTGTCCGAACCCGGGATCTGAACTAGTGAACCCTGGGCCACCAAAGCAGAACGTGCCCACTTAACCACTGTGCCACCGGCCGGCCCCTTCCTTGGCGTCTGACACATTTGACCACTGCATCCTCAGTAATACCCTTCTTCACTTGTCTCCCGGGGGACAATACTCTCTTGCTTGATGTCCTACCTTATTGCCTACTCCTTCTTTGTCTGCTTTGCTGCTTCCTACTTTTCACCCAGATCTACTTGTGCTGGAGGCCTGGCTCTCAGTCCTTAGATTCCATCTACTCCCTTGCTTGCCTCTAATCTCATGGTCCACTAGTCAAAACAATTTAGAAAGATCAACATAGAAAAGCCTTGTTTCTTCTCTGCCCCCTCCCGGTCACCATTTTTATTAGTCTGGTTTATTTAGATATTTGTGGGCACTCAATGCTCATGGAACTGCTGCTAGTACTAATATCTTCCTTGTAAGCTTACGCTGTGTCCTCCTATTCATAGTGTTTTATATGGCAGTTTTTAAATGTGATAGAAAACTGCCAAATTATCCACATATTGTAACAAACAACCTTTCAATTATGAAAAAATTACATTTCCCTTTTCTAGGATGTAGATCTTTTTTAATGCAAGAAAATGATTTATAAGAAAGTTGAGGAGCGAAACTATGAGGAGCGAATGCCCGATCTTTAACTCACATCATTTGGGGGTGAGCTCCATGGGAGATTTGTTTGTAGTGTGCTTGTATACGTGGTCAGCACCCTCAATGAGATGTTTGGACCCCTCAGTCCTTGGTTTCATGCTCCATGGTACGGTATCAGGAGTCCATGGGAAGGTAACCCATTATTGCCCAAAAACATTTGTCTTCTGCTGGAAGGGAACATGAAACCTTGGTCTCAGGACAGAATAGGCAGCATGTGGTTTAGGGCATGGATTTCGCAGGTGGCAGACTCAGATTTAAGTCTTAGCTGCTCTGTTCTCTTGGGCATATTTGGCCACTCAGAGCCTATTTCATCTGCAAAGTGGGGATGAAAATGCCTGTCTCATATAGTTGTTGATGGATTGAACGAGAAAACTTATGTAAGGTGCCCGGCTTGGTGCTGTTACAGTATATGTCTTCCATAAGTAACAGCAATTTAAACCATTTCAACATGGCTTCTACCATTTGGGTGCCCCTATATTCTATCAGGCTTTCTTCTCTGGATCCAAACCATCTAAATGTACCTGGTAGAATAAAAGAAGTACAGACCAACTGAGATGGATTGGGCTTTTGTCAGATGCAAGGAATTCAAGAGTGTTCTCCTAGGCTATCCTGCGTGAGCAATGTAGCAAGGAAGGGAGCGTTAGACCCATAGAATCGTTCCTCCAAATCCTCTTGGCTGGTGTTGCATGAAGGAAAGTGGAAATGAGGCCAGGAATTTAAGAAAAAAAAGATCTGCAAGTTGGAAAAGGATTTCAGGGTATTATCTGATCTAGTTCCTTGCCTTTAGGTAAGCAGGATATTCGTTAACTCCTTTTTACAAATAAGGCATCTGTGGTCCACTTGGCCGAATGACTTGGCCTTGTAGTGGTGAAGACACTGCAAAGGAGATAAAACTCAGGTTTCTGTGAATCCTCAAAGCAGCAGATCCATTGTCACAAATTCAGATGCCTATAGGGGTGGATGGTATGAGCGTGTGAAGCAGGCGGTGGGGACTGGGGCAAAATGTGGGCAGCAATACTCAGTTCTAGGAGATTCATGCCCTGTGGCCTGTGGTGTTTCTAGATCTTCAAGGATTTTTAGAAAAGCAAGGAAGGAAGGGCATTTAGATTTTTATGTAAAAATTTTAGAATGTTGGTGACTAATTCACATGTTAAAAATACCGTGTAGGACTCCGAAACCCACAAGGCAGCTGGCCCCCTTTTGTTACCTTTGTACTAGCTGGCCTCCCTGCAGAGAAGGCTGTTCTGGTCTCTCACTAGACTCAGGTTTCAATGCACGCATGTGTTGGTAGCTTTAGTCTTCTTTTCTTCTTCTTATTTTGTGTGTATGCGTGTGTGTGTGTGTGTTTGGGGAAGGGGAGTGACTTTTTATTGCAACATAACACACAGACAGAAAGTACACAAATCATAAATATACACTTTGATGAGTTTTCCCAAGATGAACACACCCATGGAACAAGCCCTCAGGTCAAGAAACAACATTGTAACCACCCCAGAGGCTTCCCACATGCCCTTTCCATTAACTACCCGCCAAGGAGAGCCACATCCTGTCCTCCTACACCACTGGGTAGTTTTACCTCTTTTTGAACTTCATATAAATGCAGTCACAGAACATGTGCTCTTTTGTGTTTGGCTTCATGAGCTCAGCATTGTATTTGTGAAATTCATCCCTGTTGCTTTACGTTGTATAATTTTCTCATGCTTATTACTGTATGGTGTTTTATTATGGGAAGATACCATAATTTATTTACATATTCTACTCTTGATGAGCTGTTGGGGAATTTCCAGTTTTTGGTTATTAGGGATAATGCTACATTCTCGTCCATGCCTCTTGGGGGACCTATGTACACCTTTCTGTTGGGTATATATTTAAGGAGTGGATTGCTGAGTCATAGGTTATGCATACGTTGCTAGCATTAGGAGTTGCTACCAACAAAGGTTTCCAAAGTGGTTGTCACGATATGCTTTCCCAGTGCGTGAGTTCCGGGTGCTCCAGGTCCTTGCCCACGCTTGGCATTGTTTATCTTTTCCGTTGTAGTCTTTCCCGGGGGTGTGAGGAGATATTGCATTGTAGTTTTAGATCTGTTTTTCCTTTAAATTGGTGCAAGATGGCTCGTATTGCTAGTGGTACCACTACAACTTCATCTATTTAATACTTAAGGAATCAATTTATTGTAAATCCTCAAATGGTTCCCCACTGCTTTTAGGATAGACCTAAAACTCTATGAATTTTCTCGCACCATCCCCCTCAGGTGCCTTCATTCAAGTCACATTGAGCATCTGGCCTTCCTGCTTTCTTCCCAGGGTTTTCCTCTTTCATGCTCTTACCCAGATTTGGTCCTCCCGTGTGCTGCTCTCTCTGCCTGGAACTGCATTTTCTGACATCACCACCTGACTGACATGTATTCAGCCCTCAGGACTCAGCCCAAATGTTGCCTCTTCCAGGAAGCCTCTCCTGACCTTCATGACTTAGCTGCTTATACTGTGCCAAAATGGTCAATTTGCTTATTAAAATCCATCAGATCTTCAAGGGTAATTTATGTGGTTATCGTAGCTTATGAACAGCAAATGTTTCTTGAATGAATGAATGAACAAATGAGTGCATGAATGTGGGAGATTGGAAATGGGACTAAGCAGAGATTTGACTGTGGTATTTTTGAAGAGGGATTTTTAACCACAATGACAATAAAAATAATGATGATAAGGTCCTGTCTCTCCTTTTGCTCGACTGGCTTAACCAAAGGGTTGGTTCTGGAAAGCATAACAATACATTCTTCATTCAGTTAAATTCCAGTGTTGAAAGGATATTGAAAGATGATCCAGTTTTATGCAAAAATGAATTTCTTTAATCATAGCAGTTACTCAGTAGGCCACGGGAAAGTGATTAAAGCAGATGATTCATTATTAGGTTCAGGGAGAAGTTGTTTCAACCCCGCCCTGAAGGCCTGGTAGGTGGAAGGGTTTGATGTCCTTCCAGCTATCTTCAGGCTCAAACATGGTCAATACAAGTTTGATCACTTAGTATTTCCCTCCGGATTTCCTAAATAGGGAGGCTCTTATAATCCAAGAATCTTCTGTGGGACAATGGGCCACCAATGAGTCATCTGATTCATCTTTAAATGACATAGCACTGCGATTCTTATTGAACAGTAATACATTGATTGGCTTCAGACTTAAAGGTATTGGTGGATGAGTCTATCAACCAGACTTATGGAACACTGCCCTGAAGCAGTTACCAAGGTATGTTGGTGAAATCGGGCTAAAATAGAAAGAAGAAATCTTGAACCCATAACCCAGATGGGGCTGCCAGATTATTTCTCCAACTTCAATCAGGATTCATTGAGAGAAAATCACCTGCTAGCAATACTCATTTGCTACAGTTGTTTTAAAAACACAATCGTATTTTAAAATTATTTTCTTACTCTAAAAAGTAACAGGATGGAGAATTCAGTGCAAAACTCCATAACAGGAGGGACTGTGTCTACTTCATCTCTGCATGCCCAAGGCTTGGTCAGGTGCCTGGGTCTAAGGGACGTCCAACAATCATTTGATTGAAAAGGCATTTATATCCCATACTTTGTCTCTGACAGCAGATTTTGTTTCTGTTATGCAACTCTGAAGCACAACTTGCACTTTTTTACATTCATAAAGAATGAGTTGCATTAGCATACAATGTAAATTTGACAGAGACATTTTTAGGGAAAATAGAGAAAATGTTCACCTTACAGAGAATGTAGCACGTCATCCTCCAATTCCCCATCAAGCATGTACTTCCAGTCTCTCTCTTTCTCCCTTTTTTTTGGCTTTAGACACTGATTCTGTCTCTTCAGAAGTAGAGCTTCTCTTGGGGCTGGCCTGGTGGCACAGTGGTTAAGTGTGCACATTCCCCTCCCATGGCCCGGGGTTCGCTGGTTCGAATCCCGGGTGCAGACATGGCACTGCTTGGCAAGCCATGCTGTGGCAGGCATCCCACATATAAAGTAGAGAAAGATGGGCACAGATGTTAGCTCGGGGCCAGTCTTCCTCAGGCAAAAGAGGACAATTGGCAGCAGATGTTAGCTCAGGGCTAATCTTCCTCCAAAAAAAAAAAAAAAGAATTCAAATTCAGAATTAAGTCAATTTAGAAACAAATACTAATTGATAAATGATAAAATTAAAAAATAGAAAATGGTAGTATTTGGGATTTGGAAAATGACAAGATCAAGTTGGACTTCCTGTTATTGGTGTTGCTAAAAACAGAAAGTGTAGTATTGCGTAAGGGCTAATGTTTTGTGTCAGCTTGGTTAGGCCATGGTACCCAGATAGTTGGTCAAATATTATTTTAGATGTTGCTGTGAATGTATCTGAAAAGATATGATTAACATTTAAGTCAGTGGACTTTGAGTAAAGCAGATGACCCTCCCTAATATGGGTGGGCCTCATCCAATCAGTTGAAGGCCTTAAGAGAACAAGGATTGACCTCCCCCAAGCAAGAAGAAATTCTGTCAGCAGACTGCCTTTGGACTCAAACTGCAACTCTTCCTTGGGTCTCTAGACTGCTAGCCTACGCTGAAGATTTCGGATCTGAGCCTCCACAACCATGTGAGCCAATTCCTTAAAATTAATCAATCTCTCTCTCTCTCTCTTCCTTTATTTATATATATATATAAATAACCTATGGTTCTGGTTCTCTGCAGAAGCATGAGTGAAACATAGTGTTACCAGCATTTTAAATATGCGGCAAAAGTTAAGTGACATTCCCTAAACCACCGTATTTAGTGAGCAGCAGGGCAAGGACACACCTGTGATTCCAAGTCTGTCCGCAATACCATGTGGCTTTTGCAATTACAGAAGAAAAAGAAGACAAACACATTTTCAAACTTCAGCGATGGCCTAAGAAAAAAAGCCATAATGACAGCAGTCAAGAGATAAAAAGATAAAAAGGATGTGAAACCCATGTGGCCAAAGAAGGACTTGGCACTTGAATGTCACTTTTCAGAAAGTCCCTAACAGCACGTGTGCAAGCACGTGCATACGTGCACACATACACACTCACAGAGCCCAGGTGTAGGATCAGTTACTTGTATTTATTCTCAAATGCTTGTGCCCTGAAAATACCACTGAAACAACTGGTTGATCGGTTCATCCGAGTTAACTGCCACCTTTGACAGAGTCTTAATAGAGTGTCAGAGTGGGGAGGGCAAAGTCAGGATATTTAGATATTTATGGGGTTGTGGGGCAGGTTTAAGGTAAGTCTTTCAATGCAGGGGCTTGATTAGGACTGGCTAAGGATCGTGACGTAATTGTTTATCACTGGTGGGCACAGCAGGGCAGTGATTCCCGGGGAAAGTTTCGAAGAGTCTTGAGGAATAAACAGTGATTTGATGCTATAAATGGGAATATTGAGCAGTCTGATGTTGGCTTAAATCAGTTTGATCTCAGGAAATTCCTGACACAAACAATAATCCACTTGCAACTTTTAGTCTTCTCCCGTTGGTTTCCTGGAATAGTAAAGTCAGGTTGCTAAAGACAGAGATGGCACAATTTGTTTTTGCCCCTCAGCAGCTTCGAAGGGTGACTCGGCAGTTTTTCACATACATAAAGAACTCACTGCATTGCTGCTGCTGGGGCTCAGGGCAGGCTGCCCCAAGATGTGCCACAGTGGCGTGCTGATTATTTTGAATTGAAGTTACTTGAGAAACAGCTGGTGCAAGCAGCATACTTTGACCCTCCTCTCTCTCCCTGAATGCAGGAAACAACTCTCCCCTGTGAAGGTGCCCTCCTTGCACCAGAGGGTGGAGAGATATCCTTAGCTCCAAAGACAGCGGCTTCAGGGCCCCCAGGCTCTGTACACAACCTCTGCTTAGATTCTTTACTAGTTAAGCATTCAAAGCCCAATCTTCTTTGTCTTGTCAATTCCTCACAAATTTATTGTTTCTTTGTCTAAGAAGTATAAAAGCTGTTTGTTTTAGTCATTTCTTCAGGTCTGCTCCCGTATGTGCAAGTTATTTTGTTTTCTCCTGTTATTCTGTCTTGTGTCAATTTGATTATTAGAACAGCCAAAAGAACTCAAGAGAGGTGGGGAGGAGTTTCCCTCTCCCTATCACTGTACAATGTTGATTTTACTGGGAGTTTTTTTAAGGGATAATAGAGAAAAAGGTTTGCCTTGCAAAGGCATGTTGATGAAGACAGTGATACTAAAGTCACGTCAAGGTAGACAGCATGGAGGCATAGATAGGTTTAGTTGTCATAATCAGCTCTTGGTTACAAGTGGCAGAAAACACAACTCAGACGGGGTTTTCAGAAAAAAGATTCTGTTGGCTCACGATACTGCAAAAATCCAAGTCCAGGCATGGGTAGAACCAGGGGTCACATGATTACATCATTTATTATGGACATATGACTAGAGAAAGATCTTGTATCTGCCTCCATTTCTCAACTCTGCTGTCCTCTATGTTGGCCCCATTCTCAAGGCAACTCTCCCTACTCATGAGGAATGTGGAAAATGAGGGTGGGGTGTTATTTTAGAGGGATCAAGAATGTCTCTAGGAAGACGTGAGTTAAATCAGCCGTGTGAATATCTCGGGCAGGCCTTTTTGGCAGAGGGAAAAGTAGTGATCAAAGACCTCCAAGTTAGCAATGCGTTTAGGATATGTGAAAACTATAAGAAGCCCAGCGTGATTAGAATGGAGTGAGCAAAGCAGAGAAATGAGTTAGAGATGTCAAAAATTAGAAATGAGTCCAGAGAGAGGCAGGGGTCAGATTATACAGGCACTAACAAGCCGTGGAGAAGAGCTGGGATTTTGTTCCACACGTGACAGGAAGAATTGGCGGGTATTGGGCAGGGGAATGACAGGTCTGTTTTATATTTTCTATAGCTCTCTCTGGCCACTAGGTGGAGAGTTACCTGTAGAGGATGGAAGAAAGACGCCCAGAGAGGAGACAAGGTGGGAGGTGACGGTGGTTTGACAGTAGAACCAGCAAGACGTGCTAAGGGGTCAGAGGTGAGGCAGAAAGGAAATACAGGAGTCAAGGATGGGTTCTAGGTTTATGCCCCGAATAAATGAGAAATGTGAGTGCCATTACAAAGGTGGGGGCACCTGAGGAAGGAACAGTTAAGAATCAAGAGTTCTGGACATGGTTACTTGAAATGCCTACCAGACATGCATGCAATATGTCTGATAGGAACTTGGACGTACGAGTCTGAACATAGAGGAAAGATTGGTCTTGGGGTACTTTGGGAAGCAGGAATGTAGATGAAAAGAGCAGGGTTCTAAGGACCGATCCCTGGGGCACCCCAACATATAGAGGCTGGAAAAAGGACGCGAAACCGGGAAAGGCAACTGAGAAGTGACCTATAAGGTAAAGCAAACCAGGAATGTGACGCTCTATAGCTATGTAAAGGGAGTATTTCCAGAAGGACAGGTGATCAGTGTGTCAGAAGGTCCTGAGAGCTTGAGTAAGATGAGCTCTGAGGGTTGACAAATAGAAATGAATACATAACAATTCAGATCTTCAAAACACACTTATGGGCCAGCCTGGTGCTGCAGTGGTTAAGTTCACACGTTCTGCTTCTCTGCGGCCCGGGGTTCACCGGTTCGGATCCCAGGTGCGGACATGGCACCCCTTGGCAAAAAGCCATGCTGTGGTAGGCGTCCCACATATAAAACAGAGGAAGATGGGCATGGATGTTAGCTCAGGGCCAATCTTCATCAGTAAAAAGAGGAAGATTGGCAGTAGTTAGCTCAGGGCTAATCTTCCTCAAAACAAAACAAAACAAAACTAACAAAAAAACCCCACACATTTTCTGTGACCTGCTGGCATTGTGCTCTGGAGTCCCCATTCCTGCTGGTGATGGTAAAAGAGGGGGCTAGCAAGACAATTAAAGTTTGCTTCCTCTTTTTTGGATTTTAATTATTGTCTTTGGGTTTAACTTGATTTCTTTGGGGGTAAGTAGTAAGTTCAAAGAGAAAACAGCCCGTCAGGGTTATTTTCTCCCTCCTCAAGGGGTTTCTTTACCACCTCATTCTCAAAAAGGTGTCTGCGGGCAGAAGGACGTGTGTGGAGCAGGGGTGGGGCCACTAGTCCTTGTCTTTGCTGGTGTGTGTGGCTCCTGCAGGCTGGTTCTCTGGTCCTGGCTCTGTTCCTGAGCTCTTAGCCCTGGGATTTCCCTCCTTGTCACCATCCCAGGCCTCTTCTGGGCCGCAAGTTCTCTCAGTGCCTTTGAACCTCCTTTTTAGGATGGGAAGCACAGGAACTCTGGATGGCTTTCACTGCTCTCATCAAGTCCCTTGATCATGGCCACCCGAATGTGAGTGCCATCCTCAATGAAGGCTTTCTCTCAGGGTCTTGCTATTTGCCTGACTGATGACAGGAGAAGCAAGAATGAAGCCCCCTTACATTATTTCCAAACCAATTCAGATGTTTCTATTGTCCTTCACTCCCCTCAATCCTCACAGGCTTTGATCTTGATGGAGGTATCCATGACACTTGCTTCTGACCCTTTGTCCTGTTCTTGTTATACTTCCTCTTCCTGTGTCAAGGTATGTCACTTACATCACATCTGGGGTCTTCCCTCTGGCCTGTGGTATGACTCTGTGGTCCTAGATGGCCAGACTTGGTTCTTGATAAGTAAAAGGGAACTTTTCCAAGATAGGGAAGCCCTTCTCTCTTGTGAAAAAGCCTAGTATTTAACTCAACTATCTGCCTAGGAACTCTAGAAAGTCAACTTTGAGAGTCAAGGCTAAGAAATGATTTCTAATACTGCTAATCCCAAAGCAGAGAAACCCATCGATCCAGGATGGTATGGAACCACAGGGCAATCTGCTCTCAAAGGAATGAAAAATACAATGATTTAATCAGGCACACTGTTTTAACAACATTTCCCCTTCTGTCTGTCCCCTTACAACGGCCCTTGGCGTAGTCTCATGAATTGCATTGCTCTTACTTCTCGTGTTCCTTTCAGTCACATCTGAGCAGTTGCCTCTCATTCCAAACTTCTCCTGGTGCCCACTCTCATTCTGCCACTCAAAGAATCCTTGTGCAGCCAGAGGAGACCTCAACACTTGCATTATGCTGCTGCCATGGCCAGACAGACATTGTTAGGCAGTCCTGAATTCAAATTTTGTTTTAGCCATCCTGCTACATGTGATCAAGTATAAATTACCTATGATTTCTGAGCCTTAGTTTTATCTTAATTGTAAAATAGGCATAATAATACTGATCTCAAAGGATTATTGTGAATACTGAAAATAAGAATATTAACACATCTAAGGAACTGGATATGGAGTTGACACTTCAAAAAATACAAATGATGAAGAAGCAATTACTTAGAATAGAATTCAAATTTCTCATCATTGCCTATAAGGTCCCTTGTGGTCTGGCCCTAAGCACTCTCTGCCTCTAATGGGTCTTTTCCTCTAACTAACCAGCTCTCCAATGCCAAGCGGGTGTCCTACAGCTCAGTTCAGTTCAGACACTAGCTTCCTGGAGTTAGCTTCAGACTCCACAGGCTTAAAGGCTCAGTCCCATGCAATTGTCCCCACTTCAGATGCCAGTCACAAGTATCAGGTCCCCAGATTACCCACATTCTGTCCAACTTGTCTATAAAGTTGAGGGTTCCCACAACCCCCCATCAGCTTTGATAGTTTGCTTCTAGGACTCACAGAACTGAGGAAAAAGCTCTGCTTACAATTACAGTTTGTTATAAAGGATAAAAGTGAACAGCCACATGAAGCGGTACCACGTGAAGGGGGAGGGCCAAAAGGATCCTGAGCACAGGAGCTTCTGTCCCGTGGAGTTGGGGTGTGCCATCCTCCTGGCACATGGATGTATTTGCCAACACAGAAGCTCTCTGAACCCTGTTCTTTAGGGGTTTTTATGGAGGTTTCGTTACGTAGGCATGCTTGATCAGGTCATTGGCCATTAGTGATTGAACTCAATCTCCCATCCCTGGAGGTCAGGGGATGGTGCTGAGTGTTCCAACCTTCGAATCAAGGGTTGGTTCCTCTGACAACCAGCCCCGATCCTGAAGTTATCTAGGGACCCTCTGAGAGTTATCTTATTAGCATAAACTCAGGTATGGTTGAAAGGGGCTTGTTCTCAATAACAAAAGATGTTCCTATCACCACTATCATTCAGGAAATTCCAAAGGTTTTTGGAGCTCTATGCCAGGATCTGGGGACAAGGACCAAAAACTTTTTTAAGATTATTATTACACCACAGGCTACCCCCTGGTCTTTGGCCACATATCCCTTGCAGCAAAATGATCGCCCCTGTCAGAACATTTATGTTTGGTGTAGCATTTATAGAAGAGATGTAGCAATAGCACCAACACACATATGCCTAACATATTTGGAGAAGCCAGCGTGGGGTGATGTTACCACCCAAGGTGGGTCGTCTTGATGAGGATTATTTTAGGCTGGTTACTGTTAAAAACTGCAGACAGGAAGGAGGCTCTGAGGAGTGGAATTTGCTTGCCCTTTGATGAGAGACATTTGCATTTGTAAAGGAAATCTCCATCTGTAAATGTGTCTCCCTCTCTGTACCAGGAAGAAGGGGGGGATGACCTTATCTGTAGAAACTCTTAATCAATGCCAAAGGCAGGGACTTAAATCTGCATCTTGCTTACTGTACTTGTGTGGTAATCTCCCATGATCGACTCCCCCTCCACCCCCAACATCCTCCTTTGTCTTTAGCTAAAAATAATATCTAAGGTGGTGGCTTCAGTCATTTACTTAATCCGGTTTGATTCTTATCTAAAAGTTATAGGACCACCCAATAACCAGACCCCACCTGCACTGATACCATTTTAACAACTTTTTAACATATTCTTTCCTTTGTCTTGTAAAAAGATAACTCACATACCTATGCCTTAAATTAGCCCTACCCTCAACCCATGTTTGCAGCAGCTCTTCCTGCCCATGGGTCCTGTCCCCATGATATTCCACACTATTTTCTAAATAAAAGAGCACTACTGCTAGACCTTGAGAGTCCAAGAAATCTTTCTTTTGACTCCTTGGATCACTGACCCCGCATCAGTCTGACTGCCGCATCAGTCTCCTGCCAATAATCGCGAGGCAAGGAGGTTGGAGAGAAAGGGTTTTCTTATAGCTTCCTAGCAAGGGAGAAGATGGCTGACTAATGTCCAAAAGAAACATCTACCAGAACAAAGCCTACAGGTCAGTTATATAGGGAGCTGGTCTCTGGGTGGGGCAGATATCTGGTCCCGATAATCTCCTGTTTTACTGGATATGCATCAGAGACTGGAGCAATGCCTCATACCCTGATTTAGTTAAAGATAATAAGAGGAAAATCTTTAATATGTATAGTAAATATTATTGAGTAGTGCCAACAGAGACAGATTTAAAGAAACAACTAATTTGTCCCATAAAGCCATTACATACATTTTCATATTCTTGCACTAATCTGGTTACTCTTCACCCCCATTGTTCTACTGCTATCTGTGCCTTTTGAGAAGCTTGTGCAGAACAATTTAGCATAGAAATCAGCTAATGGTTAGAGGTGATTCAGTTCTTCCTCAGGCCAATCATTTTCCATAGAGATTACATGCTGAAGAGATTTTAACTCAATCTTACGATACATTTGATCATAATAGCAGTATAATCACAAGACTTAACATGAGGTGTTGAATCTTAACAACACCAGTATTATACCATATTGCAGTGTGGTCAAGGTACAGTTCAGCTTTATTACAGGACAGATCAGTAAGAATTACACAGGGATTTCGTTTGTCTTGACAACAGAATCTACCCTTGCCCATAAGCCAGACATTACTCAGGACAGGCGTTGTTACAGTTGGCCACGGCTCAGTTATTTCTGGGTTCCAGGTTAACTGGGGACAAAGCCAATCACCCCGCCTCATCTCACAGGCTTGTACTAGACTGGTTTCCATTGTGTATTATTATACAGCAGGGCCACTTCCCTCCTGTGGGAAGGACAAATGGAATGGTCTTCAGAATAGTTTATAGCCCTACTAACTATATGGCAGGAAGTGTTTTATTTTGACCTGTTCTAGGGGTGAGGGCTGTCAGAATACATCAATGTCAATTCCAAGTGCTCCTGGAGAACTTCTATAAACCTGGAGGCCATAAGATCCCCATAGGTTTACCCCATGACCCTCAGCAGCTAAAATGGAGGACCATGGCCTCATGGCCATTTCAGCCTCCATTTGTATTAAAATAGTCAAGAGGCTCTGTTGGGTCAGGGTACAGGCTTTCCCAAGGCTGGGTTCTCACATTAATCCAGCTTTATTTGCTGATTCTGCCTCACCCACTTTGCTAAAGCCTCATTACCTTTCCATGCTGACTCTCGTCCTTTGCTTTCCTCCTGAAAAAGAAGTTCCTTTAATCTGCTTATCCTGGTTAACAAATATTTTTCCTCTGAATGCTGCTCCTCATGAAAAGCAAATTCAGCTTATCCCAGGATGCTTAGACTGGCACCTATCTCTCTTAAGGCCCTTTTCTGTCTTGTGGACCAATGCTATTTAGTCTACCATGCACATTGGTGCCATTAGGTACTAATGGCCTGAGTGCATTTAGGATACATATTTTGCACACAAAAATGTTGGGTCCTGCATACTAGGGTTAGATGAGTGGTCATCCCACATAGCTGTAATTTACTTTGCATGTGCTGTATAGACTCCTGCTGCCTTCCTCATTTCAGGCCAGGGCCATTCACTCTGGGGAGCTCGGATCTATCACGTGCCCCCTCTGCCACTGCTGTAATTCCATCAGAGACCCATTGTTTTATTCTGCTTAATAGATTTCCATCCATAAAAACAAGGGTGATCTTGGGGCAGGCCCAGTGGTGTAGTGGTTAAGTTCTCGCACTCCACTTTGGCGGCCTGGGGTTCGGATCCCAGTGATCTGAACTGCACACTGCTTATGAAGCCATGCTGTGGCAGCATCCCACATACAAAATAGAGGAAGCTTGGCACAGATCTTAGCTCAGTGACAATCTTCCTCAAGTAAAAAGAGGAAGATTGACAACAGATGTTAGCTCAGGGACAATCTTCCTCACCAAAACAAACCCAAAGCCAAAACAAAACAAAGGGTAGTATGAGTTTGCACAGAGCACACTATGGCATATTGGATAAACTGGTACTGTATTTTGTCCATTATAACCAGAGATCTTTCTAAGCATTCAATCACCAAAGTTTACAGCTATATCACATGGTCGGAAGTCCCAGAAGGAGGCAATTATTGGAAATTCCTTCCCAAATGATATCCTTTGTAGTAGATGTGGTCTAAAAAATAGGAGTCAAAAGATTCTGGCATACTATTAGAGTTTCATTTAGTCATTAACAGCTGGTCCAGTTCATCATCATATTGTATGACCAGAACGTCTCCCCGAGTGATCTCACTCAGATTTGCACGCTGCCATTTGACCTTGTCAGGTTCCCAGAGCAGGAGGAGTGTTGACAAACATAGCTTCGCCCTTCCAAGCATCTGGTACAACTGTGCTAAGAGATAATATTATTCTCTTGCTCTCAGCCTCTCTCGAGGCAGTAATATGATGTTGGATTTCCCTGATTGCATAACTCACTTATTCATTCCTTTACCCTCAGCTACTATTTCTCCTCTATCCATTTGTCATTTATTTTTACCCCAACTTTTCCACCTTTGGAAGGGACGTTAGGTTTGACCACTGTGCGGGTCCAGATTGCTGGCAGCATTACTAGTCCAGCAAGTGCCTCCTTCGCAGTCCACTCTCGCTCACATAGGGTAGGGTTACAGAGGGACAGAATTAGAGGGCTATCTTGATCACTAGGCTACACCACAGCATTTACTGTCAACTCGAACTTTCCCAAATGGGGTGGAGGCATAATCCACCCTATCAGGTCCTTAGGAATTCTTTTTTTTTTTTAGGAAGATTAGCTGTGAGAAGATTAGCCATCTGCCACCAATCCTCCTCTTTTTGCTGAGGAAGACTGGTCCTGAGCTAACATTCATGCCTGTCTTCCTCTACTGTATATGTGGGATGCGTGCCGCAGGATAGCCTGACAAGCGGTGTGTAGGTCTGCACCCGGGATCCGAACTTGCGAAACCCGGGCCACCAAGGCGGAAAGTGTGAACTTAACTCATGCACCATCGGGTGGCCCCAGGAATTCCGACATAAAGGTTTAAAGGTATGGTTACAGTTTCCTGCTTAGGAATCATCTTTGCTTCTAGTACCCGCAGTTGGATCCCTGGCCTAGGGACCTCTGCATCAGGCAGGAAAAAAGAACGTTGAGGCAACATGGGGAAGAACTGTATAGTCGCACCAGCATCCTCCTCTACCCCTTGTCCCATGTTCCCCAGAAAATTGGGGAAACTATCCAGTGGCGACCTTTATCCCCATTGATGTTGAGTGTGAGCACACACTTACAAAGGTGTGCAAGCCAGCCCCTCATGTCTTTGTCTCCCTTTTTTAGACAGCAAATGCTTCAGAGAGCAAATGTTTCACCTGCCTGTTCCAATTCTCTGTTAAACCCCTATTCTGAGGATGATATGCAACACAGTATGTCTGTTTGGTATGATATCTCTTGGTCCACTGTTGGACGCTATGGACCATAAAGTGCATCCCTTGATCTGAAGAAATGTAACTCGGCCACCTAAATTGGTACAGCATATTCTGTTGCAACCCGTAATAGCATTTTGAGCATTTGCATCTACCCTTGGGTATGCAAAGCCCAGTCTGAAGCAAGTGTCTATTCCTGTCAGGACCCATCTACAGCCCCTCTGGGGCCACAGCATTGCTTCAGTGTATCCATCTGTCAGGTGTGAATGGAGTCTTTCCCCCGGGGAATTTTCCCCATAGCCATCTGCAGCCTCAGTCTCTTTCGTTGGTAGACAGTACAGTTCTTGTTGGCATTTTGTGCCTCAGAGGGTGTAAGAGGAATATGTCTAGATCTGGCCACTCTGCATTGCTGCTGCCCCCCCATGTCCACTCAGCTCATGGACCCACTTGGCCACTTCAAGGGAGTGTATCTAAAGGCCCACTTGGCAGTTCCAAATGCTTTATGAACCTGGAAGGGAGTTCTTCTGATGGGCATCAATACGTCTTACTTTAATGACCCCTTAAATTCCCAGAGTGATTTCCATAGGGCCGCATCCCATACGGGCATTCCTTTAATAGTTCAATTTTCCATTGCCCATTTACCCGACCATATGGCCAAGCCATTGGCTGCTGTCCATGAGTTGGTAAAAACCCAAACATAGGGGCTTTTACCATTGTTCAATTCTTTCATCACTGGTAAGAAAAGAGCATGAAAAGTCAGCCCATTGAACTGATTTATTCTTAACTTCTTCAATCAGAGTCTTTCCATCTGCTGGTCTTAATGTTGTGGCTTTCCAAACAGGATACTGTCCATTCCCCTTGGAAGTGCCATCCCATAAACCAAGCAGCTCTTTGTTGGTCAACTGAGTGCTGTTCACAGGGCACTGTCCATGTGGCAATCAGTTCCAGCAGCTCCTCAGGGGGTTCCAAAGTTGGTCCTAGGGGAAAGGAGACTACCCACCTGTGGATATAGTGGGGGCCTCCTCAATTTCCCTGGTAGCATGCTCCCATAGAAACCATTTCCATTTTATTATGGAACTCCTCTGGGCACTGCCTTTCTTATTAGAGTGTCTCTCTAACATCACCCAAGACATTATGGGTATCTCAGGCTTCTTGGTTATTTCGTGTCCTTCAGTCATTTACGCAGTCTCAAATGCCCAATAGCAAGCTAGTAATTGTCTCTCAAATGGTGTATACTAGGTGGCAGCATGTAGAAATTTTCTGGTCCAAAATTAAATAGCCACCACTGGGAGGCACACATAGGCTTTTGCCATAGGCTTCAGTCTGCGTGAGTATGAGTGGTAGACACTTCCAAAATCATACCTGAGTGGGGATCATAGGGCTCAAAGGTGCTGAGAGAGCTCATGCTTTTTGTAATTCAAACATGGCTTGCTTTTGTTCAGGTCCCCTCTCAAATACAGCCATCTTTCAGGGAGTCTTATACATAGGAACTAGCAATATTTCTAGATGTGGGCTATATTCTCCAAAATCCAAATAAACCAATCGACTTCTGGGCTTCTTGTTTGGTCCTAGGTGTTGGTAATAACAGCAGTTTATTTCTAGTCACTTGTGGAATATCACAAGTGGCTTCTGCCCAGGTTATTCCTAAGAATCTCACTGGTTGGGTGGGCCCTTGGATCTTCGCTGGGTGTATTAACCAGCCTTGGTTAGCTATGTAAATCACCACGGCATTCAAGTCAGTCCTAACTTGCTCTTAGGTTTCTGATATTATCATAATGTCACCAATATAGTGTTATTACACTTGGGACCTGATTCAAGTCCAACTCCCTTTTGATTAACTATGATAGTAAGCTGATGAATTCAGATAACCCAGGTCAGTAAAGTAGAAATTCAGATCCTTCCAACATAAGGGCGAACTGGGGTTGGCTCTTTTCTGAGACTGAAATAGAGAATAAAGCATTTGAAGGATCAATCACTGAGTTTTCTATGATCTGTTTTCACTCGCAACATTTCTTTTGTTTTCTTTTTGGTTTTTGTTTTATTTTGTGAGTGTGAGGAAGATTGGCCCCCAGCTAACATCTGTTGCCAATCTTCCTCTTTCTGCTTGAGGAAGACTGTTGTTGAGCTGACATCTGTGGGAATCTTCCTCCATTTTTTGTATGTAGGACACCACCACAGAGTGGCATGATGAGTGGTGCAAAGCTCCATGCCTGGGATCTGAACCTGTGAACCCCAGGCCGCCAATGTGGAGCGCACGAACTCAACCACTATGTTGCGGTGCCAGCCCCTCACAACACTTCTGACACCAAAAGTATAAGGCTTTTTCCCCCACACCAAACAATTCTCCAACTCTCTGGGCACCAATTGGGTGCCCTATAACTTAATTCAATTCTGACATTAACTACCCGGAGTTAGCACAGACCTCCCAGATTTAAAGGCTCAGTTTCACAAGACTGTCCTCACTTCAGATGCCAGTTGCAAGTATGAGGTTACTCACACTTCTATCCAACTTGGCTTCAAAGTTGACGGTTCCCACCCTCAGGTTCAAGTATTGGCTAGAATGATTCACAGAAGTCAAGAAAATGCTATACTTACCATTAGAGTTTATTATAAAGGATACAATGAGCAGCCAGATGAAGAGGTACCTAGAATGAGACCCAAAAGGGTCCCAAGTGCAGGAGCCTCTGTCCCGTGCAGCTGGAGTATGTTACCCTCCCAGAATATGGATGCGTTCAGTGACTTGGAAGCGCCCAAATCCCATTGTTTAGGGTTTTTATGGAGGTTTTATCATGTAGGCATGATTGGCCATTGGGGATTGAACTCAATCTCCAGTCCCTCTCTCCTCCCCAAGGTTGGGAGGTGCAGCTGAAAGTTCCAGGTTTCTAATCACACAGTTGGTTCCTCTGGCAGTGAGCCCCCATGCGGAAGCTATGGAGGGACCCTCCATGAGTCACTCCATTAGCATAGCTCAGGTATGATTGAAAGGGCTACTTATGAATAACAAAAGACACTCCTATCATCTCTGTCACTCAGGAAATTCCAAGGATTTTAAGAGCTCTGTGCCAGGAACCAAGGATAAATATTATATATATATATTTATTTATTATTATTATTATACCACAGCTTCTTTTCCTACCATCTCTCACTCCAGCCACACTGTCTAGTTGTTTGAACACACCAGGAACATTCTCCACCAGGGACTCTGCTCAAGCTTTTTCCTCTTCTCTTCTCTAGAAGTCCACATGGCGAGTTCCACTTCACTCTGGTCTCTGCTCAAAGGTCAACTTCTCAGGAGGCTATTCCAACTACTCGGGCTCTCTAGCCCCTCATTCTGCTTTGTCTGTCTTTGTAGAACTTATCACTGCCTGACGTTATTTTATTTACTTTATATTTGTTCATATCCCATCCCCATCCTCAAAAAGAATCTAAACTCCATGAAGGTAGAAACTTTGTTTTTTCCACTGTGACCCGACAGAATTTAGATCAGCCTCTGACACACAGTAGGAGTTCAACAAGCATTAGTTGAATGGAGGAATGACTGATTTCTCCTGGCTCTGAAAGATGGATGGTCTTTCAGTCAAATGTCCTGTCAGATGATTACTGGGATTGGGACAAGGTGCAACTTTCCAACCTTGCATTTCATGGTCATGAGGATGAGGATGAGGAGGTCTTTCCCGTTCTTTTCCTTTCTCTTTTGCCAGGGGAGGTACAGCTGCTTTTTTGTGTCACTCAGAAATGGGTCTTCCCCACTGCAGACTAGCCAACTGCCCAGAGCTCAGCAGGAAATTTCAACCTGAGCATTCCCTCCCACCCATTCCCCTGGCTTAAAGCCCCCTGTGGCTTAAATCAGGACCTAGAAAGAGGGGACACTTAATGCATGCTTGATAAGCATACAAATGGGAAAATAAGCAAATGAATGAATTTTACAAATGGAACATATGATTGGAAGATGCTGCAAAACCCAATAAGCAAGGATCTATCCATCTGCAGGATTTGCCAGAACAGGAGATTCAGGATCTGTTCTATCTTCAAATTCTCTATCAGCTCAGGCTTCTCCTCACCTCAAGTTTTATTGTGAATGTCTTCATACAAGAAAAATTGAAAGAATATAGAGTGAACTCATTGTATATAGAAATCTTCCACCAAGATTAAATGAGTTAACATTTTGTCATAAATACGTTATTTCTTTCTCTTTCTTTATTCTCTCTTTTTCTCTCTCCCTTCCTTCCCTTCATCTCTGCCTTCCCTTCTTCCCTTCCTTCTGTTATTTTTTTCAGAACTACTTGAAATTAAGCTGCAGACACTATGATACTTTACCCCTAAATATTCCAGCAAATATTTCCCAAGAATAATAACATTCTCCTACTAACCATGATTTCATTATCACACCTAAGAACATCAATAATTCTATAATCTAATCTATGGACTATAGAAATTTCTCCATTTGCCTCAAGAACGTTTTTTAAAGTTTTTTTTCCCTCTCTTTTTTTGAATCACGATCTAGTCAAGTATCACACATTGATTTTGGTTTTGACTCTTTCTTCTATTTTAATCCAAAGCAGCCCCTCCTGGATTTCTTATCCTTAGCATTGCTTTTTAAATAATCTAGTCCAGTTTTCTTCAAGAATGTGCTACATTCTTGGTTTGTCTGGTGTTTCCTCCTGGAGTCATTTAACTTGTTCCTTTAGCCTCTATATTTCCTGCAAACTTGTACAGATACTTGATTAGATTCACGTTGAAGACTTTTGCTCAGAATATTTATTATTAGTTTCCTATTGCTACAGTAACAAATTATTACAAATGTAGTGGCTTAAACCACACAAATTTATTATCTTACGGTTCTGGAGGTCAGAAGTCCTACATAGATTTCACTGGCTAAAATCAAGGTATTGGCAGGGCTGCGTTCCTTTCTGGAAGGTTGAGGTAAGAATCTGTTTCCTTGCCTTTTTCATTTTCTGGAGGCCACACACATTCCTTGGCTGTGGCCCCCTCCTCCACGTCAAAGCCAGCAACATGGCATCTCTCTGACCATTCTTCTGTAGTTATACCTCCCTCTGAAGGTTCTCCTCTTTTAAGGTGTCATGCGATTTGATTAGGACCCCCTGGATATTCAGGGTACTATCCCCATCTCAGATTTCTTAACTTAATCTGCAAAATTCCCTTTGCCATGTAGGATAGTATAGGCACAGATGTCAGGAATTAGAATATGGACATCTTTGGGGTGCCAGTATTCTGCCTACCACAACTTCATAGCTGATACTTTGTGTGTCATCATACAGAGAGTCCCATTAGGAAACTGTCCCTGCACTAGTGAAGCTGAGCCTCAGGGGTTTCAATGTGAACTGGAGAGGGAAGCAGGTAGAAAAGCTGTGTGCCTCAGAACTACCTGGGTGTCGAGGGAAAGGGATGAAAAATGTAGCTGCCAGAACCTCACCCCAGAGATCCTGATTCAGGAGCTCAGGGCTGGTGGCTACCATATGAGGTCCTCTTTCCTCGTCAGAAGTGGGTGAATCACACTCGCCCAAGCCTTAGGCCCAGCTCTGGAGGAAACAGATGAGAGATAACAGGTAGAAACTCATTTTCTTGATCTCCTTCTGAGGTCTGGCCTTTCAAGAATACCTAGTTGGTGGAGTCATTTTCCAATTTGTCTACAGTCACCAGCAAGAACGAACAAGCAGGGGACGGTCAAAATGGGTGAGCTTCCTCAGGGAAATGGTTACTGACAGATTTCCTTCTTCAGGGGCCAGCAGAATTATTCATCCAGGTCATCTACAAAAAAGGGGGTGATAAAGTCCCCTTGCAAATTTGTTTTGCAAAATTTAATATTTAAGTTATATGAATATATTTTATTAACTAATTTTTTAATTAAAAAGCAAATAGAGAGGGGCCAGCCCTGTGGCCTAGTGGTTAACTTTAGTGCGCTCCACTTTGGCAGCCTGGGTTGGGTTCCCAGGTGTGGACCTACACCACTTGTTGGTGGCCACATTGTGGCAGTGACCCACAAACAAAATACAAGAAGACTGGCCAAGATGTTAGCTCAGGGCGAATCTTCCTCAGCAGAAAAAACAAAAAAGGAAATAGAGAGCCAGCCCTGATGGTCTAGTGGTCTGTCAGTTGCCATGCTGTGGCAGTGGCTCACATAGAAGAACTAGAAAGACTTACAACTAGGAAATATAACCATGCAGTGGGGCTTTGGGGAGAAGGAACAAAAAAAGAGGAAGATTGGCAACAGATGTTAGCTCAGGGTGAATCTTTCCCTGCAAAAAAAAAAAAAAAAAAGGAAATAGAAAAATTGAAAAGATTCAAATGTGCATAAAGTAAACAGATAACCTCCCCCCCCCAGTACTCCTCCTCAGAAACAGTTACTGTTGCCAATTTCTCGTGTATTGTTCCAGAAATATATTATGTATATCCAAAATATTTATGTAGATATGTCTATATTTTTGTTATACAAGTGAGAGCACCTTGCACATCCACTGTTCCGTATTTTGCCTTTTTCCCTTGGACCCGATTTCATATCAGCATATAGGATCTAGTGCATTCCTTTTCACAAGTGCACACCTTGCATCGATGGCTGATTTATTTTGTCACTTTCCTACAACTGTCCTTTTAGGTTGTTTCTGGATTTTGCTACTACAACCCTCATGTAATGATGAATCTTGCATAAATGTCATTTCCTACACATCCGAGTCTATTTTAGGGCAAATATCTAGAAATGGGTTTACTGGGTTAAAGGATTTGTTCATGTATAAGTTTGATTAGACATTGTCAAATTGCTTTTCAAAGAGGTTATGGCAATTATCCTACCACCAACAGAATGTGGGAATGTCTGTTTCAAAATGTCCTTTTCTGTACACACTCTTGGGCAATTAGAATCTCAAATTGGAGTCTGTTTTAGAATACCTTGGTTGCCCAAAGCTCAGCTTTATGAGTGTGAGGGAAAGAGTGCCAGTCTAAAAATTAGAGTAACTAAGTCCTACTCTTGACTCTCTAATTCCATAAAAGGCCTTGGATAAGTTACTTCCCCTCTCTGGGACCCAAGGTTCTCATCTGATGACAAGATCTTTGAACTAGAAAAGTGCTGACTCCATGAACCCAAATCTGTGATTCCCATCTGGCAGGCCAACGGTCAGTCACCACAATGTACAAAAGCAGCTCAAGCAACAAGCTCTGATCAAGCCCATTAACAGCCAAGCTCTATGTGTTACGTACCCTTTGAGCTACCGCAGATAGAACAGGAGTATTCGCTTTTAAGAACGATAGCTAGCAAATCTCGAGGAAGTAGCAAACCACAAATGACAGCCCATCATCAGCTGTCTTGTTTGGTAGCATAGACTATACGGGCTGAGACTGCTCAGAGGGGGGAGGCCTGACACTTGGCACTTAATGTCATCAAAGGGTTCACAGAAATGTGCCATTTAGCTAAGATTTTAAAGATAAGTAGAAATTTACCAGGCAGCAGTGGTAGAAAGGAAGCTGAGAGCTGGTGGTGGTGTGAAAGCCCAATTAACATGTGAAACAGTGTGCTGGAGCATGGGGAAAGCCCCCACACCAAATGTGGTTGTGTCCTATCACTCGTTTGCACAATTGCTGAGAAATGAAAGTGAACTCCGAATCCCCACCACCTACATTCCTTCCACAGCATTTCCTGGCCCAGATGTAGCAACTCTGTTCTTTCAGTTTAGTCAGACCTTCAAATCACCTTTGACTCCTCCTGTTCACAGCTCATGTCCAATCCATCACCAAATCCTGTTGATTCTTCAACATACATCCAAAATCGAAGAGTTTCTCTCCACCTTTCCTGCTCCCACCTTGGTCCTTGGCCACCATCATCTCTTGACTGGATTGCTGTGAATACCTCTTATGTGGTATTTGGCTTCCACCCAGGGCTCCTTGTATACTGTTCTCAGCACAAGTGTAGAGCAATCCTGTTAAAATGAAAGTTGGACCATGTAACTCCTCCAATAGCCTCTGTAGGGGAGGAAGACGTTTCCTTCATCCACTCTGGGTCCTTCTGGCCGGACAACGAATTAAATTCACATGAGACAGAACAGCAGGAGAAAATTAAACAAAGCTTTATAACATGTATACATGGGAGAGACCCAGAAAAACTGAGAAACTCACCAAAACGGTGGAAGCTCTTACCTTAAATACTATCCTCAGCTAAAGACAAAGGAGGATGTTGGGGGTGGGGGGAGTCAGTTGTGGGAGATTACCAGAAAAGCACAGTAAAAAAGAGTAAAGCTATTGTGCAGATTTAAGCCCTTGCCTTCTGCATTGATAAGAATTTCTAGACATAAGGTCATCCCCACTTCTTCCTGGTTCAGAGAGGGAGACAACTTTACAGATAGAAATTTCCTTTACAAATGCAAATGTCTCTTTACAAAAGGTTAAATTCTACTTTTCAGAGTTACTCTCATGTCTGCAGTTTTTAAAAGTAACCAGCCCCAAATAATCCTCATGCCAAAGAGAGTATCTTGGGGTGGCCAATTCCAGCCCCCTACACCTCCCATGGCACCCAGAGTGCATGTCAGTCTTTATAATGACCTACAAGATCCTAAAAGGACATGACCTGCCCTACCCGCACCTCCACCCTCTGGACCTCACATCCCATCATGCTGTCCCCTTCACTCCCTCCCTCCCTTCCCTCCAGTCCCACTAGTTTCTTAGTTGCTCCAGTTACAGTCGAGCTTCAGAATCCTTGCACTGGCCATTTCCTCTTCCTGGGAAACTCTTTCCTAAGACAGCAGCAAGTTCATAGGCTCTCTGTCTTCTCAACGAAACCTCCCCTGAAAACCCTACTTATAATTGCAACCTCCTCCCACCTTCCCTACCCTCTCAGTCCCCCTTCTCATGCTCAGCTTTTTCTCACCACACTTGTTCTACCGTATAATTAAACTATTATTTTCTTACATTTGTTGCCTATTGCCTCTCTCCCCCTACCCCACTAGAATGTCAGCTCATGAGTGCAGGGATTTATGTTTGCTTGTTGCACTTGCCTTAACACAGTGCCTGGCTCAGAAGGACTCAACACACGTTTGTTGAATGAATGAATAAATAAATCATGGGATTGCTGCTGTGAAGACAAAATGGGCTGGATGGTCACCATTGAATGGATGTTTTCCCTGCCCTGTGGTTGACCTTTGCCCAGGAAACTACTATGTCCTTTTCTGACTCTCAGCTGATGTCAACCGATCCGTTATGGAGTAAAAGATGAAGAAAAGCAGAGGGGTTACAGAGCGTGGCTTCCCAGCTCTGTCACTGTTGTGGAAATCACCTTCCCTGGACCTTGGTTTTTTCATCTGCTAATTGGGGGCAATGAAACAAACCTCCCAGGAGAAAAGATGAAATGAGGTAACAATGTAAAATGCATTTTAGCAGGACGCATGCCATTTTATAAATACTCAAGAGATCGCAATTCATTACTGGTATTATATACCAGAGACATGTCTTTGCCCCAGAATCATCTTAAAGGAGGGCTCAGAGTCAGATGAAGTGCTCGGCCCTAAGGAAACTCATGGTGGAAGTGGGTGGGGTGGCCTGGCAGTCACACCTTGGGGACCTTGCCCATGACACCCTCCTCCCACTGTCTCTTCTTAGAACCAGCCGATTTCCCCAGGTTTCCATTTCCTCTTCTGTACAGTTGCCTCCCTGTGACAATGTTTCCCAGCAGAGTGGAAAAAGCCTGTTTGGGTCTCAGGGAAAAAAATTAAAAAGCTGGCTCAAGACCAAACTTGTAAGAAATGCCCTCCTGCTGGTGGCCCCCTTCCTCTCCCACCCCCCCTTCCCTCTTAGGAATCAAGGTAACTGTCTTTAACGGGAGGGGGCCGACAAAAGAAGTGGGATGGGCGAGCTGGGCGAGATGACAGCCAGGGCGGGGGTCAGGCTCCAGGAAGGCTGGGTGAGCCAGCGCAGGTGATGGAAGCGCGGCTGGAACTCCCGCCTCCTGCCTCCTCCTTGGCCCGCGGGGCTCTCTGGAGCAGGGGCCAGCCAGGTACCTGCCGAGGGCGGCGGCCGCGCTGATTGGCCCCGCGCACATCGGGCGACATCAGGCGGTGGGGCTGGAGCGGGCGCGGGAGGGGCAGGGCTGGTGGGTCTGGGGCGCCGCCCCTCGGCCCCGGTTCCGAACAGCCCAGGGGCAGTTTTCCTTGCCCAGGTGAGATGAGGCAAGCGTGTGAACAACCAAGGCTGCGGCTGCCAAGTGGGTGACTAAGTCTGTCCCGGGTGGGAGAGGGAAAGTAAATTTAAAAGGAATGATAAAAGTTTCCAGACCGAGAGATGGCCACCTCCAAAAAGAACTTCCCACCACTCCCTCTCCCCACACCTCCATAAAAAAGACAGTTTATTAACACATTGTGTTAAGTATTTTACATGCTTCCTGCTGGTTGGATTCTCACAACAACCCTAAGAAGTAGGGGTGCTATTTTTATTTATTTATTTATTTTTTGATGAGGAAGATTGGCCCCGAGCTAACGTCTGTTGCCAATCTTCCTAGTAGGGGCTATTTTTAATTCTCATTTTATAGATGAGAAAACTGAGGCCCAGAGAGGTTAAAGAACTGCCCACCCACTACAGCCAGTAAGCGGCAAAGTCAGGCTTCCGGTCCACAGCCCTTTGCTTCCAAAGGACTGAAATCACTATCCTGTACTTTTTAAAAAAAAATTCCGTTAATAAAGGCTCTTCTTTTTTTAATTGAAATATAATTGGCTTATAACATTATGTTTGTTTCAGGTATACATGATGATTCAGTATTTGTATATATTGTAAAATGATCACCACAATAAGGCTAGATAACATCCACCACTACAAATAGTTCCACATTTTTTTCTCTTGTGATGAGAACTTTTAAGAGGTACTCTCTTAAGCATCTTCTTATATATCCCAGATTTGCTTAGCGACTTGAAACCAATTTTCTCCATTGTACGTGGTAACAAGAAGCCCACACACACCTCAGACCACACTCTGCGTCCTTCGATTCAAACCTGCTTCTCTAGAATTCTTTACATCACTGAATCAGCAAGTCAGAAATTTAGGAAGGGGCCTCACTGCCCACTCCCTCCAGACTATTCTGAGGGCCGAGAGAGTGGGATCTCTAAAACACCATGGCAGCAGGCTCACCTTTCTTTACGCACTGGGGGCTTTCCTTGGCAGGTGTGTTGGGAGACCCTCCTGCCTCCTTTGCTCACTTGTCGCCCCCCTCCCCCACCGCCCCAGCCCAGACTCTAGCCCTGCTGGACAAGCCAGGACCATCCAGTCCTTACCGAGTCCCTTTGGGTGGGAAGTAACCCTGCCCTCTTGACTGCCAGGCACTGTGGTCTCAAAAATTTTGTCCTCAGGACCCCTTTACACTCTTGAAAATTATTGAGAAGCTCTAGAAGCTTTTGTTTCTGTGAGTTATGACTATCAATATTTACTGTATTAGAAATTAAAACTGAGAAAGTTTAAAACTGTTATTTAAAAAGAATAATAGACTCTTGACATGTTAACTGAAACATTTTTATGAAAAATAACTGTATTTTGGAAAATAATTAGAAGAGTGGCATTTTTCACATTTTTACAAATCTCTTTCGCGTCTGGCTTGGGGAAGCCAGCTGGTTCTGCTGACCGCTGCTGCGTTCACTCTGTCGTGAAACGCCTGCAGCCTCTGGAAACCGCCAGTGTCCACTCCCGAGGAAGTGACTGAAAAGCACATAGCATCTTACTGTATTAAGATAATAGTTTTGACTTTGTGAACCTCTGAAAGGATCTCAGGAACCTCCCAGAAGTCTCCAGATCACAGTGGAAACAGTGGGCTATTTTTAGAATTTTGGGCCTTGCTTTGCTTTGTCTTTGTCAGGGAGGAAGGGGGACAATCTGCCCCCTACCCTTCTAAGTTCTTCAGGTTGGTCTAAGAATGAAATTGACATGAGACAGATTAACAGGAGAAAATCAAATTAAATTTTGTACATATGGGGAATCCACATAAGCACTGAGAGATTCCAGAGACTGTCAAGCAAAATGAGGTGTGTATGCTATTCTGAGCTGAATAGAAGTGGGTAGGAGTTGGACTTCAAAAGGAAGGAAGACAATTCTTGGGAAGATGGAAAAGCCAATGCGTGGTAAATAAACATTTGCCATGCTATGCAGAGACAATGGGACACAGAGAGGACTTTGATCAAACTGGCCTTGCTAAATTTCTCTCTGTTGACCACACCTAGCTCATATTCTTTGTAGACGTGTCTGGTGATAGCTTTCTCCCTGGCATAGGTCCTTTATCCAGATGGTTTTAGGCAGTAAAAGCTCTTCTTGAGTCTTTTGTTTCTTAAAAATAATCAGCCTGAAATAATCCTCATGCTAAAGAGACACATTTTGGGGTGACAAATTCTGCTCCCCTTCAGAACCAAGATGGGTCCCTGCCCGTGGCAGGCGGAATAACATCACCCCTTCCCCAAGATGGCTGTGTCCTAATGTCTAGAACCTGTGAATATGTTGTCTTACGTGGCAAAGGGACTTTGTAGATGTGATTAAGGTTAAGAAGATGAAGTTGGGAGAGTATCCTGGATTGTCCAGATGAGCCCAATCTAATCACATGACCCCTTAAAAGGCAAGAATCCCTCCCAGCCGTGGTCAGAGGGAAATGTGACTGTGGAAGAGATGCACCGAGGCTGGCTTTAAAGATGGAGGAAGGGCATCATGAGCCAAGGAAGGTGAGCAGCCTCCAGATGAGGAAAAAGGCAAGGGAACAGGTTCTCCCCTGGGGCTTCCGGAAAGGAACGCAGCCCTCCTGAAGCCTTGTTTTAACCGGTGAGACCTGTTTTGGACCTCTGACCTCCAGAACTGTAAGAGAATACATTTGTCTTGTGTTTAGCTATTAAGTTTGTGATAAGTTGTTACAGCAGCCGCAGGAAGGTAACACCCTGCCTCATCCCCCTGAGGCCCAGCCTCTCTCTACCAGGTGAGGAGTGTGTGGGGCAAAGGGGCTTTGTCCACTAAGAGCTAGTGTCCACCCTCCTTCTAGACCTGTGGGACACCCAAGACCCAGAAGTCATTGCCCAAATGTCCCCAGCCCACTTCTCCACCTGCATGGGCCTGTTCTCGCAGGGTAGGCCATGCTGCTGGTGTGTGTGCCGCCAGGACAGGACTGCGATGCGCAGGCTGGGATGTTCACATGTGTGCACCTGAGGCTCCTCATGCCAAGGGGTGGGAGCTGTGGGTGAGAAGAGAGGGGACAGACTGAGGACCGAGGGCTGGGGGCTGGGCCCTGGGAGTGGAGCAGGAGCTGGATGGTGGTGGTGAAGCGGGGACAACTCCCTCCTGTCTTCATGCTTCTGTTCTCCAGCTTTGAGCTCTGAGGAGCCCAAGAACTCTACATTTCCTCCTGACCTTCTAAGCCATAGAAAAGCATACTTGTTAGAGGATGAATAGAACGTATTTTATTTAATAGTTTCCCAATTTGATCTATGATTTCTACATATTTAAACATATGGGACATGGGACCCCATGTGTACTCTTGCCTGGACTATGGAATTATTGGGGGGCAGTCCTAGTGTGTACTTCAGATTATTTTCCGAGCATCTACACATCCATACATGGATATAAACATGGTGCTTCCTCTCCCTCCCTCTCTCTCTGTCTCCCTCAAGGGGCAGAGGGGACAACTGTAGAAACAAGCAGAATTAGTCCATCATGGTTGAGCTGGCTTCCTGGGAACATGCTCCATCCCAGAACTCTTTCTGGAATACCGAATCTGTGTCAGGTGCTGTGCTCAGGCCTAGCGACACAGGAGAATAAAACACTATCCCCAGCCTAGACTTGTAGGATGGTAAGATTAGGAACCCCAGGAGTCAGTCCACAATTCAGTCAACTTTAATGAGCACCTGCTATGATCCAGGTATGGGCCTACAGAGGTGAAGGCGGCTTTTCTCTGCTCTTAAGGAATTTATAGCTATATAAACGCGTGCAGGAAGCTGTTGTGGGTACCATAACAGAGACAGAGGGCTTTCGGGAGATCTGAAGAGAGCCACTGTTCAACTTGCCTGGAGGGATCAAGACTCAACAGAGAAATTACGAAGAGTTTGAAACTATGTTTCTAAGATGAGTTGCCACCCATTAGAGTGGGCTCTCTCATCCACTTTTGGTGGGAGCATACACCGGGGTGCTTTTCATAGGTGGAGATTTGGCACAACCCACCAAAATGAAGGCTGCAAATATCCTTTGGCCCAGCAATCAATCTGATAGGAATTTAGCCTGTGGATTTCCTCGCAAAAGTTTGCCCAGATGCACGTGTAATGGTGTTCCCTGTCATTGTAACAGTGAAAGCATAGGAAACAACCAAAGCATGCATCCTCAGGGGCCAGTTCGATAGAGTCAGTTCCTCCTTCTGCTGGAGTGTGCAGTCGCCCATAAAGAGTGAGGCAGATTTGTACATGTTGCTGTGGAAAGACAACCAAGCTATATTATTAGGTGGGAAAAGCAAGATGCAAAACCCTGGAAATTATGATCCTATTTCTCTAAATGGTTTAATGAGAAGGAGAGGTTGATATGCTGGTCTGTGCATATAAATTAGGTGGGTGGGAATCCCAAGAAAATGTTCATAGTGGTTTCCTCTGGGGAAAGCCATGGGAAACAGAAAAATGCATTGTTATTATTTGTATCTTCTCTTCCTCTGGAATTGTCTAACCATGTGTTATGGGCTGAGTTGTGTCCCCTACAAATTTCATATGTTGACGTCTTAATCTTCCGCACCTCAAAATGTGACTGTATTTAGGGATAGGGTCTTTAAAGAGGTGATTAAGTGAAAATGGGGTCATATGGATGGGCCCTAATCCAACATGACTGTCTTCTTTGTAAGAAGAGATTTGGGTGGAGACGGACACAGGGGACACGGACACACGCAGGAGATGCGGGGAGAACACGGCCACCTACAAGCCAAGGAGAGAGGTCTCCGAAGAAACCAACCCTGCTGACACCTTGATCTCAGACTTCTAGCCTCCAGAACTGTGTGAAAATAATTTCTATTGTTCAACCTACGCAGTCTGTGGTACTTTGTGATGGCAGCCATAATAGACAGATACACCCCGGGAATGTATTACTTTTGATATATGTATAAATACATCCCAACAGGTAGTGGAGGTTTGTTTTTCATTATTGTTTTTGTTTTTTTTTTTGTTTTGACATCTCTGTATTAAAAAGAAAATCCTAGTAAGCGTTATGTTAAAAAATGAACTGGGGGAGCTGGCCTGGTGACATGGTGGTTAAGTTTGCATGCTCTGCTTCAGTAGTTCGGGGTTTGTGGGTTTGCTCATCAGGCCATGCTGTGGAGGTGTCCCATATACAAAACAGAGGAAGATTGGCACAGATGTTAGGTCTGTGACAATCTTCCTCAAGCAAAAAGAGAAAGATTGGCAACAGATTTCAGCTCAGGGCCAATCTTCCTCACCCCAAAAATAGAAAATTAAATTGGGCATGGTGGCCTGGTGTGGGCGGAGGGGAGGAGAGGAGGACAGCCGAGGGAGCAGAGTAAGGAAAAGCACAGAAGTTCAAGGTCCTGGGATGATGTCATGTGCTGGGCATGTGCAGGGGGTGGTAGTTGTGGGGAGAGTGTGTCTTAATGAGATCTGAGCCTGCAGAAGTTGTTCGAGGGCAGGACTTGTTGGCTTTTAGGTTCTGATGGGGAGTCTGGTCTTGATCCTGAAGCTAATGGGGAACCGTTGGAGGGTTGTATGCAAGGAGGCACACGGGCAGAGAATTGGGTGGAAAGACCACTGAAAGGGACAAGAGTGGTGGCAGATAGTAGACAGGAAGCTGTGGCTGAAGTTGTGGGAGGGTCACTGGAGAGCCTAAAACTGTGCAGGGCCATGGGCCACAACTCTGGAGCTGGACTGGCTGGTTTTGAATCCTGGCTCGGCCACTTAGTAGCTGTGTGACCTTAGGCCAGTTGTTTAACCTCTCTACAACCCAATTTCCTGGCTGCGGGCCAGGGATAGTGAGCGTGCCTACCTCATAGGTGCTGTGAGGGTAGCTGGGTTAGTGTGTGTCAGCGACTCATGCTGCCTGCTGTGGTAACACTGCCCCGTGTCTGGGATTGCTTTGTTTGCTCTTCACTTGACCTGGGGCTGGAGACCTGATATGTGGTATATGCCTACTCCACTCTTGTTGGGTGATGGAGAAGGCATGCCGTCTCAGGATGCTGGCTGATATTAGATTAGAGAAGGTAAGTGGCTGTCCTGAGGCCACAGGTCGGTTAGGAAGGCGATGGGCTGGAATGTGAACCCAGGTCTGTCTGGCTCCAAAACCTATACTCTTGACGTCTACACTGTGGGCCCTAGCCTGGGGCCTGGTACTTAGCAGGAGCTTCTGAGTGAGTTGACTGAAATTAAGGTTCACAGAGATTGGATGACTTGCCCATGGTCACACAGCTCCTAAGTAGCAGGTCTGGGAATAGAACTCAGCCCTCTAGCCCCACAACCAAATCTCAGTACACTAGAAAGTGGGGTGGTCTTACCGGTTATGAACCAAATCTGCTGTGCTGAAGAGGCGAAGTGAGTTCGAGATCAGTCACTCTGAAAGACTGCTGAGGTAGAAGCGCTGAGGCAAAGGTTTGCACAGCTCTGGGTCTCTCAACTCCAAAACTCCAACCAGGCAGGCCCTGGATTCTCACTGAGACAAGCTCTTTGTTAGGCAGTGCTGGTGAAAAACTGCTATGCGTGACATTTGGGAAAATAAAACAAAGCAACAAAAAGCAGGATAAACGCTCTCAGAGTTGGCGAAATTCTCCCGCAGGGAAATGTCTGTGGAGTACACTCTCCCTAAATGAGTGATGATAAGGTGTCGTATCTGGAAGTGTATCATAGAATCTACTAGTTGCAGCTTGACTCCGCTACTCTCTAAATTTTGCGGCATTTCGTTTCATTCCACCAGCATTACGGATGAGCAGTGCTTTAGGGAAAACTCAGCAACATGCCAGTTGCCACAAGTCACAAACCTGACCATGTTAGTTCAGTACAGACGTGAGATGAAGAAATTAGGCTTTGGCAGCCTGGTTTCTAATCCCAGCTCCATTATTTTCTATCCATCAATCTTTTGGCACTTAGCTTCTTTAAACCTTATTTGCCCCATCTGTAAAGGAGGATGGGGGAGTCACTAAAGACATCTGACTCTTAATTATACCAATAAAAATTAGGATCACTGTAACTTTCCAAAAAGCTAGAAAAAAATAAAACAAATGACTCAAACTATCAAAATAGGTATTATCTGGATACGAAAGCTCACGTATTCTTCTGACAGGTGAGAACATGCTTCAGGCCTTCACTAAGAGCGTAAGTATTCTTATCTTGGATGTTTGTTATATGACCTGCTGTGTCACCTCTGAAGTAACTTCACTTAAGAAAGCAGGGATGTATGTACTCTATTTTCAAATATATTTATTCAAAAGGATGCAAATTTCATAGGTCGGATCTTGTAAGATAATAGAATATATGTATATTGGTCTCTGCCCCCAGTCCCTGGCACAGAGCTCCCTGTGATTTCCTGAGTGATAAGAGCATTAGGAGCATCTTTTGGTCAAAATTTTGGCTTTTGACCCCAGTTCCTGATGCAGGGCTCCTAAATCCTTTGGAATTTCCTAGGTGATAGGAGTGTCTTTTGGTCTAATAAGGTAACTCTGGGTGGGCTCCTGGATGAGGGCTGGTCATCTGGAAAACCAAGCCATAATTAGGAGCTTCGAATTTTCAGCCCTAATCTCGTTCTCCAGAGAGGGGAGATGGGCTGGAAATGGAATTAATGATTGATCATGTCTACACGATGAAGCCTCCATGAAAGTCCCAAAAGTACAGGCTTTGGAGAGCTTCCAGGTTGGTGAACACATCCACATACTGGGAGGATGATGCCTCCCAGCTCCATGGGAACAGAAGCTCCTGCTGGGGACCTTCCCAGACTTCGCCCTACGTATTTCATTATCTGCGTGTTCATCCATATTCCTCTTCTTTTTTGTGTGTGTGTGGGGGGTTTTCAAACTGAGAGGCTTTTTTTTTCTCTTGAGGAAGAGTAGCCCTGAACTAACATCTGTGCCAATCCTCCTCTGTTTTGTATGTGGATTGCCACTACAGAATGGCTTGACTAGTGGTGTAGGTCTGCGCCTGGGATCTGAACCTATGAACACAGGCTGCTGAAGTGGAATGTGCCGGCCTCAATCACTACAGGACAGAGGCGGCCCCTCATCCATATTCTTTAACATATCCTTTAATAAACTGGTAAACATAAGTGTTTCCCTGAGTTCTGTGAGCTGCTCCAGCATATTAGTCACATCTGAGGAGGGGGTCGTGGGAACCTCCAGTTTGTAGCCAAGTGCGACAGAAGTTGTGAGTAACCAACCTGGAGACGTACTACTTGTGATTGGCATCTGAAGTGAGGGGCAGCCTAGGGGGCTGAGCCCTCAACCTGTGGGGTCTGATGCTGTCTCCAGGTGGATAGTGTCAGAACTGAGTTAAATTGTGGGACACCCAGTTGGTTTCGCCAAACTGCTTGGTGTGTGGAAAACCCACACTTCTGGCATCAGATGTGTTGTGAGTGTGGCAGTAGTGTGAGAATAAAGGAGACACACAGGAGGAAGAGTGGGGTCTTCCGACACAGATCTTGCTGCTCTTTGACCTGTGTTGTAGACACCTCAATTTCAGAAGGCTGTGGGATTTTATGGAGAGAATGTACATAGGCTTTGGATTCTGACAAACTTCACTGCAGAGCAGAGACACATGAGAAACCCTTACAAGTGTTAATTCTCTGTGTTTCAGGACCTGCCAAATTGTCAACGACTCACCTCTCTGCCCTAGGCCTTTCTTTGATTCTGTTAATCCCACAGAAACAGAAGCTTCAGGACATCCAAAGACTGAGAGCAGGCAAAGACCCTTTGTCCCGGTCTAAGACAAAGCTAAGCAATTTCCAAACATAGCCCAACCACTTCCAGCCTTCTGCCCAAGGTGGGTGTTTTAAAATGTGGGTTTCATTATTGTTCAGATACAGTGAGGCCCAAGGACACAGGAGATGACAGCCCTTGAAAAGATAGTTTGTTACTGACAATTCCCAAGAGGAAGGGGCACATCATGGCACACAGAGAAGCATCAGAGTCAGTCAGGAGGCAGAGAGAGGGGGAGAAAACATGGCAAGAGCCTGTACTGTGGTTTCTGTGGAAGCAACAAATGAGGCAGGGTAAGCAGGCTTAGAATTGGCTAGGCTGAATAATTTCAGCAGGCTCTGGGTGTAGGGGCTGTCCTGAGTTGTCTAGGACCTGGATCTGGGGTGATAAGGGCAGGGGAATATTGGCCTGGAGCATAACACCCTGTGAGAGCCCAGTAAAGGAGGTGTTTGGACTGTGGGCTTTGGATGGGTTGGTTTGCATGTGAAAGGAGCATTTGCACGGGGGTCCTTTACTATCTCTAGAAATTGGCTAGCCATGGGAATGGCAGTCTCTCTTGAGTCAGCAAGGCCCCATGATGACAAAGCATCAGAAAATATAGAAAGAAATGTGATTAATACAGTGGGGCAGTGGCCTTGGCTCTGTGATGGCCTCAGGGCGGTTGGTCTGCAATGCACAGCCAAACTCTGCTGCTTAGAGCAGGTGACCACCTCGAAGGAGTGAGATATCCTGAGTCATGTTATGTCCTCCTTGGACCAGAGTCCCAACTTTCCCACTTCATTTGCAGTACAGAACAGCAGGGTTGGGTGTTGTAGGGGAGGAAGACATTTCCTTTACCCACTCTACGTCCTTCGGGCTGGACAATGAATTAAATTCACATTAGACAGAATAACAGGAGAAAATTAAACAAAGCTTTATAACATGTATACGTAGGAGAGGCTAAGGCAAACTGAGCAACTCGCCAAATGGTGGAAGCTCTCCCCTTAAATACCATCCTCAACTAAAGACAAAGGAGGATGTTGGGGGTTGGGGGAGTCAGTTGTGGGAGATTACCAGAAAAGCACAGTAAAAAAGAGGAAGGTTATTATGCAGATTTAAATCCTTGCCTTCTGCATTGATAAGAGTTTCTAGAGATAAGGTCACCCCCCCTTCTTCCTGGTACAGAGAGGGAGACATCTTTACAGATAGAGATTTCCTTCACAAAGGTAAATGTCTCTTCACAAAGGGTTAAATTCTGCTTTTCAGAATTTCTCTCATGTCTGCAGTTTTTAAAAGTAACCAGCCCCAAATAATCCTCATGCCAAAGGGACCTATCTTGCAGTGGCCAATTCCAGTCTCCCCCAGTCCTGCCTTTGAAACTTTTAAGTTTTACAGTCCTTTGAAACTTTAAGAAGTTTCATAGTCCAGAAGCTGAGTGGTAGATTGTTTCATCTCACGGAACACATTTCTTAGCCCTGATAATAGATCAGTTCAGTTAAATCCATTTTAGAAGGCAGTGATGCAGGTGGGCTCTGAAAGTTGGGCGTATATTGTGGAAGCAAGCCATCAGGTATTTAATAGTATTTCTATGGAAATAAAAAGAAAAACAAGGTTAATTGTTGGAGCAAATTATAAACCAGTTCCTGAGCCCACGGGGCAGCCAGTCAAGATTTCTAGATGTCAGAGTTGAAGCATCTTTTGCAGCTTGAAATGTCTCTGATGATGTCATCAGGCATTCAGGTATCTTTCTGAGTGGCTTACAGCTTACACAGCAACAGACAGGAATCTCAAATTTATTTCAAGTTGTTCAGTTTTAGTTTGCAAGGCTTCAGGAAAAAGGGCAGGTTCAATTCTCAATGATTCCAAATGAAAATGAGTGAAAAGATCGAAAACAATACTTTGGGGATTTGTAGCCAGATATTTCAGACAGGAAGAATCCAGGATCCAGTCCAGTTTACAGGTAGGAAAAAACCCTCAAAGACAATGAGCAGAACTAGGATCTAATATCCAAAAATGTGTATTATAGTTTTTTACTGAAACATAATTTTTCTCTCTAAAATCACCTTCATTTTTACCAAAGATAGCCAAATTAAGACTAACTGGTTTGCACAATAAGTGTAGTTTCAATAAAACTTGATCCAATTATTTACATAAGTGCAGCAAGAATAGCAATTGATCATGCAGGCTCTTAAATCTGCTCTCCTGGAATTTTTTTATGAGGAATCTCAGATTGGACTTTAAAGGCCTCTTGAGGCCAGAAAAGCCAAGCCAAGGACTTGCCATCAGATTTTGCCTGCAATACCCACAGATTTGGGTGGGCTCCTCTCTTCTCCAGGTCCCCCCAAATATTTCGAGGTTCCTTGCACCTGCCAGATAAGCGAGCTTCCTTACTTAGCAGGTAAGAGTGCTGGAATCTCTGTAAACAATGTACCAGGCCAATATTTCCAAGCAGCTTTATTTCAGAAAGTCAACCCTATCCCTCAAATGCAGTACTGTCATATCTGAGTCTGTATGTTTCTCTCAGATATGACATTCCAGTCAAAGCCTTGGTAATATTACCAATGCTTCCAATTGTGTCCCGTTATAAGGGGAACAGATTCTTATTGAACTTATGCAAATAACTATATTGCCATGAAATAACCATACTCACTCACTCACTAAGTGTCCAAATTCTGGAGGGATAAGGTAGGGAGAAAAATGTCTCCAGTTCTGCTCACAAAGGTATAATTTCACCAAGTTGCTATAAGTCATAGTTAGCATAAGAGAAAAAGATTTCCTTAAACCTGAGAAAACAAAGCAAAATATCAAAAAATCAACAATATTTCAAACAGTCATAAAAAATTATAATCATCCTCATCAGTTAATACACTCCTGTATAATCGATTCTTGATCTTAATCTTCTGTTAGCAGATTTATGAGGTCACCAGTTTCTTCATTAGATTCCTGTAATTTCTTACCCAGTTCAGTTTTATAATCAGAAAGTTCATCAGAAACCTGCATTCCAGAGTAAAAGTGTGAGAATCCTTTCCATGAATCTCTCTGAAGATGAAACATATTTGCAAAAGCAAAAAGCATCAGAGTGAAACAATAAGTCTGCAAACAACAAGACTCAAAAATGGAAATTGACAAAGAAATTTGGTTAATTTTGTGACATACAACACCTTAAAATAATAACCAGAATTATGCTTGACAACCAGGACAGATCAGAATTTTAGGAATGTTATATAATTTTTTTAAAAACACTTATATCAATAACATTAACTCGTATAATACTGTAGGTCCCTTTGAAACAATGTTTGGTTATCCTTTTAACGATAGTGACAATTAACGATTTTTAGGAAAATCCAGAAGATTAAATAGCTGTGAGACTTTAACACCTGTGATTAAAGACTTGATAAACAGTACAGGAAACTTTGATAAAACAGAAAATCCCTACCCTTCTGCTAGACTGCTTAAAGAAAAAACTTTCCATAATCTCTTTACCAAGAGCAGACTGGAAGTTCAGGAAAATTCTCCTTCGAGAGAAAAGCAAATTTTCATTTCTGCACCAGCTTATTTTTTTAACATTAAAACTCATTTACTTTAATATTAGTCAACTTGACCAGCATCACCCTCAGGCTTAAGGTACTGGTTTTCTTCAGGCTGAATGCCATGATTTGCCCCATGGAATAGCCATGGGCAGCTCATGCTGTTCCCTCTGGTTGTAAGTCCCTCCCCATCTCCTCCACTCACTCCCCTCAAAGCCCAGCTGAAGTCCCAGCTTCTCCACATGGCCTTCTCCCGCCTTCCCGTTCACATTCTTCTCCCCAAGATTGAGATTCCATCAGCACTTGACCTTCAATCTGCTATATGGACTTAACTCTTTCACCAGTGAGTGTCTTATCTCCCTAATTACACGAGACATACCTTGAAGGCATTGACCAGCCTGTCTCTTGCATCCCTCCTCCAGCTTGGCCCAGTCTGAGCTCTGTCTCTTATTGAGCAAGTGGCTCTGGGCACATCCCTTCACATCACTATGCCTAATTCCTCTCCTATACACGTGGGGAACCACTGGAGGAGCTCTGAAGCTTCTCCTGCTCATGAACCCTAGGTGAGCAAATTCAGCTGGGCTGAGTCCACAAATAGGAAGTGGCCTGCAGGAACTGATTGGGTTTCCTGAGCACCTCTGTGGACCAGGAATTGTATCCAGCGCTTTGTACTTTCTCTAGTTGTCAGGACTCTAGGTCAGGGGGTGTTTACAGACGAAGAACACCAAACTTTGAATGGATTTGGTAACTTAATTGGCAATAATTGATTGAGAATAATTTCTTATTAATAACCAAATATTTATGTGTGAGGGACTGTGCTAGGGATTCAGAGAGATGAGTGAGGTAGATGTGGTCCCTGGCTTCATGGAGCTCATGGCCCAGCAGACAAGTGAGACATCCAATGATCATTCTGTTAACTCTCCTCCTCTCGGCACATTCTTGTATCATTGTGGTCCATGTATGAGGAACACCATCATCACTGCAGTTACGTCTGATTCAGCACCTTTTATGGATTGTCACCAGGTAAGTCTACATATACTACCTCAGTAACTCCTTCAAACTTTCTGAAGAAGGGGTATTATTATTGTTTGCTGATGTTCTGTAAATGCCTTGAACAATGTGTGGCACGCTGCAGGGAGCAATTAAATTTTAATTGAACGAATTTCCATTTTACAGATGAAGGTCATGGAGGTTTGCCCATACCAGTGGGAAATGTGGAGCTGGGACCCAAGGAGTGAGTGCATTTTGTTCCTCCATGTTGCTTCTCAAAAGAAATACCAGCTCTTTGCTGCCCCATTTACCCTCATCCTCTTCCCCAAATGACCACGTTTCTTGTTTTGTTTTTCAGCATCTTCTCAGCCAGCCACCGTGCATGTGACTTCCCTGGTTGATCCAGCCAACTGCAGGACCAAGATATTTCTAGTGCAAGATAGGAGAGATGAGTAATAGAGACCACAGCCCTTGGAAACCTTGATCAAGTAGAATAAGAACACCTTCCTCAGCTCTCTTTGCAAGTGGCCAAAGCTTAGTGGCTCTGGGAGAAAAATTCAACAGGAAAACCTACAGAAGTGCCTTGAGAAAGGACCACAGTAGCCTCTTCTAAGCCAAATTGAGTAAATAAAAATGAGTGCTATTAAAATATCCAATTAATCTAAACACAAATATTGTTGGTGTCCAGCCTCTCTCAGTCTAATCCAGCAACTCTCACCGAAGAGGCCTTCATTTAGCCTGATGTAGTTGGAAGTTTTGTTTTTACGTGTGTATCTGTAAAGGAAATCTTGAAGAATTCCTCACTGCAGACCATTATCTTGCTCGAGATGTCTGGAGCCCTGCTGGATGAGCTCATGTTTTAAACCTTAGCCTTCTCATGCAAGTTGCTGACCATGTTGCCTCCTACCTAAAACCCTTCTATGGTGCCTGTCATTAATGGGATGAAATAGCAACTCCTTAACCTGGAAGTGCTGGGTAGTCTCCATCTCTCTTTCCAGATCCACTTGCCACCTTTCTCCGCCCTTCTCTGACCTAGAATACTGACCTCACGGACTGACTCAGCTGGGCTCATTTGCCCTCTGGCTTCTGGTTGGGTTTGGCCATTGGGAGGCACCAGAAGGATATCAGAGAGCAAGAGGAGAAAGAAGCTAAGATTATTTATTCTCCAGTCTCCCACCCATGGATTCTTCTAACAAAGGCTCCAGCTCCAGTGGTGGTGGGATGGGGTCTCTAGTGTTAAAGCTACAGCCGCTGTTCTGTCTTGGGTTCTGGTAATTGTCTCTTCCTCTGCTCCTTCTGGCCTAGGGGAGGTGATGGCTCCTTGGCTAATTTGCTAGCCCAGGTGTCTTATCAGCCCTTCATGGTTTCCCTTAACCCTCCCACATCCTTGTAATAGTCCCTTCATTAAACTCTCTTCAGTCGCCCTGCATCTTACACATGTTTCCTGTCACTACGGTCACTCAAGTGCTGACAAATGAAGTTCTCTGCAGCCAGGCCACTGCTTCTCCTCCCCCATTCCAACCTCAGGCATGCATCCCAGAGATATCCCACTGCCTGGGGTTCTTTGCGGGAGCCTCCCTTCTCCTCACCTACACGCCTTTGCCCATGCTAACCCCTATCTAAAGCATCACCCTCTGAGGCATCATCTCGTCCTAGAAGGTTCTATCTGTCCCAAGCTAGGTTTAGGCTTCTGCGTGCTTTTGTTTCATTTGTTGCATTCTTATTAAACTCTTCATTTATCTTGTTTCTTAGGAATCTAATGACAGAATCTAATGACAGATGGCCTGGGTTCAAACTGTGATCCTACCTCAGTCTTCTCCTTTGAAAAACAAAAGTCCCTACCTCGTAGGACTGCAGTGTTGGTTAAGTGAGGTAATGAGTGCTGAAAGAATAACATAGTGCTGGACGTTTAGAAATGTTTGGTAACTGAGCTTTCAGTCTCTGTCTGCCTCTTGCTCTTGACCATGAGCTCCATGAAGAAAAGGACCTTTCTTACTCAACTTTCATCCCCATGAAATTGCTGTTTTGTGGGTCAAAAGAGACAGAATGTTGGTAATTTCATATGGTTCAGCCTAATGCACAGCATAGTGAACAAGCTTAAAAAGTACCAAGGGTACACGGATCTCTGTCTCATTCCCCCACTGCTTTCTCTCCCCAAAGGCAATGGCTGCTGCTAGGGGTTTGAGAAACACTTGTACACAATTTGAGAAATGGTTTATACACATATTAATTTATAAGTATATGGAAGCATAATACGTACAGTGGGTTTTTTAAACTTTTATTTCTTTAGCTACATCTCTTAGAAGTGCAGTTTAGTAACTGGTATAGAGTAGGTGCTCAATGGAAATGTATCTAAAGAAAGAAGAAATAAAAGACAATAGGAAGAAGGGAGAAGGAGGAAATCAAGACAGAGAGGGAGGGAGAGAGGAAGAAGGGGTGCTGGCCTAGAGGGAAGTGCAGGGGCAACAGAAGTCAAGAAAAGGACTCCTGCTCAGCTGGGGACGGAAAGAGTGGGGGGCAGGGAAGGAGCATGAGAGAGTGGTCCTACAGTGGGCCACATGCTCAGTGTGGGGGAGGGCGATCAAGGCAGGAAAGAGCACATGCAGTAGCAAAGACAGGAGGCTTGAGAGGGCACAGGGCACTCTGGAAGGCAAGGTGGTCGGGTTCTTCTGGGCAATGGCATCCAGTAAGGGGTGGAGGTGATGGAAAGCGGGGAGACTGGCAAGGCAGGCAGAGCCCAGGGCACCCCCTGTACTCTGTGCTAAATTTGGACTGTATTCTGAAGGTGGTGGAGAGCCACTAAGGGTTTTGAAGCAGGGGAATGAATGACCTGACCCAGATATGCTGCCCACCACCTCTTCCCATCCCCCAGCAGCCCTTGCCCCACAAACGACTCCACGCCAGCATCAGCTTTTCCTAGGTGGCACCATCCATCACCAGCTGTCATCTTCAACATTTGTCACGTCCCAGGTGACCACTGGAAAAGCGAACTTTGGAGTAAGACAGACCTAGGTTCTAGGTTATTTGGCATCCTGAAGCTTCATTTTCCTGTCCTGTAAAATGGGTACAAAGTACTGCACGTTCTTAGTGCTCCACCAACCTCTGCCGCTTTTCTTGGTCTTATCCTTACCCACTTCTGCACTTTGCTGTTCTGCCCCAGCACCTCCCCGACCCCCTCCTGTGCAATGCTCCTGGTGAATCAAAACAAGTCTAGTCATCCATGGGCCGGCCCTCCTGGCAGGCTCTGGAATGTGAAGGGCCTTAGGCTGTCCTTCATCTAAAGCTTGCGTAAGTTTCTTTTTATCTATCAAAGTGAAGAAATTTGCACTTAAGCTCTGGGCACAGCATCCTCAAACAGCAGCAGAGAGATAATTTGCTTCCTAGTTTGGGTTTGTTTTGTGCATCTGGCAGCATTCAGAGCTGATGGAAAAATGGGCAGCTCCAAGCTGCCTCTCAACTCTCCTTCATTTTAAGCCTCTTTGAAAGTTGATATTGGCTTGAGAATCAAGAAGCCTTCCTCGTATAACTCTTCTGAAAGAATCCAGCTCATAGGATGTCACTGGCTTTTCTAACTTAACTGGGAGGAGACATGGAATCAGCCTGACACTGGGTGGGGTGACATATCACCAGTCACCTCCTTATCTTACCGAAAATGTCAACTCCAAGCTCACATTCCAATGTCATAGCTGATCTTCCAAAAATTAGTTCCTTCTTTCATTGAGAAAGGAGTGTTCGTTCAGACCATATGAAATTGCTGTTTTGTGGGTCAAAAGAGACAGAATGTTGGCAATTTCATATGGTTCAGCCTAATGCACAGCATAGCGAACAAGCTTAAAAAGTACAAAGGGTACACGGATCTCTGTCTCATTCCCCCACTGCTTTCTCTCCCCAAAGGCAATGGCTGCTGCTAGGGGTTTGAGAAATACTTGTACACAATTTGAGAAATGGTTTATACACATGTTAATTTATAAGTATATGGAAGCATAATACGTACAGTGGGTTTTTTAAACTTTTATTTCTTTATCTACATCTCTTAGAAATCATTCCAACTCAGTCATTCGTGTTTTTCAACGAGTACCTATGGATTTGTCAGTTGTTTCCAGTGTTTTATTATTATAAACAATGCCATAATGAACATCCTCACACACATATCTTTCTTATGTGCCAAGTTCATGTAGCATAAATCTCTGGAAGGGAAATTATTAGGCTAAACAGCTTGTGATTTTAAATTTTGAGAGGTATTGATAAATTCCTCTCAAAATGCATTGTACTAATTTACATTTTCCTTAATAGTGTGTGTCTTCTTGTTCTGTAGTCTATACTTATAATATTGTCAATCTCATACCTTTCCCTCATGACTTGGAGATATTTTTTGGGCCCATCGCTCATATTCATTAACAAAGCTAAACCAAAGTGGCAATGCCAGAGTGCTCTCTATTGGTCTGTTGGCTCTCAGATCCATTCCCCGGCTTCTCCTGACCTGCTTTGTATTGGGTAGGGGCGGGGCAAGGGGATGCTGAAGCCAACTCATTTTTCGGACTCCCGTGCCCACTGGCTTCAGGTTAGGGTTGGCCAGTGGAGCAAAGGGAGGGAAGAAGCCAGGACATTCCCTCTCTCTGTTTCTGGTGGCATTTCTAGCAGCCACTGTGACTTCAGTTGCCCCGGGAGGTTCCTCCCTCCAGGATCCCAACTCCAGCCTGGTGCCCTGGCCCCAGCGCTCTGGCCACTCTAGCTGCCCCCTTGTCTCTCCAGCTCTAGGGCTGCTAAAGGAAGCTTCTGGCTGTTGGGCTGCCTCACCAGGCCTTGTATCTGCCATTTTAGCTTTTCCAATATCATTGTAACTGGTTTTCCGTCTTTAATCACCTCTGCTGGACTGTCTGCCTTAGCTTGGTGTGTTTGAGTCCTCTCTTCCGTCACCTTGCTGGACACTGACGTGTACACCTAGGGTTGACAAAAGTGAGGAGAAATAGCCACATTCCTATGCTGTTGGTGGGAATGGAAATTGTTCCAGAACTTTTTGGCAGGCAGTTTGGAAATATGTTCTAAGAGCTTTAAAAACAAGTATGCTCTTGCCCTGTCTTTTAGATGTACATGTTGAAATATAATGAATGAAATGATGTATTTCTGCGATTTGCTTCCAAATAATCCAGGGGAGAGATAACTGGAACCATATATAGATAAGCGAGATTTGTGACAAGTTGACAGTGGTTTAAGCAGGGGTGAGGGTATTTCCACATTCCTTACACTTGGCTCTTTACTGACCAATATTCAAATTTTTCAAAAATAAAAAATGTCTGTCAAAAGACCTTGCAGTCTACTTTATAGGAATTTATCCTAAAGGAAAAAAAATCGTAAATGTTAAAAAAGAAAGTTTATTTTTAAGGACGGTTTCTAATAGCATTGTTTATAATAACAAACAATTGGCAACAGTCTAATTTTCCAACAGTGGGAAGGTTTTACCTTAATTTACAATGTATCACACACTGCACACTATTTATGCTTAAACAGATGTAGAAACAAGTGTGTCGTCAAAGATGCCCATGAGGGGCCGGCTCTGTGGCCGGGTGGTTAAGTTCGCGCGCTCCACTGCGGCGGCCCAGGGTTTGGATCCTGGGCGCGGACATGACACCGCTCGTCAGGCCACGTTGAGGCAGCGTCCCACACCTCACAACCAGAAGGACCTGCAACTAAGATATACAACTGTGTACAGGGCAGGTTTGGGGAGATAAAGCAGGAAAAAAAAAGATGTTCATGATAATTTAAGCGAAAAAAGAATTTATAAAAGCATGTGACATTATAATCCAATTAGAAATCTTTTTACATGCATCTAAAAGAGGATGCATGGGATATACACCCACGTATGAGCAGTGTAGTCTCTCAATGGGTGGGCTGTATTCTTTCTTCCTTTTGTTTGTTTGCACAAATTGGTTTGTCGCCTGTTCTTGGTATCATATACATGTATTCCTTTTGAATTGTCAAAAATGAATGGCACATTCTTTCTCCCTCACTCCTTCTTTTCCTTCATTTAATGTCCCTTTTTAAATGGACTCTACCCTTGGTTGAAGGTGTGAGGTGAGGGAGGTGAGAGGGCGTCACACCTGAGCTTCTTTTTAGCAAATACCTGTTATCTGTTAACCTTTGCCACGTAGGGCTTAGGAGAAAATGGGTACAGGCTGAGACAGAGGGAGGAATGAGCACGGAGAGTGCTAAGGCAGATGGAGGCAGCCACAAACCTTCACACTTGACTGGTGCTGTGTTTACCCTGCTCAGGAGTGTTGGGGTAGGGGATGGGTGACAGGAAGGCACTGCCTGGCATGGGCCCCTTCTATGGCCCTGGCTGTCCTGGGCTTGCCCCCTCTGACATATTCTCTGTCTACTGGGCTATTGGTGCCTCCCTCCTGGAATCAGCCTCAGTTTTGCCACTTTGCATTCTATTCTTGACGCCTACCCTTCAGCACGTCAATGTTTCGTGTGATGCTCCTATTTCCAGTGATGCTCCCTTCTCAGCATCTGCTGTCCCAGCTGCTGACTCATTTTTTTGCCACCTGGTCTAATAATATGGATAAATAACCAAGCACTGAACTATGTGCCGGACATGCTATAAGGAGCTTCATAAACACGCTCTCACTGGATCCTCCTAGCACTCTGCAAAGATGATAACATCCCGCATGTTCTGCAGACAAGAAGCTGAACGAATCAAGGACGAAATGACTTGTCCAGGGAGCTCCCCAGGCACTAGGGGGCAGAAGTCAGTTTTAAGCACAGGTCGGGGCTGGCCTGGTGGTGAAGCAGTTACATTTGCATGTTCCGCTCCAGTGGCCCTTGCTTCACCGGTTTGGACCCCGGGTACGGACCTACAAACCGCTTGTCAAGCCATGCTATGGCAGGCATCCTACATACAAAGTAGAGGAAGACAGGCACGGATGTTAGCTCAGGGCCAGTCTTCCTCAGCAAAAAGAGGAAGATTGGCAGCAGATGTTAGCTTAGAGCTAATCTTCCTTAAAAAAATAAAAAATAAACCCAGGTCCCTGCTCTGTCTGCTACATGGTGCCTTGGTGTCTGTGTGCCTGCCTTGGAGCGTGGGCTCTGGAGAGAGGCTACCTGGGGAGATTCCAGGCTCTGCCCCTTATTAACTCTGATCCTGGCAAATGACAAACCTCTCCACACCCCCAGTTCCTTGTCTGTCAGTCAGTCTTGACAATAGGATTGTGGTGAGGATGAAATCAGATCATGTAGGGAAAGCCATTGAACAGGGCCCAGTAGAGTGGATTTCAACCTGGGCTGCCCACCGCAGTCACTCCCGGAGCTTGGAAAGTTCCTGAGCTGTCTACCCTGTAACTGATATCGTCGGTCTGGGAGCAGCCCGGGCATTGGGATGTTCTAAAGCACCCCAGGTGATTCTAACCTGTAGCCAGGGCTGGGAGTCACTGCCCCCAGCATGCAGGAAGCACCTAATAAATGACCATTTTGCCCGTCTGGCCCTCACACCTGCTTCTGCATCGGGCCCTGCCTGGTTCCCAGAGTCGGAGGGTTCCAGCCTCAGGCTCCCCCAACAACAATAGGGTCCATGCTGGAGTGCCCCATCTGGGTTCTGGGACTCCTGCTTTTGCCAAACCCCAGTTTGCCCTGGGGCTGCTGGGACTCAGCTTAGAGCAAACCCCACGCCCAGTTCCAGGAAAGACAGTTCCAGGGTACTTGCACTAGTGGAAGCGGGTGCAGAAAGAGGCCAGCACCTTTGGGTGTGGGGGGCCCTGGACACTCTGGAAACTCTCCTTTGGGAGGAACAGCTCCCACCTTGGCTGGTCTCAATGGAGGCCGACACTTGACTTTGGAAGGCGGTTCTGACAGCATGTAGTATGAAAGTGCCACCGCCGAGTCACATTGCATATGGCCTTCAGGTTCTAGAGTCAGTGCCTGTGTTCGTAAAAATTGACTTTAGTCAAAATTGTCTTTGTGGTCTTTCTTTAGTTGAATGCCAGAAAAAGTCTTTGATTTGCATTTAGAGCAGAATACAATGCAGAACTTTAAATAGGAGGAGCTGAGGGACAACTGAGAGCAGAAAACCCCATCTCACATGGGGGCGTGTTTGCCTGCACACCATACACTACTACCCCTGCAGAATTCGTACCTTCACACTTCTCTCTCTCCACCCCTGCCCCCCGCAGAGTGCGTACTGTTGTGTGAACCCAAGCAAATAGAGAATGTGCTACACCTTCCCCATAGTCCAGTTGTTCTCTACTGGGGGTGATTTTTGTCTCCAGGGCAACTTTAGCAACTTCTGAAGATGTTTTTGGTTGTCACAAGTGGCGGAAGGTTGCCACAGGCATCTAGGGAGAGAGGCCAGGGATGCTACTAACATCTACAATGCACAGGACAATCCCCACCACGAAAAATTATCAGCTCAACCTGTCAAAGGTGCCAAGGTTGACAAACCCTGCTATCTATTGAGCAGTTGCCATGGGCCAGGTTGGTACTAAATCCTGAGAGCAGAGGGAAAGCCACATGGGCTCACGCTTTGCTCACTGGGGCTCCAGCACCAGACGCCTGTTTCCTATCAGTGGCTCCACTGGGCAACTAGTTCTAAGAGCAGTCAAGGTGGGGGCCGTTATATCCTGGGGAAGGTCCCCAGAGCATCTAGCACCCCCAAACCTAAAGGTGCTGCCTCCTCGTGCAGGCTAGGCTGTAGGAGGGAGGGATAGAATCAGAGGCCCCCAGTGCTGCCAGGACTGCCAATCAACACTTGGCCCTTTTATTCTTATAATTGAGAGCACTTCCCCTGGGCCTCTGCACACATTTGCTTTGCCCAGGTCACCTCCTCTCCCTAAAGGTCTGAAGTTGGTTGTCACCTCTTCAGGGAATCCTTCTCTGATCTTGTGACCACTGCTCCTCTCTCCTCCAGCTACACCGGATGCTTTATGCTGATTGCATCACATACCCCACCCCCACCCTGCAGCATTGCTTGCCTCCCAAGGGAGCATTTACATTGGAGTTTCTTGGAAGTGCTGTAGGGGCCAAGTGCATGAGCCCTGGAGCCAGAAACCTCAGACATGACTCTCACTTCTGGTATTTACTGTCACTTTGGGCAGCTTCTCAGTCTCAGCTTCTTCGTGGAGATAAGGGTGGTGCTTCCTTGTGGGTGGGTTGTGAGGATGAAATGAGACCATACGCGTGCACAGAGTAGTGCCTGGCCTACGGTACGTGCTCAATAAAGACTGGCTATTATTGCTCCTCTTGTGGCCTCTAGCATCCAGCACACGGGAGGAGCTCAATAGCACTTTCGAAAGAATGAATGAAGATGAATCTCTGAAACGTTAAGGAACATGCCCAGGTCTGTGTAGCTAGTAAGCAGCAGAGCCAGGATCGAAATCCACATCTCTGTCTCTGGAGCCTATGCTCTTACCTCCATGCACTGTGCCTGCAACTACACGGCCACTCTGCACCCTCTACCCCACCTCCCTCAACTTACGTGGAGAAGGTGCTAAGTTTGGCAGGATTTCTGAGCCTTCCAGGCGGAACTGGCACACCTCCTAGAAAAGAGGCCCTTTGCCTCCTGCCTCCTAGAGAAGCAGCCCCTTCAACCCTGGGCCTTTCTGATTCAAGGCCAGTGTCTCTTTACCCAGTTTCTTGTAGCCCCTAGCTCTCTCCTGGCTCCCTTTTTCTGGCTTGGCCTCTTTGGTGTTTTTGGCAATGAGATTATCTGAGGCTTCATGGTGCCACCCACGTTCTCCTTCAATTCTTATCTTTTCAAAACATCTTTGTAAAATCAAAACCCTCTCTCTAATACGGTTAGTGGAATGGAAATCACAAAGAGAGGGTCTTTAAAATTAAATGCACATAAGCTGAGAGAGATGCAGAGCTTGCTGTCTTTGTCACAGACCTGGAGAACAGGAAGCCTCATGCCCTTTGGAAAGCACAACGTTCGATAATAATAATTATAGCAAAGCACAAACAACTAACATTTTTGATTAATGACTATGTTCTAAGCAGAGAGCTCAGGGCTTATATTCCTTGACTCACCTAATGTATAAGGAAGAGTTTTTTGAGAGCTATTTTTCAGACAAGGAAATTGAGACTTATTAAGGGTAAGCAACTTAACCTCAATCACATTTCTGGAACAGTAATTGGGGCTGAGGGTTGTCTGACACTAAAATGATTCACTTGTGTTGTCTATTTTAAAAATAGAATAAATATGTATTGAGATCCAGGCTTTGTACAAAAGGCTAGAGAAACAGGGACCAAAACAAAGTCTGCTCTCAGGGAGCTTATATTCTCAGGGGAGACAGACAATAACCCAGTAAGCAAGTGAAACAGGTAAATATAGTGTGTGTCAGGTGATGACAGGTGGTATGGGGAAAATAAAGCACGGTTGGGGACTAGGGTGACATTTGAATAGGGGTGTGAAAGAAATAAGAGAGTGTTTCAGGTAGAGGGAGGAGCAAGTGCAAAGGGCCTGAGGTAGGAGGCTGCAGAGTGAGCTCCAAGAACAGCATGGCAGGAGGAGCTTAACCTTGGGGTTACGTCACAGGAGGTCAGGTCAGAAAGTAGTAAGGGGATCTTGGTCACAAGGAATTGCAAGAATTTTCGGCATTTACTCTCAGTGAGATGGTGAGCCATGGAAGTTTTTATCACAGAAGTGAGACGGTCCTATTTGTACTTTGGAAGGGATTTTTCTGGTTGCTGTGCTAGAATAGACTGCAGGAGGCAAGGCCAGCATCAGAGAGACAGGTGAGGACACCACTGCAATGATCCAGGTAGGAGAAGCGGGGGGGATGGACAAAGCTGGAGGTGATCACGTGGCAAAAAGCAATGTTTCAGAACATGTGCTGAAGGTGGAGATGGCAGGACTTGTAGATGAATGGGATGTACAGGGTGAGAAGAGTCAAATATGACTTCTCAAGGATTCTGACCTGAGCAGCTAGAAGGATGGCATTATCATGAACTGAGTTGGGAAAGAATGTGGGAGGAGTGAGGATTTGAGAGGAAGATTAATGGTGTGTTTTGGACACGTGATATTTAAGATACCTTTTGGATATCCAAGTAGCAGTACTGAGTGAGCAGCTGGAGGTCAAGAGAGAGATCTGGCTTGAGATATAAATGTGAGAGTGGTTGGTGTGCAGATGGCATATAAAACAGTGACACCCAAGGAGATGACTCAAGGAGAAGAGTAAGCCCTGGGATTCTCAAGCTGTAGACATAGGGGAGATGAGGAGGAGGAGCTGTGGAAAATGAACTGGAAGGCATGTTAAAGCCTCAAAGTTTGCCCTAAACAACCAGCTTTGTCTTCCTCTTCCTCCTACTTCATAGAAAGTGCTTTTGTGCAGGCGGTGAGTATGGGATGCCTTAAAGGCCATTAGGTAGAACGTGGTCTTTTTTTTTTTTTTTTGGAAGATTAGTCGTGAGTTAACTGCTGCCAATTCTCCTCTTTTTGCTGAGGAAGACTAGCCCTGAGCTAACATCTGTGCCCATCTTCCTCTACTTTATATGTGGGATGTCTGCCACAGCATGGCTTGCGAAACGGTGCCGTGTCTGCACCTGGGATCCGAACCGGCGAACCCCGGGCCGCCAAAGCAGAATGTACGCAAACTGCTGCGCCACTGGGCCAGCCCCGAAGAGTGGTCTTTGAGAGGCGATTAGGAATAGCCAGGCTCCAGGCTCTTGGCGTGGTGTGTCTTGAGTCTCATGCTGCCCTTCTAGAACATTACCTTCTTGTCTCCTCTCTCAGCTAATTAGCTCATTCATTCATTTACTTATAACAAAATCTTAATGAGAATCCATTTGTGTTAAAGATCATGCTTTTGACTTTAACTAAATCATATCTAATTCTGTCTGGTGAATACTCTTAGATTCATGGTATAGATGAGAATCCTCAGTCTAAGACAGAAAAAAATAACTTGTCTCAAACTAGAAACTCAAACTCAGTTTCTTTGACTCTGAAGCCCATAATCTTTGCCTTTGCCACATTTCTCTCCTTCTCTTCATTCAACCAATATTTACTGAGGATCTGTGATGTGCTGGGCTGTGCCCTAAGTGTTGGGGCTATAGTGATAGACAAGATGGAGGCCATCTTTGCTGTGTTATTACCCACATTTCCAACCACCTGATGTGAACTCTCCCTGGATAACCCACCTCAACTCACCAGGTTCCCAAACAGCCTGTCTCTAGAATCTTCTCTCCTGTCCTCCAGCCTTATCCCTCCCTTAGCAGGGTTCCTAATAAATGTTTTCTTGTATATTGTTCATGAAATGTTTTTGAGTGAGAGATTTCAAGATGACCGTTGTACATGGGGTGTTATGAAAACCAATACCACAGATGATGGCTGGCCTTGTATTCGCATGGTAGCTGTCAGCCTCAAACACTTTTACTTTCTTTGCTTGTTCTGCCAAAAACAATTTAGGCGGCAGGCTGGGGAAAGAGTGCGTGGGTGAGAGGCCAGATGAGATGTGGCTGCATTCCACAGATTCGACTGGATTGGCGCTGGTGTGGTTGAGTGACCACACAAAGCCAGGCTGCTGCAGGGAAGAGGCCCTCTTTCTGTTCAGATGTAGTTTTATAAGAAACAAGATTTTTTATTTTAAAATTTAAAATTTAAATTTTTAAATTCAAATTTAAAATTTGTTTTAAAAACAAGATTTTGTTTCGCATAAAACAAGTTTTATAAGAACCACTGCAAGGCAGCTTGGAGAATGCAGACACGCCATCCTGGAGCACCTCTTACCTGTCTGAGAGCTTCCTGTCTCTTGCTATCAAAGGGAATCATATCTTAAGAACATACACACACACACATGCATACAAACTCACACTCACACACAAGCTGGCTCCCAGACTTCGTATCCAGATGGCGTCAGAGAGAAAATACGGAGTGCAAAGTTGAACAGAGACTAGTGTAACATCTGCTGTCTTTTTCAATGTCTTTATTACTGCATTTTTAAAGCGTTCCCTCGGAATGTGACTACGATGAAAAGCTGAGCAGGAACAGAAGCTTCAGCTTCTCAAACTTTGTCTTTGCGAGAATGTAGAAGGGGATGTGCGCACAAAAGAGACTAACGCATCCAGTCCACTTTACATTTGGCCCAGGTCTGAAGACCACAAATGTCACTCTTCTTTCACCAAATGAAGGAAATCGTGAGCCTCGGAGGCAGAAAGTTCTTGGGGACCTCCCAACCTGGGTCTCACTTACAGGCTCTGTTATGTCAGGCCTCCTGAGCCTGGTAAGTTGCTCAGCTTCTCTGAGCCTCAGTTTCCTCATCTAGAAAATGAGGGGGATAACACCTACAGACGGGGGTTTTGGGGCATTGAATGAGAGAATGGGGCAGAGTCACTGGCACATACCAGGTGGTCAATATGGTGGTTTCCATTGCCTTTTTGTACCAGGAAAAGAATCTCACATGTAAAGAGTTTACAAAAGGAATTTTTGACCTCCCTCCACAACCAGTCTGTCTCGAACACCTACTATGGAAGTCGTGGGGCAGCAGGTGCTTTAGATTTCTCAGCCAATGTCAGTCTAACAACAACCTTTAAAGACGGTGTCATTATTCCCACTGTCGAGATGAGTCCCTGAGCTCAGACGGGTTACATAACTGAGCCAGAGGCCTTGGGTGGGAAGCAGGAGAGGCAAATCTCTAGCCCAGGTCCAGCCGACTCTGTCACGCTGGAGTAAACCTCCTCACGGCTCTGCCGGTGGCTGAAGGTCATGAGTGAGCAGAAGATCCATCAGCTTCCTGGGCTGGAGGGGATCTTAAGAGGGCTGTGGGTCTGGTCTGGAGTGTTCTCCAATGTCTACGTCAACCAGACCAGACCAGGGTTATTACACAATGATCCCTGGAAGCGTTTAACAGTCTTTTCCTGTCTCAGGACTGCATCGAATTGAGATGTCTCACTGGGGGAGGGGAGTCAGAGGGCTGACAATCTGTGTGGACCTTAAGGGAAAATGACCTTCCTGAGGTGTGGCTAGGAGGAGGTTGGGGAGGGTCCAGGATGTTGGTTCAGTTCTCTTGGGAATGGGGGTAAGGTGCACAGGTGGGTCCTAGGCCCTGTCCTACAAGAACACTGCAGTCTTTGATGTTTCTGAACACACAAAGCAGGATCCAGTCATTGGAATAGAAGCACCACACAGAGTGGGATTTATTTTCTCCTTTCTTTGCTGTTATTTTCTACTCCCAAAGCATTGTCTGGCACATAGTAGGAGCTTATAGTAGGTGATAAATTAATGAGTTAATTAATTTCAGATGATTTGCACTGACTGTTCACACTGTTTGGAACATGCCTACCTGAGAGAGTCACCTGGATTAATTCCTCACTTCCTTAGGTCTAGGCTCAGAAGTCACCTCCACAGCGGCCTCCCCTGACCATCTCATCTATGACTGGTTACCCTCCATCACTGCTACCCGCTTCTCCTCCTTTACTCTTCCTCTCTATCCCTTGTATACTTCTGGGTTTATTGTCACTTTGCTTACTGGTATTTCCACGCGACAAAGCACCTATCCTCTGTGCACTGCCGTATCTCCAGCCCCTAGAACAGAGTCTGGCAGAGTCAGTGCCCAATATTACGTGTTGAATGAAGGAGTGAATGAATGGATGCATGCATACTCCGTGGGAAGAGCTTAGCACAGTGCCTGGTGCATAACAAGTCGGAGACAAATGTTAGTGTTGATGCTGTTGGTGATGACATCCAAATGTCACTCTGAGCCTGTCACACTCAGTATTAGCCATTGACAACCCTCTGTGTTGGTTCTGGTAGGTTGGTGAGTGTAAAAGGCCACACTTCCACCCAACCTGCCATTCCTCCCTGCCATCGACAGAGACTCTAAATGACAGTGCTTTTACCAACTCCCACTCCTCACTTTGTGCTCCTTGTGGAATTGTGACAAGGCACTGGGGGCACATAATCCTCTCTCCCTAACTTTTGAATTAAAACACTTCCAGATCCTTCATACTAACAAGGAAATGACTAAGAGCTCCGTCATCCTCTCATCCCACCACTTTCCAGCCATGTGGCTTCTCCAATCTTCTGGGATTTCCTCAACTTTTTGCCTTTCTCCATGTTGTCATCTGCCTGAAGCACCCAATTCTGGCCCGTTTTCTACCTACAGAGGCTCTTTCCAAAATCCAGCTCAAGCAGCCTTCCTCCAGGAAGCTCAACCCGAGATCTTCTAGCAGTTTCTACCTCTTGTGTCTGTTTTTCCATGCTGCCTTTTCCCCTCTTCCATTGGAATCTTCATCACAGGGCACTGTACTTACCCAGGCCCCTCTCCCACAGGCCAGAAATGAGCTCCTCAAGGTCAGGACTCCTGCATAGGGGGCATGGTAAAGAGTATTGACTTAAGTCAGTGGAAGGCATTCCTCCAGTCTTAGGGCTTGGCTTGCAGACCTTTTGGGTTCAAACTTGCCTCCCTTCTTATCATCTGTGAGACCCTGACAAGTGTCTTAATCACACCACGCCCCAGGTGTCCCACTTGAAATCAGGGATCCTAGTCATTACAGTTCAGTAAGTATCAAACACCACAGAACATTGGATGAAAGTAGAAAGATGCCAGAATGGGCCACTTTTGGAGATAATGTGGGAAGGGTGGGGAAGAGGAAGTTGTTCCTTAGGTATTTTTTCCACTGTTGTACTGGGGCTTCTTTATGAGATCATTGGAACCAGACATAGAGAAACCAAAGAATGGTTGGACCATTTTCTGAAAAACACCCAGAGCTTTATTATCTTTGTTAATTCAGCAGAAAGTGTATCACACTGAATTCACTTTGGCTCATTCAGCTCTAATACTTGTCATCATTGCTCATATACACATAGCTCTGTGGGGCATGGAAACATATACTCAGGTGAACAACCTCTGAAAATCACATGACTATAAAGTAAGTTCCAAAACACAACTACAAAAATTACAAAACCTGTTTAAATATTCCAATGTGCTCCTGTAGCACAAATGTTCATTTTGCTTGGAGAGCTTTACAGTATATTGACGAGATTTGACATAACAACTCCTAATGGATTCTGTTCTGTTTAGACCTGTTTAGCATGTATTGCTCTGAAACATGGTGAGGAAGAACAGGCAGAAGGAGCTCCAAGACTCTCCACAGTAGTCCAGAGCTGTCTTCCTCTGGTTTACCATGTCTGGGTCATCCACACACTCGGGATTGTTGATGGCCATAGTTTGGGTCTCCATTGGGCTGGTGGGGGTGTTCTCTTTGACCTTGATCTGCTCCCTGGAAGAAAACTGTTTGACCTTGTTAGGCTCCATGAAGGATGCCTCAGTGACCTTGCTCTGCTTGCTAGGTGAGGGCTCCATATACTCCTGGCTGGGTTTCTTGCTGTCAATCAGAGTGGAGTTCACTAGCTTGAGATTGGATTCTGGAAACTTCTTTCTACACACCCTGGTCTTCAGGACGCTCTTGGAGTCTCCACAGATGGCCTTCTGAGAGCGCAGACTCCGGCCAATTTGTTTCCAATACATATTCTTTTTGTTCAACTCTAGGCATGAGGTTGGATTGCCAGTAAAGACACAGGAAAACTTCTTTTCCTGTTGGGTGCACTCAATCTTCAGGGAGATGCCCTTCCCCAACTCAGTCACCACCCACCTGCAGTCGGCATGGTCTTGGGTGACAAACTTGCCTTTCTTCAGGTGTTTGGCTGGCTGGCTTCTCTGCTCAATCTGGGGGTTTCCCAGAGTGTGCAGTTTATCCGTCGTGGCTTTGCTGACATGTTGGTTCTGTATTTCCTTTTGGCCCTCCACCAAGAATACCTGAGCGGCCAGAAGGAGGAAGGGCAGCAGGGTGAGGCTGTGGATTCTCATGGCTTCAGCTTGGAGGAACCTGTTTGACAAAAGGTGGGTGAGTCAGTGCTGGGCAGCAGTTCAGCAGTACAGGGCTGCAGGCTGACCCTCCCTCCCCGTGCACACAGGACTGCCTGCCGGCAGTGAGACTAAACATCCTTCTGGCTCCTGGATACTAGACAAGCAGCCCAGCCATTTACATTTCTGTTTGACTTGAGTCTTGAATGTCCAGAACCTCCTGCTCTTCATTCATTCCTTTGTCACTCTCTGAGCCTCCTTAACTCTCACTGCCTCATTCACTCCCTCATTTACTCCTGCGTTTGCTTACTCACTCCTTCAGTCACTCTTCAACAAGCATTTATGGAGCAGCTACTATATACTTTCAGTAGACTAGATGTGGAATCTATCAAGGAGAATAACAAAGTTGCAGGTCTTAAAAACTTACAGGTAACTCTTTGTGGAATTTAAGCAGCAGTAGCAGGAGTCTCTCCCAACTGTGTCTCCGGCTAGATCTTAGGCAAGTCACTCTCTCCCTCTGCATCTCAGTTCTTTTAGTGGACACTGAAGTGTTGGAAATGACAGCTGCAAACTCTCCTTACCTCCAGAGTGCTGGACTTCTAACTCATGGTTCCACAGGGACAGACCACCCACGAGGAGAAAGGATGTGGTAAGTGACATGAAAGGTGATGTCTGATCCCAGGCTAAACCTGCATGGGGTGGGACTCTCTGAGATGCGTGGGTTTGTGAGGGGGCATTTGGGATGCAGTAAGAGTCTAAGGAAAAGCACAAGGGAGGGGAGCTCATTCAGGTTGACTGGGCAAACGGAACCAGGGGGATGGGGTGCACTTCCAGCAGTCATTTACACAGCAGCGTTGAAGAGGGGGGATCGTGTGTAATTGATTTCTGGAGCTCTGCTGTGACACAGTGCTGGGCACATAAACCCTCAGTCAGTGCTTTTAAAAATATATCATTGAATAAATAGGCTGACCTAAAATGCTACACTAAACTGCATGGATTTCATCACGTGGGCAATAAAAAGAAACACGCTTAAAAGGAGAAGAGAAATAGGATTTCTATTTGACCCCTACTATGTGCTGTGTCCTCAATCAGCATTCAGAGTCTCACCTCGTTTAATCCACTCAAGAGCCTACCTGATAGGTGATGATAAACCACCCCTAGGTAACAGATGTGACAGCTAAGGCTCAGACCAGTAAGTAAACGGCTCAAGGTCCCATAGTGGGCAAGTGATCAAGATGGAACAGGCACTCAGAACTTATCCTGTAGACCAACTCTTATTGATGGATTTTTGCCTTTATCTTTACTTTTCAGAAAATATTGGCAAGAAATAAAAAAGCAATTATGAACAACTCATAATTTGGTTTCTTAGTTCATGGTGATAAAACAATTATATTGTCAGGGCTCCATTTTCATTTTCCTGCTTTTTCTCCCCAAATCCCCCAAGTGCATAGTTGTATATTTCAGTTGTGGATCCTTCTAGTTGTGGCATGTGGGACACCCCCTCAATGTGGCCTGATGAGCGGTGCCATGTCTGCGTCCAGGATCCGAACTGGCGAAACCTTGGGCAGCTGAAGTCCAGCAGGTGAACTTAACTACTCAGACATAGGGCCGGCCCCAGGGCTCCATTTAAAAAAAAAATATATAGAATTTTTTTTAAAAAGAGGCAGGCCCAGAACAATGGCCCACATCTCATTTCCACCCTGGGCATATGGCCTCCCCTTATGATAGAGAAAGGGAAGACAGCCACAGGCAGGTGGGCTCCTGAAATGAAGAGTGGGACAAAGGTTGGGTATACCACACAGAGGCCCACTCATTCCTCAGGACATTAAGACTCAGCCCCCACATGTCCCTGGTGGGCTCCCGACCCCGGGAACCTGAGGTCCTTGGGGGAGCTGTAAGGGGGATGGAATGAAGGTCTTAGGAGAGCCAGGCTCTTACCTTGCTCAGAGTGTGCAGATCCAGTGCAATCCCAGATGCCAGAGGGAGCCTGCAGGCTGGCAGCTGTCTCGTCTGCAGTGAGAGGCAGGGGAGGCCCTTTTTATAGGAGCCAGGCAAACAGCATTTTACAACGCACGTACCTGTGCAGTTTTATCACATTCCTCCCAGCCACACCCCTTTGGGAGGAACAGTTCGTGCAGGAAAATGGGGGACTATTTGGACGTTGACAAGATAAAGCTGCATGATCCTCAGGGAGATGGAGATGAAGGTGGACTCTGAAAACAGGAGAAGTTCATCTTGATCCTCAGGAGGCAGCCAGATTCTTTCCAGAGGAAGGACTACATCCTCCAGAACACAAAGAAACTTTAGAAGGAAACAGGTGGACTCCAGGATCTTTTCTGAGAAGTGTCTCTAAGCTTTGCAGGTAACGTGGAACTGCCCCCACTGGCTTCCCCGGACCTTCCGCCTTCCTGTGCGCCCGTCCCCACTTCTCCCTTGATCTTTCTATTCCAAAACAGGGGGCACACTATTAGACAAGGCTGTGTAGCCCTTTCTCTGTTGGCTCAGCCTGTCATTCCAAACTCATTTCCAGACACACACACACTCCAATCTGGCCACAGTAAACCACTCGCCCAATATGTTGGTGCACTCGCTTCTTTCCTGCCTTTATTCCTGCTGTTCCCCTTACCTGGAATGCTCCTCCAGTCCCACTTTCCCAGGCACACATCGGCTCATCCTTCAGGATCCAGCTCAAATGTCATCTCTTCTCTGTTGGTGTCATTGGTCTCATGATCCTGCCTGTACCCTCCCCAGCCCACCACCCCCCGTTTCATGAATGTTCGTGGAGAGAAATAGAGCCCCACCCCCAGTGAGTGTTTACAATGTGCCAGCATTGTGTTAAGGCTGTGTCCCCACATTGACTCACATCTTGATATACTGAGAAAATGATGCATGTCTACAGTGCACAGAGGAAACTGGAGAGAGCTTAGACCTCCAGCAAGACTTTTCTCAACAGGTTCCCACCAGCACCCCGCACTCCCAGGACCCCGGGCATCCCTGACTGCCGGAGAACTGACCGCATAAAGGCTCATCACTTTTTTTTCACAAGAACCCCAGGAAGCAAGTCCGTCCTGGATCCTCGTGGTACACGTGTGGAGCTGAGGCTTACAAGGCCCAAGCACATGCTGAGATACAATTTGAGAAGAATTAAATGGAGGCCATTTCTTATATTTTTATTAAAAACAAAGTAAACCTACTCATACTTTGATAAATTTTGAACTCTCTCTCTCTTTTCCTTCTTACTCCCTCATGCTTTAATATATATATTTTAAATATTCGAATAGCATTAGCTTACAAAATATTTGGTAAAGATAGTTCCCCTGACCCACGCATCTCACTCCGTTTCCCCATGGTTAACCTTTTACATAATAATGCTGCCTTTACAGACTATTGCGCCAATACCGTAATAGTGTGACAAGGTGCAGTTCATACTTTGTTCAGCCCTGCAGACTTTTTACCTATTGTTCTTTTCTTAATTATTACTAGACTTTATTTATTTATTTATTTATTTTTTAAAAGACTTTACTTTATTTTTAAGAGTAGCGTTTGGTGTCCAGCAAAATTGAGCAGAAAGTGCAGAGCCCTCCCATATATGCCCTGTCTCCCCCTGACAAAGCTGCCCGCAGTGTCAGTATCCTCCACCCGAGGGGAAGATACAGTCGATGAACCTTCCTTGACACATCACGATTACTCAAAGTCCACAGTTTCTGGAATAGTTCACTGTTGATATTGTACAATCATGGGTTTTGACATATGTATAAGGACATGTTTCCACCATTGTAGTATTCTACAGAGTAGTTTCACTGCCTCAAAAAGCCTCTGAGCCGCACCTTTTCACCCCTCCCTCCCCCCGATACTGGATGTCTCCAATCTTTTTACTGTTTCCATAGTTTTGTCTTCCCTATATCATATTGTTGGAATCAGGATTTATTCTTTTCAGATTGGCTTCTTTCAGTCAATAATACAATTTTAAAGTTCCTCCATGTCTTTTTACGTCCCTTTAGTTGAATAGTACTCCACTGTCTGGATGTACAGAGTATTTATCCATTCACCTCCTGAAGGACATCTCATTTGCTCCAATGTTTTGTCAATTATCAGTAAAGCTGCTATAAACATCCATGTGCAAGTTTTGATATGAACATAAGCTTTCACTCCCCAGTGGTCTTTTCTGTCCAGCATCCGATTCAGATTCCACATGACATGTAGGAGTCCTGACGCCTTAGGCTCCTCTTGGCTGGGACAGTTTCTCAGACATTCCTTGTTTTTGATGACCTTGAGAGTGTTCATGAGTGCTGGTCAGAGGTTTTGAGGATGTGTCTCTTTTGCTGGTCATTTTCCTGTGAGTAGATTGGGGTTGTGCCATTCTTCTCTTCATCCAAGATTTACATGATGGAGAGCAGCTTTCCTTCTGGGGCTTCCATAGGAAGTCTGAACACAGTGGGAAACTAGCCGCAGGTTAAGGCTGGTAGCTGAACGCATGTCTCATGCAGTCTGGTCGCAGGCAGGCAACTTCAAGTTCGAAAGCTGATTTCCCTGTCATGTGTGTCACTGTCACAGGGTTCCTTGACATAGAGGATTCGTGCCCGTGGGTGCAGTCACCAGAGGTTATATCAGTGGGTGCGACTTTGCTCTGAGCTGAGTCTTAACGGTGCCTTTTACCAGGCCAAATTTTGTCAAAAATCTGTCCCTCCTTCAAAAGTAACCTCATGTGTAGACAAAATCCTGAGTTGTTGGATCAGAGTGAGATTAGTTTGTTGGGACAAAGGATATGCATTAACAACTTATTCATTGTGAGAAAATGAGGAAATCCACTAAACAAATACCACATAAAATCCAATGAGGTGGCAGAAAGCATTCATCTTAGACCCCACGGACATTGTTGACATTCCAAATTCAAAACGCTCCTTAGTCCTGGGATTTCAGAATTCCTGTACAACACATCAAACAGTGCATAGTGCTAAAGTTTTACTTTAGAAAAATAGAGACAGAGAGGAGTTGATTGTGGGGTATTTGGTACGAATGCAAACTGAAAATCTATTAAAGTTTATTTATCTTAAAGGAATGCCCTGTGTTACACCCCGTAATATTGAACCCACTCGGTTCTGTTTCTGAATCCATCTAAAAAGTAACTCGCAGAGTTTATTTAAATTAAACTAAATGAAATTACTGTTTGTTGTAGGATAAATGATAGAATATCGGCATTTTTGAATATATCAACCTATAATAAAAGTTAGGTTTTTTTTCTCAAGTAATAGAGTTGTGTCAAAGCCTTATATGTTCTTTTAAAAAATTGTTTTTGGTTTATTTTGTAACAAACTCTCCACACAAGGTAAGTTCATTGATCATCTCTGGATTACCCACATCTGTTCTTTTGAATAAATCACTCTAAAACGTCTTAGACATCCTTTAGAGAAGTCTGCTTCTTTTGCATAAAACGTCACATATGGGTATGCACATGTAGGCACACTTGCCACCTTTGCATCGTGGGGGAGAATGAAGTCCTAGAGAGGCCGCCTTTGGGATTTTCAGTGTCTGTTTGTCACAAAGAGAGCCAGTTGCCACCCTGGGAAGCTGGAAAAGGGAGAAGACCATGCCTTTCTCTGTGTTAGTGCTGCGAGTGACGACGCACGTGTGAACTGCAGCTGCTGTCACACGAAGAAGTGAAGGTGTTTAGATGAAAGGCATCAGAAAACAGCTCTGAACAGGCCTGTGAGGGCACCCGGGAAGATGGCTCCCCCACTCAGAGAGCAAAGCGCTTTCAGCTGCTGTGGGCTGTTTCAGGGAGGACAGGGACGGCAGAGGAAGAAGACACTGGGTGGCTCTAGGAGACCAGGGCTGATCTCCAAACAGACCTCATTCATTCTGCCACTCATTCATTCATTCTGTCATTCACTCATTCTTCCATTCATCCAAAGAGCACTCATGAAGCACCTAATGTCCCAGGCTGTCTGTCATTGACTAGAATGCAGCCAAGGTGACATGGTCCTCGTTCTCAAAGAGATGGCAGATAGTAGGGAGAAAGACAAGGATACCTATCATAACAATATACAGGTAATTGCTATGTTGGAGGGAAGCCTGGGTGCTCAGGGTGGGGACATCTAACCTAGCCAGTGGCAGAGAGAATTTCTCAGGAGTCTGCAACTGGATAACAGACAACTCAACCGCTGGAGGAAAAAGGACTATATTTATTCAATCATCCTTCAGTAACCACTCTCTGCAAAGTGGAGTATTAGTCACTGTAGGGATGCAAAGGTGAGTATGATTTGCCTTCCGCCCTCAAGACTGGTCTGCACAGTTCACAGCTCACTGTCTGATCATTGCTGTAGGTGACGTCCTCACTTTCCAGCCCCAAGCCTCTAATCGTTTTTCATCTGCTTACAGAATGAGATCCAAATTTCTCAGTCTGACGTATGAGGACTTTCCCTTCGTGATCCCAGCCATTTCAAGGTCAGTACCCAGCACACCCTACATACATATCCTTGGGCCCCAGCTACCTCTGCCTGTCTACTCTGCCCCACCCCCTGACATATCCAGCTGTTTCAGGTGACATTGCCTCTGCCGAACAGTTATCTTAGCCTAAAATTCCATTCCACCCCTATCTACCTGGCAAATTCTCTCTCTACCTTGACTCCCTGTGTTAACAGTGGAATTCCTTATTCTTCATCTGTGTCCTTATAAGTTTTTATAGACTTCACCATCATTGCAGTAGACTTGTCACCTTGCTGTGGTCCATTTGTGTGCTTCCAACCATCATCATTATGGGGAGTGACATCTCTAGCCTAGATCTGAAGCATGAAGCTTAGAAAGTATTTAGCAAAAATGTATTGAATTGAATTGAATTTTCTTTCATCAGTATGATTCTGATTGTAATAACAAAAAGAAAAGTGAAATCAACAGAAACAAAATTTGGAATTTATTATAAGTTTCTTATAACTCACAGAAAACAAGAGTTGTGTAGGACCACTGTTTCAAGATATATCTTTGGGATTTTAGTTTATTGAGGTGATTGAGAGACTAATGCACTGAAAGAAATCTATAACTTACGTTTCCCAAGGGAAGGGAGCATACCACACCATGTGGGTCACGGGGGAATCACTGGGTTTGGGTCAGGAGGCAAAAACAGGAGGGAGGGGAAAGCCTAGGCCGGAGCCCTCAGTGTCGTTATTTGAGAGAAAGGCCCTTCCCTTTGAATATTTCAATATGACACAAAGGCAGGGCAGAGCAAACAGGTTAGGATGGGCCATGGTGAATAATCCTGGTGGGCTTGGAACATATTAGCTAGCCATCTAATATCTGGCCATAAGTTGACTTAAGGCAGGAAAAAATATTGGCTTGGTGTCTAGAGTTCATAAAGGGGAAGATTGGCTGCATATGGGAGGTGAGCCCCCAAGTAAGCTATTATCTTTAGGAATCAGCTGGCCCTGGGAGAGGCAGTCTCTCCCTGGGTCTGTAGGTCTTCCAAGATGTCAAACATCATAAGAAACAGATCATAAAATACATGATGAATACAACCACCTAGACACATGGAGAGTTGGAGACTTGAATATCACCAACACACTCGTTCTCATATCGCATCTCAGTATTCTCCACCTATGTGCTCTGTTTGCTCAGTCAGCTTTTCCCACATGGTTGGAAACATGGGTGTTAGCAGCTCTGAGCTGAGCTGCACTGTGGAAAATCTACAGGAGAGACTGTGGTAGGTTGGGATGGAGTCACGTTCCCGCCATTGGACTCAAGACCCTGGTGAAGCGCAGGATTCTGGGGTGAATAGCCCAGTCCCCTGGAATACATAGCTGGATTTTGGGGAGACTCGACTGTTGTCAAAGATGTGGAGAGTTGTCCCCAGCAGGGGGAGACTCTGTAGGTTTCATGCCTGCACTGGAAGAAAGTCATGGATAAGGTAGATGAAGAGATGCGCAGGAGGGCATTCTAGAATTCACCTGAGGCTGCCCCCAGACCTATGGCTCCCTATCTCTAGAAGATGAGGACCCTTTACTGACACCCACACCCGGGGCAGACCTCCACATCACAGCACTCACACATTTAATAAAAGTGATTGAGCAATGACATGGTGGTGAGAGTGACAGAAGCTCTCCCTTGAGCTGTTACTCTGAGCAGTTTGCACGCTGGATCTCACTTAATCCTTGCCCCGTGCTTAGGAGATCGGTGCTACGATTATCCACATTGTAGAGAGGAGGGAATTAAAAATCACTCAAGGCCAGACAGCTAGTGACTGGTGAAGCCAGGGCTCTAAAAAAGGACACTGAGACTCTAAAAACTCCGTGCACTTCACCTAGACTGCTGTCAAAGGTGCCACAGAGCCAAGGGGAGCTTGGTAACGCAGTTGGATGTGCAGGTGATTTACCACGATACTGGCCAGTGGCCTTTGAACGTGGGTTGTTTATCTATTTAAAGATCTATCACTAATTTAAGGGCCTCACGTGTGCCTGTAGCATCTGCCCTTCAAGCTTTACACTCTCTCTATCCTACCCCATGACTGGCCCTGTTGTGGGGCCCTTTGGAACCAGCAGTTAGAGAGCTCTGAGACCACACAGCCTGTCACATCCAAATGAGAGATAGAAAGTCTGCTCTGGGACTGGGAGAGGGGATAGGCACAAGGAACACTGTCACCAGCCCATCCAGGTCACGATCTCACAACTTACAGAGCTTTTCAACTATGGGAGAGTCAAGCTCTAAGAGTGACAGTGTCATCTGAGTGTGACAGTGGGGGAGGGAAGAATTCGACTTCAGCCAACATTGGGCCATGTTGGGTTTAGTAACGTGCTCCTTTCTTCTCTCAACTTCAAATGATCTAGAGGCAGAAAAGGGATCAGTCACCTTTTCTCAGTTTCTCTTTATAACTATCACCTGAATTAATTTAATGAATGAGTTTGCCTTAGACTTAAACTTGTTCTAATCAACTTTTACCACAAATTTTCATGCTTGAGGGTTATGTTCAGGCTGGTCGAGGCTAATGACCTTCGCAGTGTGATTGGGAGACTCGTGTTCCCAGTTTTCAGGAGCACTGTTGACTTCAAGTTGTCACCAGGTGGTGACACTATCCTGGAAGACCTGGTTGGGATGCGAAGAGCTTTTTCTTCCCCTTTGAGTATTTCAGTCTCTTTTCTGCCTGGGTGATCATCACACTGCACATCCACGTGGCACAGTCATTGTTAAAGCCTTCACTGTATAGTGTTACATTAGACCCTTATAACAACTCTATAAGGAGTGGCCATTATTTAGGCCCGAAATCAAGAGGAGAAAACTGACTTCAGTGACCTCCGTAAGGTCACAGAGCTCATTCCTTTCAGTTGCACCCAGATCGCCTGCTCCAGGGGCCGTCTTCTTTCTGCTATGACAGAAAAGAATGAAAAGTGACCCTGGAATCCAATACTAAGCCTGACAGTGACTGAGTGCAGGATTCTGGGAAACTCCAGGACAGAAATCCTGGTAAGACTTCAGCTCTCAGCCTGGCCTGGCTTGGCTTCTAGAAGCAGAGGGGACATGAGAAAGGAAGGAGAGGCAGAAAGGGAACAGACGCTCCATGGGAGGTGTGGGGTGTAGGGTGAGGAATTCAAAGGCTGGAGAGGGATGGAGAATATATCTTTGCATAAAACTGGTCATTGTCTTTAATAGGTCTGAAGTCTTTTCCAACTCTAATTTCTAAAGCATTGATAGATGTATGACTTCAGGGGAACATAAAAAATATGTATTATTAAAGGAACAGCCATAGACCTCCCAGCTGCCTCTAGGATGGCATCAGACAAGTTCTACAGGCAGAAAAATATCCTTTAAAGGGTTCCTTTATGCTGATGATAAAGTGCGATCATGATCATGCTGGCGCTCAGAGGCCTGGATAAATTTGCAACTAGACAGACAGCAAGGAATTTTTCATGCTCACATTTTTCTTAGCCATTTTATTCAGAGAAGTTTGACCCCAAGCACAATTTATGCATCTCTCAGGCATTTCTCAAATCCTCCCTGCAGACGGTGGGCTGGTTGTCAAAAGGTCAATAATTGGCCCAGAGTCACATTGGCCCCACATTCAAATAATCTTTGGGTCATTGAATATGAGAAGAGGAACAGGCACGAGAGATGATATGGATCAATTCCATGAGTTTAAATTCATTAATAAAATTAATTGGATGAACACTTACTGATTGCTTAAATGGAACTCCTACAGGGTATGTGTCACTGACAAGGTTCTAGAGCCAATGGAGTAGCAGAGTGTATTAGCTGAGTAAAGCCAGATGCTAAAAAAATAAAGCCACAACCCTGTGGGCTTAACACACTGGAAACTCATCTCTTCCTAACCTCAAGTCCAAAATGGATGTTTTCACAAAGGATAATGATGAACAAAATTCAGTTATTGCCTCTGTAGTCCCAGTCTTGTCAGACTTTGGGACTGTAGCTAAACTGACCATCCGTTTTGGACGTATTCTGACTGGACATGGCTGATGCCTTTTCTCAGTCTCTTTGGCACAAAGTGTCAAAGACCAGTGTGCCTGGAAGATCCCCTGGACCTACAGAAGATGTTTACTGTCCTGCCACAGGGGCACCTGAATTCTCCTATTTGCCACCAAGGATGGGCCAAGTAATGGGACAAGCCTTCTCCCCGCAGGGGGTGACTACACTGATGACGTCTTGCTGGTAGGCTCCAATGCAGAGCAGGTGGCAGCCCCTTAGGAGTCGACTCTGACTCATTAGTCCTGAGGATCAGGGACCAGCCATCTGTGTCAATTCTTGGAAGTACTGTGGGATGAGGCTCAAAGGCTGATTCCTGAGATGATCATAGAAAAGTTACTCACCCTACAGACTCCATGACCAAAGCAGGAAGCCCAGACGTGGACTGTTTGGGGACAGGAGGCAATATGTGCCTCATCCAGGTATTTTGTTGAGCCGGGGGAACAAGTTGACCTGAAAATCTGCCAAGTTTACCTGGGGGCTGGGTAGCAGCTGTGGGAGAGGGAGTCCCCAGGCTACCTACCCTGGAGTCCTGTTAATCCCAAGGATCTTGGTGAAATCCAGTCTCTGATACTGAGAACTACTCTGAGTGCAGCCTCTGGCAAAGGGAGGCAGCCTCTGCCCAGCCACCCCTTAGGGTACCGACTTCTTGACAACATGGCTCCCAGCTCTACTCCACTTGAGAAAGAGCTCCTGGCCTGCTCTTGGCCCTTGTGGAGACCAAGTGCCTTAGAGAGGACTGCCAGGTATTGTTGTGTCCAGGTATCCCCATCCTGTAATGATCCCCTCAGATGCTAAAGACAGAGGTAGAAAGGCAAACAGATTTCTCATAAAAAATGGAAATGGCACATTCCAGAACAGCAAGTCTGGTCCCACAAATAAGTGCCCTTTACAAATAAGGTTAAGGCCACATCCTCCGGGACCCATTGTATCTTCCTTGATGACTCACAGGGACAGCCTTTGGCTACCTAGAGATGGCTCCCAGGAAGCCCTGAAGATGCTTAGGCCTGGTTACTGAAGGCTCATGCCAACTAAAAGCTGATGGAGTCCACTGTGTGGCATCAGCCATCAGCCCCAGTTACAGCCCTGAAAGACGTACGGGGGTAGAACCCATCAGCAAACTGTCTAAATTGAAAGCATCGCCCTTGCCTTAGACAATATATTTAAGGACCAGGTAAGCCCTTTTTCTCCTCTTTTTGTGTTCTGCATAGCAAACTAGTTAGTGGTTGACAATGAGAAGTATATTAAAGACACCCTTCTATGGAGCTGTGTGCTCTGGAAAACCGCTGATGCAGCCTGGCATGACGTGTTTTTTTTTCCCCCATATGGATGCCCATGTGAAGGTGCGTACCCAAATGAGACTGAATGGAACAATGCGGCTGATTGGGCCTGCATAGCCAGGGTGACCAGCATCAGTACCTCCACCCATTATTCCACTAGATATAATAGCCTTTCCACTAACTCAATGGATTCTAAAGATGGGCCTCCATATATATGCTAAGGAGGCTGGAATGGTCTATCACGGCTGTGGTACCCATCAGCAGTTGATCTGTCTGTCTGAAGATGACCAAAGACTCACAGGTCTAGGGTTGGCCCCTGTCCATTTTTGGCATATAGAGCACGCTTGTCCTCTACTGCCATCATGTGGCTACCACTGGCATCTCTTGGTTTGGACAGTAACACCATAGCTGGAGTTGGCAATCTGTGTCAGTGGCAGATTTGGGCCACGCCATAGTAGCACTAGAGACCAAGCTCTGCCATATTTGTGGATATCTGGATCACCTGTAGTCGCTGCCACACTCTTGACAGCAAAGGGCCCTTGACAGTGGGCGGCTGATGAACATGACATTCAACAGACATTTTACCCCCTTCTCATTCTCACGCTGGGGGCATCAACTCTAGATGGAATAAACTTTAAAAGACTGGACAGGAAAAGATTGTGGGACAGACCAGCATCATGGACTACCCATATAGCCAGACAGTGTGAGCCTTAATACAGCTGTTCCTCAGAGTGAGCATTCCTTTTGAAGCCACTGCTGGAGAGTCTTAGAACAAAGGAGGTAGGGGTATAAGGAGATGGGCTCTTCACAGCCATGATTCTACCCTAAAAACTCCAGCCAATGCTCTTTCTTCTTTTTTTCAAGCAACCCTACAGTGTGGAACTTCTGATGAGTTTCATCGTCAGGTGGCATCCTCGGTGACAACGTGAGGAAGATATTGCTTGCACCACTAGCTGCTTTTCATTGTTCGATATGGAATCACACACCACGGGAATTATGGTCAGTAGATAGAATTTGTAAAACCTAGGGTATTCTCACTCTGGCTCACTTGGTATGCAATAGGCAATATCAATAGGCAACACAGTAAGTTCTCCTATCGTGCCCTAGCCCCATGGTTCCAACCCATCTGGATGAAAAATCTGGGTGGGGGTGGGTAATTTGTTGGCTAAGGGAGACGTAGTGATTGCTAGATTAGGATACACAGATCATGTCGTCATGAAGGGAAAGTAGCACACCCAGCACCTGGGGAGAAAACACCTTTTACATTTAGGTCTGTAATTCATTTCAGTTAATGTTTGTCTGTGAAGTGAGGTCATGGTCGATTTGCATTTATTTCTCATGGATTTGCAGTTGTTCCAGGGTCATTTGGTGAAAAGCCTTTCTTTTCCTTTACATTAAAATTTTTTCTACTTGTAGTAAAATACACACCACATAAACTTTACCATCTTCACCATTTTGAAGTGTCCGGTTCATTAGTACTGAGTACATTCATATCGTTGTGCAACTGTCACCACCATCCATCTCCAGGCCTCTTTTCTTCTTGCAGACCTGAAACTTAATACCCATTAAACAATAATTTCCCATTCCCACCTCCTTCCAGCCCCTGAAAACCACCCTTTTACTTTCTGTCTCTATGATTTTGACCACTCTAGGTACCTCATATAAGTGAAATCATATAGTCTTTATATTTTTGTCACTGGCTTATTTTTCTTAGTATAATGTCCTCATGGTTCATTCATGTTGTAGCATATGTTAGAATTTCCTCTCTTTTTAAGGCTGAATAATATTATTGTATGTAAATACCACATTTTTCTTATCCACTCATCTGTTGATGAACATTTAGGTTACTCCCACATTTTAGCTATTGTGAATGATGCTGTTATGAACAATGGTGTACAAATATCTCTTAGAGATCTTACTTTCAATTCTTTTGAGTATATATCTAGAAAAGGAATTGCTGGATCATATGGTAATTCTAATTTTAGTTTTTTTTTTTTTTTTAAAGATTTTATTTTTTCCTTTTTCTCCCCAAAGCCCCCCGGTACATAGTTGTATATTCTTTGTTGTGGGTCCTTCTAGTTGTGGCATGTGGGACGCTGCCTCAGCGTGGTTTGATGAGCAGTGTCATGTCCGCGCCCAGGATTCGAACCAACGAAACACTGGGCCGCCTGCAGCGGAGCACACGAACTTAACCGCTCGGCCATGGGGCCAGCCCCTCTAATTTTAGTTTTTAGAGGAAATGCCATACTGTTTTCTAGAGGGTCTGTACCATTCAGTTTCCTGCCAAGAGGGCACAGGGTTCCGATTTCACCACGCCTTCACCAAAACCTGTCATTTTCTGTTTTTTTTGATAGTAGTCATCCTAATGGCTGTGAAGTCCTAAATCATTGTGGTTTTGATTTGCATTTCCCTAATCATTAGTGATATTGAACACTTTTCACACACTTATTGGCCATTTGTACATCTCCTTTTAAGAAACGTCTATTCAAGATTTTTGCCTATTTTCACATTTTGTTGGGGTTTTTTTGGTTGTGAGTTTTAGACGTTCTCTAAATATTCTGGATATTACTTCCTTATCAGATATAGGACTTGCAAATATTTTCGCCCATTCTGTGGGTTGCCTTTTTACTCTGTTGATAGTGTCTTTTGATATACAAAAGTTTTTAGATTTCATGAAGTCCAGTTTGTCAAATGTTTCCCTTTGGTGTCATACCCAAGAAATTGTTGTCAAATCCAACATAGTGCAGGTTTTTCTCTACTTTTCTTCTAAGTGTTTATAGTTTTAGCTCACACGTTTGGGTCTTTGATCCCTTTTGATTTGATTTTTGTCGATGGTGCTAGGGAAGAGTCCAACTTCATTCTTTTGCATGGCTATATCTGGTTTTCCCAGCAGCATTTGTTAAAGTGTGGCCCTTTCCCATCGAATCGTCTTGGCGTCCTTGTTGAAAATCATTTGAAGGGGTTTATATCTGTGATCTGTATTTTAATCCACTGGCCTTATGTCTGTTTTTTCTTCCAGCATCACACATTTTTGATTACTACAGGTTTGTAGCAAGTTTTGAAATTAGGAAGTTTGAGTTCTCCAGCCTAATTCTTTTTTAAGATTGTTTAAGCTATTCAGGGTCCCTTGAGATTCCAAATGAATTTTGGGATGAGTTTTTGTATTGCTGCAAAAAACACCATTGATATTATGATAAGGATTACACTGAATCTGTAGATCACTTTGGATAGTATTGACATCTTAAAAATATTGTCATTCAATCCGTGAACATGGGATTTTTTTCCATTTATTTAGGTCATCTTTAATTTCTTTCAACAAAGTTTTGTAGTTTTTATTCTAGAAGTTTTTCACCTCCTTGAGTAAATTACTTCATAAGTATTTTATTCTTATTGATGCTATTGTGAATGGAATTGTTTTCTTAATTTTCTTTTCAGATTGTTCATAGTTAGTATGTAGATAAGCAACTGATATTTGAGTTTTGACTTTGTAACCTGCTACTTTGCTGAATTTATTTAACTCCAACAGCTTGCGTGTGTGTGTGGATGTGTGTGTAATCTTTAGTTTTCTGCATGTAAGATATCAATAACATATAGAGAAAATTCTACTTCTTCCTTTCTAGCTTGGGTGCCTTTTGTTTCTTTTCCCTGCCTAAGGGCATGCCATAGAACCTCCAGTACAATGTTGAATAGAGTGGTGAACCTGGGCATCTTTGCCTTGTTCCTGATCTTAGAGGAAAAATTTTTGATCTTTCACCATTAAGTATGATGGTTGCTGTGAGATTTTCATATATGGTGTTTGTTACGGTGAGATAGTTTCCTTATCTTCCTGAGCTTGTTGAGTGTTTTTTATTATCAAAGTATATTGAGTTTGGTCAAATACTTTTCTATCATCAATTCAGATGATTGTGTGGTGTTCTTTTCCTTTTATTCGGTTAATGTGGTGTATTACATTGACCAATTTTCATATGTTGAACCACAGGGTCATGGCATAGAATTCTTTTACTATGCACTGAATTTGGTCTGCTAATATTTGGTTGAAGATTTTTGTATCAATGTTTATAAGAAATATTGCTCTATAGTTTTCTTTTCTCATAGTGTCTTTGTCTGACTTTGGTATCAGGGCATTGTAGACCTCACAGAATGAGTTTGGAAGTATTCTCTCCTTTTCAACTTTTTAGAAAGGTTTGAAAGGAATGATTTTAGTTCCTCTTTAAGTGTTGGTAGAATTCATCAGTGAAGGCATCAGATCCTGTGTGGTGTTTTTGGTCAAGATAGTTTTGATTACTAATTTAACCTCCTCACTAGTTAGAGGTCTATTCAGAATTTCTGTTTCTTTATGATTCAGTCTCGGTAGGTTTTGTGTTTCTGAAAGTGTTTGTCCATTTCATCTAGGTTATACAGTTGGTACAGTTGTTCACAGTGCTCTCTATAGCCCTTTTTCTTTCTGCAGAATTGGTAGTAATATCCCACTGAAGTTTCTGATTTGTAGTACTTAGAGTTTTCTTTCTTTTGTTTTTAGTCCGTCTAGCTAAAATTTGGTCAATTTTGTTGATCTTTTCAAAGAATCAACTTTTGGGTTCATTGGTCTTTTTGTTTGTTTGTTTTCCTATTCTCTATTTCATTTCTCTCTACTGTGGTGCTTATTATTTCCTTCCTTTTGCTAGTTTTGGGTTTATTTTGTTCTTCTTTTTCTGCTTTGTGAAGTTGTTAGGTTAGATTGTTCATTTGAGATCTTTCTTCTTCTTTAACATAAGTATTTATACCTATAAATTTTCCTCTCAGCACTGCTTTCACTATGTCCCGTAGGTTTTAGTGTGTTGTGCTTTCATTTCATTCATCTGTAAGTATTTTCTAACTTCCTCTATGATTTCTTCTTTAACCCATTGGTTATTTAAGAATGTGTTGCATGGGGCCGGCCGCATTAAGTTCACGTGCTCTGCTTTGGCGGCCCAGGATTTCGCTGGTTCAGATCCTGGATGTGGACATGGCACCACTCGTCAGGCCACGCTGAGGCGGCACCCCACATGCCACAACTAGAAGGACCCACCACTAAAATATACAACTATGTACTGGGGGGATTTGGAGAGAAAATGCAGAAGAAAAAGAAAAGAAGATTGGCAACAGTTATTAGCTCAGGTGTTAATCTTTAAAAAAAAAAAGAATGTATTGCTTAAGTTCCATAAATTTGTGATTTTTCCAATTTTTGTTGTGTTTTTTATTTGTAAGTTAATTCTGTTGTGGTCAAAGAGAATATACTGTTTGGTATCTGTCTTTTAAAATCTATTCAGACTTAATTTGTGGCCTAACATATGGCCTATACTGGAGAATGTCCCGTGTTCACTAGAGAAGAATTTTGTTGGGTAGAGTGTTCTGTATATGTCTGTCATGTTTAGTTGGTTTATCTTGTTGTTCAAGTCCTCTATTTCCTTACTTATCTTCTCTCTAGTTTTTCTACCCATTATTGAGGGTGGAGTATTGAAATCTACAACTATTATTGCAGAACTGTTTATTTCTCCTCTCAACTACGTCAGTTTTTTCTTCATAGGATTTGATGGTCTGACGTTAGGTGCATAAATGTTTATAATTCTTACAACTTCTTGCCGTGCTCCTGTGCTGTGGTGCTACACAAGCGCTCTTACTCCAGTGTGGCCAGAATCTGTCACTCACACAGAATGTCAACTCCAGTTATAGGGTGAAGTGGCAAAAGCTAAGAGATGACAGAAGTAGCCACGTAATGGCAGTAGAGGACAAGCATGCTCTATACGCCAAAAATACACAGGGCCCAACCGTAGACCTATGGGTCCTTATTCACCTTCAGACAGAGAGACCAACTGCTGACTGTACCACAGTCCTGATAGGCCATTTCAGTCTCCTTGGCATATAGATGGAGGACCATCTTTAGACTCCCTTGGGTTAGTGGGAGGATTAGTGTACCCAGTCCAATAATGGATGGAGGTAGTGATGCTGGCCACTTGGGCTATGCAAACCGGATCAGCCACATTGGATCATTCAGTCTCATCTGGGCATGTACTTTCCCATGGGCATTCACAATGGGTACAAAAAATGTCATGCAAGGCTAAATCAGAGACTTTCCAGAGCACACAGCTCTGGAGAGGGGTGTCTTTAACATACTTGTCACTGTCAATCACTAGCTAGGTTGCTAGGCAGAACCCCAAAACAAGTGAAGCTTGGCATGCTTGGTCATTAAATATATTGCCTAAGGCAAGGGCAATGCTTTCAATTTGGACAGTTTGCTGATGGGTTCTACCCCTGTACGTCTTTCAGGGCTGTAACTGGGGCTGATGGCTGATGCCACACAGTGGACTCCATCAGCTTTTAGTTGGCATGAGCCTTCAGTAACCAGGCCCAAGCATCCTCAGGGCTTCCTGGGAGGCATCTCCAGGTAGCCAAAGGCTGTCCCTGTGAGTCATCAAGGAAGATACAATGGGTCCCGGAGGATGTGGCCTCAACCTTATTGTGTAAAGAGCACTCATCTGAGTGACCAGACTTGTTGCTCTGGAATGTTCCATTTGCATTTTTTATGAGAAATCTGTTTGCCTTTCCACCTCTGTCTTTAGCATCTGAGGGGATCAATGCAGCATGGGGATACCTGGACACAACCTGGCAGTCCTCTCTAAAGCACTTCGTCTCCACAAGGGCCCAAGAGCAGGCCAGGAGCTCTTTCTTAAGTGGAGTAGAGCTGGAAGCCATGTTGTCAAGAAGTCGGTACCCTAAGGGGTGGCTGGGCAGAGGCTGCCTCCCTTTGCCAGAGGCTGCACTCAGAGTAGTTCTCAGTATCAGACACCAGATTTTCACCAAGATCCTTGGGATTAACAGGGCTCCGGGGTAGGTAGCCTGGGGACTCCCTCTCCCGTAGCTGCTACCCAGCCCCCAGGTACGTTTGGCAGATTTTCTGGGCAATTAGACACCGGGCTCAACAAAATACCTGGGTGAGGTACTTGTTGCCTCCTGTCCCCAAACAGTCCAACCAAGCCTGGGCTTCCTATTTTTGTCGTGGGGTCTGTAGGGTGAGTAACTTTTCCTTTACTGTCTCAGGAATCAGCCTCTGAGCCTCAGCCCACAGTACTCCCAAGGACTGACTTGGATGGCGCCCTGATCTCCTCAGGACTAACAAGTCGGGGTCTACTCCTAAGCTGCTGCCACCCGCTCTTCACTGGAGCCTCCTCTGGTAACTAAATTGAAAACTCAGGATGCTGCCACCATTGCTGTCACCAGTGTAGACTCCAGCCCCTCTGAGGGATTGGAACACCCTAGAAAGGGTGGCTGCCACTCACTGCAGAGAACTTTTGGGCCCAGAAGGAGTTTATTGGATAAATATCCAAAGGAAAATAAAATGGTCAGTTGCAGACAAAAGACAAAAGAAGGAAAAAAGAAAAAAAAGGGAAAATTTTAGCTTCCTGGAGATGTGCCATTCTAAAAGGTTTTGTTTAAGAGAAAATAAAAGAAGGGAGGGGCCAGGTACTCATTATGCTGCAGACAGGGGCTCCACAGGGAGGGGCTGCTGCAGGAGGGTCCCTTTCCCTCTCGTCTTTTCCTCTTATCAGCCAGACTCAGAACCAAAAATTCGGGCCTAAAGTCTACAGCAGAAAAATATCCCAGAATACAGAGGGAGAAAATAAAAGAGAATTTAATAAGTTATATATATATGTATATATACATATGTATGTGCGTACATAACTAAATTAAAACAAAAATCTATAATTTAATTTAATGAGAAAACCATGATTTTTATAGCAAAATTTTATATAAAAATTATATATAGAATTACATAAAAAACAAAAAGTACTTCCAAAAAGAATTTCTAGAACTGTGGTATAATACAAAATAAATAGTTGATGTTTGTCCCTGGTTCCTGGCACACGGCTCCTATAAACCTTGGACCCTCTGGGGTGATGAGAGTGTCTTTTGTGTACTGAGGCTATGACTCTTGGCTGAGGGCCCCTGGATAGCTTCAGGATGGGAGATGGTGTCCGGAAAGACCAAACCACACGATTACAGGGTTGGAGAACTCCACCTCACTCCCTCACCTCCTGGGATGGGAGAGAGGCTGGAGATTTTGAGCTCATCCCCAAAGACAAATGATTTAATCAATCATGCCCACGGCCATGATACTTCCATAAAAATCTCTAAATGACGGAGTTTGGAGGGCTTCCTGGCTGAACACATGGAGGTGCTGGGAGGGTAGTGCACCTCAGAGGGCATGGAAGCTCCATGCCACCACCCCACCACCCCCACCCCCTGCCCTATGCATCTCCTCCATTTGGCTGTCTCTTTACAACAAACTGGTAACAGTAATTAAACAATTTCTTGAGTTCTGTGACTCTTCACAGCAAGTTATTGAACCTGACGGGGGTTGTGGAAACCCCGGAATTTGTAGTCAGGCCAACAGACACGTAGGCAGCCTGGGCACCCCCTTTGTAGCTGCCATCTGAATTGGAGCCAGTCTTAGGGGACTGAGCCCTTAACCTGTGGGGTCTGCACGAACTCCAGGTCATATCAGGATTGAATGGAATTGTAGGACACCTAGTTGATGACAGAGAGTCAGAGAAATGTGTTAGGAAAGAGACCATGTACTTGGTGTGTGTGGTGGGGGGACCACTCAATGACAAAAAAGATTAAAAAAGGAGTGGATTGGCTTTTGTGCCTCTACAACACAGGTTCTAAATCAACTTTTGCATTGAGTAAAATGCACCAACTGACAGAAGTCCGTGGACTCAATCACTACTGGGCTCAAATTATAGTTATATCTGGGGGTCCCAATAAATTTAAACATTTCATCCCCTGTAACCTTAAGAAGCAACTAAACACAAAATAGAAGAAAACAGGTAGGCCTCCCTTAACTGCAGCCTTGCCTAAATTTGCTGTGGTCACAGCACTCATTGCCCTAGAAAGGCCGCACTGGCTGCAGATGCTCTAACATAATGAATAATCAATGAAAACTAAAATAAGCCTTTGACGTTCATAAATTGGCTTCACAGAATGAGATTCAATGAGTCTCTGTTAAAACAGTTAATATGGGCCAGTACCAGTTAAAACAGAGCCTCCAAGTATTAAACCTGATTATATAAAAACTCATTAATGAAGGGGTGATTACCCCACCTCTCTATTGACAGCCCAATGTGGCCTGCTTTAAATCTGGAAAAAATTAAGGGCACCACGTGGTGGATTACTGCAGCTTTAATGCTGTGTTCCCATCCACGAGGGCCCTCAGAGCCAATATCCAATATTATTCAATTACTCACCCTACCCAGTCAACAACCGATAAACGTGTTGCTCTTACAGGTTCGGCTGACATGCTCTGCTCAGCGCCTCTTGCAACAGCCTCTCAGCTGCACTTTGCCTTTACCTCCAAAGGGACACCATGTACCTTTTCCACCACCCTTGGAGCACTTCAGCGGCTTTGTCATCACACACAATCTTTGCAGACAAGATCCTAACAGCATCTATCATTCTCCAGGAGCACAGGGATGACATTACATTGATGACATTCTCCTCCAAGGAAATTCATTTGACACGCTCGTTATGGACATACAAGTTCAACATCTTTTATCCCTTTGGGATTCAGGTGACCACACTCGTTTACAAATTTTCTTCCAAATTAAAATCAACAGGCACTTCGCTTAGTCTCTCACAGACTCCTTCATGTAGAGGACCTCTTCTCATCCCTGTGGATTCTCTGGACCATTTATGAAGGCCATAGGCTGGCCAAGGGCTCTGATGCAAGACACTGCCCCACTCAGCCTCATGCTATAGACTATTAAAACCACAAATGAGGGCTGGCCCAGTGGCCGAGTGGTTAAGTTCGTTTGCTCTGCTTAGGCAGGCCCAGGTTTTCGCTAGTTTGGATCCTGGGCGCGGACATGGCACCACTTATCAGGCCAGGCTGAGGTGGTGTCCCACATACCACAACTAGAGGGACCCATAACAATATGTGCAACTATGTACTGGTGGGATTTGGGGAGAAAACAGAAAAAAAAAAAAAAGATTGGCAACAGTTGTTAGTTCAGGTGCCAATCTTTAGAAAAAAAGAAGCAACAACGAATGACTGGCTACCTGCTGGCCTCTTCAAAGAGCAGAGGCTTTCACAGACCCTGGGCCTGTGACCCTCCACATCCAGCTGTCCCTTATATTTTGAGTCATGGAACCCAGCACCCTACAAGCTTGGCAGAGCTTCTAAAGCCTCCCTAAGACAGGAGGGAACCAAAGCAGTGTCCCCTGGTTTATTCCACCAGCAGGACGAGTGGCTTCCCCTGTCCCCAGTGCCTGGCCAGAGGCCTTGCTGCTGGAGGAGTTCACCCCTCCCAAGACCCCTTGGCTACCTGAGAAGTCCCTTGAGATTGACTGAGTGAACAGGCAATGGATATTCGTAGACTAGGCACATGGTATACATGATGGGGCTCAGTGGACTGTTGCTTTCCATCCCCAGCCAGGATGTCCCTGAGAAAGTCTGAACCAAAGAAACAACACACCTGGCCAGACTTCAGGCCGTCGTTTTAGTCCTGGATGCCTTGGCTAGTAAGTGGCTCCATCTTCACATTTATAATGAGCTGTTGGTCCATTGTCTAAAAATTTCCCCATGTGGAATGAACAACTCTGGGAATCTCTTGCCTCACAGATACCCAAAATGTCAATCCAAATCACCCATATCTCTACATATACTAAGGCCACAACATAAGGCCATGCCAGGACACTGTGTATGCCCTTCGGAGTTACAGACATTACTCATAGTGAGCGAGACACACGTTTCACCTGTCAAAATGCACAAAGCTGGGCGCTTGGAAGAGGCTTCAATAGAACCGTCAAGTCCCTGATAGTTCCCAGACTGCCCGCGTCATTGAGACACACTGGTCTCCTCATACAACTTGTTAGAATGTTCCAGCCCAGCAAATAAGCCTCTAAATGAGTTTCTATTTAGCCTCAGGACTTATCTGTTTTCATAAATTTTCTATCTTGCCTCATCCCACAGGGTTTGGAGGACAGATCGAGGGCACATATTCTTCTGAAATCCACACATTGTCCCAGAGCCAGGTAGCTGCTCATGTGACATGGGACTGATTTGAAACTACAGTTCCACCAAAAACAAAAACAGGTTAAGTCCGGCTGCACATCGTTCTGTTGACCGTTGGTCTGTTACCCCCAGTCTAGGGACCTTCATTGGTTTGCAATCCAGAGGCCCAAACTCTCCAAATAAGCCATTGTTTCTGCCTAACATGGCAAATGTTTAGAGCCACATCAATTTGAGTGGGTACCCACTTGGAAAGGATACCCCAGTTCCACATCCCAGATGACGTCATCCGGCCCAGGAGGTCACTGCTGAAGATGACATAGCCCCTACCCAAGACCTCACCTTGCCCCCACCCCCTGTGATAGAGACAACTTCATCCTGATCTAAAATCTCTGCCCCAGTGTTGCCCAAGGACTGCATCTCCTAAGGCACAAATTGGGCACAGGACATTTTTTGATTTTCTTCCTTTGATATTAGGAGTTCTATTGTGCTCTGAGCTCACTGTCTGCTTAGCTCATGATTCTGGTGTACTCCTTGCTCTCTGCCAAAACGTACACGCCTACACTGCCGTGCCTAAAGGGGAATCTGGTAGAGGTCACTGCTATCTGTGTCACTGTAGAAATTAATGGAGATTATTACTCTCCCCAGGAGACACCAGCCTCATATCAGTCAAACCCCTCAACTCCCTGGGGAGAGGACCACTCACTCCTCTGTGCCTTCCCCTACTCCTCTTCCAGCTTATCACCACAGCCTCGGGGCTTGTGTCTTCAACTGTAAACACCATCACCATTCCTTCTTCTTAGTTACACACAATACCACTAATCATGACATATACTTTATTATCAGTTCATACCCTACAACAACATACCTGCTGGAGCTGCCACCTTCACCCAAGAAATACACCAAGTCATTATTGTCAAACTCATGCTTTCAGTAGTTTCCAATTCCACCAAGGTATTATTAGAGAGCACCCCCCCCCCCCCCGCAAATTCCAGATCTATTTTCTTGGATTATGCCATATAAATAGAAACCCTATTTGTGGGCTTCCCTACAAGGACCCCATATACCACTACTTGTGTTCCTCCATGCAAATATCATAACAAAACATTTTATTTCCAGTTTGGGGCAACTTATGCCAAACTCCCTAAAAATCTCCATGATCATCACACCAAGCATCCTTAGCATGATATCGAACAACAGAAGGCAAATTGAATTAATCATATCTTTTTATTCTGTATCTTACAATGTTTTGATTTCGTGGAAGGCTTTACAAATCTGAGGAGAGCCTCTCCTCCCAGGGTCAGTTAATTCCTAATGAGAGTAAACAACTTTACTTAGTTATAATAAACTTCCAATACATTCCTGATGTGGTTTCTGTTGATTTCAGCTTTCTCTCTGTTATTAGGATCAGAATAATCCTGACAAACCAAAATCCAATTTCATCCAATAAATATTTACTAAGTGCTTTCTGAGCTTCATGCTTGAGCTCTGAGTGAGAGATGTCACTCCCCACAATGACGATGGTGGCAAGCACATGAATGAACCACAAGAAAACAATAAATTAACTATAGTAATGGTGAAATCTGTAAAAATCAGAGAACCCAGATGAGGAATAACGAATTCTGTTGTGGACACAATGAGTCAGTAGAGAGAGAAATTACCAGGTAGATAAGGGCAGAATGGAATTTTAGGCTAAGATAACAGTTTGGCAGAGGCAATGTCACCTGAAACAGCTGGATATGTGAGGGCAGGGGTCGGGGAAGATTAGACAGGCAGACATAGCTGGAGCCCAAGGATATGTGTGTAGGGTGTGCTGGGTACTGACCTTGAAATGGCTGGGATCACGAAGGGAAAGTCCTCATACGTCAGACTGAGAAATTTGGATCTCATTCTGTAAGCAGATAGCAGATGAAAAACAATTAGAGGCTTGAGGCTGGAAAGTGAGGACATGTCACCAACAGCAATGATCAGATAGTGAGCTGTGGACTGTGCAGACCAGTCTTGAGGGCGGAAGGCAAATCATATTCACCTTTGCATCCCTACAGTGACTCATACTGCACTTTGCATAGATCACTTACTGAATGATGATCCAATAAACATAGCCCTTTTCCTCAAGCTGTTCAGTTGTCTCTTATCCAGTTGCAGACTCCTGAGAAATTCTCTCTGCCACTGGCTAGGTTAGATGTCCTCCCCCCCCCCCCCGCCCCCCAGCACCCCAGGCTTCCCTCCAACACAGCAATTACTCATGATTGAGATCCTTGTCTTTCTCCCTGTTGTCCGCCATCTCCCTGAGGGCAAAGACGATGTCACCTTGACTGCATTCTAGTCAATGACAGAGAGAGCCTGGGACATTAGGTGCTTCATGAGTGCTCTTTGGATGAATGGAAGAATGAGTGAATGACAGAATGAATGAATGAGTGGCAGAATGAATGAGGTCTGTTTGGAGGCCAGCCCTGGTCTCCTAGAGCCACCCAGTGTCTTCTTCCTCTGCCGTCCCTGTCCTCCCTGAAACAGCCCACAGCAGCTGAAAGTGCTTTGCTCTCTGAGTGGGGGAGCCATCTTCCCGGGTGCCCTCACAGGCCTGTTCAGAGCTGTTTTCTGATGCCTTTCATCTAAACACCTTCACCTCTTCATGTGACAGCAACTGCAGTTCACACGTGCGTGGTGACTCGCAACATTACTGCAGGGAAAGACCAGTTTGTCTTCTCTCTTTTTCCAGCTTCCCAGGGTGGCAGCTGTCTCTCTTTGCGACAAACAGGTTAGAGACTGAAAATCCCAAAGGCGGCCTCTCTAGGCTTCCTTCCGCCCCACGATGTGGAGATGACAGGTGTGCATACGTGTTCATAACCATATGAGATGGACCTGAATGAGAGTGTGTGTATGTATGTGTATGTGTGTGTGTGCAAATGTGTGTAGAGGTACATAGCCATCCATGCACTTCAGAAATTTTATCCAAAAGGAGCAGACTTCTTTAAAAGATGTATAAGATGTTTTAGAGTGATTTCTTTTTAAAAGAATTGTAGAAAACTAGAGATGATCAATGAATTTTCCATTTGGAGAGTTTGTTATAAAACATTAAGAAAAAATATTTTTAAAATAATGCACAAAGCTTTGAAACAACTCTATTACTTGAGAAAAAAAACCTAACTATTATTATAAGGTCGATCTTTTCAAAATTGCTGCTATGCTCTCATTTTTACCAATCACAAACAGTAATTTAATTTAACTTAGTTTAGTTTCTTTTGGTTTAATTTAATACAAAAGCATGAGTTACTTTTTAGGTGGATTCAGAAACAGAATCAAGCGGTGCATGTGGCTTTGAACAAAATGGGTCCAATATTACGGGCTGTGACCCAGGACATTCCATTAAGATAAATAAACTTTAATAGATTTTCAGTTTGCATTCACACCAAATGCTGTGCCATCAACTCCTCTCTGTCTCTATTGTTCTAAAGTCAACTTTAGCGCTATGTATCTTTGATTTGTTGTACAGGAATTCTGAAATCCCAGGACTACGGAGCATTTTGAGTTTAGAATGTCAACACTTTTCAGTAGGTCTGAGAGGAACGCTTTCTGCCACCTCCTTAGATTTTAGCTGATGTTTATTTAGCGGATGTCCTCATTTTCTGACAATCAATAAGTAGTTATTGCATATGACTTGACCCAACAAATCAATACCACTTTGATACAGCAACTCAGCATTTTGTCTGTGCAAGAGGTCGCTTTGAAGGAGGGACTGATTTTTGATCCCTTTTGGCCTGTTAAAATGCACGCTTATGACTCATCTCAGAACAAAATCGCACCCACTGGCATAATCTCTGGTTACGGGACCCACGGGCATGAACCTTTTAGGTCAAGCAACCACATGGCAGCAACACACATGAGAGTGAAATCAGCTTTTGAACTTGAAATTGCCTGTCAGTGACCAGACTGCATGAGACATGCGTTCAGCTACCAGCCTTAACCTGTGGGTGGTTTCCAATTGTGTTCAGACTTCCTATGGAACCCCAAGAAGGAAAGCTGCTCTCCATCATGTAAATTTTGGATGAAAAGAAGAATGGCATAACCCCAATGTAATTATGAGAAAATGACTAGACAAATCCCAAAGGGAAACTTTCTCAACACACCTGACCAGAACTCCTGAAAACTCTCAAGTTCATCAAAAACAAGGAACTCTGAGAAACTGCCCCAGCCAAGAGCAGCCTAAGGAGCCACTCCTCCTACATGTCATATGGAATCCGCATAGCAGGCTGGACAGAAAAGACCCTTAGGGCTTGAAAATGTATGTCTACACCAAAACCTGCACATGAATGTTCACAGCAGCTTTACTGATAATTGCAAAACAATGGAGCAAATGAGGTGTCCTACAGGAGGTGAATGGATAAATACTCTGTACATCCAGACAAGGGGATACTATTCAGTGCTAAAAGAAAATGAACCATCAAGCCATAAAAAGACATGGAGGAACATTAAAATTATATTATTGAGTGAAAGAAGCCAATGAGAAAAGAATAAATTCTGTATGATTCCAACTATATGACATTGGGAAGGTAAAACCAGGGAGAAAGTAAAAAAGATTGGAGACATCCAGGGATTCAGGGGAGGGAGGGATGAACGGTGAGTGCAGGGGATTTGTAGGGTGGTGAAGCTACTCCGTATGACCCTATAAGGGTGCATTTGTGTCATTAGATAGTTGTCAACCCCGTGATTGTACAACAACAAGAATGAACTACAATGGAAACTATGGCCTTTGGAGGATAACGATGTGTCTATGAGGTTCATCAAGTATAAGAAACGTACCGCTTTGGTAGGAGGTGTGGACAATGTGGGTGGAGCACTTGTGTGGGGCCAGGGGGATATGGAAACTCTGTACTTCCTGCTCAGTTTCAATGTGAACCTAACATGCTCTAAAAAATAGTGTCTACTAATAAAAAACAAAGAAATTATGTGAAATCTAAGGAAGTCTGCATAAGGTATGGACTTTAGCAAAAATATAGCAATATGGGCTCAATAGCTTTTATAAATATGCCAGTTAATGCAAGAGGTAAGTGGTAGGGGAACCTGAGTGAGATGATGGGCAAGGAGCTGTATTTACCATTTGTCTGTCAATCTAAAACTATTCTAAGATCTTTTAAAGTTTTTAATAGAATGAGAGGAATAGGCTGAGAAAAATAGAGAAAGAAGAGCAGGGAGTTTTCCAATGTATGGGTACATTACATCATTTCTAATAAAAATGCTAGAAGGGGCCCTCACTGAATTCTTCTCTAATTGTGTAAGGCACTATGATAAGCACTTTTCTCATATCTCATTTAAAAGTAGTACAACCCGGGCCGGCCCCGTGGCCGAGTGGTTTAATTCAGATGCTCTGCTTCAGCGACCCAGGGTTTTGCTGGTTCGAATCCTGGGCGCGGACATGACACCGCTCATCAAGCCATGCTGAGGTGGCATCCTACACGCCACAACTAGAAGAACCCACAACTAAAAATACACAACTCTGTACCGGGGGGCTTTGGGAGAAAAAGGAAAAAATTAAATCTTAAAAAAATAAAAGAAGAATAACACAACCCTATGAGGGAAGAACAATTCTCACTCGTTTACAGAGGAGGTGATGACATTACAGGTTTACGGAACCTACCTACAAAGTTTCTTACCTCCACAGTGCTTTGGTTTCTGTATCTGCAGAAATGAAGTCATAACAGGGTTCCCGTGAAATGGCAGTGAGGGAAGTTTGAGAATGAGGCCTGGGATGCAGAAGCCCTGTGACACTGACACTTACCGTCAATGTCCTCCTCCTCCCCATCATCACCATCTAGTTATCTTGGGGTAAAGTCAATATCTTTAGTCTCACTTTCCTCAATTGTCAAATGGGAGTAAGGTCCCACTGGTTTGATGGAAGGATACAATTAATTTTTCTAGGTGAATACTTCTCAACTTCAAATCCCCAACAAAGAGAAGTCTTGATGACAATAAAGCAGTAATAGGGTCTCAGGTTCCTTGCCCTCCTCTTGCCTACTTTCCTCTCTACAACATTGCTTCTCTTTCCCATATCCCCTGTGGGGTTGGTTGGCCAAAGACAATACCGTCTCAGACCAACGGAAGACACAAAACCCTGGGCTACAGATCTGCTCGCTTTGCTCTTCCTCTGGGGTCATTGATGCTCAACCAGGACGTGAAGGACAGGTACGTCTGCAGTGTCAGTCCCCTCCCAATACATGTGCAATTTCTTGTGTAAAGCTTGTGGCCACTCTAAGGTGTGAGTTTGCTCACTCTTCTGTGTAAAAGAATCCAACAGATTCCAAAGCCCCTTCTATGGCAGGAATGGCAACGGGGGTTCGGTCCTCATGCCAACACTGATGGATGGCTAGTGGCTTTCCCAGGGGAGGACTGGGGTGAAATGACTTCTGAGGCTGAGTCCAGGCTCAGCAGGAGTGCCCTGCACAATCCCTTGGCAGTGTCTGGAGGTCACGGCTCCTGGGTTGCAGATTTGTCATCTTCAACCTCAGGAATGAAGCCTTTGGCTTTGCATTCAAGATCTCCCTTTGACTTTGGGATCTTATCTTTCATCTTCTCCTGTCACAAACATTCTCCTTCAGGCAGCTAGTTCACTCACTGATCCTCAAACAGATTAGGAATAGTTCTTTCCCGTGGGATGGAAATGGCTTCCCTAATTAGCTAGATTGTACCCAGCCTCACGGATGCCTGTCTCAATAAGCTAGCCAACTAGTCAAAGGCTGTGAACTTCCACTGTGACTTATTATTAGGATTTGTTCCCATTTAGTGAGTGCCTATCACACTGTAGATCTGTTGTTTTTGTCTAGCTTTGCTCCTCCTGTGGATGACAGAAAGCTCGTTTCCTCTGGAGAAGTGCCCATCTTCTACTCCCTGTGCTTCTGGTGGGCTTCCACCACGTGTCTCTGCTCCAAGCAACAGACTCAGCGAATGTACCAGGGAGGGGCTGTCAGAGTTCTCTGCAGTGTTCCTACCGGTGCTGGGGAAAAGAAAGGGCATGTTCTGTTCTGTGACAAATGGAGGGAATTTCCCTAAGTAGATAACTAGACAGGGGAAAATGCACAGTCAGAGACAGGGAGAGGCAGAGTAAGAGAGACAGAGAGAGAGACAGACGGACAGACAGAGACTGCTTCAACCAATGGATCCATGTGTATCTGAACCAACCTCACTCCTTATACAGGGGAATGAGCCAATAAGTGTCTTGGTTTTCTTTTTCTATTCTTTGCAATCGATGAAATTGAGTTTCTCAACTCCTTATTCAAACAATTCTGAGGAAACACCCACTATAAGCCACGAACTGCTGTGGATGCTGAGAACACGGAGGGACATAGGAGAGCAGGACTGCGTCTTCTCCTCACAATTTAGAATTGAGACAGATTCAGGTCTCAGAACCATTAGACAAGGTCCAAAATACTCTCCTGGGAGGCTAATCACCAATAGACCCAGGCCCAAGTCCAGGCTGTGCCATTCAGAGCTCTGGGGCATTTGCAGGCAACTTGGGCCACATAAGCCTCAGCCCCACACAGGCACCATGAGGATCCAGAGCGGACTTTCCTCCTGGGGTTCTTGTGCAGAACAGTGATGAGCCTTTGCAAAGTCAGTTGTCCAGGAGTCAGGGATCCCCTCCATCCTGGGAGTGTGGGCCGTGGTGGGAACCCGCTGACAACAGCCTCACTGGGGCTCCAAACTCTCTCCGGTCTCCCCCGCACACTGTAGAAGGGCGTGTTTTCTCAGTGTATCGGGATGTGAATTAATTTGGGGCACGCAGCCTTAGCACAATGCTGGCACATTGTAAACACGCACTGGGGGTGGTGGTCTCTTTCTCTGCTGAACATCCATGGAATAGTGGAGGGAGTGGGGAAGGAGCAGGGGACCAATGACAACAGAGAGGAGATGACATCTGAACTGGATCTTGAAGGATGACCCTGTGTGCACCTGGCAAAGTAGGACTGGAAGAGCATTCCAAGTAAGGGGAACAGCAGGAGTAAGGGCAGGATGGGGATGAGTGCACTGAGCATGCAGGAAATGTTTGGTGAGTGACTTAGTGTGGCCAGATTAGAGTGCATGCATGACTGAGTACATGTGTGCCTGATGTGGGCCTGTCTGGAAATGAGTTTGGAATGACAGGCTGAGCCAACAAGGAAAGCTCTGCACAGCCTGGTCTAATAGTGTGCCCCCTGTTTGGAATAGAAAGATCGAGGTAGAAGTGGGGATGGGAGCAGAGGAAGGCTGAAGGGCCAGGGGAAGCCAGTGGGGGCAGTTCCACGTTACCTGCAAAGCTTAGGGACACTTCTCAGAAAAGATCCTGGAATCCACCTGTATCCTTCTAAATTTGCTTTGTGTTCTGGATGATGTAATCCTTCTCCAGAAAGAATCTGGCTGCCTCCTGAGGATCAAGATGAACTTCTCTTGTTTTCAGAGTCCACCTTCATCTCCATCTCCCTGAGGATCATGCAGCTTTATCTTGTTTACATCCAAACATCCCCTAAATACCTCACTGTGAGCACCTGTGAGTGGAGGTCACGGCTTCTCTGGGCTGGAGGTCAGGACAATCAGGCTGGTCCTTAACTGGGAAGTTTTAAAGAGGCTTGGAGTTTAGAGAAATGGCCTCCTCCAGTGCAATTCATGCAAAGACCTTTGAAACCAGCCAAGATCCACAGCTCTGGGACCTCAGAATTCTCAAAGAGGTGAATCGTGATTAGAATAAAACCACAGTTATGACCTTTGGTCTGTGTATTCTTGGGCAAGGCGGTGTTTTTGAACATTTAAATTAGATGCCCATCCAGTTTCACATACACACAGCTGCATTTTGGGACATTCCTTAAAAGTTCAGAAAGTGTGACAATACTGTGACCCATGCTCACAGGTCGTCAGTCTTAGAGCAGTCTTTGGAGAGGCAGGAATTCTTTAGTTTGCCACAGCCCCATGGCTCCCTGTTTTTCCTATCCTGCCGCTGAGAGTCACCTGCCATCTCATCACACTTGTTTTATTGTTTTCCTATAGCCCACTTAAAAAGAAAGTGAACAATTTTTATTCCCCAATATTCATGAATAGCACAGTGACAAAATACAGTGAGGTCCACGTGTTCTTTGTGCGAGGGAGTCTCCTTCTACATGCACAACAAGAAAACAAAGTGTAACCATTTGTAAAGAATACAACTTGAGACCCCATTAGCAACCAAATCAGTTCCGCTTAACTTCAGGTTAATAGCTCAGCCCCATCAATAGTTTATTATGAAACTCAGAGAGTACTGGTATTGTCCCCAATCTGTAGATGAACAAGTGCAGGTTCAGAGAGGTTAAGGTCACACAGCTAAACCAATGGTGTGTCCAGCCTTCCACCAGCTCTTTCTGGTCCAAGACTCTGCCTAGAGATAGTTGACCAGAGGGAGGTCTCTGCTCGTGACCTGAAGGCGAGCATCGTCATCGGAAATCCCCAGATGAGAAATCCCTCCTCATCAGCCTCTCAGGGCCTCAGGATGCCTCTGCCCACACAGGAACTTCAGGGGCCTCAGTGACTACAGGGACACGGACACTGAGGTGGCTGGCCTGGCGTCAGTTGCTCATTCACCCCCCATGTCTTGAGAGTGGCAGGTAGGAGGAGGGCAGAAGATGGATGCAGGGAGGCCCAGGTTGAAACCCGGGGCTCTTCCTCTTGCCAGCCCCGTGCCTTGGACAAGCCCTGAGCATCTCCCAGCTCCCATTTTCCATCTGTGAAAAGGATGAATCAGAGCTCCCCATATGATGGAGTGGATGTGAGGAGAATGCAGGGAGAGCTTCAGGAGACAGGGGCCGAGTACAGCGCACAGCAGCTATGATTGATTTTTATGTTCCCTATTATTACTCCCCACAGATATTGCTGCTGGAGTCCTAATCCCACCAGGGAGGGTCTTGGCAACGCTGAGTGGTCCTCCTAAGCAGGTCACTGGGGGAAAGGGAAGGCCTTGGAGGAAGCAAGTCTAGTACCATCCATGTAACCCCCTCCCCCAGGATTGAATCAACCATTTTCCTGCAAGAACTGCTCCTCCAAAAGGGGTGTGTCTGGGAGGAATGTGACAAAGCTGCACAGGCACGTGTGTTGTAAAACCCTGTCTGCCTGGGCTCCTATAAAAAGGGCCTCCCCTGCCTCTCACTGCAGACGAGACAGCTACCAGCCCTCAGGCTCCCTCTGGCATCTGGGATTGCACTGGATCTGCACACTCTGAGCAAGGTAAGAGCCTGGCTCTCCTGAGACCTTCATTCCACCCTTCCTCTAGCTCCCCCACGGACCTCAGGTTCTGGGGTCTGGAACCCACCAAGGACATGCGGGGCTGAAGGGCAACTCCCTGAGGAATGAGTGGGTCTCTGTCTGGTATTACCTAATCTTTGTCCCATCCTGCATTTCGGGAGCCCACCTGCCTGTGACTGTCTTCCCTTTCTCTATCCTTAGGGGAGGCCATATGCCCAGGATGGAAATGACATCCAGACCATTTTCTGGGTCTGCTGCCTTGCAGACAAGATTCTATATTTTCTTTTAATGTGGAGCTTTATAATATGAATCACTTTATCATGAACTGCACCAAACCAAACCCTGAATACTCCATAGGTTTCTTATTTGTTATCAAGATTTCTCAAGAGTAAAGATAAAGGCACAAATCCCTCAATAAGGGTTGGTGTACAGGACCAGAGAGAGAAGTTCTGTTCTACCTGTCTCATCTTGATCACTTGCCCACTATGGGACCTCGAGCTGGTTTTTTACTGGTCTGAGCCTTAGCTGTCACATCTGTTATCTGAGGGTGGTTTATTATCACCTGCCAGGAAGGCTCTTGAGTGGATTAAACAAGGTGAGACTCTGAATGCTAGTAGCACATAGTAGGGCTCAAATAGAAAGCCTATTTCTCTTCTCCTTTTAAGCGTGTTTCTTTTTATTGCCCATGGATGAAATCCATGCAGTTTAGTGTAGCATTTTAGGTCAGCCTATTTATTCAATGATATATTTTTTTAAAGCACTGACTGAGGGTTTATGTGCCCAGCACTGTGGCACAGCAGGGCTCCAGAAATCAATTACACACGATCCCCCCCTTCAACCCTGCGGTGTAAATGACTGCTGGAAGTGCACCCCATCCCCTGGTTCCGTTTGCCCAGTCAACCTGAATGAGATCCCCTCCCTTGTGCTTTTCCTTAGACTCTTACTGCATCCCAAATGCCCCCTCACAAACCCACACATCTCAGAGAGTCCCACCCCATACAGGTTTAAACTGGGGTCAGACATCACCTTTCATGTCACTTACTACATCCTTTCTCCTCGTGGGTGGTCTGTCCCTGCGGAACCATGAGTTAGAAGTCCGGCTCTCTGGAGCTAAGGAGAGTTTGCACTTATCGTTTCCAACACCACTAAAAGAACTGAGATGCAGAGGGGCAGAGCTGGGCTGGGATGGGCTGCTTGTCTAGTGATCCAGGAGCCAGAAGGATGCTTAGTCTCACAGCCAGCAGGCAGGCCTGTGTCCATGGGGATGGAGAGTCAGCGTGTAGCCCTGTACTGCTGAACTGCTGCTCTGCACTGACTCATTCACCTTTTGTCAAACAGGTTCCTCCAAGCTGAAGCCATGAGGATCTGCAGCCTCACCCTGCTGCCCTTCCTCCTTCTGGCCGCTCAGGTACTCTCGGTGTTAGGTGCACTGAAATCATTGGAGGGGCAAGGCAGTACAGAAACCAAAGATCATTGGATCCCTCTGGGTAAGCCCCAGATTGTGCAGAGGCCCAGGCAACACAGGCACTTGGTCAACGGCGTGATTATCACCCCGGATCTGGCCTCATGTACTGTGACTGTGATGGAGCACGAGGAAGGCACCGCCATGAAGGCCGTGTGCTCCCGAATGGACCATCACTTTTCCTGTGTCTTTACCGGCAACCCAACTTCCTGCATAGAGGGCTGTAAAAGCGATATTATTTATTGGAGACAAATTGCTTATCACTTGAGCTTCCAGAGGAACCTCTGTGAGGACGCCAATGTGGTCCTGAGGAGCAGGGTCTGCAGTAGGAGGTTTCCAGAATCAAATTTCAAGCTGGTGTTCTCCACTCTGATCGTTGATCTCAACCAGTGTGATAAGGACATCACCCCCTGGTGGCATATCATAATCCATGAGGCCCCCACAACAGGTACGACAGAAATCATACCGTTCTTTCCAGGGCCAGGGATCCAGACCATTGCACCCGTCCCTACAGAGGTGGTTGAAGTCACAGAGACCACCCCAACAGTGCCCATCGTGATTCAACAGACCACTCCCAAGGAGCAGATAAAAGGGAAAAAGACAACCACTACCCAGCAGCCCAAGACTGAACAGACCACCACCACAGTGCCCACCGTGACTGAAGAGACCACCCCCACTGAGGAAGTAAAAGTGGAAGACACCACCACTACACAGCAGCCCAAGACTGAGCAGACCACCACCACAGTGCCCATAGTGCCGGAAGAGACCACCCCCACTGAGCAGGTAACCGTGGAGGAGACCACCACTACACAGCAGCCCAAGACTGAGCAGACCACCACCACAGTGCCCACCGTGACTGAAGAGACCACCCCCACTGAGGAGGTAACCATGGAGGAGACCACCACTACACAGCAGCCCAAGACTGAGCAGACCACCACCACAGTGCCCATCGTGCCGGAAGAGACCACCCCCACTGAGCAGGTAACAGTGGAAGAGACCACCACTCCACAGCAGCCCCAGATCCAACAGACCGCAGCTGCAGTGCCCATCGTGCCGGAAGAGACCACTCCCACTGAGCAGGTAACCGTGGAAGAGACCACCACTACACAGCAGCCCAAGACTGAGCAGACCACCACCACAGTGCCCATCGTGACTGAAGAGACCACCCCCACTGAGGAGGTCAAAGTGGAAGACACCACCACTACACAGCAGGCAAAGACTGAGCAGACCACCACAGTGCCCATCGTAATGGAAGAGACCACGCCCACTGAGCAGGTCAAAGTGGAAGAGATCACCACTACACTGCAGCCCACGTTGGAACAGACCACCACCACAGTACCCATCGTGATGGGAGAGACCACGCCCACTGAACAGGTCAAAGTGGAAGAGATCACCACTACACAGCAGCCCCAGATCGAAGAGACCACCCCCACGGAGTCATTCTACAATGAGGTTACCACCCCCAAACCCAACTGTAATGATGACTCAGGCGTCAAAATCAAGCAGACGATAATCTACCAGTCGCCTCACGATGTGGGCCAGAAGACAGTCCAGCAGAGTACCCTCAACGACTATGACGACTCAGGGAGCGCCTTCTGAGAAATCTTTGGCACCGTGATACAGGACCAACAATTGTAATGAGGCAAGGGCCATTGGAGCCAGTTAGGAGATGCCATGGCATTGGTCCTTCTGCACGCTTTGAAGCTCTCCAGGCTCTCCATGAGATAGGTAGGAACATTTGTGCTGTGGGAGTGCAGCTGATTTTTAAACAAGGTTTGTAATTCTGTGTTTGTGTTTGGAAATTGCTATGTATTCCCTCCCTTGAATGTGATCTTCAGAGGCTGTTTACCTCAGTGTATGTTTTCACGGCCCACAATGCTGTGTGTATATGAGCATTGAGGACCAGTCTTTGGGCTGAACAAGCCAGAGTGATAATTTCAGTGCGATGCACTTTTTCCCGAATTAATAGACATTAAAGCTTTTCTTCAAAAATATGTTCAGCATTATTTGGTTTCTCTGGATATGGTTCCAAAAGAATTCATAAGCAGGTACCATATTTTGGTGGAAAACATTCCTTAGGAATGACTTCCTATTCCCCACCCATCTTAAATCATCCCCAAAGGGGACCCGTTCCAGCATCCCTTTCTTTCAGTTTTTGTCCACTGGACTGTGGTGTTTGATGCTTACTGAACTCTAATAATTAGGACCCCTGATTTCAAGTGGGACACCTGGGGTATGGGGTGATAAAGACACTTGTCAGGGTCTCACAGATGGTAAGAGGGGAGCCAGGAATTGAAGCCAGGTGTTCTATAAGCCAAGTCCTAAGGCAGGAGGAATGCCCTCCACTCACTCAAGTCAGAGCCCATTACCACTCACCATAAGCCGGACTCCTGACCTTGAGGAGCTCATGTCTGGCCTGTGGGGGAGGAGCTGGGGTAAGTAGAGTGCCTGTGATGAAGACTCTAATGGAAGGGGAAAAAGGCAGCATGGAAAAGCAGAGAGAGGAGGCAGAATCTGCTGAAAGATCTCATGTTGAGGTTCCTGGAGGAGGTGATAGCAGAGCTGGATTTTGGAGAGAGCCTCTTTGGGTAGGAAATGGGGCAGAATGGAGGTACTTTTGACAAATGACAACATGTCTTACAGCAAAGAGAGGAGAAAATCCTAGAAAATGGCAAAATTCCTAGAAAATCCAAGAGATGTGGCTGGAATGTGGAGGGATGCAAGGATGACACTGCTACTAGCCAGTCCGACATTAGCATAAGAAGGATTTGGATGTGTTTTATTTGAAAAGTTAGAGAGAGAGGATGATGTGTCCCTAGTGCCTTGTCACAATTCCACTAAGAGCACAAAGTGAGGGGCGCGAGTTGGTAAAAGCACTGTTTTTTAGAGTCTCTGTCAATGGCAGAGAGGAATGGCAGGTCGGGTGGTAGAGTGGCTTGATACACTCACCAACCTACCAGGACCTACACTGAGGGTTGTCAGTAGCCAATCCAGAGTGTGACAGGCTCAGAGTGACATTTGGATATCATCACCAACATCATCAACACTAACATTTGTCTCCGACTTGTTATGCGCCAGGCACTGTGTAAGCTCTTCCCACGGAGTATGCACGCATTCATTCACCCCTTCATTCAACACATAATATTGGGCACTGACTCTGCCAGACTCTGTTCTAGGGGCTGGAGATACAGCGGTGCACAGAGGACAGGTGCTCTGCCCCATGGAAATACCAGTGAGCAAAGTGATGATAAACCCACAAGTATACAAGTGATAGAGAGGAAGAGTAAAGGAGGGGAAGGGGGTAGAAGTGATGAAGGGTAACCAGTCTTAGATGAGATGGTCAGGGGAGCCCTCTCTATGGAGGTGGCTTTTGAGGCTAGACCTAAATGAAGTGAGGAGTCAAGCCAGGTGACTCTCTCAGGTAGGCATGTTCCAAATGGTGTGAACAGTCAGTGCAAATCATCTGAAATTTAATTAACTTGTTTATTTATTACCTACTATGAGCTCCTACTATGTGCCAGACAATGCTTTGGGAGTAGAAAATAACAGCAAAGAAAATAGAAAAAAAATCCCACTCTGTGTGGTGCTTCTATTCCAACGACTGGATCCTGCTTGGTGTGTTCAGAAACATCAAAGACTGCAGTGTCCTTGTAGGACAGGGCCTAGGACCCACCTGTGCACCTTACCCCCATTCCCAAGAGAACTGAACCAACATCCCGGACCCTCCCCAATCTCCTCCTAGCCACACCTCAGGAAGGTCATTTTCCCTTAAGGTCCACACAGATTGTCAGCCCTCTGACTCCCCTCCCCCAGTGAGACATCTCAATTCGATGCAATCCTGAGACAGGAAAAGACTGTTAAACGCTTCCAGGGGTCATTGCACAATAACCCTGGTCTGGTCTGGGTGATGTTGACATTGGAGAACCGACCAGACCCGCAGCCCTTTTAAGATCCCCTCCAGCCCAGGAAGCTGATGGATCTTCTGCTCACTCATGACCTTCAGCCACCGGCAGAGCCGTGAGGAGGTTTACTCCAGCGTGACAGAGTCGGCTGGACCTGGGCTAGAGATTTGCCTCTCCTGCTTCCCACCCAAGGCCTCTGGCTCAGTTATGTAACCCGTCTGAGCTCAGGGACTCATCTCGACAGTGGGGATAGTGAAACCCTCTTTAAAGGTGGTCATAAGACTGACATTGGCTGAGAAATCTAAAGCACCTGCTGCCCCACGACTTCCATAGTAGGTGTTCGAGACAGACTGGTTGTGGAGGGAGGTCAAAAATTCCTTTTGCAAACTCTTTAAATGTGACATTTTTTTTCCTAGTACAAAAAAGCAATGGAAACCACCATATTGACCACCTGGTATGTGCCAGTGACTCTGCCCCATTCTCTCATTCAATCACCCGATACCCCCATCTGTAGCTGTTATCACCCTCTTTTTCTAGATGAGGAAACTGAGACTCAGAGAAGCTGAGCAACTTGCCAGGCTCAGGAGGCCTAAACAGGCAGACCCTGTGAGAGACCCAGGTCGGGAGGTCCCCAAGCCCTTTCTGCCTCTCAAGCTCACGATTTTCTACTGTTAATGAGAGATGAGTGACATTTGTGGTCTTTAGATGCAAGCCAATCAATAAAGTGAACTGGTTGCCCCAGTCCTTCCACATATACATCCCCTGCGATGCCCTTATAAAGAGAAAGTTCCAGAAGCTAAAGCTTCCATTTCTGCTCAGCCTCCCATCACAGTCACATCCCAAGCGAATGTTTTAAAAATGTATCAGAAAAAATTTTAAAGTGAGATCATAACCTTTACATTAGCTTCTATCCAAGTTTGCACTCTATATTTTCTCTCCGAGGACTTTCTGGATATGAAGAGAGGAGCCAGCTTGTGTGTGTGTGCATATGTGTGTGTGTGTCCCTTAAGGAATGATTCCCCTTGATAGCAAGAGACGGGTAGCACTGGCTCTGTGCGGTAACTCACAGCTACAACAGCGCCAGCTTGAATCACCGGAATCTGGCACATCTCACTGGCCCTCCACCTATCCACCTCCTTCCCCATTCCACCTCCCAAATTGCTTTTGGCCAAACAAACAATGGAGGCCTGTCAGCTAGCTCTGGTGGCTGCCGGCAATCCTCGACACACCTTGGCTTGTACAGCATCTCTCCAATCCCGGCTTCTGTCATCAAGTGGAGCCACACCTCTTTTGGAGGAGCAGTTCCTGCAAGAAAATGGTTGATGTAATCCTGGGGGAGGGGGTTACTTGTGTGGCATTAGATTTCTTCCTCCAAGCCTTCCCATTCCCCCATGGGTCTGCTTAGGAGGACCGCTCAGCCTTGCAAAGACCCTCCCTGGTGGGATTAGGACTCCAGCAGCAATATCTGTGGGGAGTAATAATAACAAGCATAAAAAATAATCATAGCTGCTGTGCGCTGTGCTCGGCCCCTGTCTCCTGAAGCTCTCCCTGCATTCTCCTCACAACCACTCCGTGATATGGGGAGCTGATTCACCCTTTTCACAGATGGAAAATGGGAGCTGGGAGATGCTCAGGGCTTGTCCAAGGCACAGGGCTGGCAAGGGGAGGAGCCCCGGGTTTCAACCTGGGCCTCCCTACATCCATCCTCTGCCCTCCTCCTACCTGCCACTCTCAAGACATGTGGGATGAATGAGGGACTGACGCCAGGCCGGCCATCTCAGTGTCCACGTCCCTGTAGTCACTGAGGCCCCTGAAGTTCCTGTGTGGGCAGAGGCATCCTGAGGCCCTGAGAGGCTGATGAGGAGGGATTCCTGATCTGGGGATTTGTGATGACAATGCTCGCCTTCAGGTCACGAGCAGAGACCTCCCTCTGGTCAACCATCTCTAGGCAGAGTCTGGTACCGAAAGAGCTGGTGGAAGGCTGGACGCACCATTGGTTTAGCTGTGTGAACTTAAACTCTCTGAACCTCCGCTTGTTCACCTACAGATTGCAGAAAATAACAATACTCTCTGGGTTTCATACTAAATTATTGATGGGATTGGGCTAGTAACCTGAAGTTAAGCGGAACTGATTTGGTTGCTAATGGGGTCTCAAGTTGTATTCTTTACAAATGGTTACACTTTGTTTTCTTGTTGTGCATGTAGAAGGAGACTCCCTTGCACAAAGAACACGTGGACCTCACTGTATTTTGTCACTGTGCTATTCATGAATATTGGGGAATAAAAATTGTTCACTTTCTTTTTAAGTGGGCTATAGGAAAACAATAAAACAAGTGTGATGAGATGGCAGGTGACTCTCAGCGGCAGGATAGGAAAAACAGGGAGCCATGGGGCTGTGGCAAACTAAAGAATTCCTGCCTCTCCAAAGACTGCTCTAAGACTGACGACCTGTGAGCATGGGTCACAGTATTGTCACACTTTCTGAACTTTTAAGGAATGTCCCAAAATGCAGCTGTGTGTATGTGAAACTGGATGGGCATCTAATTTAAATGTTCAAAAACACCGCCTTGCCCAAGAATACACAGACCAAAGGTCATAACTGTGGTTTTATTCTAATCACGATTCACCTCTTTGAGAATTCTGAGGTCCCAGAGCTGTGGATCTTGGCTGGTTTCAAAGGTCTTTGCATGAACTGCACTGGAGGAGGCCATTTCTCTAAACTCCAAGCCTCTTTAAAACTTCCCAGTTAAGGACCAGCCTGATTGTCCTGACCTCCAGCCCAGAGAAGCCGTGACCTCCACTCACAGGTGCTCACATTGTGGTATGTGGGGGAGTATTTGGACACAGGCAAGATAAAGCAGTGTGTTCCACAGGGAGATGGAGATGAAAGTGGACTCTGAACAGAAGTTTATTTATTTATTTATTTTTTAATAGATTGGCACCTGAGCTAACAACTGTTGCTAATCTTCCTCTTTTTTTTTTTTTCTGCTTTTTCTCCCTAAATCCCCCCAGTACATACTTGTATATTTAAGTTGTGGGTCCTTCTAAGTGTGGCATGTGGGGCGCTGCCTCAACTTGGCCTAATGAGCAGTGCCATGTCCACGTCCAGGATCCGAAACGGAGAAACCCCGCACCGCCAAATGGAGCGAGCGAACTTAACCACGAGGCCATGGGCCAGCCTCGTGAAGTTCATCTTGATCCTCGGGAGGCAGTCAGATTCTTTCTAGAGGAAGGATTACATCCTCCAGAACACAAAGCAAATATAGAAGGAAACAGGTGGACTCCAGGATCTTTTCTGAGAAGTGTCCCTAAGCTTTGCAGGTGACATGGAACTGCCCCCACTGGCTTCCCCTGGCCCTTCAGCCTTCCTCTGCTCCCATCCCCACTTCTGCCTCGATCTTTCTATTCCAAACAGGGGGCACACTATTAGACCAGGCTGTGCAGAGCTTTCCTTGTTGGCTCAGCCTGTCATTCCAAACTCATTTCCAGACAGGCCCACATCAGGCACACATGTACTCAGTCATGCATGCACTCTAATCTGGCCACACTAAGTCACTCACCAAACATTTCCTGCATGCTCAGTGCACTCATCCCCTTCCTACCCTTACTCCTGCTGTTCCCCTTACTTGGAATGCTCTTCCAGTCCTACTTTGCCAGGTGCACACAGGGTCATCCTTCAAGATCCAGTTCAGATGTCATTTCCTCTCTGTTGTCATTGGTCCCCTGCTCCTTCCCCACTCCCTCCACTATTCCATGGATGTTCAGCAGAGAAAGAGACCACCACCCCCAGTGCGTGTTTACAATGTGCCAGCATTGTGCTAAGGCTGCGTGCCCCAAATTAATTCACATCCCGATACACTGAGAAAACACGCCCTTCTACAGTGTGCGGGGGAGACCGGAGAGAGTTTGGAGCCCCAGTGAGGCTGTTGTCAGCGGGTTCCCACCACGGCCCACACTCCCAGGATGGAGGGGATCCCTGACTCCTGGACAACTGACTTTGCAAAGGCTCATCACTGTTCTGCACAAGAACCCCAGGAGGAAAGTCCGCTCTGGATCCTCATGGTGCCTGTGTGGGGCTGAGGCTTATGTGGCCCAAGTTGCCTGCAAATGCCCCAGAGCTCTGAATGGCACAGCCTGGACTTGGGCCTGGGTCTATTGGTGATTAGCCTCCCAGGAGAGTATTTTGGACCTTGTCTAATGGTTCTGAGACCTGAATCTGTCTCAATTCTAAATTGTGAGGAGAAGACGCAGTCCTGCTCTCCTATGTCCCTCCGTGTTCTCAGCATCCACAGCAGTTCGTGGCTTATAGTGGGTGTTTCCTCAGAATTGTTTGAATAAGGAGTTGAGAAACTCAATTTCATCGATTGCAAAGAATAGAAAAAGAAAACCAAGACACTTATTGGCTCATTCCCCTGTATAAGGAGTGAGGTTGGTTCAGATACACATGGATCCATTGGTTGAAGCAGTCTCTGTCTGTCCGTCTGTCTCTCTCTCTGTCTCTCTTACTCTGCCTCTCCCTGTCTCTGACTGTGCATTTTCCCCTGTCTAGTTATCTACTTAGGGAAATTCCCTCCATTTGTCACAGAACAGAACATGCCCTTTCTTTTCCCCAGCACCGGTAGGAACACTGCAGAGAACTCTGACAGCCCCTCCCTGGTACATTCGCTGAGTCTGTTGCTTGGAGCAGAGACACGTGGTGGAAGCCCACCAGAAGCACAGGGAGTAGAAGATGGGCACTTCTCCAGAGGAAACGAGCTTTCTGTCATCCACAGGAGGAGCAAAGCTAGACAAAAACAACAGATCTACAGTGTGATAGGCACTCACTAAATGGGAACAAATCCTAATAATAAGTCACAGTGGAAGTTCACAGCCTTTGACTAGTTGGCTAGCTTATTGAGACAGGCATCCGTGAGGCTGGGTACAATCTAGCTAATTAGGGAAGCCATTTCCATCCCACGGGAAAGAACTATTCCTAATCTGTTTGAGGATCAGTGAGTGAACTAGCTGCCTGAAGGAGAATGTTTGTGACAGGAGAAGATGAAAGATAAGATCCCAAAGTCAAAGGGAGATCTTGAATGCAAAGCCAAAGGCTTCATTCCTGAGGTTGAAGATGACAAATCTGCAACCCAGGAGCCGTGACCTCCAGACACTGCCAAGGGATTGTGCAGGGCACTCCTGCTGAGCCTGGACTCAGCCTCAGAAGTCATTTCACCCCAGTCCTCCCCTGAGAAAGCCACTAGCCATCCATCAGTGTTGGCATAAGGACCGAACCCCCGTTGCCATTCCTGCCATAGAAGGGGCTTTGGAATCTGTTGGATTCTTTTACACAGAAGAGTGAGCAAACTCACACCTTAGAGTGGCCACAAGCTTTACACAAGAAATTGCACATGTATTGGGAGGGGACTGACACTGCAGACGTACCTGTCCTTCACGTCCTGGTTGAGCATCAATGACCCCAGAGGAAGAGCAAAGCGAGCAGATCTGTAGCCCAGGGTTTTGTGTCTTCCGTTGGTCTGAGAAGGGATTTGTCTTTGGCCAACCAACCCCGCAGGGGAGATAGGAAAGAGAAGCAATGTTGTGGAGAGGAAAGTAGGCAGGAGGAGGGCAAGGAACCAGAGACCCTATTACTGCCTTGTTGTCCTCGAGACTGTCTCTTTACTGAGGCTTTGAAGTTGAGAAATATTCACCTAGAAAAATTAATTGTATCCTTCCGTCAAACCAGTGGGACATTACTCCCGTTTGACAATTGAGCAAAGTGAGACTAAAGATACTGACTTTACTCCCATGATATCTAGATGGTGATGATGGGGAGGGGGAGGAGGAGGACACTGATGATGAGTGTCAGTGTCACAAGGCTTCTGCATCCCAGGCCTCATTCTCAAACTTCCCTCACTGCCATTTCACAGGAACACTGTTATGACTTCATTTCTACAGATACAGCAACCAAAGCACTGTGAAGGTAAGAAACTTTGTAGGTAGGTTCCTAAAACCTGTAATGTCATCACCTCATCTGTAAACAAGGGAGAATTGTACTTCCCTCATAGGGTTATGTTATTCTTAAATGAGGGGTGAGAAAAGTGCTTATCACAGTGCCTTACACAATTAGAGAAGAATTCAGTGAGGGCCCCTTCTAGAATTTTTATTAGAAATGATTTATGTACCCATACATTGGAAAACTCCCTGCTCTTCTTTCTCTATTTTTCTCAGCCTATTCCTCTCATTCTATTAAAAACTTTAAAAGATCTTAGAATAGTTTTAGATTGACAGACAAATGGTAAATACAGCTCCTTGCCCATCATCTCACTCAGGTTCCCCTACCGCTAACCTCTTGCATTAATTGGTATATTTATAAAAGCTATTGAGCCCATATTGCTATATTTTTGCTAAAGTCCATATCTTATGCAGACTTCCTTAGGTTTCACACATAATTTCTTTGTTTACTTATTAGTAGACACTATTTTTTAGAGCATGTTAGGTTCACATTGAAACTGAGCAGGAAGTACAGAGTTTCCATATCCCCCTGGCCCCACACAAGTGCTCCACCCACATTGTCCACACCTCCTACCAAAGCGGTACGTTTCTTATACTTGATGAACCTCATAGACACATCGTTATCCTCCAAAGGCCATAGTTTCCATTGTAGTTCATTCTTGCTGTTGTACAATCATGGGTCTGACAACTATCTAATGACACAAATGCACCCTTATAGGGTCATACGGAGTAGCTTCACCACCCTACAAATCCCCTGCACTGCACCGTTCATCCCTCCCTCCCCTGAATCCCTGGATGTTTCCAATCTTTTTTGTATTTTCTCCCTAGCTTTACCTTCCCAATGTCATATAGTTGGAATCATGCAGAATTTATTCTTTTCTCATTGGCTTCTTTCACTCAATAATACAATTTTAAAGTTCCTCCATGTCTTTTTATGGCTTGATAGTTCATTTTCTTTTAGCACTGAATATTATCTCCTTGTCTGGATGTACAGGGTAGTTATCCATTCACCTCCTGTAGGACATCTCATTTGCTCCGTTGTTTTGCAATTATCAGTAAAGCTGCTGTGAACATTCACGTGCAGGTTTTGGTGTGGACATACATTTTCAAGCCCTAATAGTTTTTTCTGTCCAGTATCCCATCCGGATTCCACTTGACAGGTGGGAGTCACGGCTCCTTATCCCCTTCTTGGCTGGGACGTTTTCTCAGATGTTCCTTGTTTTTGATGAACTTGCGAGTTGTCAGGAGTTCTGGTCAAATGTCTTGAGAATGTTTCCCTTTGGGATTTGTCTCATCATTTTCTCATGATTAGGTTGAGGCTGTACCATTCTTCTCTTCATCCAAGATTTGCATGATGGAGAGCAGCTTTCCTTCTGGGGCTTCTATAGGAAGTTGGTCACAATTGGAAACCAGCCATGGGTTAAGGCTGGTAGCTGAATGCATGTTTCATGCAGTCTGGTCACTGGCAGGTGACTTCAAGTTCAGAAGCTGATTTCACTTTAGTGTGTGACTACCATATGGTTGCTTGACTTAGAGGGTTCATGCCCCTGGGTTCCGTCACTGCGAGATTATGCCAGTGGCTGCGATTTTGTTCTGAGATGAGTCATAAGTGTGCATTTTAACAGGCCAAAAGGGGTCAAAAATCAGTCCCTCCTTCAAAGTGACCTCTTGTACAGACAAAATGCTGAGCTGAGATATCAAAGTGGTATTTATTTGTTGGGTCAAGTCAAATGCAATAACAACTTATTGATTGTCGGAAAATGAGGAAATCCACTAAACAAACATCAGCTAAAATCTAAGGAGGTGGCAGAAAGCATTCCTCTTAGACCTACTGAAAAGTGTTGACATTCCAAATTCAAAATGCTCCGTAGTCCTGGGATTTCAGAATTCCTGTACAACAAATCAAAGATACATAGCGCTAAAGTTGACTTTAGAACAATAGAGACAGAGAGGAGTTGATGGCACAGCATTTGGTGTGAATGCAAACTGAAAATTTATTAAAGTTTATTTATCTTAACTGAATGTCCTGGGTCACACCCCGTAATATTGAACCCATTTTGTTCAAAGCCGTGTGCACCACTTGGTTCTGTTTCTGAATGCATCTAAAAAGTAACTCATGTTTTTGCATTAAATTAAACAAAAGGAAATTACTGTTTGTGATTGGTAAAAATGGTAGAATATCAGAATTTTGAATAGATTGAACTTATGATAATATTTAGGGTTTTTTCCCCAAGTAATAGAGTTGTTTCAAAGCCTTGTGCATTAATTTAAAAATAATTTTTCTAGGTGTATTATAACAAACTCTCCACATGGAGAATTCATTGATCATCTCTAGTTTTCCACAATTCTTTTTAAAGGAAATCACTCTAAAACATCTTATACATCTTTTAAAGAAGTCTGCTCCTTTTGGATAAAGTTTCCGAAGCACATGGATGGCTGTGTCCCTCTACACACATTTGCACACACACACATACGCACACTTCATGCAGGTCCATCTCACATGGATACGCACATGTATGCACACCTGTCATCTCCACATCGTGGGGCAGAAAGAAGTCCTAGGGAGGCTTCCTTTGGGATTTTCAGTGTCTAATCTGTTTGTCAAAGAGGGCCAGCTGCCACCCTGGGAAGCTGGAAAATGGAGAAGACCATGCATTTCTCTGAGTTAGTGTTGCGAGTCACCACGTACGTGTGAACTGCAGCTGCTGTCGGATGAAGAGGTGAAGGTGTTAGATGAAAGGCATCAGGAAACAGCTCTGAACAGGCCTGTGAGGGCACCCGGGAAGACGGCTCAGAGAGCAAAACGCTCTCAGCTGCTGTGGGCTGTTTCGGGGAGGACAGGGACGGCAGAGGAAGAGGACACTGGGTGGCTCTAGGAGAACAAGGCCAGTCTCTGAACAGATGTCATTCATTCTGCCACTCATTCATTCATTCTGTCATTCACTCATTCTTCCATTCGTCCAAACAGCACTCATGAAGCACCTAATGTCCCAGGCTCTCTCTGTCATTGACTAGAATGCAGTCAAGGTGACAAGGTCCTTGCCCTCAGGGAGATGGCAGACAGCAGGGAGAAAGACAAGGATCTCAATCATGAGTAATTGCTGTGTTGGAGGGAAGCCTGGGGTGCTCAGGGTGGGGACATCTAATCTTGCCAGTGGCAGAGAGAATTTCTTAGGAGTCTGCAACTGGATAAGAGACAACTGAACAGCTTGAGGAAAAGGGCTATGTTTATTGAATCATCATTCAGTAAGCGATCTATGCAAAGTGCAGTATGAGTCACTGTAGGGATGCAAAGGTGAGTATGATTTGCCTTCCGCCCTCAAGACTGGTCTGCACAGTCCACAGCTCACTATCTGATCATTGCTGTTGGTGACATGTCCTCACTTTCCAGCCTCAAGCCTCTAATTGTTTTTCATCTGCTATCTGCTTACAGAATGAGATCCAAATTTCTCAGTCTGACGTATGAGGACTTTCCCTTCGTGATCCCAGCCATTTCAAGGTCAGTACCCAGCACACCCTACACACATATCCTTGGGCTCCAGCTATCTCTGCCTGTCTAATCTGCCCGCTCCCCCCCACCCCCCATCCAGTAGTTTCAGGTGACATTGCCTTGGCCAAACTGTTATCTTAGCCTAAAATTCCATTCTGCCCTTATCTACCTGGTAATTTCTCTCTCTACTTACTCATTGTGTCCACGACAGAATTCATAATTCGTCATCTGGGTTCTCAAAAATTTTTACAGACTTCACCATTATTATAGTTAATTTGTCCTTTTTCTGTGGTTCATTCTGGTGCTTGCCACCATCATCATTATGGGGAGTGACATCTCTCACCCAGAGCTCAAGCATGAAGCTCAGAAAGCACTTAGTAAATATTTATTGGATGGAATTGGATTTTGGTTTGTCAGGATTATTCTGATCCTAATAACAGAGAGAAACTGAAATCAACAGAAACCAAATCAGGAATTTATTGGAAGTTTAATATAACTAAGTAAAGTTGTTTATTCTCATTAGGAATTAACTGACCCTGGGAGGAGAGGCTCTCCTCAGATTTGTAAAGCCTCCCACGAAATCAAAACGTTGTAAGATACAGAATACAAAGACATGATTAATTCCATTTGTCTTCTGTTGTTTGATATTATACTAAGGATGCTAGGTGTGATGATCATGGAGATTTTTAGGGAGTTTGGCATAAGTTGCCCCAAACTGGAAATAAAATGTTTTGTTATGATATTTGCATGGAGGAACACAAGTAGTGGTATATGGGGTCCTTGTAGAGAAGCCCACAAATAGGGTTTCTATTTATATGACATAATCCAAGAAAATAGATCTGGAATTTGGGGGGGTCTCTAATAATACCTTGGTGGAACTGGAAACTATCGAAAGTATGAGTTTGACAATAATGTCTTGGTGTATTTCTTGGGTGAAGGTGGCAGCTCCAGCAGGTATGTTATTGTAGGGTATGAACTGATAATAAAGTATATGTCATGATTAGTGGTATTGTGTGTAACTAAGAAGAAGGAATGGTGATGGTGTTTACAATTGAAGACACAAGCCCTGAGGTTGTGTTGGTAAGCTGGAAGAGGGTAGTAGGGGAAGGCGCAGAGGAGTGAGTGGTCCTCTCCCCAGGGAGTTGAGGGGTTTGACTGATATGAGGCTGGTGTCTCCTGGGGAAAGTAATAATCTCCATTAATTTCTACAGTGACACAGATAGCAGTGACCTCTACCAGATTCCCCTTTAGGCACGGCAGTGTAGGCGAGTATGTTTTGGCAGAGAACAAGGAGTACACCAGAATCATGAGCTAAGCAGACAGTGAGCTCAGAGCACAATAGAACTCCTAATATCAAAGGAAGAAAATCAAAAAATGTCCTGTGCCCAATTTGTGCCTTAGGAGATGCAGTCCTTGGGCAACACTGGGGCAGAGATTTTAGATCAGGATGAAGTTGTCTCTGTCACAGGGGGTGGGGGCAAGGTGAGGTCTTGGGTAGGGGCTATGTCATCTTCAGCAGTGACCTCCTGGGCCAGATGACGTCATCTGGGATGTGGAACTGGGGTATCCTTTCCAAGTGGGTACCCACTCGAATTGATGTGGCTCTAAGCATTTGCCATGTTAGGCAGAAACAATGGCTTATTTGGAGGGTTTGGGCCTCTGGATTGCAAACCGATGAAAGTCCCTAGACTGGGGTAACAGACCAACGGTCGACAGAACGATGTGCAGCCGGACTTAACCTGTTTTTGTTTTTGGTGGAACTGTAGTTTCAAATCAGTCCCATGTCACATGAGCAGCTACCTGGCTCTGGGACAATGTGTGGATTTCAGAAGAATATGTGCCCTCGATCTGTCCTCCAAACCCTGTGGGATGAGGCAAGATAGAAAATTTATAAAAACAGATAAGTCCTGAGGCTAAATAGAAACTCATTTAGAGGCTTATTTGCTGGGCTGGAACATTCTAACAAGTTGTATGAGGAGACCAGTGTGTCTCAATGACGCGGGCGGTCTGGGAACTATCAGGGACTTGACAGTTCTATTGAAGCCTCTTCCAAGCGCCCAGCTTTGTGCATTTTGACAGGTGAAACGTGTGTCTCGCTCACTATGAGTAATGTCTGTAACTCCGAAGGGCATACACAGTGTCCTGGCATGGCCTTGTGTTGTGGCCTTAGTATATGTAGAGATATGGGTGATTTGGATTGACATTTTGGGTATCTGTGAGGCAAGAGATTCCCAGAGTTGTTCATTCCACATGGGGAAATTTTTAGACAATGGACCAACAGCTCATTATAAATGTGAAGATGGAGCCACTTACTGGCCAAGGCATCCAGGACTAAAACGACGGCCTGAAGTCTGGCCAGGTGTGTTGTTTCTTTGGTTCAGACTTTCTCAGGGACATCCTGGCTGGGGATGGAAAGCAACAGTCCACTGAGCTCCATCATGTATACCATGTGCCTAGTCTACGAATATCCATTGCTGTTCACTCAGTCAATCTCAAGGGACTTCTCAGGTAGCCAAGGGGTCTTGGGAGGGGTGAACTCCTCCAGCAGCAAGGCCTCTGGCCAGGCACTGGGGACAGGGGAAGCCTCTCATCCTGCTGGTGGAATAAACCAGAGGGCACTGCTTTGGTTCCCTCCTGTCTTAGGGAGGCTTTAGAAGCTGTGCCAAGATTGTGGGGTGCTGGGTTCCATGACTCAAAATATAAGGGACAGCTGGATGTGGAGGGTCACAGGCCCAAGGTCTGTGAAAGGCTCTACTTTTTGAAGAGGCCAGTAGGTAGCCAGTCATTTGTTGTCTTAATGGTGTGTAGCGTGTGTCTTGGTGTGGGGCAGTGTCTTGCATCAGAGCGCTTGGCCAGCCTGTGGCCTTCATAAATGGTCCAGAGAATCCACAGGGATGAGAAGAGGTCCTCTACATGAAGGAGTCTGTGAGAGACTAAGGGAAGTGCCTGTTGATTTTAACTTGGAAGAAAATTTGTAAACGAATGTTGCTGCCTGAATCCCAAAGGGATAAAAGATGTTGAACTTGTGTGTCCATAATGAGTGTATCAAATGAATTTCCTTGGAGGAGAATGTCATCAATGTAATGTCATCCCTGTGCTCCTGGAGGGTGATAGATGCTGTTAGGATCTTGTTGTGTGTGATGACAAAGCCGCTGAAGTGCTCCAAGGGTGGTGGAAAAGGTACATGGTGTCCCTTTGGAGGCAAAGGCAAAGTGCAGCTGAGAGGCTGTTGCAAGAGGCGCTGAGCAGAGCATGTCAGCCGAACCTGTAAGAGCAACACGTTTATCGGTTGTTGACTGGGTAGGGTGAGTAATTGAATAATATTGGATATTGGCTCTGAGGGCCCTCATGGATGGGAACACAGCATTAAAGCTGTAGTAATCCACCACGTGGTGCCCTTAATTTTTTCCAGATTTAAAGCAGGCCACATTGGGCTGTCAATAGAGAGGTGGGGGTAATCACCCCTTCATTAATGAGTTTTTATATAATCAGGTTTAATCCTTGGAGGCTCTGTTTTAACTGGTACTGGGCCATATTAACTGTTTTAACAGAGACTCATTGAATCTCATTCTGTGAAGCCAATTTATGAACGTCAAAGGCTTATTTTAGTTTTAATTGATTATTCATTATGTTAGAGCATCTGCAGCCAGTGTGGCCTTTCTAGGGCAATGAGTGCTGTGACCACAGCAAATTTAGGCAAGGCTGCAGTTAAGGGAGGCCTACCTGTTTTCTTCTATTTTGTGTTTAGCTGCTTCTTAAGGTTACAGGGGATGCAATGTTTAAATTTATTGGGACCCCCAGATATAACTATAATTTGAGCCCAGTAGTGATTGAGTCCATGGACTTGTGTCAGTTGGTGCATTTTAGTCAATGTGAAAGTTAATTTAGAACCTGTGTTGTAGAGGCACAAAAGCCAATCCACCCCTTTTTTAATCTTTATTGTTATTGAGAGGTCCCCCCACCACACACACCAAGTACATGGTCTCTTTCCTAACACATTTCTCTGACTCTCTGTCATCAACTAGGTGTCCTACAGTTCCATTCAATCCTGACACGACCTGGAGTTCGTGCAGACCCCACAGGTTAAGGGCTCAGTCCCCTAAGACTGGCTGCAATTCAGATGGCAGCTGCAAAGGGGGTGCCCAGGCTGCCTACGTATCTCTTGGCCTGACTACAAATTCCGGGGTTTCTATGAGCCTCCTGAGGTTAGATAATTTGCTGGAAAGAGTCACAGAACTGAGGAAATTGTTTAATTACTGTTATCATTTTGTTGTCAAGAGACAGCCAAATGGAAGAGATGCACAGAGCAAGGTGGGCGGAGGGGCAGCATGGAGCTTCCATGCCCTCCGAGGTGCACCACCCTCCCATCACCTCCATGTGTTCGGTTGGGAAGCCTTCCATTCTAAATTGTTTGAATTTAGTTATGTACACACATACATATGTATATATCCATATAGGTATAATTTATTTAGTTCTGTTTTGTTTTTTCCCTCTGTATATTGTGATATTTTTGTTTTAGACTTTCAGCCACCTAAAACCCCACATTTTCGTTCTGTCTCTGGCTGATAAGAGGAAAAGAAGAGAGGGAAAGGGATCCTCCAGGCAGCAGCCCCTCCCTGTGGAGCCCCTGTCTGCAGCATAATAGTCCTTTTCTCCCTCACTCCTTTTTTTTCTCTTAAACGCAAGTTTTTAGAATGATTTATCTCCAGTAAGCTAAAATTTCTCTTTTTTTTCTCCTTTTTTTTTTCTTCAGTCTGCACCCAACTGTTTTATTTTCCTTTGGGTATTTACCCAATAAACTCCTGGTGGGCCCAAAAGTTCTCTGCAGTGAGTGGCAGCCACCCTTTCTAGGGTGTTCCAATCCCTCAGAGGGGCTGGAGTCTACACTGGTGACAGCAATGGTGGCAGCATCCTGAGTTTTCAATTTAGTTACCAGAGGAGGCTCCAGTGAAGAGCGGGTGGCAGCAGCTTAGGAGTAGACCCCGACTCGTTAGTCCTGAGGAGATCAGGGCGCCATCCAAGTCAGTCCTTGGGAGTACTGTGGGCTGAGGCTCAGAGGCTGATTCCTGAGACAGTAAAGGAAAAGTTACTCACCCTACAGACCCCACGACAAAAATAGGAAGCCCAGGCTTGGTTGGACTGTTTGGGGACAGGAGGCAACATGTGCCTCATCCAGGTAATTTGTTGAGCCCGGTGTCTAATTGTCCAGAAAACCTGCCAAATTTACCTGGGGATTAGGTAGAAGGCGTGCTAAGGGGGAGTCTCCCGGCTACCTGCCCCGGGGCCCTGGTAATCCCAAGGATCTTTGTGAAATCCGGTCTCTGATACTCTGAACTCTGCTGAGTGGAGCCTCTGGCAAAGGGAGACAGCCCCTGCCCAGCCACCCCTTAGGGTACCGACTTCTTGACAACATGGCTCCCAGCTCTACCCGACTTGAGAAAGAGCTGCTGGCCTGCTCTTGGGCCCTTGTGGAGACCGAGTGCCTTAGAGGGGACTGCCAAGTTTTCATTGTTGCCAGGTATCCTCAACCTGCATTGATCCTCTCAGATGCTAAAGACAGAGGTGGAAAGGCAAACTGATTTCTTGTAAAAAATGGAAATGGAACATTCCAGAGCAACAAGTCTGGTCCCTCAGATCAGTGCTCTTTATACAATAAGGTTGAGACCACATCCTTAGGGGCCCCTTGTGTCTTGCTTGGTGGCTCACAGGGACAGCATTTGGCTACCTTGAGTTGGCTGCTATCAGCCCCAGTTACAGCCCTGAAAGACGTACAAGGGTAGAAGCCCATCAGCAGACTGGCTAAATTGAAAGCATTGCCCTTGCCCTACACAATACTTTTGAGAACAGGCATGCCCTTTTTTACCTGCTTTGGGGTTCTGTCTAGTAACCTAACTAGTGATTGACAGTGACGAGTATATTAACGACACTGCTCTCTGGAGCTGTGTGCTCTGGAAAGCCTCTGCTGCAGCCTGGCATATTTTTCGTACCCGATGTGGATGCCCATGGGACGATGCATACCCAGAAGAGACTGAATGATCCAATGTGGCTGATCCGGTTTGCATAGCCCAAGTGGACAGCATCACTACCTCCATCCATTATTGGACTGGGTACACTAGTCCTCCCACTAACCCAAGGGAGTCTAAAGATGGTCCTCCATCTATATGCCAAGGAGGCTGAAATGGCCTATCAGGACTGTGGTACAGTTAGCAGTTGATCTCTCTGTCTGAAGGTGAATAAGGACCCATAGGTCTACAGTTGGGCCCTGAGCATTTTTGGCGTATGGAGCACGCTTGTCCTCTACTGCCATCATGTGGCTACTCCTGTCATCTCTCAGCTTTTGCCACTTCGCCCTATGACTGGCACTGACATTCTGTGTGAGTGGTAGATTCTGGCCACACTATAGTAAGAGCACTTGTGTAGCACTAGAGCACAGGAACACTAGCGTAGCACTAAGGACCAAGGTCTGTCACATTTGTGGATATCTGGATCACTTATGGTCACATCCTGCCAGACTATTCACAGCAAAGGAGCCTTGACAGTAGACTAATGAACATGACATTCAAAAGACATTTTGGGGGTTGGCCCTGTGGCCAAGTGGTTAAGTTCGCGCGCTCCGCTGCAGGCAGCCCAGTGTTTCGTTGGTTCGAATCCTGGGCGCGGACATGGTACTGCTTATCAAACCACGCTGAGGCAGCGTCCCATATGCCACAACTAGAAGGACCCCAAACTAAGAATATACAACTATGTACGGGGGGGCGGGGGCTTTGGGGAGAAAAAGGAAAAAATAAAATCTTTGGGGAAAAAAAGGTATTTTGTCCCATTCTTATTCTCACACTGGTGGCATCAAGACATGGAATAAACTTTGAAAGACTTGTAAGGAAAAGATTGCTGGATAGACCATGTTGTCAGCATCCCAGACTACCCGCACAGCCAGGCAGTGTGAGCTGTTCCTCAGAGTGAACATTCTCTTTGAAGTGACCACTTGGAGAGGATTAAGGCAGAAGAGGTAGGGGTTTGAGGAAATGGGCTCTTCATATCCATGATTCCACCCTAAAAACCCGAACCACTGCTCTTTCTCTTTTTTTCCCACAAATGCTACAGTGTGGAAACCTCACTAGTTGCATCATCAGGTGGCATCCTAGGTGACAATGTGAGGAAGATATTGCTTCCACCGCTACCTGGTTTTGGTTGTTGGATATGGAACATCGCACACCATAAAAATTATGGTCCGAAGACGGAATTTGTAAAGCCTGGAGTATTCTTACCCTGGCTCACTTGGGATGAAATAGGCAACATCCTTGAACACGGTAAGTTCTCCTATCATGCCCTAGCCCCATGGTTCCGACCCATCTGGGTGAAAAATCTGGGTGGGGGTGGGTAATTTGTTGGCTAAGGGAGACGTAGCGGTTGGCAGATTAGGACACACAGATCATGTCGTCACGAAGGGAAAGTAGCACACCCAGCACCTGGGGAGAAAACACCTTTTACATTTGGGTCTGTAATTCATTTTCAGTTAATGTTTGTCTGTGAAGCGAGGTCATGGTCGATTTGCATTTATTTCTCATGGATTTCTAGTTGTTCCAGTGTCATTCGATGAAAAGGCTTTCTTTGCATTGAAATTTTTTTCTATTTACAGTAAAATACACACCACATAAACTTTACCATCTGAACCATTTTGAAGTGTCCGGTTCATTAGTACTGAGCACATTCATATCGTTGTGCAACCGTTACCACCATCCATCTCCAGAACTCTTTTCATCTTGCAGACCTGAAACTTAATACCCACTAAATAATAATCTCCCATTCGCACCTCCTTCCAACCCCTGAAAATCACCATTTTACTTTGTGTCTCCATGATTTTTACCACTCTGCATACCTCATATAAGTGGAATCATACAGTCTTTCTCTTTTTGTCACTGGCTTATTTTTCTTAGTATACCGTCCTCGCAGTTCATTCATGTTGTAGCATACGTCAGAATTTTCTTTCTTTTAAAGACTGAAGAATGTTCCGTTGTATGCATGTATCACATTTTGCTTATCCATTCATCTGTCGATGAACATTTAGGTTCGTTCCAAATTTTAGCTATCATGAATAATACTTCTATGAACAATGGTGTACAAACATCTCTTAGAGATCTTACTTTCAATTCTTTTGAGTGTATACCTAGAGGAGGAATTGCTGGATCACATGGTCCTTCCAGCTTTGATTTTTGGAGGAAACGCCATACTGTTTTCTAGTGGGGCTGTACCATTCAGTTTCCTGCCAAGAATGTATAGGGTTCTGATTTTTCCACACCCTCACCAACACTTGTCATTTTCTGTTTTTTTTTTTTTTTGTGCAGTAGTCATCCTAATGGTTGTGAAGTCCTAAATCATTGTGTTTTTTTTTAAAGATTTTATTTTTTCCTTTTTCTCCTCAAAGCTCCCCCCCCCGTACATAGTTGTATATTCTTCGTTGTGGGTCCTTCTAGTTGTGGCATGTGGGACGCTGCCTCAGCGTGGTTTGATGAGCAGTGCCATGTCTGCGCCCAGGATTCGAACCAACGAAACACTGGGCCGCCTGCAGCGAAGTGTGCGAACTTAACCACTCGGCCACGGGGCCAGCCCCTAAATCATTGTGGTTTTGATTTGCATTTCCCTAACAAATAGTGACACCAAATATTTTTTGTGTGCTTATTGGCCATTTGTATATTTTCTCTGGAGAAATGTCTAATCAAGTCTTTGCCTATTTTCATACTGTGGTGTTCTTTTTTTGTTATGAGTTTTAGGTGTTCTCTAAATATTCTGGGTATTACTTCCTTATCAGATACACGATTTGTAAACATTTTCTTCCTATTCTGTGGGTTGCCTTTTTCCTTATCGATAGTGTCTTTTTTTTGGGGGGGGGGGGAAGATCAGCCCTGAGCTAACTGCTGCCAATCCTCCTCTTTTTGGTGAGGAAGACTGGTCCTGAGCTAACATCCGTGCCCATCTTCCTCTGCTTTATATGTGGGATGCCTACCACAGCATGGTGTGCCAAGCAGTGCCATGTCCACACCCTGATCCGAACCGGCGAACCCCAGGCCTCCAAGAAGTGGAACATGCAAACTTAATCACTGTGCCACAGGGCCGGCCCCAGATAGTGTCTTTTGATATACAAAAGTTTTTAGATTTCATGAAGTCCAGTTTGCCAAATTTTTTCTTTTGTTGTCTGTTCCTTTGGTGTCATATCCAAGAAATTACTGTCAAATCCAACATCGTGCAGTTTTTTCTCTATTTTTTCTTCTAAGTGTTTATAGTTTTAGCTCACACGTTTGGGTCTTTGATCCCTTTTGATTTGATTTTTGTCGATGGTGCTAGGGAAGAGTCCAACTTCATTTTTTTGCATGGCTATATCTGGTTTTCCCAGCAGCATTTGCTAAAGTATGGCTCTTTCCCAGTGAATTGTCTTGGCATCCCTGTCAAAAATCATTTGACCATATATAAGAAGGTTTATTTCTGGGCTCTACACTCTAATCCATTGGTCTCGTGTCTGTTTTTCTTCCAGCATCACACACTTTTGATTACTGCAGCTTTGCAGTAAGTTTTGAAATCAGGAAGTGTGAGTCCTCCAGCTTTGCTCTTCTTTTGTTTAAGCTATTCAGGGTCCCCTGAGATTCCAAATGAAGTTTGGGATGAGCTTTTGTATTGCTGCAAAAAACGCCATTGATATTATGATAAGGATTGCGCTGAATCTGTAGATCACTTTGGATAGTATCAACATCTTAAAAATATTAAGTGCTTCCATCCATGAACGTGGAACGCTTTTGCATTTATTTAGACTTTCTTTAATTTCTTTCAACAATGTTTTGTAGTTTTCATTCTATAAGTTTTTCATCTCAGGTACGTTAATTCCTATGTGTTTTATTCTTTTGCAAGCAATTGTGGATGGAATTTTTTCCTTAATTTTCTCAAATTGATCATCGTTGACAGAAAAGCAACTGATTTTTGAGTTTTGACTTTGTAATCTGCTACCTTACTGAATTTGTTAACTAGCTCCAACAGTTTGAGTGTAGATGTGTGTGGCTGTGTGTATAATCTTTAGGGTTTTCTATATATAAGATCATATCAGCATATAGAGAAAATTTTACTTCTTCTTTTCCAATTTGGTGCCTTTTATTTTTTTTCCTTCCTAATTGCTCTCAATAGAACCTCCAGTACAATGTTGAATAGAGTGGTGAAACTGGGCGTCTTTGCCTTCTTCCCGATCTTAGGGGAAAATTATTGATCTTTCACCATTAGGTTTGATGTTCACTGTGAGATTTTCATAGATGGTGTTTATCATGTTGAGATAGTTTCCTTATCTTCCTAAGTTGGTTGAGTGTTTTTTATCATCAAAGTGTATTGACTTTGGTCAAATACTTTTTTTATCATCAATTCAGATGACCCTGTGGTTTTCTTTTCCTTCAATTCTGTTAAGGTGGTGTATTATATTGATAAATTTTCATTTGCTGAACCACAGGATCCTAGCATAGAATCCCTTTACTATGCACTGAATTTGGTCTACTAATATTTGGTTGAGGATTTTTGTATCAATGTTTATAAGGAATGTTGCTTTATAATTTTCTTTTCTCATAGTGTCTTTGGCTTTGGTGTCAGGGCATCGTAGACCTCACAGAATGAGCTGGGAAGTATTCTCTGATTTTCAGTACTCTTGGAAAAGTTTGAAAGGATTGGTGTTAATCTCTCTTTAAATGTTTGGTAGAATTCACCAGCGAAGACATCAGATCCTGGGCGTTTTCTTTGTCAAGATAGTTTTGATTACTAATTTAACCTCCTTACTGGTTAGAGGTCTAGTCGGAATTTCTGTTTCTTTATGATTCAGTCTCGGTAGGTTTTGTGTTTCTGAAAGCGTTTGTCCATTTCATCTAGGTTATACAGTTGGTACAGTTGTTCACAGTGCTCTCTATAGTCCTTTTTCTTTCTGCAGAATTGGTAGTAATATCCCACTGAAGTTTCTGATTTGTAGTACTTAGAGTTTTCTGTCTTTTGTTTTTAGCCCTTCTAGCTAAAATTTGGTCAATTTTGTTGATCTTTTCAAAGAACCAACTTTTGAGTTCATTGTTTTATGTATTTTCCTATCCTCTGTTTCATTTCTCTCTACTGTAGTGTTTATTATTTCCTTCCTTTTGCTAGCTTTGGGTTTATTTTGTTCTTCTTTTTCTGCTTCGTGAAGTTGTTAGGCTAGATTCTTCATTCGAGATCTTTCTTCTTCTTTAATGTAAGTATTTATAGCTATAAATTTTCCTCTTAGCACTGCTTTCACAATGTCCCATAAGTTTTGGTGTGTTGTGTTTTCATTTCATTCATCTGTAAGTATTTTCTAACTTCCCTTACAATTTCTTTAATCCATTGGTATTTTAAGAATGTGTTGCTTAAGTTCCACAAATTTGTGATTTTTCCAGTTTTTATTTTGTTTTTGATTTCTAAGTTCATTCTATTGTGGTCAAAGAGAACATACTGTTTAATATCATCTTTTAAAATCTATTGAGACCTAATCTGTGGCCTAACATATGATCTATCCTGGAGAATGTCCCGTGTTTACCAGAGAAGAATGTTGTCGGGTAGAGTGTTCTGTATATGTCTACTATATTTAGTTGGTTTATCTTGTTGTTCGAGTCCTCTGTTGCCTTACTTATCTTCTTTCTGGTTTTTCTATCCACTATTGAGGGTGGAGCATTGAAATCTCCAACTATTATTGTAGAACTATTTATTTCTCCCTTCAGTTATGTCAATTTTTTCTTCGTAGGTTTTGATGGTCTGGACTTAGGTGCATAAATGTTTATAATTTTTACAACTTGCTGTATTGCAGCTTGTTTTAATAAATATTGTTGTTCATAATAAATAATGTCTAGTAACCTTTTTTGATTTAAAGTTTACTTTGTCTATTTGCATGGAGTATCTTTTCCATCTTTTCACTTTTTGACCTTTTTGTGTCTTTAGATATGAAGTGAGTATCTGTAGACAGCATAGAGTTGGGTCTTATTTGTTTATCCATTCTCCCAATCTCTGTCTTTCCAATGGAGACTTTAATCCTTACATTGAAAGTAATTACTCTTGTCATTTTGCTATTTGTTTTCTATATGCCTTATAGCTTTCTTATCCCTCCTTTCCCGCATTACTCTCTTCTTTTGTGTTTAGTTAATTTTTGTAAGTGAAATATACTGATTCTCTTCTCATTTCCTTTTGTGAATATCCTATAGCAATTTTCTTCGTGGTTACCATGGGGATTACATTAAACATCCTAAAGTTATAACAATCTAGTTGGAATTTACACTACCGTAACTTCAATAACATGAGAGTATTCTAATCCTACAATTCACTTTTGAACGCTTTCACATGTTGATATTGTAAAATTATGTTTTTATACATTATGTATCCAGAAACATAAACTAATCATTAGGTTTTTTTTAATGCATTAGTCTCTTAAATGATGTTGAAAACAAAATGTGGTTACAAATCAAAGTGAAAATAATACTATCTTTTAGATTAATAATTGTTTTTGTTTGAATTTGTGAGTCTCTTAAATCATGAAGAAAAACAGAAGTGGGTTTATAAACTTATTACAATCTTGCTGGCTTTTATAATTGTTCATGTATCTACCTTAACAGATCTTTATTTCTTCACATAGCTTGAAGTCTGTCTAGTGTCCTTCATTTCTACTTGCAGATTTCCTTTTACATTTCTTTCATGGCTAATCTGGGGGTAATGAAATCTCTCAGGTTTTGTTTGCCTAAGTAAGTCTTAATTTCTCTCTCACGTTTGAAAGACAGTTTTGCTGAATATAGGATTCTGAGATGACAGTTTTTTAAAATCTTTTACCACTTTGAGTATATCAACTTACTGCCTCTGGCTCCCAACATTTCTGATGAGAAATCTGTTGATAATCTTATTGAGGACCCCTTGCATGTGACAAATTGCTTCTCTTACTGCTTTCAAGATTCCTTTTCTTTGACTCTCAACAATTTGATTATAATGTGTCTAAGTGTAGGTCTATGAATTCATTCTACTTGGCCTTAGTTGAGCTTATTGGATGTTTGTATGCACGTCATTCTTCAAATCTGGGAACTTTTCAACCACTATTTCTTTAAATAATCTCTCTTTCTCCTTCTCTCTCTTCTTCTTCTGGGACTTCACAATGCATATATTGGTCCACTTGTTGGTCCCACAGGACACTTAGGCTATGTTCACTTTTCTCCAATCATTTTTCTTTCTCTTCCTCAGATTTGATAATTTTAATTGTCCTGTCTTCAAGTTTGCTGATTCTGTCTTCCAGATACTCAAATCTGCCTTGATTTCTTCTAGCGAATTTTTCATTTCAGTTATATTTTTAAGCTCTAGAATTGTTTCTGTTTCTTTTTAGGTTTTCTACTGATATTTTGACGTTGCCATTTTATTCATATATTGTTTTCTTGACTTTCTCAACTACTTCCTTTACTTCTTTAAGCATCTTTAAGACAGTTGTTTTAAAGTCTTTGTCTAGTATGTCTGCCATCTCATCTTTCTAAGGCACAGTTTTTGTTGCCTAATTTTTTTTCCTTTGAATGGGAGACAATTCCTGTTTCTTCATATATTTTCTTGTTGTTGTTATTCTTGATAAAAGTTGGACATTTTAATCAAAGAATGTGGTAATTCTGGAATTTAGATTCTCCTCATTCCTCAAGGTTTGCTGTTTTTTATTCTTCTTCCCTTTTTTGAATATTGTAGACTGTCTTCATGCCATGCATTAAACTGAGGTGTAAATCTAGGGCCTTCTTAGTGTTTTCTGAGCCTACATCCTTACCTGGGTATACCAATGACTTTGCAATTTCCCCTCACATGTGCTGTTGCTCTTGAATGTCCTAGTCTTTAATATCTGGCACCTCTGTGATTAGAAGCAGCATTTTGTCTTCAAAACATACATCCCTGATATTTGGGGGACAGAATCCATATTTCCCACTCTGGCTCCCACACACTGCCTATGAACTGGTCCATGAACATGTGCAGAGCTATGTGCCATAGGACTTGGGTATGGGATCAGTAGCCATTGTCAAGAGCTGAAATTGACTGCAATTAATCATAATTTACTGTCCAACTCATCCACAAGAATTTGCTAGACTTCCATAGACTCTAGAGTTTCAAAATAGTTATATCAGACAGATTCTGCCATTGCAATTGTTGTCTAGGTGGAAAGCTAGATCTTGGTGCTTCCTAATCTGCCATCTTCCATTTCTTTCCATTTTGAATTGAGTGGAGATATTCCTTGAAAATATCTCATGGCTAAGTTAGCCAACGTACATTTGAATCCTCCAGTGACAAGGAGTTCACATGTCACAGAGAAACTTGACCTTTTATTTATTGAAAGCCTACTGTAGGCAAGTGATATTGGCTTCTGTTTATTGAGACTTACTCTATGCCTGACATCATGCTGACCATCACATCCACCCAATGAGGCAGATGCAATCCCTTCTCGATTTTTCAGAGAAGGAAACAAGACTTAGGGACTTTGTGTTGCTTGCTTAAGGTAGAATCACATTTAAAATGAGCTTCTGAATCCAGCATCAGCCCTTATTGCCTCTAAAGCATGGTAAAGAATCAAAGGAACCTAAGACATGGGTCTTATGCACAAAGGTTAGAGATCTTGTTAGGGGACAGAACTATGAAATAAATGCTTGTTTAGGGAGGAAAGAGAAGTGGTGGAACATCTGTTATGACCTAGGGGAATGTGGCAGCTGTTCAGGAAAGGGACAAGAAGGTAGAGGAGCCCCTGCACAAGAAGAAAGATGGGAATGGAGACAGACATTTTGAACTCATGGAAAGTTTTGAGTTTGGTGGTAAACCCTGTAAATTTGGTGATTAGCTCTGTAAAACACTCCCATGACAATGCTTTCAGGACAGCTTCCACCTCATTCTTCTGGGACAGTAGTTACACAGGCGCAGATGGCTTTGCCAACAATCTGTAATTTGCGATGAAGCTTAGTCACATCTCCTGGATAAATCCTATTTTCTACATGGATCAAGACCTTTCCCTTTAGAGTGATTTGAAATACTACTTGATGGTACATCGTGCTCATCTGGAAGGCTTGTTAAATATACATTTGTGTGCCTCACTTTCAGAGACTCTGATTCAGTACGTCTAGGTTGGGACTTGGTAATTAGCATTTCTAAAGCTGCCCAAGTCATGCAGGTGCTTCTGGTCCTCAGGGAACACTTTAAGTAGCACTGATTTAAGTTGCATTTTATCATGTAAGAAATACCAGGCAGTTATATGGTAGTTTTCCTTAGTGCTTTCTCTTGAGTATTGCTCTAGTGAATTTGAAGTTGGGTAGAGATCAGTCTGTGCCCAAACCCATGCAAGCCCATGATGTTTATGTATTAAAAGCCACAAGCTGTAGAATTGGGCTGACCTGATTCCTCTTCTGGCCTGAACTCTCCCAAGCTGTTGGATATAGCACAACTCACCCCTCTTAGCGAGAAGACCTTAGTCCATAACTGAGAGTAAAACTACTTACCTCATAGGGATGTGATGAGAATTATATGAGGGGACAAGTGAAAGGTGCAGAGCCTTCATAAGAAACAGATTTGATAAGTTTGTCATAGTAGATGTTGATGTATATATATTTTTTAGAAACTCAACTCTGGCAAAACTCCCCTGTTCCCACCTCCCTACAGTCTTCTGTGTTGTCTCACAACCTCGTCAAAGGTGTCATCTTGGTTCCCATTATTCCCTGAGCTCTTAGGAGGTCAGATATAGTCTGATAGATCATGGTAGATCATAGATAAAGATGTGTTAAGAGAATGAAATACATATACAGTCTGTATTAGTTGTTCTTAACATAGATTACAGGTGAAAATTACCTGGGAATTAAATGAAAATACTACTACCTGGGATACAGGCCAGTGGTTCTGATTTGATTAATCTAGGGCAGTGTTTCTTGACCTTGGTGTACACTAGAATACCTACAGAAATTTAAGAATCCACGTACACAAGTCACATCTTTACCAATTACATCAGAATCTCTGGGGAATCTTGTAATAATCTCTGGGGATAGGATCCAAGTATCAGTATTTTTAAAAAGTTCTTGGTGAGTTGATTGTGGAGTAGGAGCTGGGCATCTCTTGAAAATAGAGAGACAATTTATGTACACAGCAGAGGAGTGCTGACATGTTCTTCAAGACAAATACTGAATTAGGAGGGGAGCAAGTCACTATTTTGCATGTGCTTAATAAAACCGTGTTTTCTGTCCTTTCTTTGTTGATTTAATTTACTTCCCATGTTTAGCATTACTCTTTCAAGTTCACTTCTCCATCTTTTTGGCTACTGTATTGCTATTGGGTGATTGGAGTGGATTGAATACTGGCCCCAAAACTTCATGTACACCTGGAACTTGTGAATGTGACCTTATTTGGAAATCAAGACTTTGCAAATATAATCAAGCTAAGAAGAGGTCCTAGTGGATGAGGATGGAAAATTGTTCAGTATTGGTGACACCCTAAGAAGAGGGAAATTTGGACACAGACACACAGGGGATGACTCCGTGGGATGACGGAAGCCGGGATTGGAGAGATGCTCTCCAAGCTAAGGAGTGCCAAGGATTGCCAGCAGCCACCAGAGCTAGCTGACAGGCCTCCATTGTTTGTTTGGCCAAAAACAATTTGGGAGGTGGATTGGGGAAGGAGGTGGATAGATGGACGGCCAGTGAGATGTGCTGGACTCTAGTTATTTCAGCTGACACTGCTGTGATTGTGAGTTACCCCAAAAGCCAGTGCTTCCCTTCTCATGCTATCAAGGAGAATCAATTATTAAGTGACACACAGACACACACACACACACACACACACACACACACACACACGCTGGCTCCTCCACTTCACATCAAGAAAGTCCTCAGAAAACATGGAGTTCCAACTTGGATAGAAGCTAATGTAAACTTTGTGTTGTCTTTTAAAAAAAATTTAATGGTGTTTTTAAAACATTCCCTAGGGATATGACTGCCATGGGAAGCTGAGGTGGAATATAAGTTTTAGCTTCTGAAATTTCTCTTTGTAAGAATATACAAAGGGATATATACGTGGAAGTACTTATATGTTCTGTTCGCATTATGCCATGACCCAAAGCCAAAGATCTCAAATGTCTCTCTTCTCTCATCAAGTGAAAAAAATCATGAGCTTCAAAAGCAGAAAGGACTTGGGGACCTCCTGACCTCGGTTTCTCACTTACAGGCTCTGTCACTTCAGACTTCCTAACCATGACAAGTTGCTCAGCTTCTCTGAGTCTCAGTTTCCTTATCTAGAAAATGAGGGTTTTAACACCTATCAGACGAGGGTGTTGGGGGATTGAATTAGAGAATGGGGCAGAGTAACTAGCACATCCCAGGTGGTCAATATGTTGGTTTCCATTGCCTTCTTGTACTAAGAAAAAAACCTATCACATTTAAAGAGTTCACAAAAGGAATTTTTGACTCCCCCTTGACAACCAGTCTTGTGCTGTGGACTTTAGACGGTCACTAGTGTCGAACATCTACTATGGAAAGCGTGGGGCACCAGGTACTTTATATTTCTCAGCCAATGTCAGTCTAACAACCTTTAAAGATGGTGTCATTATCCCCATTGTCAAGATGAGTCCCTGAACTCAGATGGGTTACAGAATTGAGCCAGAGGCCTTGGTTGGAAAGCAGAAGAGGCCAACATCTGGCCCAGGTCCAGTGGACTCTGTCATGTTGGAATAAACCTCCTCCCAGCTCTGCCTGTGGCCAAAGGCCATGAGTGAGCAGAAGATCCATCAGCTTCCTGGGCTGGAGGGGATCTTAAGAGGGTCATGCGTCTGGTATAGTCGGTTCTCCAGTGTTTGCATCATCCAGACCAGACCAGAGTTATTAGGCAATGACTCCTGGAAGTGTTTACCAGTCTTTTCCTATCTCAGCACTACGTGAATTGAGATGTCTGATTGGGAGAGGGGAGTCACAGGGCTGACAATCCGTGTGGACCTTAAGGGAAAATGACCTTCCTGAGGTGTGTAGGAGGAAGTTGGGGAGGGTCCGGGATGTTGGTTCAGTTTCCTTGGGAATGGGGGTAAGGTGCACAGGTGTGGCCCTGGGCCCTGTCCTACAAGGACACTGCAGTCTTTGATGTTTCTCAACACACCAAGCAGGATCCAGTCATTGGAATAGAAGCACCACACAGAGTGGGATTTTTTTTTCTTTTTTGTTTGCTGTTATTTCCTGACTCCAGAACATTGTCTGGCACATAGTAGGAGCTTATAGTAGGTAAGAAATAAACAAGTTAATTAACTTCAGACGATTTGCACTGACTGTTCACTCTATTTGGAACATCCTTACCCGAGACAGTCACCTGGCTTAATTCCTCACTTCGTTTAGGTTTAGGCTCAAAAGTCACCTCCACAGAGAGGCCTCCCCTGACCATCTCATCTAAGACTGGTTACCCTCCATCACTTCTACCCCCTTCCCCTCCTTTACTCTTCCTCTCTATCCCTTGTTTACTTGTGGGTTTATCGTCACCTTGCTCACTGGTATTTCCATGGGGCAGAGCACCCGTCCTCTGTGTACCGCTGTATTTCCAGCCCCTAGAACAGAGTCTGGCAGAGTCAGTGCCCAATATTATGTGTTGAATGAAGGGGTGAATGAATGCGTGCATACTCCGTGGGAAGAGCTTAGCACAGTGCCTGAAGCATAACAAGTCAGAGACAAATGTCAGTGTTGATGATGTTGGTGATGACATCCGAATGTCACTCTGAGCTTCTCACCCTCTGGATTGGCCACTGGCGACTCTCCATGTAGGTCCTGGCAGGTTGATGAGTGTAAGATGCCACTCTACCACCCCATCTGCCATTCCTCCCTGCCATCGACAGAGACTCTAAATGACAGTGCTTTTACCAACTCCCGATCCTCACTTTGTGCTCCTTATGGAATTGTGACAAGGCTTTGGGGGCACATCATCCTCTCCCTAACTCTTGACTTAAATCATTTTCAGATCCTTTGTATACTAGTGTGGAAATGACTAATAGAGGTGTCATCTTGGATTCCCACCCTTGCCAGCCGTATGTCAGCTCCCATTTTCTAGGATTTTCTCATCTCTTTGCTTCCGTGCATGATATCACCTGCCTAAAGTGCCCCAATTCTGCCCCATTTCCTACCTAGAGATGTTCTCTCCAAAGTCCATCTCCAGATCCACCTCCTTGAAGAAGTTCAACAGGAGATCTTCCAGCGGTTTCTGCCTCCTCTCTCTGCTTTTCCATGCTGCCTTTTTCCCCTTCCATTAGAGTCTTCATCACAGGCACTCTACTTACCCCAGCTCCTCCCCCACAGGCCAGACATGAGCTCCTCAAGGTCAGGAGTCCCGCTTATGGTGAGTGGTAATGGGCTCTGACTTGAGTGAGTGGAGGGCATTCCTCCTGCCTTAGGACTTGGCTTACAGAACACCTGGCTTCAATTCCTGGCTCCCCTCTTATCATCTGTGAGACCCTGACAAGTGTCTTTATCACCCCATGCCCCAGGGGTCCCACTTGAAATCAGGGGTCCTAATTATTACAGTTCAGTAAGCATCAAACACCACAGTCCAGTGGACAAAAACTGAAAGAAAGGGATGCTGGAACGGGTCCCCTTTGGGGATGATTTAAGATGGGTGGGGAATAGGAAGTCATTCCTAAGGAATGTTTTCCACCAAAATATGGTACCTGCTTATGAATTCTTTTGGAACCATATCCAGAGAAACCAAATAATGCTGAACATATTTTTGAAGAAAAGCTTTAATATCTATTAATTCGGGAAAAAGTGCGTCGCACTGAAATTATCACTCTGGCTTGTTCAGCCCAAAGACTGGTCCTCAATGCTCATATACACACAGCATTGTGGGCCGTGAAAACATACACTGAGGTAAACAGCCTCTGAAGATCACATTCAAGGGAGGGAATACATAGCAATTTCCAAACACAAACACAGAATTACAAACCTTGTTTAAAAATCAGCTGCACTCCCACAGCACAAATGTTCCTACCTATCTCATGCTTCACAGCATGCAGAAGGACCAATGGCATGGCATCTCCTAACTGGCTCCAATGGCCTTTGCCTCATTACAATTGTTGGTCCTGTATCACGGTGCCAAAGATTTCTCAGAAGGCGCTCCCTGAGTCGTCATAGTCATTGAGGGTACTCTGCTGCACTATCTTCTGGCCCATATCGTGAGGTGACTGGTAGATTATCGTCTGCTTGATTTTGACGCCTGAGTCATCATTATAGTTGGGTTTGGGGGTGGTAACCTCATTGTAGAATGACTCCGTGGGGGTGGTCTCTTCGATCTGGGGCTGCTGTGTAGTGGTGGTCTCTTCCACTTTGACCTGTTCAGTGGGCGTGGTCTCTTCCATCACGATGGGCACTGTGGTGGTGGTCTGTTCCAACTTGGGTTGCACTGTAGTGGTGATCTCTTCCACTTTGACCTGCTCAGTGGGGGTGGTCTCTTCCGGCACGATGGGCACTGCGGCTGCAGTCTGTTGGATCTGGGGCTGCTGTGGAGTGGTGGTCTCTTCCACGGTTACCTGCTCAGTGGGGGTGGTCTCTTCCGGCACGATGGGCACTGTGGTGGTGGTCTGCTCAGTCTTGGGCTGCTGTGTAGTGGTGGTGTCTTCCACTTTTACTTCCTCAGTGGGGGTGGTCTCTTCAGTCACGGTAGGCACTGTGGTGGTGGTCTGCTCAGTCTTGGGCTGCTGTGTAGTGGTGGTCTCTTCCACGGTTACCTGCTCAGTGGGAGTGGTCTCTTCCGGCACGATGGGCACTGCGGCTGCGGTCTGTTGGATCTGGGGCTGCTGTGGAGTGGTGGTCTCTTCCACGGTTACCTGCTCAGTGGGGGTGGTCTCTTCCGGCACGATGGGCACTGTGGTGGTGGTCTGCTCAGTCTTGGGCTGCTGTGTAGTGGTGGTGTCTTCCACTTTTACTTCCTCAGTGGGGGTGGTCTCTTCAGTCACGGTGGGCACTGTGGTGGTGGTCTGTTCAGTCTTGGGCTGCTGGGTAGTGGTTGTCTTTTTCCCTTTTATCTGCTCCTTGGGAGTGGTCTGTTGAATCACGATGGGCACTGTTGGGGTGGTCTCTGTGACTTCAACCGCCTCTGTAGGGACGGGTGCAATGGTCTGGATCCCTGGCCCTGGATAGAACGGTATGACTTCTGTCGTACCTGTTGTGGGGGCCTCATGGATTATGATATGCCACCAGGGGGTGATGTCCTTATCACACTGGCTGAGATCATCGATCAGAGTGGAGTACACCAGCTTGAAATTTGATTCTGGAAACCTCCTACTGCAGACCCTGCTTCTCAGGACCACATTGGCGTCCTCACAGAGGTTCCTCTGGCAACTTAAATGATAAGCAATTTGTTTCCAGTAGATAATATCACTTTTACAACCCTCTATGCAGGAAGTTGGGTTGCCGGTAAAGACACAGGAAAAGTCGTGGTCCATTCGGGAGCACATGGCCTTAATGGCGGTGCCCTCTGCGTGCTCTATCATAGTCACAGTACATGAAGCTTGGTCTGGAGTGACAATCTCACCATTGACCATGGGCTTTTGTTGACTGGGTCTCTGCACAATTTGGGGCTTACCCAGAGGGATCCAATGATTTTTGGTTGCTCTACTGCCTTGCCCCTTCCATGACGTCGGTGCGCCCACCGCCAAGAGCACCTGAGCGGCCAGAAGGAGGAAGGGCAGCAGGGTGAGGCTGTGGATTCTCATGGCTTCAGCTTGGAGGAACCTGTTTGACAAAAGGTGAATGAGTCAGTGCAGAGCTGCAGTTCAGCAGTACAGGGCTGCAGACTGACCCTCCCTCCCCGAGCACACAGGACTGCATGCCAGCAGTGAGACTAAGCATCCTTCTGGCTCCTGGATCACTAGACAAGCAGCCCAGCCATTCATGTTTCTGCTTGACTTGAGTCTTGAATGTGCAGAACCTCCTGTTCTTCATTCATTCCTTTGTCACTCTCTGAGCCTCCTTAACTCTCACTCCCTCATTCACTCTCTCATTTAAAGTTGCATTTGCTCACTTACTCCTTCAGTCACTCTTCAACAAGCATTTAGGGGACACCTACTATATACCTTGCACTAGAGTAGGTGTGGAATTTATCAAGGTGAATAAGAAAGTTAAGCATCTTAAAAACTTAGAGACAACTCTTTGAGGAATTTAAACAGCATTAACCAGGAGTCAGTCCCAACTGTGTCTCCAATGAGACCTTGGGCAAGTCACTCTCCCCCTCTATGTCTTAGTGCCTTTACTGGACACTGAGGTGTGGGAAACAATTACTGCAAACTCTCCTCCAGCTGTAATGTGCTAGATTCCTAACTCACGATTATGCATGAATTCAGAGCAGTCCACAAGGAGAAAGGACGTGGTAAGTGACATGAAAGGTGATGTCTAACCCCAGGTTAAACCTGCATGGGGTGGGACTCTCTGAGATGCGTGGGTTTGTGAGGGGGCATTTGGGATGCAGTAAGAATCTAAGGAAAAGCACGAGGGAGGGGAGGTCATTCAGGTTGACTGGGCAAACAGAACCAGGGGGATGGGGTGCATTTCCACCAGTCATTTTGACCGCAGGGTTGAAGGGGAGGATCGTGTGTAATTGATTTCTGAAGCCCTGCTGTGGCACTGTGCTGGGCATATGGAAACCCTCAAGCAGTGCTTTTAAAAATATATCATCGAATAAATAGGGGCCGGCCCAGTGGTGCAGTGGTTAAGTTCGCACGTTCCACTTTGGCTGCCTGGGGTTCACTGGTTCGGATCCTGGGTGGGGACATGGCACCACTTGGCAGCCATGCTGTGGCAGGCGTCCCACATAAAAAGTAGAGGAAGATGGACACTGATGTTAGTTCAGGGCCAGTCTTCTTCAGCAAAAAGAGGAGGATTAGCAGCAGATGTTAGCTCAGGGCTAATCTCCCCACTCCCCCCCCAAAAATCATCAAATACGTAAGCTGACCTCAAATGCTACACTAAACTGCATGGATTTCATCACATGTGTGATAAAAAGAAACATGCTTGAAAGGAGAAGAGAAATAGGATTTCCATTCGACCCCTACTATGTGCCGTGTCCTCTACCAGCATTTGAGTCTCACCTTGTTTAATCCAGTCAAGAGCCTGCCTGGTAGATGATAATAAACCACCCCCAGGTAACGGATGTGACAGCTAAGGCTCAGACCAGTGAATAAATGGCTCGAAGTCCCATAGTGGGCAAGTGATCAAGATGAGACAGGTAGACAAAACTTATTTCTCTGTCCCTCTAGACCAACCCTTATTGACAGATTTGTGTCTTTATCTTTACTCTACTTTTCAGAAAATATTGGCAACAAATGAGCAAACTATGAACTACTTAGGGTTTAGTCTGATGTAGTTCATGATAAGATGATTCCTATTATAAGGCTCCATATTAAAAGAAAATACAGAATTTTGTCTGCAGACCACACGGCTCAGAAAATGGTCTGGATGTCATTTCCACCCTGGGAATATGGGCTCCCATTAGGATGGAGAAAAGGAAGACAGTCACAGGCGGGTGGGCTCCTTAAGTGAAGGGTGGGACAAAGGTTGGGTATACAAGACAGAGACCCACTCATTCCTCAGGGCATTAAGACTCAGCTTCCACATGTCGCTGGTGGGATCCAGACCCCAGGAGCCTGAGGTCCCTGGGGGAGCTAGAGGAAGGGTGGAATGAAGGTCTCAGGAGAGCCAGGCTCTTACCTTGTTCAGAGTGTGCAGATCCAGTGCAATCCCAGATGCCAGAGGAAGCCTGCAGGCTGGCAGCTGTCTCGTCTGCAGTGAGAGGCAGGGGAGGCCCTTTTTATAGGAGCCCAGGCAGACAGGGTTTTACAACACACATGCCTGCGCAGCTTTGTCGCATTCCTCTCAGCCTCACCCCTTTTGGAGGGAGCCAGTTCCTGCAGGAAAATGGTTGATGTAATCCTGGGGGGAGGGGGTTACATGTGGGACATTAGACTTGCTTCTCCAAGGCCTTCCTTTTCCCCCAGTGGCCTTGTTAGGAGGACCACTGAGCCTTGCCAAGACCCTCCCTGGTGGGATGAGGACCCCAGCCGCAATATCTGTGGGGAGTAACAATAACTAACATAAAAAGCAATCATATCTGCCAAACAGTGTGCTCAGGCCCTGTTTCCTGAAGCTCTCCCTAATTCTCCTCACATCCACTCCGTGATATGGGGAGCTCTGATTCACCCTTTTCACAGATGGAAAATGGGAACTGGGAGATGCTCAGGGCTTGTCCAAGGCACGGGGCTGGCAAGACGAGGAGCCCCGGGTTTCAACCTGGGCCTCCCTGCATCCACCTTCTGCCCTCCTCCTACCTGCCACTCTCAAGACACGTGGGGTAAATGAGTGACTGACTCTGGGCAGGCCATCTCTGTGTCCGTGTCCCTGTTGTCACTGAGGCCCTGAAGTTCCTGTATGGGCAGAGGCATCCTGGGGCCCTGAGAGGCTGGTGAGTAGGGATTCCTGATCTGGGGATTTCTGATGATGATGCTCGCCTTCAGATCACAAGCGGAGACCTCACTCTGGTCAACCATCTCTAGGCAGAGTCTGGTACCAGAATGAGCTTGTGGAAGGCTGGACACACCATTGGTTTAGCTGTGTGACCTTAACCTCTCTGAACCTCCACTTGTTCATCTACAGATTGCTGACAATAACAGAACACCCTTAGGGTTTCATACTAAATTATTGATGAGGCTGAGCTATTAACCTGAAGTTAAACAGCACAGATTTGGTTGCTAATGGGGTCTCAAGTTGTATTCTTTACAACGGTTACATTTTGTTTTCTTGTTATGCATGTAGAAGGAGACTCCTTTGCACAAAGAACACGTGGACCTCACTACATATTGTCACTTCGCTATTCGTGAATATCGGGGCATAAGAAATTGTTCGCTTTCTTTTTAAGTGGGCTATAGGAAAACAGTGACATAGGGCTGAAGAGAAATGGCACGTGACCATTGCTATTAGGACAGAGCAGCAGAGAGCGATGGAGACTCTGGCAAAACAAGGAATCCTGCCTTTCTATAGTCGACAACTGCACTAACTTACTGACAACATGTGAGCATGGTTCTCAGGTTTGTCAGGTTTTCTGAACTTTAAGAAATGCCCCATATTGCAGATGCATGTTTATGAAATTGCTTTGGCATCTAATTCAAATTTTTAAAAACATCAACCATATGCAGACCAAAGGTCATAACTGTGGTTTTATTCTAATCACGATTCACCTCTTTGAGAATTCCAAGGTCCCAGAGCTGTGGATGTTGACCGGTTCACTTGGTGTTTTAAAGGGTCTTTGCATGAATTCCACTGGAGGAGGCCATTTCCTTAAACTCCAAGCCTCTTTAAACCTGCCCAGTTAAAGACCAGCCCGATTGTCCTGACCTCCAGCCCACAGAAGCTGTGACCTCCACTCACAGGTGCTCACAGTGAGGTATTTGGGGGACTATTTGGACACTGGCAAGATAAAGCTGCATGATCCTCAGGGAGATGGAGATGAAGGTGGACTCTGAAAACAGGAGAAGCTCATCTTGATCCTCAGGAGGCAGCCAGATTCTTTCTGGAGGAAGGACGACATCCTCCAGAACACAAAGCAAATTTAGAAGGAAACAGGTGGACTCCAGGATCTTTTCTGAGAAGTGTCTCTAAGCTTTGCAGGTAACGTGGAACTGCCCCCACTGGCTTCCCCTGGCCCTTCAGCCTTCCTGTGCTCCCATCCCCACTTCTGCCTCGATCTTTCTATTCCAAACAGGGGGCACACTATTAGACCAGGCTGTGTAGCCCTTTCTCTGTTGGCTCAGCCTGTCGTTCCAAACTCATTTCCAGACACACACACATCGGGTGCACGTGTACACACTCAAGCACGCACTCTAATCTGGCCACACTAAATCACTCACCCAACATTTCCTGCACGCTCAGTGCACTCATCCCCTTCCTGCCCTTACTCCTGCTGTTCTCCTTACCTGGAATGCCCTGCCAGTCCTACTTTGCCAGGCACACATAGGCTCATCCTCCAAGATCCAGTTCAAATGTCATCTGTTCTCTGTTGTCGTTGGTCCCCTGCTCCTTCCCCTCTCCCTCCGCTATTCCGTGGATGTTCATCAGAGAAAGAGACCACCGCCCCCAGTGCGTGTTTACAATGTGCCAGCATTGTGCTAAGGCTGCGTGCCCACAGGAATTCATATCTCAATGTATTGTGAAAATGATACACTTCTACAGTTTGCGGAGAGACTGGAGAGGATTTGGAGCCCCAGTGAGGCTGCTCACTGCAGGTTGCCACCACTGCCCCACACTCCCAGGACGGAGGGCATCCCTGACTCCTGGACAACTGACTGTGTGAACCCTCATCACTTTTTTTCACAGGGACCCCAGGAGGAAATTCCGCCCTGGATCCTCGTGGTACATGTGTGGAGCTGAGGCTTAGGTTGCCCAAGTTCCTTGTCAAGCGGCCCAGGACCTCAGAATGGCAGAGCCAGCCTTTGGGCCTGGGGCTATTGGCGATTAACCTTTCAACAGAGTATTTTGGATGCTGTCTGATGGTTCTGAGACCTGAATCTTTATCAATTCAAAACTATGAAGAGAAACCCAGTCCTGCTGTCCTGTTTACCTCCATGTTCTCAGCATCTACAGTAGTCCTGGCATATAGTGGGAGTTTTCATTAGAATTGTTTTAATAATGAGTTGAAAAACCCAACTTCCTCCACTGCGAAGAAGAGAAAAAAACCCACTTATTTTCTCATTGAATGCTGCTGTTAAGGAATGATGTTAGTTCAGATACACATGGATCCATTGGTTTAAACAGTCTCTGTTTGTCAGTCTCTTTCTGTCTGTCTGTCTCTCTTACTCCGCCTCTCCCTGTCTCTGTTCTGTACACTTTTCCCCTGTCTAGTTTTATACTTATGTAAATTCTCTCCATTTGTCATAGAACACAACATGCCCTTTCGTCTCCCCAGCACCCATATGAACACTCAAGAGAACTCTGACAGCCCTCCCTGGTACATTCACTGAGTCTATTGCAAGGAGCAGAGACACGTGGTGGACAGCCCACCAGAAGCACAGCTGGAGTGGCGGATTGGCACTTCTCAAGAAGAAAAGGGGTTTCTGTTACCCACAGAAAGAGAAAAGGCTGACAAAAGTAACAGATCTGATCTACACTGCAATACGCGCTCACTAAATGAGAACAAATCCCAATAATAAGTTACAATGGAATTTCACAGCCTTTGACTAGCTGGCTAGCTTATTGAGACAGGCATCCGTGAGGCTGGGTACAATTTAGCTAATTAGGGAAGCCGTTTCCATCTCTTGGGACAGAACTATTCCTAATCTGTTTGAGGATCAATGAGTGAACTAGCTGCCTGAAGGAGAATGTTTGTGACAGGAGAAGATGAAAGGTAAGATCCCAAAGTCAAAGGGAGATCTTGAATGCAAAGCCGAAGGCTTCATTCCTGAGGTTGAAGATGACAAATCTGCAACCCAGGAGCTGTGACCTCCAGACACTGCCAAGGGATTGTGCAGGGTACTCCTGCTGAGCCTGGACTCAGCCTCAGAAGTCATTTCACCCCAGTCCTCCCCTGGGAAAGCCACTAGCATCCATCAGTGTTGGCATGAGGACAAAACCCCTTTGCCCTTCCTGCCTTAGATGGGACTTTGGAATCTGTTGGATACTTTTACACAGAAGAGTGAGCAAACTCACACCTTAGAGTGGCCACAAGCTTTACACAAGAAATTGCACATGTATTGGGAGGGGACTGACACTGCAGAAAAACCTACCCTTCACATTCTAGTTGAGTGTGAATAACCCCAGACGAAAAGCAAAGCAAGCAGATTTGTAGCCCAGGGTTGTGTGTCTTCCTTTGGTCTAAGAAGGAATTTGTCTTTGGCCTACCAACTCCGCAGGGGAGATGGGAAAGAGAAGCAATGTTGTGTAGAGGAAAGTAGGCAGGAGGGCAAGGAAGCTTAGAGCTGAATGCTGCCTTGATGTCATTAAGACTGTCTCTTTGCTGGGGATTTGAAGTTGAGAAATATTCACCTAGAAAAATTAATTGTATCCTTCCATCAAACCAATGGGACATTACTCCCGTTTGACAATTGAGGAAAGTGAGACTAAAGATACTGACTTTACTCCCATGATATCTAGATGGTGATGATGGGGAGCGGGAGGAGGAGGACACTGACGATGAGTGTCAGTGTCACAGGGCTTCTGCATCCCAGGCCTCATTCTCAAACTTCCCTCACTGCCATTTCACAGGAACCCTGTTATGACTTCATTTCTACAGATACAGAAACCAAAGCACTGTGAAGGTAAGAAACTTTGTAGGTAGGTTCCTAAAACCTGGAATGTCATCACCTCATCTGTAAATGAGGGAGAATTGTTCTTCCCTCATAGGGTTATGTTATTCTCAAATGAGATATGTCAAAAGTGCTTAGCATTTTTGTGCTTTACACAATTAGAGAAGAATTCAGTGGGGGCCCTCCTAGTATTTTTATTAGAAATGAAGTAATGTATCCACCAATTGAAAAACTCCCTGTCCTTCTTTCTCTCCTTTTCTCTGTCTATTCCTCTCACTCTATTAATGTTTTTAAAAAATCTTAGAATAGTTTTAGATTTACAGACAAACTGCAAAGATAGCTCCCTTGCCCCACGTCTCACTCAGGTTCCCCTATCGCTAACCTCTTGCATTATTACGGTACATTTATAAAAGCTACTGAGCCCATATTGCTATTTTTCACTAAAGTCCATACCTTATTCAGATGTCCTTAGATTTCACCTAATGTTCTTTGTTTAGTTATTAATAGGCACTAATTTTTTGAGACAGTTTTAGGTTCCCATCAAAATTCAGTGGAAAGTATAGAGTTTCTATATACACCCTGTCCCCACACAAGCACGTCACCCACATTGTCAACACCTCCTACCAGAGCGGTAATTTTGTTATACTTGATGAACCTGTATTGACAGGTCATTATCTCCAAAATCCCTAGTTTTGATTGCAGTTCACTCTTGGTGTTGTGCATCATGGGGTTGACAACTATCTAATGATGCGAGTGCCCCATTATAGGATCCTGCAGAGTAGCTTCACTACCCTACAGATCCTCTGCACTGCACCGTTCATCCCTCCCTCCCCCAAATCCCTGGATGTCTCCAGTCTTTATTTTACTGTAGGTAGTTTTGCCTTCCCGAAGTCATGTAGTTGGAATCATACAGAATTTAGTCTTTTCACATTGGCTTCTTTCACTCAGTTATATGATTTTAAGTTTCTTCCATGTCTTTTTATGGTTTGATAGCTCATTTCTTCTTAGCGCTGAATAAGTTCATTGTATGGAGGTACCACAGTTTATTTATCTGTTCACCTCCTGAAGGACATCTCGGTTACTCCCACGTTTTCGCTGCAAAGAATAAAGCTGCTGTGAACATTCATGTGTGGGTTTTGATGTGGACATAAGTGTTCAAGTCCTAATCGTCTTTTCTGTCCAGCACCCTTCCAAGATTCCGCATGACGTGTAGGAGTCATAGCTCCTTAGGCTCCTCCTGGCTGTGACAGTTTCTCAGATGTTCCTTGATTTTGATGACCTTGAGAGTTTTCAGGTGTAAGGGTCAGGTATTTTGAGGATGTGTCCCTTTTGACATTTGTGTGGTCATTTTCTAGTGAGTAGATTGGGGTTGTGCCATTCTTCTCTTCATCCAAGATTTACGTGATGGAGAGCAGGTTTCCTTCTGGGGGTTCCATAGGCAGTCTGAACACAATTGGAAACCACCCACAGGTTAAGGCTGGTAGTTGAATGCATGTCTCATGCAGTCTGGTCACTGGCAGGTGACTTCAAGTTCAGAAGCTGATTTCACTCTTATGTGTGTTACTACCATATGGTTGCTTGACCTAGAGGGTTCGTGCCCGTGGGTGCCATCACCAGAGATTATGTCAGTGAGTGTGATTTTGTTCTGAGATGAGTCTTAAGTGTGCATTTTACCAGGCCAAAAGGGGTCAAAACTCAGTCCCTCCCTCAAAGGTGATGGCATGAATAGACATAGAAAATGCTGAGTCACTCCCTCAAAGCAGTATTATTTTGGGGCGTTAAAGCACATGCATTAAAAACTTATTCACTGTCAGAAAATGAGGAAATTTGCTAAATGAACATCAGTCAAAATATTATTAATATTGAAAAGAACATTCATCTTAGACCTAATGAACAGTATAGGCATTCCAAATTACCAATGCCCATTAATCATGGGATTTCAGAATTCCTGTATAGCAAATCAAATGATACATGGTGCTAAAGTTTTACTTCAGAAAAACAAGAGACAGCAAACGGTTGATGGTACAGTATTTGGTATGAATGCAAATTGTAGCCCTATAAAGCTTATTTATCTTCATAGCAATGCCCTGTTTCACATCCTATAATACTGAACCCATTTTATTAGAAGTAATGTGCAAAGCCTGGTTCTCACTCTGAATCCATGTATAAAGTAACTGATAGTTTTTGTAATATGTTAAACCAAATGAAATTCCTGTTTGCAGTAGGTCAAAAATGGCAGAACATGAGCAATTTTGAATGGATCAAAGTATTAATAATAGTAAGGTTTTCTTTTTTTTTCTCAAATGATAGGGCTGTTTCAAAGCCTTCTATGTTCTTTAAAAAAATATTTTTTAGCTCTCTTGTAACAAACTCTCCCTATAAAGCTTTTTCATTGATCATCTTTGGGGTTTTCACATCTTTGTTTTTAAAGATTTAATTTTTAAAAGAGCCTTTTAAAGAAATCTGCTCCTTTTGGATAAGATTTTCCAAGGCACACCAATGTCGGTGATTCTCTGCACATGTGCACACACACATGTGCGTGTGTGCAAATGCACACATATCACCTTCATATTTGGGATAGAAGGAAGTCCTAGAGAGGCTGCCTTTGGGATTTTCAGTCTCCAACCTGTTTGTTACAAAGAGAGCCAGTTGCCACCCTGGGAAGCTGGAAAAAGAGAAGACAATGCCTTTCTCTGCGTTAGTGCTGTGAGTGACCATGCACGTGTGAACTGCAGCTGCTGTCACATGAAGAGGTGAAGGTGTTTAGATGAAAGGCATCAGAAAACAGCTCTGAACAGGCCTGTGAGGGCTCCCGGGAAGATGGCTCCCCCACTCAGAGAGCAAAGCGTTCTCAGCTGCTGTGGGCTGTTTTGGGGAGGACAGGAAAGAGGAAGAAGACACTGGGTGGCTCTAGGAGACCAGGGCTGGCCTCCAAACAGACCTCATTCATTCTGCCACTCATTCATTCATTCTGTCATTCACTCATTCTTCCATTCGTCCAAAGAGCACTCATCAAGCACCTAATGTCCCAGGCTCTCTCTGTCATTGACTAGAATGCAGTCAAGGTGACATGGTCTTTGCCCTCAGGGAGATGGGGGACAACAGGGAGAAAGACAAGGATCTCAATCATGAGTAATTGCGGTGTTGGAGGGAAGCCTGGGGTGCTCAGGGTGTGGACATCTAACCTAGCCAGTGGCAGAGAGAATTTCTCAAGAGCCTGAAACTGGTTAAGAGACAACTCAACCGCTGGAGGAAAAGGAATGGTATTTGTTCAATCATTATTCAGTAGCCACTATGTGCAAGCTGGTAATACCACTTTAGGGAATGCAAAGGTGAATGTGATTTGGCTTCTGTCCTCAAGACTGGCCAGTTTAGCCTGCGGCTCCCTCTCTGATGATTGCTGTAGTGATGAGACCTCGGCACTTCCAAACTTCAGGCATCCAAGGGTTTTCCATTTGTCCACAGAATGAAGTCCTAGTTTCTAAGGCCAACATATAAGGCCTTGCCCTTTTTAATCCCAGTCAAATTCAGCCCAATATCCATTATCCCCCTTAGGCTCCAGTTATATCTGAGTGTCTATTCTTATACCCAAACATCAGACTATTTCAGGACACTTTGCCTCTGCCAAACTGTTTTCTTTGTCCTCAAATTCCATCCCAACATTATCTACCTGGAAAATACTCATTCCCACTCCCCATGCCATGACAGAACTCATGGCTCCTTTGTCTGGGTTGCCCTAATTTTTTACAGCCTTCACTATTATTATGGTTGACTTGTCATCTTATTGTGGTTCATTTATGTGCTTGCCACTGCCATGATCCTGGGAAGTCACATCTGTAGCCCAGAGCTCAAGCATGAAGCTTGGAAATTTGCAAAATTTAGCAAATATTTCTTGGATTAAATAGGAATTTGTGTCTTTCTAGATTCCTCTGCTTGCAGTAATAGAAATAATTAAATGTGAACAAATGAAAACAAAAAAATCTGATAATTTATTTGAAGTTTCTTATAAATCATGGATACAATGGTTGGGCAGGACCCCCAGACACACAGGGAGCTGGGGACTAGAATATTACCATCATGCTCATTTGCATATCGCATCCCAGTCTTCTCTGCCTCTGTGCTCTGTTTTCTCAGTCTGCTTTTCCGCACATGGTTGGAAACATGGGTGTCACCAGCTCTGAGCTGAGCTGTACTGTGGAAAATCTACAGGAGAGACTGTGGTAGGTTGGGATTGAGTCATGTTCCTGCCATTGGACTCAAGACCCTGGTGAGGGGCAGGATTCTGGGGTGAACAGCCCTGTGCCCTGAAACATGTAGTTGGATTTTGGGGAGACTGAACGGTTCTCAAAGATGTGGAGAGCTGTTCCCAGAGAGTCTGTAGGGAGAGTCTGTAGGTTTCATGCCTGCACTGGAAGAAAGTTGTGGATAAGGTAGATGAGGAGGTGCGCAGGAGGGCATTCTAGAATTCACCTGAGGCTGCCCCCAGACCTATGGCTCCCTATCTCTAGAAGGATCAGGACTCTTAACTGACACCCACACCCTGGGCAGACCTCCCCATCATAGCATTCATACATTTAATAAAAGAGATTGAGCAATGACATGGTGGTGAGAGTGACAGCAGCTCTCCCTTGAGCTATTGCTCTGAATAGTTTGCACGCAGGATCTCGCTTAATCCTTGCCCCATGCTTAGGAGATCAGTGCTACGATTATCCACATTGTAGAGAGGAGGGAATTAAAAATCACCCCAAGCCAGACAGCTAGTGGCTGGTGAAGCCAGGGCTCTAAAAAAGGACACTGAGACTCTAAAAACTCCGTGCACTTCACCTAGACTGCTGTCAAAGGTGCCACAGAGCCAAGGGGAGCTTGGTAACGCAGTTGGATGTGCAGGTGATTTACCACGATACTGGCCAGTGGCCTTTGAACATGGGTTGTTTATCTATTTAAAGGTCTATCACTAATGTAAGGGCCTCATGTGTGCCTGTAGCATCTGCCCTTCATATCTACACTCTCTCTATCCTCCTGCATAACTGGCCCTGCTGTGGGGCCCTTTGGAACCAGCAGTTAGAGAGGTCTGAGACCATACAGCCTGCCACATCCAAATGAGAGATAGAAAGTCCACTCTGGGACTGGGAGAGGGGATAGGCACAAGGAACACTGTCCCCAGCCCATCCAGGTCACGATCTCACAACTTACAAAGCCTTTTAACTATGGAAGAGTCAAGCTCTAAGAGTGACAGTGTCATCTGAGTGAGACAGTGGAGAGGGAAGGAGAATATGACTTCAGCCAACCTTGGGCCATTTTGGGTTTGGTAACATGCTCCTTTCTTCTTTCAACTTCAAATGATCTAAAGGCAGAAAAGGGGTCAGTCACCTTTTCTCAGTTTCTCTTTAAAACAATCAACTGAAGGAATTAAATGAATTAATTTGCCCCAGACTTAAACTTGTTCTAGCCAACTTTTACCACAAATTTTCATGCTTCAGGGTTATGTTCAGGCTAGTCGAGGCTAATGACCTTCGCAGTGTGATTGGGAGACTCGTGTTCCCAGTTTTCAGGAGCACTGTTGACTTCGAGGCGTCACCGTGTGGTGACCCTATCCTGGAAGACCTGGTTGGGATGTGAAGAGCTTTCTTCTTCTCCTTTGAATATTCCAATCTCTTTTCTGCCTGGTTGGTAATCATACTGCACGTCTGTGTGGCACAATTTCACTGTTAGAGCCTTCACTGTATAGTGTTACATTAGACCATTACAACAACTCTGTAAGGAGTAGCCATTATTTATGCCTGAAATCAAGATGAGAAAATTTGCTTCATTGACCTCCGTAAGGTCACAGAGCTCATTCCTTTCAGTTACACCTAGATCGTCTGCTCCGGGGGCCGTCTTCTTTCTGCTCTGATAGAAAAGAATGAAAAATGACCCTGGAATCCAATGCTAAGCCTGACAGCAACTGAATACACAATTCTGGGAAAATCCAGGAGGAGAAATCTGCTTGGAAAAAACCCTGTTAAGACTTCAGCTCGCAGTCTGGCTTGGCTCACCTTCTAGAAGCAGATGGAGCCTGAGAAAGGAAGGAGAGGCAGAAAGGGAACAGACGCTCCCTGGGAGGTGTGGGCTGTAGGGTGAGGAATTCAAAGTGTGGAGAGGGATGGGGAAGATGCCTTTACATGGAACTAGTCACTACCTTTACTAGCTCTGAAATCTTTTCCAACTCTAATTTCTAAAGCATTGATAGATGCATGAGCCCAGGAGAACATAAAAATATATATTATTAAAGGAATAGCCATAGACCTCCCAGCTGCCTCTACGATGGCATCTGACAAGCTCTATAGTCAGAGAAAAGTCTTTCAAAGCGTTACTTTGTGCTGGTTATAAACTGCAATCATAGACTCACAAACCTGGATATATTTGCAAGTAGACACACAGCAACAGATTTTTCATGCCCACATTTTTCTTAGCCATTTTATTCAAAGCAGTTAGATTCCAACCATAATCTATGCATCTCTCAGGCATTTCTTAAATCCTTCCTGCAGACAGTGAGATGGTTCTTAAGAAGGTCACTGATTGGCCCAGTTCTCAAGTTGACCCAAGTTTACATAAACTCTGAATCACCAAATGTAAGAGGAGGAGTATGCATTGGAGATGATGTAGTTCAATGACATCAGACTAAATTCATCAAACCAATTAATTTGACAAATGCTTACTGAGTGCCTAAATGAAGCCTAGACAGATTATGTGTCACCAACAAGGTCCTCGAGCCTGTGAACCAGCAGAGTGTACAAGGTGAGTGAAGCAGTTGCTGTTAAAAAGAAAGTCCCAAATCTCAGAGGCTTAACACATGGAAACTCATTTCTTCTTCACATCAAGTCCAAAATGGGATGTTTCTACTCCACATTTAGTTGTCGTCAACATTTTTCAGTTGTTGCCTCTGTAGTCCCAGTCTTGTCAGACTTTGGGACTGTAGCTAAACTGACCATCCGTTTTGGATGTATTCTGACTGGACATGGCTGATGCCTTTTCTCAGTCTCTTTGGCACAAAGTGTCAAAGATCAGCGTGCCTGGAAGATCCCCCGGACCTCCAGAAGATGTTTGCTGTCCTGCCACAGGGGCACCTGAATTCTCCTGCTATTTGTCGCCAAGGATGGGCCAAGTAATGGGACAAGCCTTCTCCCCGCAGGGGGTGACTACACTGATGATGTCGTGCTGGTAGGTTCCAATGCAGAGCAGGTGGCAGCCCCTTAGGAGTCGACTCTGGCTCATTAGTCCTGAGGATCAGGGACCAGCCATCTGTGTCAGTTCTTGGGAGTACTGTGGGCTGAGGCTCAAAGGCTGATTCCTGAGATAATCATGCAAACATTACTCACCCTACAGATCCCACAGCCAAAAGAGGAAGCCCATACTTCATTGGACTCTTCAGGAATAGGAGACAATACATGCCCTGTAAACCCCAAGGATCTTCGTGAAATCCGTTCTCTGTTACTGCAAACTATGCTGGGTGGAACCCCTGGTAAAGGGAGGCAGCCTCTACCCAGTCACCCTTTAGGGTACCAACTTCTTGGCGATGTGGTTCCCAGCTCTGCTCCATTTGAGAAAGAGCTGCTGGCTTGCTCTTGGGCCCTTGTGGAGACTGAGTGCCTTAGAGAAGACTGCCAGTTATCGTTGTGTCCAGGTATCCCCATCCTGTAATGAGCCCCTTAAATGCTAAAGACAGAATTAGAAAGGCAAACAGACTTTTCATAAAAAGTGGAAATGGAAAATTCCAGAACAGCAAGTCTAGTCTCACGGATGAGTGCTCTTTGCACAGTAAAGTTGAGGCCATATCCTTAGGGACCCACTAAAAGTCTCTGTATTACTCACAGGGACAGCCTTTGGCTACCTGGAGATTGCTTCCGGGAAGCCCTGAGGATGCTTGGGCCTGGTTTACTGAAGGCTCATGCTGCCTAAAAGCTAATAGTGTCCACGGGGTGGCAGCAGCCAGCAGTCCCAGGGACATCTCTGGAAGACCTACTGCGGTAGGAACCCATGAGCAAATGGGCTAAATTATAAGTCATCGTCCTTGCCTTAGATAATACCCCGAAGGACCAGGCATGCCTTTTTCACTTGTTCTTGGCCTCTGACCAGCAACCTAGCCAGAGGGTGACAGTTTCCTGGTATTTTCTTTTTGTATTCCATGTAGATGGCTTGGGAAAGTGCTTGCCCAGATGAGACTAAATGTAACAATGTGGCTGATTCACCTGCATAGCCCATGTGGCAGCACAGCACCTTCATCCATTATTGGACTAGGTATAATAATCTTGCCAATACTACAATGGGCTCTAAAGATGTGCTGTCATTAGGTACCAAGGAGTTCTAAACGGTCTACCAGGACTGTGATAACTTAGTAATTGATCTGTCTGGCTAAAGGTGAATAAGAACCCATAGGTCTCAGGGTGGGTCCTGTTCGTGCCAGGCAAATAGAACACAGGCCCTCTGCCACCATCATGTGGCTGCTTCTGGCATTTAGTGGTCTTTGACACTTAACCTCACAACAGGGGTTGCCATTCCTGCAGATTCTGGCTACATCATAGTAGCACTTGATACTAAGCTCTGCCGTGTTTTTGGACATCTGGGACACTTACGATCATACGCTACCACGCCATTCACAGCAAAGGGGTCCCAACAGTGGGCTAATGAACATGACATTCAACAGACATTTCATGTCCTGTCTCATTCTCAGGCTGGTGGCATCATCAAGAGGTAGAATGAACTTTAAAAGATTTGACTGGAAAAGATTGCTGAATAGACTGTGTTATCAGCATCTCGAACTACTGTATAGCCAGACAGCATGAGCATTCATGCAGCTGTTCCTCAGAGTAACAGCACCTTTCGGAGCAAGTGTTGGGAGAACATTCAGACAGAAGAGGTAGGGGTACAAGGAGACCAGTTCTCCATATCTGTGGTTCCACCCTGATCACTGATCATTTTTTTTCCACTGACAATTCTGCTTTGGAAGCATGACAGATTTTATCATCAGGTGACACCATAGGTGATAACACGGAGAGAGTGACTCCAGTCTGTTGCTTCCACCACCACCTGGTTTTGGTTACTAAATATGGAACATCTCAGGTCACCAGAATTAATGATGAGTTGGTTGAATTTGTAACCCTAGAGTACTCTTACACTGGCTCTTGTGGGAAGAACAGGGGACATCAGTGAACAGTTCAAGTTCTCTCACTTTGCCCCTGTCCCATTAACTCCCATCCATCTGAATGGAAGATCTTGGTGTGGTTGGATAATTGGTTGGCAAGGGAGAGTAGTGGCTACTGGATTAGGACAAACAGATTGTGACCAGAGAATGAAAGCAACACTCAATAGCTGGGGAGAAGCCCCTTTTACGTTTAAGTCTATAATCCACCCACTTTTGGTTGATTTTTGTGTATGGTGTGAGGTAATGGTCAAATTTCATTTTTTTCTTATGGATATCTGGTTGTTCAATACCATTTGTGAAAAGAATTTCCTTTTCTTTTTGAATTGAATGGAGATATTTCTTCATGATGTGTTATGCATAGGTGGATAGGTCAGCTGGCCTTTTCTTGAACTCCCCAGTGACAAGGAATTCCCTGCTTCACAAAGAAACTCGATCTTCTGTTTGATGGAAGCCTACTATGAGCAGGTGACATTGGCTCCCCTTTGTTGGGCCCTACCCAGTGCCAGGCATCATGCCGCCCATCAAATCTACCCAATGAAGTGGGTACAGTACCCTCCCCATTTAACTGAGAGCAGAGAATGAGGCTTAGGGAGCTTGTGTTGCTTCTCAAGGGAGAGCCACATTTGGATCAAGGTCCTCTGAGTCTAATAGCAGTCCCTACTGCCTCTAAAGGACTGTGAGGAATCAAAGGAACTTAAGACATGGGCTTTGTGCACAAGTGTTTGAGATCTTGTTGGAAGACAGAGCAATGAAATAAATGCTCATTTAGAAGAGGATAGAGAAGTGGTGGGAGTCACTGATCTGACCTAGGGAATAGTAGCGTAGTTCAGGAAAGACATGAGGGCATGCAGGAAACCCTACAGGAAACCATGCAGGAAGATGGGAGTGGAGATGGGCGTTTCAAACTCATGGGAGGCTTTGACCCTGGTGGTTAGCCCTGTAAAGCTCCCCCATGAACATATTCTCAGGACTGACTCCAACTTCTCCCTTTCTTGTATGACAGTTACATAGGCACGGATGGCTTTACCAACAATCTGTTGTCTGTTGTCGAGCTTAGCCACATATCTTTGGCAAATACTACTTCCTAAACAGATCAGGCAGGACCTCTCCCCTTAGGATGACTTAAAATATTGCTTGGCCAACTTTATTGTGCATCAAACTCATGTGGAAAGCTTGTTAAAATATACATTTGTTAGTGATATCAGCAGGATGGTGAACTAGGAAGCTCCATGCCCTCCTTTCCCCAATGAGTTAACAACAGTATAGGACTAGAATACTTTCGTGAGAACTCAAGAGACCAGTTGAGAAGTTACAGTTTCCAGGCCAAAATAAAACCAAGAAAGGATTCTTGTGAAAGCAGTAGGAAAATTCATGGTGTTTTTGCATTCCCATCCATGTCTCACCCCCTGCCAGGCATAGTGTGGCACAACTGAGAGGAAACCTTCCTTACTCAGGCTCCTCCTTCAGGATTAAAACAAAGGAGTAGGCCTGCATCCAACATTCTGGTGTGTCTGGGGGCTGCCAGAGGTGCTGGTTTCTATCTTGCCTGACTCAAAGCCCTGATGGGACCAGGCTTCATGTGGAAGCCGCCAAGAACAGCAAGCACCGCAGCAAGTTAGAGATGCAATTTCACAATAAGCCACCAGGGGGAGGAAAAAGACCACGGGCTTTTGAGAAGAAGCAGGGACAAGCTCCTTACGGAATTTGAGACAGTTCAAAGCACATGCATGACCAAGAAATAAGAGCCAACTACAAGTTGTCTGAGAAACCCACGTTAAATATAAAGATACATAAGAAGAGTAATGTCAGCGTCACGACAGAGTAACGTCTTTGTCTCTCCCCTCTAAGTTACAGCTAAATGGACATTCGTTAACCAACAGAGGATTCTCTACACAGCATAACAGGAGGCCTGAGGGAACCACGCAGCTGTACACCTGAAGGCAAGTGATCCCCGGAAAGCAGTGGAACTAGGTGAGCGGACCCCAGCAGCAGCAATCCAGGTTGCAGATTCTCACATAGCAGCCAGCTAGCCTGTAAATGGAGGCAGGGGCATCCTAGCCTGTGAATGGATGCTTTTGGAGTCGTAAGCCCAGCTCGTTGGAGCACCCACCTACCCCACCTACTGAGGCAGCCCTTCCCATGAGAATGCTCCCCACTGAGTAGTGGCAGCTCAGCCCTGGCAAAGGCGCCCCGCCCACAAAGTGCAGCAGCTCAGCCAGTCCCCTGCCAAGCACAGCAGCCCCACCTGCATGAAAGCAACCTAGCCACTGAGCACAGAGGCCCCACCTGTGTGAGCACAACCTGCCAGGTGGCTGCAGGTAGCTAGTGGAAATGCAGAGCGGCCCTACCAGCAGATGGAGTGGGATCAGAAAATGCAGCACCTGCACCACCCCCAGTGGTGGCAGGTGGAATCAGTGATCTGACACTACCACAAACGCACCTGCAGAGGATCAATTCATTAAACACCATGAAGAACTACGGTAACACTTCAGAGTAGAAAGAAAATGACAAGTCTCCAGAAACTAATCCTGAAGTCACAGAAGGTTACAATTTAAATGACAGAGAATTCAAAATAGTCATCCTAAAGAGACTCAATGAGTTACAAGAAAACTCAGAAAGAAGTTCGATGAGCTCAGGAATAAAATTAATGAGCAAAAGGCATACTTCACCAAAGAGGCTGAAGCCCTTACAAAACAAACTGTACAGAACTAGCCCTGATGGCCTCGTGGTTCCAGTTTAGTGCTCCCTGCTTCAGCAGCCTGGGTTTGCTTCCTGTCAGGGAACCTCACCACTGTCAGTCATTTGCCATGCTGTGGTGGTGGCTCTCCTAGAAGAACTAGAAGGACTTACAACTAGGAAATACAACCATGCACTGGGGCTTTGGGGAGAAAAAAACGAGGAAGATTGGCAAAAGATGTTAGCTCAGGGCAAATCTTTCCTGGCAAAAAAACCCAAAACCAATACAGATATGAAGAACACAATTAATGAGATAAAAAATGATCTAGAAACCATAAAAAATAGAGCTGACCTTATGGAGGACAGAATTGGTGAATAAGAAGGTAGAAATATAGAAATGCTTGAGGTAGAGGGAGAGAGAGAGAACTAAGATTAATTATAAATGAAGAAATTCTTTGAGAAATATCCAACTCAATTGGGAAAAGCAACGTAAGGATTATAGATATCCCAGAGGAGGAAGAAAGGGAGAGAGGAGCAGAGAGCTAATGCAAAGAAACAACAGCCGAGAACTCCCCGAACCTGGGGAAGGCTGGAAATACAAGCACATGAAGCTGATCCACTGTCAAGAATGCGGTGTAGGGCGACTCTGAACTCAACTCCTTCCACAGACAAAACAAATTTACAACTACCTTTGGAACAATTACCCCGAGAGAGAACTGAAAACTGCATAAAAAGAACCCCCACAATAAAGGATGGTGCTGACTGAGGTGGAAGAGGCAGCAATTCCCCTCTGGAGAGGAAAAACCACATTTTAGCCATGGCACTTCACAGCCAGGAGCAACTTCAAGGTGCAAAGCTTTCCTGGAGGAGTGCTGGAGCTGACTGGGAGAGCTTTGCCACAATAAGCAGCTTTTGGACTCAGCACAACTGAGATGAGTGTCATAAGATCTGGCTTTGCTGGCTATTAACAATAATGGGGAATACCCTCAGAAAAGCTATCAGACATAAGGGAAAGGAAAGCCTGCTCTTAAAGGGCCAACACACAAATTCACTCATTTCAGAAAGCAACTTAAAATCCAGAAAGAAAGGTGCTCAGTCCTTTGGTGAAAAGAGACTCACTTGATAGGCTCTGGGCCATCTCAGTAAGAGGTGAGACCTCCCCAGGGACTGAGACATTGATGACAACCACTATTGTGACCTAGTACAGGTGTGCTGACATAGATGTTGGCAGACACCATTGGAGTTCTTCCCCTGGCCTGTTAGCCTATGGTCTGCCCCACCCACTAGAACACTGATTTAATCCAGCTCAGCCAGGGCAGGCAACCGCCCTAGGGACTGGCCCCACCCAACAGCAAGCCCTCGGGCAACGTGTGGGCCAGCAGAGACAGAGTATGTGGGACCTCTGCAGTGGGATGAATGGGTCTGTCTCTGTGGGGCAGGGTGTGAGTGAGGGGCAGGGCATGTGCAAAGGGTGAGCCTACATTTCCAGTATGTGTGGGTCCTCTGAAGCGGGGTGAGTGGGTCCACTTCAGTGAGTCAGGGCATGTGCATGGGGCAGGACTGTGTTGACAGGGTGTGTGGGCCTGTGGGCAGTGGCGCTTGTCAGCTGCAACAGACTTGTGCTTCTCAAACAGTTACATAGGGGATCAGCCCCACGTTCTAACATCTGAAACAATTGTGTGCTGCCACTTCTGGGGCCGGCCCCACACAGCTGCACTCCTGAGAGGGCTGACAACAGCCTTGCAGGCTGCTGGCCTACAGCAGTTGTAAACCTCTGAGCCCAGCAACCAGCCACACTGGAGGCCTATTCACTTAACAGGAAAGCTGCAGCAGAAATGTGCTGTTAGGCCTTGTAGCCAACTGTGCTGGGGCTCCCCATACCTGATAAAGTGACTGAAGGGACCACAGCAGCCACACAGCTGAGCATTACAACCAGATGGCCACGGGGACAGCCTATCCTCCCTGTGCACCTGCAGCAAGAGCAGCCCCGCCAACACAGAGGGACACATGTAGCCCACACAGGGGACACTCCTGGAACATTTGGAACTGATGATGAGAGGGAAGCACTCTGCTAGGCCTCATAAGCCATCTCTTACATAAGGCCACCTCTCTAAGATTGAGAGACACAGCTGATCTACCTAATACATAGATACAAGCATGAAAAAGAGGCAAAATGAGGAGACAAAGAAATATGTTCCAAATAAGGGAACAGGATAAATCCTCAGAAAAAGAACTAAATAAAACAGAGATAAACAACCTACCTGATAAAGACTACAAACTAATAGTCATAAGGATGCTCATTGATCTTGGGAGAAGAATGGATGAATTCAGTGAGAACTTCAACAAAGAATTAGAAAATATAAAAAGGAACCGATCAGAAATGAAGAATACAACAATAGAAATGAAAAATTCACTAGAGGGACTCAATAGCAGAGTCGATGAAACAGAAGAATGGATCAGTGAGCTGGATGAAAGACTAGAGGAAATCACCCAAGCTGAACAGATAAGAGAAAAAAGAATTTAAAAGAACGAGGACAGGGGCTGGCCCCGTGGCTGAGTGGTTAAGTCCGTGTGCTCCGCTGCAGGCGGCCCAGTGTTTCGTTGGTTCGAATCCTGGGCGTGGACATGGCACTGCTCATCAAACCACACTGAGGCAGCGTCCCACATACCACAACTAGAAGGAGCCACAATGAAGAATATACAACTATGTACCGGGGGGCTTTGGGGAAAAAAAGGAAAAAATAAAATCTTTAAATAAAAAAAAAAAGAACGAGGACAGTCTAAAGGACCTCTAGGGTAACATCTAATGCACTGACATCCATATTATAGATGTTTCAGAAGGAGAAGAGAGAGACAAAGGGGCAGAGAATCTACTTGAAGAAATAATATCTGTAAACCTTCCTAGCCTAAGGAAGGAAACAGACATCCAGGCACAGGAAGCATAGAGAGCATCAAACAAGATAAACCCAAAGAGGTCCACATCAAGACACATTATAATTTAAATGTCAAGATTTAAAGATAAAGAGAGAATCCTAAAAGCTACAAGAGAAAGGCATCAAGTTACGTACAAAGGAAAACCCCATAAGGCTACCTTCTGACTTCTCAGAGAAACATTATAGGCTAGAAGGGAGTAGCACAATATATTTAAAGTGCTGAAAGGAAAAAACCTCAGCCAAGAGTACTCTACCTGGCAAGGTTATCATTCAGAATGGAAGGAGAGATAAAGAGTTTTCCAGACAAGCAAAAACTAAAGGAGTTTATCACCAAAAAACAAACCTTACAAAAAATGCTAAAGGGAATTATTAAGTGGAAAAGAAAAGACCGCAAATAGGAATAATAAAATTATCAAAAAAACCCACATACAATAAAATCACTGATAAAGGCAAATATACAGTAAAGGTAGCAGATCAACTACCTATGAAGCTAATATACGAAGGTCAGAAGACAAAAGTACTAAAATTTTCTATTTCCATGATAAGACAGTAATGGATACACACACACAAGTAGGTTAGATATGATTTCTAAAACATAAATTGTGGGAGGAGAGGAGTAAAAGAGTAGAGCTTTTAGCAAGAGGCCATAGTAAATGGACCATCAACTTAACATATATATATCCACATATATAGATTGCTATATACATAGGTTATTATATATGAACCTCATGGTAATCACAAACCAGAAACCTATAACAAATACACAAAACATTAAGAGAAAGGAACTCAAACTTAATATTAGAGAAAGCCATCAAACCATCAGGGAAGAGAACAACAGAAGAAGAAAGGAAGAGAGAAGAACTACAAAAACACACAGAAAAAAAGAAAGTGGCAATAAGTGCATTCTTATCAATAACTGTTTTAAATGTCAATGGATTAAATGCTCCAATCAAAAGGCATAGAGTGGCTGATTAGATTAAAAAACAAGACCGCTATATATGCTGCATACAAGAGATACACTTCACACTTAAAGACACTCACAAACTGAAAGTGAAGGGATGGAAAAATATACTCCACGCAAATGGCAATGAAAAGAAAGCTGGGGTAGCAATACTTATACTAGACAAAATAGACTTTAGAACAAAAACTGTAGCAAGAGACAAAGAAGGGCACTACATAATGTTAAAGGGAACAATCCAACAAGAGGATATAACACCTGTAAATATCTATGCATCCAATGTAGGAGCACCTAAATATATAAAGCAATTATTAACAGACATAAAAGGAGAAATAGATAGTAACACACTAACAGTAGGGAACTTCAACTCTCTACTTACACAAATGGATAGATCATCCAAACAGAAGATTAATAAGGAAACATTAGTCTTAAATGACACATTATACCAAACAGACTTAGTAAATATATACAGAACATTCCAAAAACCACAGACTACACATTGTTTTCAAATGTGCATGGAACATTCTTTAGGATACATTACATATTAGGCCACAAAACAAGTCTCAATAAATTTAAGAAGATTGAAATAATACCAAGCATCTTTTCTGACCACAAGGGCATGAAACTAGAAATTGACTACAGGAAGGAAATTGGAAAAGCCACAAATATGTGGAGATTAAACAAAATGCTACCGAACAACAATTGGGTCAGTGAAGAAATCAAAGGAGAAATAAAAAAATACCTGGAGACAAATGAAAATGAAAATATGACATGCCAAAATTTATGGGGTACAGCAAAAGCAGTCCTAAGAGGGAAGTTTATGGCAATACAGGCCCACTTCAACAAACAAGAAAAATCTCAAATAAACAATCTAACAGTGCACCTAAAGGAGCTGGAAAAAGAACAAACAAAGCCCAAAATCAGCAGAAAGAAGGAAATAAAAATCAGAGCATAAATAAACAAAATAGAGACTAAAAAACAATAGAAAAAAATCAATGAAACAAAGAGATGGTTCTTTGAAAAGATAAACTGAATTGACAAACCTTTAGCTGGACTGACCAAGAAAAATATAGAGGAGGCTTGAATAAATAAAATCAGAAATGAAAGAGGAGAAATTACAATAGTCACCTCAGAAAAACAAAAGATTATAAGAGAATATTATGCAAAGCTATACTCCAACAAATTATCCAATTTAGAGGAAATGGATAAATTCTTAGAATCATACAACCTCCCAAAACTGAATCAAGAAGAAAGGAGAATTTGAATAGATCAATCACCAGTAAGGAGATCAAAACAGTAATCAAAAATCTCCCAAAAAATGAAAGTCTGGGACCAGATGGCTTCCCTAGTGAATTCTACCAAACATTCAAAGAAGACTGAATGCCTATCCTTCTCAAACTCTTCCAAAAAATTGAAGAGGAGGGGAGTCTTCCTAACTCATTACATGAAGCCAACATTACCCTGATACCAAAACCAGAGAAGGATAACAGAAGAAAAGAAAATTATAGGCCAATACACCGAGGAATACCAATGCAAAGATCCTCAAGAAAACACTAGTAAATTGAATATAGCAATACATTAAAAGGATCATACACCCTGATCAAGTGGTATTTATTCCAGGGATGCAGGGATGGTTCAACATCTGCAAATCAATCAATGTGATACATCACATTAACAAAATGAAGAATAAAAATCACATGATCTTCCCAATAGAGGCAGAGAAAGCATTTGACAAGATACAGCATCCATTTATGATTAAAAATTCTGAATAAAATGTATATAGAAGGAAAGTACCTGAACATAATAAAGGCCATATATGACAAACCCATGGCTAATATCATATTCAATGGAGAAAAACTGAAAGTTATCCTTCTAAGAAAGGAAACCAGACAAGGATGCTCACTTTTGCCACTGTTGTTTAACATAGTCTTGGAAGTCCTAACCAGAGCAATTAGGCAAGAAAAAGAAGTGAAAGGGATCCAAGTTGGAAAGGAAGAAGTGAAACTCTCACTATTTGCAGTTGACATGATTCTATTTGTAGAAAACCCTAAAGAATCTGCCTAAAAAGTAACAGAAATAATCAACAAATATAGTAAAGTTGCAGGGTATAAAATCAACATACAAAAATCAGTGTATTTCTACACGCTAATAACAAACTAGCAGAAAGAGAACTCAAGAATACAATCCCATTTATAATCAAAACAAAAAGAGTAAAATACCTAGGAATAAATTTAACCAAGGAGATGAAAGACCTATGCACTAAAAACTATAAGACATTATTGAAAGAAATTAAAGAGGACATAAAAAAATGGAAAGATATTCCATGCTCATGGATTGGAAGAATAAACATAGTTAAAATGTTCATATTTGCTAAAACAATCTAGAGATTCAATGCAAGTCCCATCAGAATCCCAATGACATTCTTCAAGGAAATAGAACAAAGATCCTAAAATTTATGTGGAACAGCATAAGATCCCAAATAACCAAAACAATCCTGAGAAAAAAAGAACAAAGCTGGTGGTATTATGATACCACCCTGAATTCAGGTTATACTACAAAGTTATAGTCATCAAAACAGTATGGTACTGGGACAAAAACATACACACAGATCAATGAAACATAATTGAAAACCTAGAAATAAAACTACACATCTATTGACAGCTAATCTTTGACAAAAGAGCTAAGAACATATAATGTATAAAGGAAAATTCTTCAATAAATGGTGTTGGGAAAACTGGACAGCCACATGCAAAAGAATAAAAGTAGACCATTATCTTCACTATACACAAAAATTAACTCAAAATGGAACAAAAACTTGAATGTAAAACCTATAACCATAAAACTCCTAGAAGAAAATATAGGCAGTACACTCTTTGAGATCAGCCTTAGCAGTATCTTTTTGAATACTGTGTCTACTCAGGCAAGGGAAACAAAAGAAAAAATAAACAAATGGGGCTACATCAGACTAAAAAGCTTCTGCATGGCAAAAGAAACCATCAACAAAATGAAAAGCAACCTACCAAGTGGGAGGAAATATTTGCAAATCATATATCTGACAAGAGGCTAATTTCCAAAATATATAAAGAACTCATACAACTCAACAACAAAAAGATGAACAACCCAATAAAAAAATAAGCAGATGATATGAACACACATTTTTCCAAATAAAATACACAGATGGCCACAGGCACATGAGAAAATGTTCAACTTCATTAATTATCAGGGAAATACAAATCAAAACTACAATAAGATATCACCTCACATCCACCAGAATGGCTATAATTAACAAGACAAGAAATAATAAGTATTGGAGAGCACGTGGAGGAAAGAGAGTTCTCATATACTACTCGCGAATGCAAACTGGTGCAGTCTCTATGGAAAACAGTATGGAGATTTCTCAAAAAATTAAAAATAGAAATACCACATGATCCAGCTATCTCACTACTGGGTGTTTATCAAAGAGCATGAAATCAATAATTTAAAAAGATTTATGCACCCCTATGTTCATTGCAGCATTATTCACAATAGCCAAGATGGGAACCAGCCCAAGCGCCCATCAACAGATGAATGAATAAAGAAGATGTGAGATATATATATATATATATATATATATATATATATATATACACACACACAATGGAATATACTAAGCCATAAAAAAGACAAAATTGTGCCATTTGCAACAAGATGGATGGACCATGAAGGTATTATGCTAAGGGAAATAGACAGAGAAAGACAAACACTGTATGATTAAATTCATACATGGAAGATTAAAAAAACACAGATAAGGAGAATGGATTAGCGGTTACCAAAGGAGAAGGGGGTGGAGTGGGGGGCAAAAGGGGTAAAGGAGCACATATATAAGGTGACAGATGAAAACTAGACTTGGTGGTGAACGCAATGCAGGCTATACAGATACTGAAATACAATAATCTACACCTGAAGTTACACAATGTTACAAGCCAATACAACCTCAGTAAAATATTTTTTTTAAAAAAAGATGCCAAATTTCATGACTAGATGTATTCATATCACAATAAAAAGTATGGCTTCAGATGTTCAAAAATCAAATAAAATACCAGGTAAAAACATAATAATAATTAATAACCTTCCAAAAGAGAAAGCATCAGGCCCAGGTGGGTTCATTAATGAATTCTACCAGATGTTTAAGGAAGAAATTATACCAGTTCTCTACAATCTCTTTTAGATAATAGAAACAGAGGTAACACTTCTGAACTCATTTTATGAGGCCAGCACTACCCTAATACCAAAACCAGATAGAAACATTACTAGAAAAGAAAGCTATAGACTAACATCTCTCATGGACATGGGTGCAAAAATCCTCAACAAAATATTAGCAAATCAAACCCAAGAATATATAAAAAGAACTACATACAGTGACCAAATTGGATTTATCCTAGGTGTGAAAAGCTGGGTCAAGATTCAAAAATCAATTAGTCTAATCCATCACATCTGTAGGCTAAAAAAGAATAAATCACATAATCATACCAATAGATGTAAAAAGAAGTATTTGACAAAATCCAACACTCATTCATGATAAACATTCTTAGTAAACTAGGAATAGAGGGGAACTTCCTAAACTTGATAAATATTATCTTAAAAAATCAACAACTAGGGGCCAGCCCAGTGGCATAGTGGTTAAATTCACATGCTCTACTTTGGTAGCCCAGGGTTTGCAAGTTCAGATCCTAGGTGTGGACCTGCACACTGCTCATCAAGCCATGCTGTGGCCGTGTCCCACACACAAAATAGGGGAAAATTGGCACAGATGTTAGCTCAGGGCCAATCTTCCTCACCAAAAAACCCCAAAACCTACAACTAATATCATACTTCCTGGTGGGAAACTTAAAGCTTTTCTACTAAGAGCAGGTATAAGTAAAGGATGTCCCCTCTTGTTTCTTCTTTTCAACATTGTACTGGAATTTCTAGCTAATGCAATAAGACAAGGAAAGGAAATAAAACATATATATACTGCAAAGGAAGAAATAAAACTTTCTTTGTTGTCAGATGACATGATTGGCTATGTAGAAAATTCAAAAGAATTGGCAAAAAAGTTCTTGGAACAAATAATAGATTATAGCAAGATTTCAGAATATAAGGTTAATATTACAAAAGTCAATCACTTTCTTATATACCAGTAATGAACAAGTGGAATTTGAAATTAAAAACACAATGCTATTGGGGGCCAGCCCCGTGGCTGAGTGGTTAAGTTTGCACACGCTGCTTCAGCAGCCCAGGGGTTTGCCAGTTGGGATCCTGGGCACAGACATGGCACTGCTCTTTAGGCCATGCTGAGGTGGCATCCCACATGCCACAACTAGGAGGACCCCCAACTAAAAATTAACAGCTATGTCCCAGGGGGCTTTGGGGAGAAGAAGGAAAAATAAAATCTTTAAAAACAACAACAAACAAAAAAACCACAATGCTGTTTACATCAGGATCTAAAGAAATGAAATACTTAAGTATAAATATAATAAAATATGTACAGGATCTATATATATATGAGGAAAACTACAAAACTGAGATGAATGAAATCAAATAAGAACTAAATAAGTAGAGCGATATTTCATGTTCACGGATAGGAAGAATCAATATTGTTAAGATGTCACTTCTTCCAAATTTGATCTATAGATTCAAAGCAATTTCAATCAGAATTTCATCAAGTTATTTTGTGGATAATGACAAACTGATCTTAAAGTTTATATGGAGGGGCAAAAGACAGTCTCTTCAACAAATGGTGCTGAGACAAGTAGACATTCATATGCAAAAAGATGAATCTAGACACAGACCTTACATCCTTCACAAAAGCTAACTTAAAATGAATCACAGACATAAATGTAAAATGCAAAACTATAAAATTCCTAGATGATAACATAAGAGAAAACTTAGATGGCCTTAGATATGGCAATGACTTTTAGATATAATACCTATGACAAGATCCATGAGAGCAATAACTGATAAGCTGGACTTCATTAAATTTTAAAACTTCTGCTCTGTGAAAGACTATATCAAGAGAATAAAAAGGTGAGTGACAGATTGGGAGAAAATATTTTCAAGATACATCTGACAAAGGGCTTTTATCCAAAATATACAAAGAGATCTTAAAACTCAACTATACGAGAATAATTGAGCTATTAAAGAATGGGCCAAAGACCTTACAGACACCTCATCAAAGAAGATATACAGATGGCAAATAAGCATATACAGAGTGCTCCACTCATACGTCATCAGTGAAACGCAAATTAAAACAACATGGAGATACCACTACACACGTATTAGAATGTCCAAAATCCAGACACTGATAACATCAAGGATGTGAAATAACAAGAACTCTCATTCATGCTGGTGGGAATGCACAATGATACAGCCGCTTTGGAAGACAGTTAGGCAGTTTCTTACAAAATTAAACGTTCTTACCCCATGGTCCAGCAATTGTGTTCCTTATCATCTACCCAAAGGAATTGAAAACTTATGTCCACACAAAACCCGCACATGAATGTTTATAGCAACTTTATTCATAATTGCCAAACTTGGAAGCAACCAAGACATCTTTCAGTAAGTGAATGGATAAATAAACTATGGTATATTCAAACAATGGAGTGTTATTCAGCACTAAAAAGAAATGAACTACAAAGTCATGTAAAGACATGGAGAAACCTTAAGTACATCTTGCTAAGTGAAAGAAGCCAACCTGGAAAGGTTATAAACTGTATAATGACAATTATTTGACATTCCAGAAAAGGCAAATCTATGGAGAGAGGAAAAAGATCAGTGGTTTCTAGGGGCTGGGGGTGGAGGGAGCAATAAACAGGTGGAGTAGAGAGGACTTTTAGTGCAGTTAAAATGCTCTATGTGACACCATTATATTGGATAGATGTCATTGTACATTTATCCAGACCCATAGAAAGTACAACGCCAAGAGTGAAATGTAATGTAAACTATGAACTTGATGTGATTATAATGTGTCAATGGAGGTTCATCAACTATAAAAAATGTAACACTCTGGTGTGGGATATTGATAATGTGGTAGGCTATGCCTGTTCAGGAGCTGGTGGTATACAGTAAATCTCTGTATCTTTCCCTCAATTTTGGTGTGAATCTAAAACTGCTCTAAAAAATAATAAAAAAATACTTGCACAAACCCAGAAAAGATACATCCCTGAAAAAGAATTGAGAAATCTTAGAACCTTTAGCTGGGTTGATTGCTTAAGTTCTTCCTCTGCATGAAGCCAGTCTGTAAAGATTGCGAGAGGTGGTTTTTCTCAAATGTCCAAATTTCAACAAAAGATCATAAGGCATACAAAGTAACAGAGAAACATGGCACAATCAAAGGAATAAAATAAAACTCCAGAAACTCACTCTAAAGAAATGCAGATATTTGAGCTACCTGAAAAAGAATTTAAAATAACTATCTTGAAGATGCTCAATGAGCTAAAGGAAAACACAGATAGGCAACTATATGAAGTCATGTAAACAATGCATGAACAAAATGAGGATAGAAATAAACAGATAGAAAATATAAAAAAGAACCAAACAGAAATTGTGGCACTGAAAAATACAATAACTAAGCTGAAAAATTCACTAGAGGAGTTCAACTGCAAACTTGACCAGAAAGCAAAAAGAATCAGTCAAGTTGAAGGCAAGTGATTTGAAATTCTCAAGTCAGGGGTGAAAAAAAATAAAGAGTGAAGAAAAGTGAAGAGAGCCTAAAGGACTTACAAGATACCATCAAGTGGACCAATGTACACATTATGGGAGTCCCAGAATTAGAAAAGAGAGAGAAAGGAGCAGACCGCTCATTTGAAGGCATAATGGCCAACAACATCCCAAATCTGAGGAAAGCAAAACACAAACAAATTCAAGAAGCTCAAATAACTCCAACTAGGATCAACTGAAAGAAACTCACACTGAGAGACATCATAAACTGCTAATGTCAAAGACAAAGCTAGAATCTTGAAAGCAGCGAGAATAAAATGACTCATCACATACAAGTGAGCTTCCATAAGATTATTTGTGGATTTCTCAGCAAAAACCTTGAAGATGAGAAGAGAGTGGGAGAATATATTCAAAGTGCTGAAACAGAAAAAAAACCTGTCAACCAAGAATACCATATCCAGAAAAACTGTCCTTTGAAAATGAAGGAGGAATTAAGACATTCCCAGATAAACAGAAGCTGAGGGAGTTCATTACAACTAGACCAGTTCTACAAGAAATGGGAAAGGGAATCCTTCTAGTTTAAAGGAAAGGATGTTAGAGAGCAACATGAAGCCATGTGAAAATATAAGGTTCTCTGGGAACGGTAATTACATGGACAAATATAGTAACCTGTATTATTGTAATTTTATGCATAAATTCACTTTTAATTCTTGTATAGAATTTAAATGACAAAAACATAAAATGGCAACTATAAATCTACGTTAATGGGCATACAATATATAAATATGCAATTCATGATATCAGTGACACGAAGTGGGGAGGTAGAGCTGTACAGGAGCACAGTTCTTGTATACAACTGAAGTTAAGTTGTTACCAGTATAAAATAGAATGTCATAGCTTTAAGATGTTTTATGTAAATTGCAATGGTAACCACAAGAAAATATCTATAGAATATATACAAAAGAAAATGAGAAGAGAATCAAAGCATGTCACTACGAAAAATCAATGAAACACAAAGGAGGCAGTATGAGAGGAAAACCTGCCAAGACTGAGTCATGAAGAATAGAAAATCTGAACAGATCGATAGCTGGCAAGGAGACTGAAGCAGTAACCAAAAACCTCCCAACAAAGAATAGCCTATGGCCTGATGGCTTCACAGCAGAATTCTACAAACATTTAAAGAATTAACAGCAACCCTCCTCAAACTCCTTCAAAAAGCTGAAGAGGAGGGAATTCTTCCAAGCTCGTTCTATGGGGCCAGCATTACCTTGATACCAAAGCCAGACAAAGATACTACAACGAAAGACAACTACATCTCAATATCCCTAATGAACATTGATGCAAAATTTCTAAACAAAATACTAGTGAATAGAATTCAACAGCACATTGAAAGGATTACAGGACCAAGTGGACTCATTCCTGAAATGCGAGGATGATTCAATGTAAGAAAATCAACCAATCTAATACGCCACACTAACAGAATGAAGGACGAAAACCACATGATCATTTCAGTTCAGAAAAGCATTTGACAAGGTTCAACACCCTTAAAAACACTCAACAAACTTGCCGTAGAAGGAAACTACCTCAACACAACAAAGGCCATATATGAAAAACCCACAGTGAATGTCATACTCACTGAGGAAGACTGAAAGCTTTTTCTCCATAACCAAGAACAATATAAGGATGCCTAGCCTCACCATTTTTATTCTACGTAATATTGGAAGTCCAGCCAGAGCAATCAGGCAAGAAATCAAAAAGAGATAAAAGGCATCCAAATTGGACACAAATAAGTGAAATTAGCTCCTTTCACAGATGACATGATCTTATATGTAGAAAACCCTAAAGATTACACACACGCGCACACACACACACACACACACCTGTTAAAACTAATAACCGGATTTAGCAAAGTTGCAAGATACGAAATTAACACAGAAAAAATCAGCTTTGTTTCTACACACTAACAATGAACATTCCAAAAGGGAAATTAAGAAAACAATTTCATTTACAATAGCATCAAAAAGAATAAAATACTTAAGAATAAACCCAACCAAGAAGGTAAAAGCCATGGGCACAGAAAACTAGGAAACATTGCTGAAAACAATTAAAGGCACAAATAATCGAAAAGACATACCATGTCCACAAACTAGGAGACTTACCATCGTTAAGATGTCAATGCTACCCCAAAAAGCTACAAATTCAACACAACCCTATAAAAATCTCAATGGTATATTTGTGTAAATAGAAAAAATTTATCCTAAAATTCATATGGAATCTTAAGGACCCAGAATAGTCATAATAAAGTTGAAAGAATAACAAATTTGGAAGACTCTCACTGATTTCAAAATATGTTACAAGATTACCAGAGTCAAAACAATATGATACTGGCATAAAGACAGACATATAGACCAACGAAATAGAATACAGAACTCAGCAAAAAACTCTCACAAATATGGTCAAATGATCTTCGACAGGGTGCCAAGGCCACTCAATGAGAAAAGGACAATCTCTTCAAAAAATGTTGTGGGAAAACTGGAAAGCCAAATGCAAAAGGACAAAGTTAGGCTCGTATACAATAAACAAATATTAATTCAAAATGAATTAAACACTTAACAGAAGACCCAAAACTATAAAGCTGATGGAAAAAAAAGAGGAGAAACTTCAAGACACCAGATTCAGCAATGATTTCTTGGATAGGACAGCAAAAACACAGGCAACAAAAGCAAAAATAGACAAATGTGACTGCATCGACGTTAAAAACTTCTATGCATCAAAAGATGCAATCAACAGAGTGAAAGGCAATCTAAGGAATGGGAGAAAATATTTGCAAATCGTATATCTGACAAGGAGTTGATATCCAGAATATATAAAGAACTCCTACAACTCAACAACAAAAAATCAAATAAACCAGTTAAAAATTGGGCAAAGGACTTGAATGAGCAGTTCTCCAAAGATGATATATGAATGGCCAGCAAGCATGTAAAATGATTTTTGACATCACTCATTGTTGGAAAAGGCAGTCTTTTGACTCCCACTCGGCCTCATAAGGATGGGCCTTGGGCCTGGAACACTTCCTTGTCAAGAGACAAAGAGTTCACACAGCATATGCTGGCCTTATCACCTTATGTGGGAATATCTTTTTCTGTTTCAGACTCAATGTTTGCTCCTTTGTTCTGCTTATATGTGTGCATCATGTGACACCTAGCCGATCCTACTACTGTATCTGTCCTCTCTGGAGAGGGGATGGAGTCCTTCTGCTAATTGCCCTGTGTCACTGTCAGGAGGAACCTGTTGGCCATGGGGGACCGATGCCCACTACTGAAACTGGTCTTGCTGTCTGTTTCTGCGAGTAAAGCATTGTTCTATCCAACGGTTGACTGCATTGTCTCTTCCTCGGTGACGCCAATACTAAGATGCAGTGGGCAGAAGTGTTCAGACTTCTACTCCTGATACTAGGCAACAGATGTCACTTGCTCAACACTAATCATCAGAGAAATGGAAATCAAAACCACAATGAGTTACCACCTCACACTCATTAGGATGGCTACTATCAAAAAACAGAATATAACTAGCGTTAGTAAGGGTGTGGAGAAATTGGAACCCTTGTGCACTATTGGCAGGACTACAAAATGGTGCAAATTCTACTGAAAACAGCATGGCCTGTTTCTCAAAAGGTTAAAAATAGGACAACCATATGATCCAACGTTCCTGCTCTGGGTGTATTTTCAAAAGAACTGAAAGCAGATTCTCAAAAATATATTTTCACATCCATATTCATAGCAGCACTATTCACAATAGCCATGGGGTAGAAGTAATCCAAATGTCCATCCATGGATGAATGGATAAACAAAATGTGGTATATGCATACAACAGACTCTTATTCAGCTTGAAAAAGGAAGGAAATACTATCACACGCTATAACGTGGATGGATCTTGAGGACATCATGCTAAGTGAAATCAGCCAGTCACAATGATGAATACTGAATGATTCCACTTATGTGAAGGATCTAAAGTAGTCAAATTCATAGACACAGAAAGTAAAACGGTGGTTACCAGGGAGTGGGAGGAGAGGAGAAAAGGGAGTTGAGTATAGTTTCTGTAACATGAAAAATTCTGGAGCTCTGTTTAGCAACAATGTGAATATACCTAACACTACAGAACTATACACTTAAAAATGATTAGAATGGTAAATTTTATATGGGCTTTTATCCACAACAACAACAAAATATTTAAACAAATAGACATTCCTGAGCCTCGCCCTCAGAGATTCTGATTCAGTGTGTGTGGCGTGGAGTCTGAGAATTAGGTCTCTAGGGCTCCCCGGATGCTTCTGGTCCTCAGACCACACTTGAGTAGCACTGATTTACATTACATTTCATCATTTAAAAAACACGAGACTGTTATATGGTAGTTTTTCTTAGTACTTTTTCTTGAGAGTTGCTCTAGTGAGCTTGGAGTTGGGTAGAAAGCAGTCTGTGCCCAAACCCATGCAAGCCCATGATGTTTATGTATTGAAAGCACAAGCTATAGAATTGGGCTGACCCGATTCCTCTTCTGGCCTGAAGACTTCCAAGCTGTTGGATATAGGACAACTCACCCCTCTGAGCTACAGGACCTTAGTTCATAACTAGGAATAAACCTGTTTACCTCATAGGAATGTGATGAGGATTGTAAGAGGGGACAAGTGAAAGGCGCAGAGCCCTTATAAGAAACAGAATTGATAAATGGGACATAGTAGATGCTTAATGTGTGTATATTTTTTTAGAAGCTCAACTGCAGCAAACTCTCCTGTCCCCACCACCTGCAGCCTTCTGCGTCATCTCTTACACACATGGAATGCATTGTCTTGGTTCCCACCACTGGTGCTGAGTTACTAGGAGGTTGAACCTAGTCTATTAGCTTACCTCTCCCCCATCTAGTGTCTTGTAGAGTGCTTGAGACATAGGAGATCATAAATAAATATTTATTAACCAGATGAAATTCATGTAGAAGCTGTATTAGTGGTTCTCAATCCGGGTTACACATGAGAACTACCTTGGAATTAGATAAAAATACTACTGTCTGGTATAAACTCCTGAGATTCTGATTTAATTAACCTAAGGTAGTGTTTCTCAACCTTGACTGTACACTAATCACTTGGGGAAACTTAAAAATCTAGTGCTCAGGCCACATGCCTACCAATTACTTCAGACTCTCTGGGGAGGGGACCTAAGCATCAGTATTTTTGAAAAGTTCTCCTGGGTGAGTCTATTGTGGAATAAGGGTCCAGGAGAGAGACAATTTATGTTCACAAGCAGTGGATTCCTCACATGTTCTCAGGAAAAGACAAACACAAAATTAGGAGGGAAGTAAGTCACTATTTTGTGTGTGCCTAATAAAACCTTATTTTCTGTCCTTTCTTTGTTGATTTAATTTACTTCCTGTGTTTAGCATTGCTCTTTCAAGTTCACTTCTCCATCTTTTTGGCTATTGTATTGCTATTGGGTGACTGGAGTGGGTTGAATAGTGTCCCCCAAAACTTCATGTACACCTGGAACTGGTGAACTTGGCCTTATTTGGAAACTGGGACTTTGCAGATGTAATCAAGTTAAGAAGAGGTCCTAGTAGATGAGGATGGGATCCGGTTCAAGACTGGTGACACCCGAAAAAGAGGGAAATTTGGACATAGATACACAGGGGATGACTTCATGGGATGACGGAAGCTGGGATTGGAGAGATGCTCTCCAAGCTAAGGTGTGTCAAGGATTGCCAGCAGCCACCAGAATCTAACTGACAGGCCTCCATTGCTTGTTTAGCCAAAAACAATTTGGGAGGTGGATTGGGGAAGGAGGTGGATAGATGGACGGCCAGTGAGATGTGCTGGATTCTGGTGATTCAAGCTGGCACTGCTGTAGCTGTGAGTTACCACACAGAGCCAGTGCGGAGATGTGGTTTTAAAAGAGAGGGAGACATTGCCACAGCTTCAGGGGGTCAGACGTGCCACCCTTCAGCACCTCTTACCTACCTGAAACCTTCCTGTGTCTTGCTATCAAGGGAAATCATTTCTTAAGGGACACATACACAAACACACACATACAAACACACACATGCACTTACACACAAACGCACACACACAAATGCTGGCTCCGCCGTTTCATATACAGAAAGTCCTCAGAGAGAAAAAATGGAGTGCCAACTTGGATAGAAGCTAATGTCAACTTTGTGTTGTCTTTTTACATTTTTTTCCCCAGTATTTTTAAACCTTTCCCTCGGGATGTGACTACCTGGAAAGCTCAGCAGGAATGGACACTTTAGCTTCTGAAACTTTCTCTTTGTAAGAACTAAGAAGGGGGTGTACATGTGGAAGGACTGGTACATCTTGTTCACAATATGGCTTGGCCCAAGGCCAAAGACCACAGACATCACTCCTCTCATCAAGTGAAGAAAATCGTGAGCTTCAGAGGCAGAAAGTTCTTGGGGACCTCCCGAACTAGGTCCCTCACTTACAGACTCTGTCATTTCAGGCCTCCTGAGCCTGGCAAGTTGCTCAGCTTCTCTGAGCCTCAGTTTCCTCATCTAGAAAATGTGGGGGGTAACACCTATCAGATGGGGTTGTTGGGGGATTGAATGAGAGAATGGGGCAAAGCCACTGGCGCATACCAAGTGGTCAATATGGTGGTTTCCATTGCCTTTTTGTACTGAGAAAAAACACCTCACATTTTAAGAGTTTATAAAAGGAGTTTTTGACCCCTCCTAGACAACCAGTCTTGTGCTGTGGACTTTAGATGGTCACTTGTCTCAAACATCTACTATGGAAGCCGTGGGGCACCAGGTGCTTTAGATTTCTCAACCAATATCAGTGTAACAACCTTTAAAGACGGTGTCATTATCCTCACTGTCGAGATGAGTCCCTGAGCTTGGACGGGTTACATAACTGAGCCAGAGGCCTTGGGTGGGAAGCAGGAGAGGCAAACCTCTAGCCCAGGTCCAGCCGACTCTCATGCTGGAGTAAATCTCGTCCCGGCTCTGCCAGTGGCTGGAGGTCATGAGTGAGCAGAAGATCCATCAGCTTCCTGGGTTGGAGGGGATCTTAAGAGGGCTGTGGGTCTGGTCTAGTCGGTTCTCCAATGTCTACATCACTTGGACCAGACTAGGGTTATTATACAATGACCCCTGGAAGCATTTAACAGTCTATTCCTATCTCAGGACTGCAGTGAACTGAGATGTCTGATCGGGGGAGGGGAGTCACAGGGCAGAAAATCTGTGTAGACCTTAAGGGAAAATGACCTTCCTGAGGTGTGGCTAGGAGGAGGTTGGGGAGGGTCCGGGATGTTGGGTCAGTTCCCTTGGGTATAGGGGTAAGGTGCACAGGTGTGTCCCTGGGCCCTGTCCTACAATGACACTGCAGTCTTTGATGTTTCTGAACACACCAAGCAGGAGCCAGTCGTTGGAATAGAAGCATCATGCAGAGAGAGATTTGTTTTCTTTTTAGTCTGCTGCTTTTTTTTATCCCCAGAACATTGCCTAGCACATAGTAGGTAAAAAATAAACTAGTAAATTAATTTCAAACGATTTGCACTGACTGTTCACTCTATTTGGAACATCCTTACCTGAGACAGGCACCTGTCTTGACTCCTCACTTCATTTAGGTTTAGGCTCAAAAGTCACCTCCACAGGGGCTGGCCCCGTGGCCGAGTGGTTAAGTTCGCGCGCTCCGCTGCAGGCGGCCCAGTGTTTCGTCGGTTCGAATCCTGGGCGCGGACATGGCACTGCTCGTCAGACCACGCTGAGGCAGCGTCCCACATGCCACAACTAGAGGAACCCACAACGAAGAATACGCAACTATGTACCGGGGGCTTTGGGGAGAAAAAGGAAAAAAAAAATAAATAAAATCTTAAAAAAAAAAAAAAAAAAAAAAAAAAGTCACCTCCACAGAGAGGCCTCCCCTGATCATCTCATCTAAGACTGGTTACCCTCCATCACTTCTACCCCCTTCCCCTCCTTTACTCTTCCTCTCTATCCCTTGTATACTTGTGGGTTTATCGTCACTTTCCTCACTGATAATTCCATGGGGCAGAGCACCCGTCCTCTGTGTACTGCTGTATCTCCAGCTCCTAGAACAGAGTCTGGCAGAGTCAGTGCCCAATATTACGTGTTGAATGAAGGGGTGAATGAATGAATGCATGCATACTCCATAGGAAGATCTTAGCACAGTGCCTGGCGCATAACAAATCAGAGACAAATGTCAGTATTGATGATGTTGGTGATGATATCCAAATGTCACTCTGGATTGGCCACTGATGACTCTCTATGCAGGTCCTGGTAGGTTGATGAGTGTAAGAGGCCACTCTTCCACCCCACCTGCCATTCTCCCTGCCATTGATAGACACTCTAAAGAACAGTGCTTTTACCAACACCTGCTCCTCACTTTGTGCTCCTTGTGGAGTTGTGACAAGACATTGGGGGCACATCATCCTCTCTAACTCTTGACTTAAAACACTTTCAGAGCCTTCATACACTAACATGGAAATGACCGATAGAACTGACATCCTTGTATCCCACCACATTCTTGCCATGTGGCTTCACCCATCTTCCAGGATTTTCTCATCCTTCGCTTTTATACATGTTGTCATCTGCCTAAAGTGCCTCTATTCTGCCCTATTTCCCTACACCTACAGAGGTTCTCCCCAAAGTCCAGCTTCAGTGCCACCTCCTCCAGGAAGCTCAACCTGAGATCTTCCAGCAGTTTCCACCTCCTCCCTCTGGTTTTCCATGCTGCCTTTCCTTTCTTCCATTAGAGTTTTCATCACAGGACACTGTACTTACCCAGGCCCCTCTCCCTCAGGCCAGAAAAGAGCCCCTCAAGGTCAAGCGTCCCCCATATGGTGAGTGGTAATGGGCTCTGACTTGAGTCTGTGAAGGGCATCCCTCTAGCCTTAGGACTTGGCTTGCAGCCCTACTGGGTCAATTCCTGCCTGCCCCCCCTTACCATCTGTGAAACACTGACAAGTGTGTTAATCACTCCATGTCCCAGGTGTCCCACTTAAAATCAGGGTGCCTAATTATTACAGTCCAGTAAGCATCAGACATCACAGTCTAATGGATGAAAGCTTAAAGATAGGGACTCTGGAATGGGTCATCTTTGGGGATGACTTAGGATGGATGGGCAACAGAAGAATGTGCCTTACATATTATTTTCATTGATATATTGGGGCCTGATTATGAATTCATTTGGAACCATACATAGAGAAACCAAACAATAGTTAAACATATTTCTGAAAAATGCCTAGAGCTTTATTATCTTTGTTAATTTGACAGAAATTGCATTGCACTGAAATCATCATTCTGGCTATTCAATACAAGGGCACACTGTGCATGTACACATAGCTTTATAGGCAAGAGAAACATACCTTGTGGTAAACAGCCTCTTAAAATCACAACCAAGCAAGTGAAAGGAAATTTAAAAGGAAGTCTAAATTTAACTCCATTAAACAAAGGAAATTTAAAAACACAAAAACAAGGATTACAAAATCTATTGAAATATCCCACTGCACTTCCATAGCACAAAATTCATACGTATTTCATAGAGAACTTGGAAAGCTTTATAGCATACAGAGGGACTAAGAACATGATATTTCCTGAAGACTCAACCAGTTTTAGCCTCATTACAATTATTTGTCCTGTAACACAGCACTGAAGATTTGGCAGAAGATGCTCCCTGACTCCACGGCAATTCAAGTTGTCTACTGGGTTGTATCCTGGTCTGTCTGCTGGGCTGTATCCTCGTCCATCTGCTGGGCTGTCTTCTGTCCTTTTACACGGGGTGACTGATAGATTATCGTTTTCTTGACTTTGACGCCTGAGACATCCTTACAGTTGGGTTTGGGGGTGGTAACTTCATTGTAAAATGACTCCGTGGGGGTGGTCTCTTCCATCTGGGGCTGCTGTGTAGTGGTGGCCTCTTGCACTTTGACCTGCTCAGTGGTGGTGGTCTGTTCAATCTGGGGCTGCTCTGTAGTGGTGGTCTCTTCCACTTTGACCTCCTCAGTGGGCGTGGTCTCTTCAATCACGATGGGCACTGTAGTGGTGGTCTGTTCAATCTGGGGCTTCTCTGTAGTGGTGGTCTCTTCGACTTTGACCTCCTCAGTGGGCGTGGTCTCTTCAATCACGATGGGCACTGTGGTGGTGGTCTGTTTAGTCTTGGGCTTCCGTGTAGTGGTTCTCTTTTTCCCTTTTGTCTGCTCCGTGGGGGTGGTCTGTTCAATTATGATGGGCGCTCTGGGGGTGCTTTCTGTGACTTGGATCACCTCTGTAGGGACAGGTGCAATGGTCTGGATCCCCTTCTTTGGAAAGAACGGTATGACTTTTGTTGTACCCTTGGAGGGGGCCTCCTGGGTTATGATATGCCACCAGGGGGTGATGTCCCTATCCCACTGGTTGAGATCATCGATCAGAGTGGAGTATACCAGCTTGAAATTGGATTCTGGAAACCTCCTACTGCAGATCCTGCTCCTCAGGACCGTGTTGGCATCTTCACAAAGGTTCCTCTGGCAGCTTAAACGATAGGCAATTTGTCTCCAGAAGATCATGTCACTTTTATAGCCCTCTATGCAGGAAGTTGGGTTGCCAGTAAAGACACAGGAAAAGTCGTGGTCCATTCGGGAGCACACGGCCTTCATGGCGGTGCCCTCCTCGTGCTCCATCAGAGTCACAGTACATGAAGCCTGGTCTGGGGTGACAATTACGCCATTGACCAGGGGCTTGTGTTGCCCGGCTTTCTGCACAATTTGGGGCTTACCCAGAGTCATCCAATCATCCTTGGTTGCCATATTGTTTTGCAGTTCCCATAATTCCTGTGCACGGACCACCAAGAGCACCTGAGTGGCCAGAAGGAGGAAGGGCAGCAGGGTGAGGCTGTGGATCCTCATGGCTTCAGCTTGGTGGAACCTGTTTGACAAAGGGTAGGTGAGTCATTGCTGGGCAGCAGTTCAGCAGTACAGGGCTGCAGGCTGACCCTCCCTCCCCACGCACACAGGACTGCCTGCCAGCAGTGAGACTAAGCATCCTTCTGGCTCCTAGATACTAGACGAGCAGCCCAGCCGTTCACATTTCTGCTTGACTTGAGTCTTGAATGTGCAGAACCTCCTGCTCTTCATTCATTCCTTCATCACTCTCTGAGCCTCCTTAACTCTCACTGCCTCGTTCACTCCCTCATTTACTCCTGCGGTTTGCTGACTCACTCCTTCATTTGTGATTCAATAAACATTTATGGAGCACCTACTATATGACACGGTCTAGACTAGATGTGCAATTTTTCAAGGTGAATGAGCAAGTCATGTCTGAAAGAGCTTAGAGGAAACTTTTGGGAGGAATTTAAACAGCATTAATCAAGAGTCTGTCCCAACTGTGTCTCCAATGAGATCTTGGGCAAGTCACTCTCCCCCTCTGTGTCTCAGTTCCTTTACTGGAAATTGAGGTGTTGGATGAGATAATTGCAAACTCTCTTCCAGCTCTAATGCGCTATATTTCTAACTCCTGGTTCCGCGTGTATTCAGATCACTCCACGAGGAGAAACTATGTGGTAAGTGACATGAAAGGTGATGTCTGACCCCAGTTTAAACCTCCATGGGGTGGGACTCTCTGAGATGGGTGGGTTTGTGAGGGGGCATTTGGGATGCAGTAAGAATCTAAGGAAAAGCACGAGGGAGGGGAGGTCATTCAGGTTGACTGGGCAAATGGAACCGGGGGATGGGGTGCATTTCTGCTAGTCATTTACATCTCAGCGTTGAAAGCGGAGATAATGTGTAATTGATTTCTGGAGCCCTGCTGTGGCACAGTGCTGGGTACATAAACCCTCAGTCAGTGCTTTTAAAAATATATCATCGAATAAATAGGCTGACCTAAAATGCTACACTAAACTGCATGGATTTCATCACATGCGTGATAAAAAGAAATATGCTTGAAAGGAGAAGAGAAATAGGGTTTCTATTCAACCCCTACTATGTGCTATGTCCTCCATCAGCATTCTAGTCTCAACTTGTTCAGTCCACTAAAGAGCCTGCCTGGTAGGTGATAACAAACCACCCCCAGGTAACAGACGGAACAGGTAAGGCTTAGACCAGTAAGTAAATGGCTCGAGATCCCATAGAGGGCAAGTGATCAAGATGGAACAGGCAGCCAGAACTTATCTCTTTGCCCCTGTAGACCTACCCTTATGGATGGATTCATGCCTTTATCTTTACTCTACTCTTCAGAAAATATTGGCAACAAATAAGCAAACTATGAACCACTCAGGGTTTGGTTTGGTGCAGTTCATGATAAGATGATTCATATTATCAGTGCTCCATTACAAAATAAAATACAGAATTTTGTCTGCAAACCAGCTGACTCAGAAAATGGCCTGCATCTCATTTTCATCCTGGGCTTATGGCCTTCCCTCAGAATAGAGAAAGAGAAGACAGTCACAGGCAAGTGGGCTCCCGAAATGAAGGGTGGGACAAAGGTTGGGTATACCAGACAGAGACCCATTCATTCCTCAGGACGTTAGGACTCAGCCCTCACATGTCTCCAGTGGGATCCAGACCCCGGGAACCTGAGGTCCTTGGGGGACCTAGAGGGAGGGTGGAATGAAGGTCTTAGGAGAGCCAGGCTCTTACCTTGCTCAGAGTGTGCAGATCCAGTGCAATCCCAGATGCCAGAGGGAGCCTGTAGGCTGGCAGCTGTCTCGTCTGCAGTGAGAGGCAGGGGAGGCCCTTTTTATAGGAGCCCAGGAAGACAGAGTTTTACAACACACGTGCCTTTGCAGCTTTGTCACATTCCTTCCAGCCACACCCCTTTTGGAGGGAGCCAGTTTCTGCAGGAAAATGGTTGATGTAATCCTGGGGGGAGGGGGTTACATGTGGGACATTAGACTTGCTTCTCCAAGGGCTTCCCTTTCCCCCAGTGGCCTTGTTAGGAGGACCACTGAGCCTTGCCAAGACCCTCCCTGGTGGGATGAGGACCCCAGCCACAATATCTGTGGGGAGTAACAATAACTAACATAATCATAGCTGCTGTGCGCTGTGCTCAGCCCCTGTCTCCTGAAGCTCTCCCTAATTCTCCTCACATCCACTCTGTGATATGGGGAGCTCTGATTCACCCTTTTCACAGATGGAAAATGGGAACTGGGAGATGCTCAGGGCTTGTCCAAGGCACGGGGCTGGCAAGAGGAGGAGCCCTGGGTTTCAACCTGGGCCTCCCTGCATCCATCCTCTGCCCTCCTCCTACCTGCCACTCTCAAGACACGTGGGGTAAATGAGTGACTGACTCTGGGCAGGCCATCTCTGTGTCCGTGTCCCTGTTGTCACTGAGGCCCTGAAGTTCCTGTGTGGGCAGAGGCATCCTGGGGCCCTGAGAGGCTGGTGAGGAGGGATTCCTGATTTGGGGATTTGTGATGACGATGCTCGCCTTCAGATCACAAGCGGAGACCTCACTCGCGCCAGCCTTCTACGGGCAGAGTCTGGTACCAGAATGAGCTGGTAGAAGCCTGGACCAGCACTGGTTTGGCTGTGTGACCTTAACTTCTCTGAACCTCCACTTATTGATCTACAGATTTCTGACAATAACAGTACCTCATTTAGAGCTACATACTAACATTTTTATTGGGATGAAGCATAACATAAAGCAGCACAGATCCAATTTAGTTCATATTGTGGTCATGTTGCTTAAAACAGATTTACATCGTTTACATATAAAGCATACAGAAATACATTCACCTCCATCAAGAAGATGTAGACCTCACCATATTTTGACACCTCACTTATCGTCATAATTTGGGAACCAAAATTTTACACTTTCTTCTTAATTCTTCTCTAAGGAAAACAGTGGTACAAATTCGATGATAAACGGCAACTGACCTTTTGCATTGACACAGCACAATAGAGAATTGTGGGGACTGGGGCACATTAGAGAGTTTCTGTGTCTCTAAAGGTCAACACTCAGTTCCAATTGACAAGCAAATTGGCGATGGGGCTCAGTATTGTCAGACTTTCTGAACTTTTAAGATGCCCCAAATCCAGGTATGTTTATATGAAATTGGGTGGGCACTTAACTCGTATCTTCTGAAAATGGCAAATTTCCTATAATACACAGATCAAGTCATAACTGTGATTGAATTCCATGCAAGATGATCAGCTGTTTGAGAATTCCAAGGTTCCAGAGCTGTGGATGTTGACCGGTTCACTTGGTGTTTTAAAGGGTCTTTGCATGAATTCCACTGGAGGAGGCCATTTCTCTAAACTCCAAGCCTCTTTAAACCTGCCCAGTTAAGGACCAGCCCCATTGTCCTGACCTCCAGCCCACAGAAGCCGTGACCTCCACTCACAGGCACTCAGTGAGGTATTTGGGGGACTATTTGGACGTTGACAAGATAAAGCTGCATGATCCTCAGGGAGATGGAGATGAAGGTGGACTCTGAAAACAGGAGAAGTTCATCTTGATCCTCAGGAGGCAGCCAGATTCTTTCTGGAGAAGGATTACATCATCCAGAACACAAAGCAAATTTAGAAGGACACAGGTAGATTCCAGGATCCTTTCTGAGAAGTGTTTCTAACTTTTGCAGGTGACGTGGAACTGCCCCCACTGGCTTCCCCTGGCCCTTCAGCCTTCCTGTGCTCCCATCCCCACTTCTGCCTCGATCTTTCTATTCCAAACAGGGGACAGCCTATTGGCCCAGGTTATGTAGTTCTTTCTCTGTTGGCTCAGCCTGTCGTTCCAAACTCATTTCCAGACATATACACACTCCAATCTGTCCCCACTAAACCACTCACCCAACGTTTCCTGAATACTCAGTGCACTCGTCCCTTTCCTGCCTTTACTCCTGCTGTTCCCCTTACCCGGAATGCCCTTCTAGTCCTACTTTGCCAGGCACACATTGGCTCATCCTTCAAGATCCAGTTCAAATGTCATCTCCTTTCTGTTGTGACATTGGCCCCCTGATCCTACCCTTGCGCCCCACCCTTTCATGAGTGTTCATGGAGAGAAATAGACCATCACCCCAGTGAGTGTTTTCAACGTGCTGCATTGTGCTCAGGCTGTTCCCCCACATTAATTTGCATCTCGATATACTGAGAAAATGATACACTTCTACAGTGCTCAAGGGAATCTGGAGAAGATTTGGATCCCCCGTGACGCTGTTCACAGTGGATTCCCACTCCCTGCCCCTCCCCATAGTCCCAGGACCCAGGGGATCCCTGACTCCTGTAGAACTGACTATGTAAAGTCTTATCAACTTGTTTTCACACAAACCCCAGGAGGAAGTTCCACCCTGGATCCTCATGGTACACTTGGCTTACGTGTACCCAGGTGTACCCAGCTGAGCTGAGGCTTATGCAGCCTATGTTTCTTGGCAAATACCACAGAGCTCTGAATGGCAGAGCCTGGACTGGGGCCTTGGGCTATCGGTGATTAACCTCCCAGGAGAGTGTTTTGGATGTTGTCTAATGGCGTTGAGACCCAAATCTGTCTCACTTCTAAATTGTGAGTAGACCCAGCCCTGCTGTCCTGTGTACCTCCGTGTTCTCCATATCCACAGCAGTTCTTGGCATGTAGTATGTGTATCCTCAGAATTGTTTTAATAATGAGTTGAGAAACCCACCTTCATCCACTGAAAAGAGTAAAGAAGAAAAACACTTCTTGGCTCATTCAACTGGGCAGTCCAAAGACTAAGTCTGGTTCAGATACACGTGGATCCAACGGTTAAACAAGCCGTGTGTCTCTCCCTCTGTCTCTGTCTTTCTCTCTTCTTCTCTCTCTGACTCGGTCCCTCCCTGTCTCTTTCTCACTGTCTTCTGTACACTCTCTGTTGCCTAGTTTCATTCTCAGGCAGGTTCCTTCCATTCGTCATAGCATAGGACATGCCCTTTCATCTCCCTAGCACCCATGGGAATGCCCAGGAAAACTCTGATAACCCCTCCCAGGTACATTCACTGAGTCTGATGTGGGGAACAGAGACACATGCTGGACAGCCCACCAGAAGCATAGGCAGTGGAGGATGGGCAGTTCTCAAGAAGAAAAGAGGCTTCTGTCATCCACAGAAAGAGAAAAGCCTGACAAAAATAACAGATCTACAATGCAATAGGTGTTCATTCAATGGAGACAAACGTTGGCTAGTTGACTAGCTTGTTGAGAAAGACCTCCTTGAGGCTAGGTGCAATTTAGTTAATTAGGAAAGCCATATCAAATTCATGGGACAGAACTATTCTTAATCTGTTTGAGGATCAGTAAGTACACTAGTTGCTTAAGGAAAAGGTTTGTGAAGAATACTGCCTTGATGTCATCAGGACTGTCTCTTTGTTGGGGATTTGAAGTTGAGAAATATTCACCTAACAAAACTACTTTTATCCTCCCATCAAACCAGTGAGACGTAATCCTCATTTTACAATTGAGGAAAGTGAGATTAAAGATATTGTTTTTCCCTCAAGATATCAAGATGATGACGATGATGATGATGGTGGTGGTGGTGATGGTGATGATACTGATAATAACTAATAAGCACCATCATAGTGCTTCTACATTCCAAGCACCATTCTAAAACTTATCTCTCTTCATTTTCACAACCATCCTATCATGACTCCCTTTTTATAAATGTAGGAACAAAATTACAGCAAAGATAAGAAACTTTCTAGCCAAGTTACTTCAACCTGGAATGTCAATTCCTCAACTGCATATGAGAGAGAATTATACCTACTTCACAGGATTGTTTTATGATCAAATGAGATTGACATACAATTAGGCAAGTCATAAATGAAGGCCCCTTCTAATATACTAAAAATGAAGCAATGTACCCATACATTGAACAAAATCTCTCTTTCCTCTTCTCTCTCTCTCTTATTCTATTAAAATAAGAAACAAACTAGAACAGCTTTAGATTTACAGAAAAATTGCGGAGAGAGCCAGCCAGCCCTGACGGCCTCGTGGGTAAAGTTCGGTGCTCAGTGCTTCGGCAGCCCGGGTTTGCTGCCCGGTTGTGGACCACACCACCTGTCTGTCAGTTGCTGTGCTGTGGCAGCATCTCACGTACAAGACCTAGAGCAACTTACATCTGGCGTATACAACCATGTATTGGGGCTTTGGGCAGGAAAAAAAAAAAAAGAAGATTGGCAACAGATGTTAGCTCAGGGAGAATCTTTCCTCTACAAAAAAACAAACAAAAACACCCTTTCTAGCCTGGGCATAATGTAAGGTTCCTCTCCCCATAAGAGGAAAAGCTGCAAAAATAGCTCCCCTATCCCACACCTAACTCAGGCTCCTCTATCGTTAACCTCTTACGTGACTACGCTACATTTATAAAAACTGTTGGATGGATAGTGACACATTATTATTAAAGTCCATACTTTATTTAGACTGCCTTAGATTTTACCTACTGTTGTTTTTTTAGTTAGTAGTAGATATTTTTTAGGGAGGTTTTAGGGCTGTTTTTAGATTTCCACAGTAAAATTGAGTGGAAAGTAAGGAGAGTTCCCGTGTATCCCCATGCTCACCCACATACAGCTACCTGCTCTGTCAACATCCAGTACTGAAGTGGTACATTTGTTACAATTGACGAACCTGCTTGACAATCATTATCACCCAAAGTCCATAGTTTCCATTGTAGTTCACTCTTGGTGGTGCCCATTCCATGGGTTTCGATAAATATATAATGACGTGAATCCACCATTATGGTATCATACAGAGTATTTTCACTGCCCTAAAAATCCTCTCTGTGCCACCTATTCATCCCTGCCTCTTCCCTAACCCCTGGTAGTCACTGATCTTTGTCCTGTCTCCATAGTGTCTCCATTTCCAGAATGTCATATGATTTGAATCATACAGAATTTAGTCTTTTCATATTGGCTTCTTTGACTCAGTTATATGATTTTAAGTTTCTTCCACATCTTTCTATGGCTTGATAGCTCATTTCTTCCTAGCACTGAATAATTTTTCGTTATATGGAGTTACCACAGTTTATTTATCTGTTCAACTCCTGAAGGACATCTTGGTTGCTCCCACGTTTTGGCCATGAAGAATAAAGGTTCTATAAACATTCATGTGTGGGTTTTTATGTGGACATATGTTTTCAACCCCTAATGGTCTTTTCTGTCCAGCACGGCATCCGGATTCCACATGACATGTAGGAGTCACAGCTCTTTAGGCTGCTCTTGGCTGGGACAGTTTCTCAGATGTTCCTTGTTTTCGATGACCTTGAGAGTGTTCAGGTGTACTGGTCAGGTGTGTTGAGGATGTGTCCCTTTGGGATTTGTCTGGTCATTTTCTCGTGATTAGATTGGGATTATGCCATTCTTCTCTTCATCCAAAATTTACATGATGGAGAGGAGGTTTCCTTTTGAGGGTTCCATAGGAAGTCTGAACACAATTGGAAACCACCCACAGGTTAAGGCTGGTAGCTGAACGCATGTCTCATGCAGTCTGGTCACTGGCAGGCGATTTCAAGTTTGAAAGCTGATTTCACTCTCATGTGTGTCACTATCATATGGTTCCTTGACATAGAGGGTTCATGCCCATGGGTGCCGTCACCAGATATTATAACAGTGGGTGCGATTTTGTTTTGAGTTGAGTCTTACCGGTGCATTTTACCAGGCCAAAAGGGGTCAAAAATTAGTCCCTCTCTCAAAAGTGACCTCTTGTACAGAAATAAAAAATGCTGAGTTGCTGCATCAGAGTGATGTTATTTTGTTGAGTCAAATAATGTGCATTAAAAGCTTATTTATTGTCAGAAAATGAAGAAATAGGCAAAAAAAATCACCTGAAATCTTATTAGTCTGGCAAAAAGCAGTCATCCTACTGAAGAATGTTGACATTCCAAACTTAACATGCTCATTAATCATGGGATTTCAGAATTCCTGTATGGCAAATCAAATGATACATGGTGCTAAAGGTTTACTTTAGAAAAATAAGAGACAGTGAAGGCTTGATGATATAGCATTTGGTGTGAGTGCAAACTGAAAATGTATTTATCTTATAGGAATGCCCTGTGTCACATCCCATAACACTGAACCCATTTTGTTCGAATCCGTGTGCACCACTTAGTTCTGATTCTGAATCCATCGAAAAATAAGCCCACAGTTTTTGTATCAGGTCAAACTAGATGACATTGCTGTTTCAGAAAGTCAAAAGTGGTAGAATGTTGGCAATTTTCAATGAGCCAAACTCATAATATGAGATTTTTCTCAAATAATAGAGCCGTTTCAAAGTCTTTAAGTTATTACAAAATATATTTTTTAGTGTTGTATACGTAACTCAGGCACAAAAGAGTTCATCGATCACCTCTGGGTTTTTCCTATCTTTGTTTTTAAGGAAATCACTATAAAAGAGGTTAAACGTGCTTTAAAGATGTCTTCTCCTTTTGGATAAAATTTCTGAGGCGCACATACGTCTGTGCACCTCTACACGTACAGGCATATACTCACATGCACACACACACACACTTTCATGCACTTAGATTACATACAGGCATGCGCACATATGCACTCCCGTCACTTCCATATTCAGAGTAGAAGAAGGTCCTACAGGGCCTCCCTTTGGAATTTTCAGTGTGTTACAAAGAGTGCCAGTTGCCACCCTGAAAGGCTGGAAAAGGAAGAAGACACACTGTCCTTTCTCTGCACCATGCCCGTAGGCATAGGAACTGCAGCTGCTGTCACATGAAGAGGTGAAGGTGTTTAGATGAAAGGCATCAGAAAACGGCTCTGAACAGGCCTGTGAGGGCACCCGGGAAGATGGCTCCCCCACTCAGAGAGCAAAGCGCTCTCAGCTGCTGTGGGTGGTTTCGGGGAGGATAGGGACGGCAGAGGAAGAGGATACTGGATGGTTCTAGGAAACACGGAGCTGGCCGCTAACCAGACATCATTCATTCTGCCACTCATTCATTCATTCTATTATTCATTCCTTCTTCCATTCGTCCAAAGAGCTCTCATGAAGCACCTAATGTCCCAGGCTCTCTCTGTCATTGACAGGAATGCAGTCAAGGTGACACGGTCCAAGCCCTCAAGGAGATGGCAGACAATAGTGGGAGAGACAAGGGTCTCAATCATGACAATATAGGAGTAATTGTTGTGTGGGAGGGAAGCCTGGGGTGTTCACGGTGGGGACATCTACCATAGCCAGTGGCAAAGAGAATTTCTCAAGGGCCTGCAACTGGTTAAGAGACAACTCAATAGCTGGAGGAAAAGGAATGATATTTCTTCAGTCATTACTCAGTAACCACTCTATGCAATTTGCTAACATCACTTCAGGGAATGCAAAGATGAACATTTCGCTCCTATCCTCAAGCCTGGCCTGATTAGCCTGCAGCTCACTGCCTGATGATTGCTGTGGTGATGATACTTCATCACCTCCAAACCTCAAGCTCTTCCTGAATTTCCATCTGTCCACATTTCCAAATAAATCCACATTTTTGAGTCCAAAGTATGGAGGCTTTCCCATTCAAATTCCAGCCCAATACTCACTACCCCCAATAGTCATGCACTTAGGCTCCAATTACATCTGAGTGTCTAATCTTCTCCCCAAATGTCAGGCTATTTCAAGACATTTTGTCTCTGTCAGATTGTTATCTTTGTTCTGAAATTCCATCCCACCATTATCTACCTGGCAAACACTCATTCCCACTCCCCATGCCCACGGCAGAACTCATGGCTCCTTTGTCTGGGTTCCCCTAACTTTTTACAGCCTTCCCTGTTATTATAGTGGACTTGTTAGCTTCTTGAGGTTCATTTATGTGATTGCCACTGGGAAGCGACAACTCTAGCATGAAGCTTGGAAATTACCAAATAATAGCAAATATTTCTAGAATTGAATTGGATTTTGTATTTCTCAAGACTCTTCCACTCGCATAATAGAAATAATGAAATTTAAACAAATTAAAACAAAGAAAATTGAGAATTTATTGCCAGTTTCTTATAAATTGTAGAGGAAAGGGTTGGGCAGGACCACCCAGACACATAGAGTTGGGGACTCAAATATCACACACACACTCGTTTTCATATCGCATCTCAGTCTTCTCCGCCTATGTGCTCTGTTTGCTCAGTCTGCTTTTCCCACATGGTTAGAAACACGGGTGTCAGCAGCTCTGAGCTGAGCTGCACTGTGGAAAATCTACAGGAGATTGAGATTGAGCCAGGTTCCTGCCATTGGACTCAAGACTCAGGTGAAGGGCAGGATTCTGGGGTGAACAGCCCTGTGCCCTGAAACATGTAGTTGGATTTTGCGGAGAATCAGTGATTCTCAAAGATGTGGAGAGCTGTTCCCAGAGAGTCTGTAGGGCGAGTCTGTAGGTTTCATGCCTGCACTGGAAGAAAGTCATGGATAAGGTAGATGAAGAGATGCACAGGAGGGCATTCTAGAATTCACCTGAGGCTGCCCCCAGACCTATGGCTCCCTATCTCTAGAAGATGAGGACCCTTTACTGACACCCACACCCTGGGCAGACCTCCCCATCACAGCACTCACACATTTAATAAAAGAGATTGAGCAATGACATGGTGGTGAGAGTGACAGAAGCTCTCCCTTGAGCTGTTACTCTGAGCAGTTTGCACGCAGGATCTCACTTAATCCTTGCCCCATGCTTAGGAGATCGGTGCTACGATTATCCACATTGTAGAGAGGAGGGAATTAAAAATCACCCAAGGCCAGACAGCTAGTGGCTGGTGAAGCCAGCGCTCTAAAACAGAACACTGAGACTCTAAAAACTCCGTGCACTTCACCTAGACTGCTGTCAAATGTGCCACAGAGCCAAGGGGAACTTGGTAACGCAGTTGGATGTGCAGGTGATTTACCACGATACTGGCCAGTGACCTTTGAACATGGGTTGTTTATCTATTTAAAGGTCTATCACTAATTTAAGGGCCTCACATGTGGCTGTAGCATCTGCCCTTCAAGCCTTACACTCTTTCTATCCTCTCCCGTGACTGGCCCTGCTGTGGGGCCCTTTGGAACCAGCAGTTAGAGAGCTCTGAGACCACACAGCCTGCCACCTCCAAATGAGAGATAGAAAGTCCACTCTGGGACTGGGAGAGGGGATAAGGACAAGGAACACTGTCCCCAGCCCATCCAGGTCACGATCTCACAACTTACAGAGCCTTTCAACTATGGGAGAGTCAAGCTCTAAGAGTGACAGTGTCATCTGAGTGTGACAGTGGGGGAGGGAAGAATTCGACTTCAGCCAATATTGGGCCATGTTGGGTTTAGTAACATGCTCCCTTCTTCTTTCAACTTCAAATGATCTAAAGGCAGAAAAAGGATCAGTCACTTTTTCTCAGTTTCTCTTTATAACAATCGTCTGAATGAACTAAATGAATGAATTTGCCTCAGACTTAAACTTGTTCTAGCCAACTTTTACCACAAATTTTCATGCTTAAGGGTTATGTTCAGGCTGGTCAAGGCTAATGACCTTCACAGTGTGATTGGGAGACTCATGTTCCCAGTTTTCAGGAGCACTGTTGACTTCGAGATGTCACCGTGTGGTGACCCCATCCTGGAAGACCTGGTTGGGGTGTGAAGAGCTTTTTTCTTCCCCTTTGAATATTTCAGTCTCTTTTCTACCTGGTTGGTAATCACTCTGCACGTCTGTGTGGCACAATTTCAATGTTAAAGCCTTCACTGTATAGTGTTACATTAGACCCTTATAACAACTCTGTAAGGAGTGGCCATTATTTATGCCTGAAATCTAGATGAGAAAATTTACTTCAGTGACCTCCGTAAGGTCACAGAGCTCATTCCTTTCAGTTGCACTCAGATCGTCTGCTCCAGGGACAGACTTCCTTCTGCTATGACAGAAAAGAATGAAAAGTGAACCCATAACCCAAAACTAAGCCTGACAGCAACTGAGTGCAGGATTCTGGGAAAATCCAGGACAGAAATCCTGGTAAGACTTCAGCTCGCAGCCTGGCCTGGCTTGGCTTCTAGAAGCAGAGGAGACATGAGAAAGGAAGGAGAGGCAGAAAGGGAACAGACGCTCCATGGGAGGTGTGGGGTGTAGGGTGGGGAATTCAAAGGCTGGAGAGGGATGGAGAATATATCTTTGCATAAAACTGGTCATTGTCTTTAATAGGTCTGAAGTCTTTTCCAACTCTAATTTCTAAAGCATTGATAGATGTATGACTTCAGGGGAATATAAAAAATATGTAGTATTAAAGGAACAGCCATAGACCTCCCAGCTTTCTCTAGGATGGCATCAGACAAGTTCTACAGGCAGAAAAAAGTCCTTTAAAGGGTTCCTTTATGCTGATGATAAACTGCAATCATGCTGGAGCTCCGAGGCCTGGATATATTTGTAACTAGACACACAGCATGGAATTTTTCATGCTCACATTTGTCCTAGCCATTAAACTTAATGCAGTGAGATATCAACCATAATTTATGCACCTCTGAGGCATTTCTTAAGTCCTTCCTGCAGACAGTGGGATGGTTCTTAAAAAGGTCAATAATTAGCCAGTGCCCAAATTGGCCCAACATTCAAATAAACTTTAAATCACTAAATAAAAGAGGAAGAATATATTTTAGAGATGATGCAGTTCAATGCTATCAGTTTTAATTCACCAATTCGATTAATTTTACAAATATTTACCAATGTCCCTAACTGGATCCCAGACAGATTACATGTCACCGACAAGGCCCTTGAGCCCGTGAACCAGCAGAGTGTACAAGGAGAGTGTACAAGGTGTACAGCAGAGTGTACAAGGTGAGTGAAGCAGTTGCTGTTAAAAAGAAAGCCCTGAATCTCAGGGGCTTAACACATGGAAACTCATTTCTGTCTCGCATCAAGTCCAGGATGGGTGTTTCCACAGCGGATTATCACCAACAACATTCAGTTGTTGCCTCTGTAGTCCCAGTCTTGTCAGACTTTGGGACTGTAGCTAAATTGACCATCCGTTTTGGACGTATTCTGACTGGACATGACTGATGCCTTTTTCTCAGTCTCTTTGGCACAAAATGTCAAAGATCAGTGTGCCTGGAAGATCCCCTGGACCTCCAGAAGATGTTTACTGTCCTGCCACAGGGGCACCTGAATTCTCCTGCTATTTGTCGCCAAGGATGGGCCAAATAATGGGACAAGCCTTCTCCCCCCAGGGGGTGACTACACTGATGATGTCATGCTGGTAGGTTCCAATGAAGAGCAGGTGGCAGCCCCTTAGGAGTAGACTCTGACTCATTAGTCCTGAGGATCAGGGACCAGCCATCTGTGTCAGTTCTTGGGAGTACTGTGGGCTGAGGCTCAAAGGCTGATTCCTGAGATAATCATGGAAAAATTGTTCACCCTACAGACTCCACGAGCAAAGCAGGAAGCCCAGATGTGCTTGGACTGTTTGGGGACAGAGGCAATATGTGCCTCATCCAGGTATTTTGTTGAGCCGGGGGAACAAGTTGACCTGAAAATCTGCCAAGTTTACCTGGGGGCTGGGTAGCAGCTGTGGGAGAGGGAGTCCCCAGGCTACCTACCCTGGAGTCCTGTTAATCCCAAGGATCTTGGTGAAATCTGGTGTCTGATACTGAGAACTACGCTGAGTGGAACCTCTAGCAAAGGGAGGCAGCCTCTGCTCGGTCACTCCTTAGGGTACCGACTTCCTGATAACATGGCTCTCAGCTCTGCTCCACTTGAGAAGGAGCTCTTGGCCTGCTCTTGGACCCTTGTGGAGACCGAGTGCCTTAGAGAGGACTGCCAGGTATTGTTGTATCCCAGTATCCTCATCCTGCATTGATCCCCTCAGATGCTAAAGACAGAGGTGGAAAAGCAAAGAGATTTCTCATAAAAAATGGAAATGGCACATTCCAGAACAGCAAGTCTGGTCCCACAGATGAGTGCCCTTTACAAATAAGGTTAAGGCCACATCCTTCAGGACCCATTGTATCTTCCTTGATGACTCACAGGGACAGCCTTTGGCTACCTGGAGATGCCTCCCAGGAAGCCCTGAGGATGCTTGGGCCTGGTTACTGAAGGCTCATGCCAACTAGAAGCTGATGGAGTCCACTGTGTGGCATCAGCCATTGGCCCCAGTTACAGCCCTGAAAGACGTATGGGGTAAAACCCATCAGCAAATTGGCTAAATTGAAAGCATTGCCCTTGCCTTAGACAATACTCCTATGGACCAGGCATTCCATTTCTCATCTGTTCTTGGGTTCTGGCTAGTGACCTAGTTAGTGGTTGACAGCGACAAGTATATTGAACATACCCCTTTTGGAGCTGCGTGCTCTGGAAAGCCTCTGCTGCAATCTGATGAAACATTTTTTGTACCCGGTGTGTTACCCATAGGAAGGTGCATGCCCAGATGAGACTGAGTGGAACAATGTGGCAGATTGGGCCTGCATAGCCCATATGGTCAGCATCAGTACCTCCATCCATTATTGGACTGGGTATACCAATCCTGCCACTAACCCAGTGGACTCGAAAGTTGAGCCTTGTATGTTGAGGAGACTGAGATGGCCTATCAGGACTGTGGTGCCTGTCAGCAGTTGGTCTGTCTGTCTGGATGCGAACAAGGACCCAGAGGTCTAGGGCTAGAGTCCATCCACGGCTGGTGTATGGAATACACTTGTCCTCTACTGCCATCATGTGGTTACTTCTAGCAACTCTTGGCTTTTGCTGCTTAACCCCCTACCTGGGGCTGATATTTTGTGTGAGTGGCAGATTTTGACTACCCCATAGTAGCACTTGAGACCAAGCTCTACCATCTTTCTGGATATCTGGATCATTTATGATCATATGCTGCCACCGCATTCACAGAAAAGGCGCCCTGACAGTGGGCTAATGAATATGACATTCAATGGACATTTCATCCCCTTCTCATTCTCATGCTGATGGCATCAAGAGGTGGAAGGAATTTAAAAGACTTGACTGGAAAAGATTGCTGGATAGACTGTGTTAGCAGCATTGTGCACTACCCACATAGCCAGACAGTGTGAGCATTAATGCAGCCAGTCCTCAGCGGGAGTGCAACAGCAGCTGCCCACTTGTATGTCTGCACCTCTGTGATTAGAAGCAGCAATCAGTGACCAGAACACAGACCTCCGCTATCTGAAGGACAGGGTTTTCATTGCCCATCCTGGCACTCAAAGTCTGTGTAAAAGCTACTCCAGGAACATATGCACAGCTGCCTGCCATCAGACGAGGGTGGCAGATGGGTAAGGGCTGCAGAGCTAAGTGTTGAAATTAACCACAATTTACCATCCAAGCCTTCCCCTGGAATTTGCAAGCCTTCAACAGACTCCAGAATTCCAAAATAGTTACATCAGACAGATTCTGTCAGTGCAACTGTTGTTTAAGTGGGGAGACAGATTCTTAAGCTTCCTCTTCTGCTATCTTCCCTTTCCTTTTCTTTTTCAACTGAATCGAGACTCCTCTTCGTGACTTCTCGTGCATAGGTTGACTGGCCTTTGCTTGACCCCCAGTGACAAGGAGTTTACTGCATCACAAGGAAACTCAATCTGCTGTTTATTGGAAGCTGACTATGGGCAGGTGACATTGGCTCCCCTTTATTGAGTCATGCTCTGTGCCAGGCATCATGCTGGCCATAATGTCCACCAAATAAGGTGGGTGCAATCCCCTCCCCGTTTGACTGAGAGGGGAATGAGGCTTAGGGAGCTTGTGTCGCTTCTCAAGGGAGAGCCACATTTGAACCGAGGTCTTCTGGGTCCAATGTTGGTCCATACTGCCTTGAAAGGCCCAAGAGAAATCAAAGGAACTTAAGACATGGGCTTGGTGCACAAGTATTCGAGGTCTTGTTGGGAGAGAACAATGAAATAAACCCCCATTTAGAAGAGGACAGAGAAGTAGTGGGAGTCAGTGAGCTGACCTAGGGAATGGTAGCGTAGTTCAGGCAAGACGTAAGAGCATGCAGGAAACCCTACATGGGGAAGACAGGAGTGGGGATGGTGGGCTTCGGGCCGGGTGGTCAGCCCTGTAAAACTCCCCTGTGAACATATTCTCAGGACTGGCTCCACCTTCTCCCCTTTCTTGGATAGCAGTTACATAGGCACAGATTTCTTTGCCAGCAGTCTGCAGTTTGCAATTTGGCTTAGTCACATTTCTTTGGCAAATATTATTTTCTAAGACCTTTCCCTTTAGGGTGACTTGAAATACTGCTTGGCCAACTTTACTGTGCTTCGAACTCATCTGGAAAGCTTGTTAAAATACACATTTGTGTGCCTCACCCTCAGAGACACTAATTCACTATGTCTGGGGTGAGGTCTGAGAATTAGCGTTTCAGGAGCTCCCCAGGTGATCCAGATGCTTCCAGTCCTATGCCACACTTTGAGTGGCACTGATTTATGTTACATTTTGTCATGAGAAAATACCAGACAGCTGTATGGTGGTGTTAGTTTGAATGCTGTTAGGAAATGGTCTGTGTCGAAACCCACCCTAGCCCGTGGTGCGTATGTACAGAAAAGCAAGAGCTCTGCAAGCGGAGAGCTGGATCCTCTTCTGGCCCACATGTGTGTGAGCTGTGTGACATTGGACAGCTCACCTCTCTAGGCTTCAGGCCACTTAGTTTATAATTAGGAATAAAACTACTTACTGCATAGGGATGTGGTGAGGATCAGAAGAGGGAACAAGCGAAAGGCACAGAGCCCTTACAAGAAACAGATTTGATAAATGTGTCATAGTAGATGCTTGACGTATATATATATTTTTTAGAAATTCAACTGCAGCAAACTTGCCCTGTCCCCACCATCACACAGCCTTCTGTGTCCTCTCACACTCTCATCAAATGCGTCGTCTCGGTTTCCATCACTGGTGCTGAGGTTGGACCTAGTCTCTTAGCTCACCTCTCCCCCACCCAGTGTCTTGCACGGTGCTTGACACATAGTAGATCATAAATATTTGTTAGGTGCGAATGCAATTAGAGGCTGTATTAGTAGTTCTCAACCTAGGCTGCCCATGAGAATTAGCTGGTAAATATCCCAGAAATTCTGATTTAATTAATCTAGGGGAGTGTTTCTCAACCTGGGCTGTACAATAGAATCGGCTGGGTAAATTGAAAAATCCACATGTTCGAGTCACATTCCTAACCAACTACATCAGAATCCCTGGGGTGGGACTCAAGCATCAGTATTTTTTTTTCAGTCTTTTTTTTCCCTTTTTTTTGATGAGGAAGATTGGCCCTGAGCTAACATCTGTTGCCAATCTTCCTCTTTTTGCTTGAGGGAGATTGTTGCTGAGGCAATATCTGTGCCAATCTTCCTCTATTTTGTATGTGGGACACCTCCACAGCATGGCCTGATGAGTGGTGTGTAGGTCCATGCCTGGGATCCTAACCTGCAAACCCCAGGCCACAGAAGTGGAGCATGCAAACTTAACCACTATGCCACCGGGCCGGCCCCACATCAGCATTTTTAAAAAGCTCCCCTAAGTGAATCCATTGTGTAGCAGCAGCTGGGCATCACTGAGTTAGGTTGAGAGACAATTTATGTACAGAAGCAGTGGATGGTTAACATGTTCTCAAGTAAAGACAAACAAAATTCGGGGGGGGGTGGGGTGGGCAGGTGAGTCATTATTTTGCATATATCTAATGAAATTTTTTTATTTTCTGTCCTTTCCAATTTTGTTAATTTAATTCAACTTCTGTGTATGGTGTTGCTCTCTTTCCAGTTCACGTCTGTATGTTTTTGGCCATTTGCTATTGCTCTTGGATGCCTGTGCTGAGTTGAAGAGTGTCCCCCAAAATTCATGTCCACCTAGCACCCGTGAATGTTTGGAAATAGGTTGTTTGTAGATGTGATGACATTAAGATGAGGTCCTTCTTGACTAGGATGGGCCCTGATCCAATGCCTGGTGTCTTTATAAGAAGAGGGACATCTGGACACAGACACACAGAGGAAAACTCCATGTGAAGACAGAGGCAGAGACTGGAGTGATAAGACTACAAGCCCAGGAGTGCCATGGATGGCCAGCAATCACCAGGCTCTAGGACAGAGGCATGGGACAGACTCTCCGCCAGGCCCTCCAGGAGGAGCCAGCTCTGCGGACATGGTGATTTCAGACTTCCAGCCTCCAGAACTGGGAGAGGACACGTTTCTGTTGCTTTAAGCCACGCAATTTGTATAATTTGTTACAGCAGCCCTAAGAAAATAATACAGTGATTTAATTGATATCTATAGCATCTAGGTACAGTTTTCAATAAGAAGATCAGAATCCTATTTCTGAAATCATTCTTTTATTGCTCACACACACATATCTGCCATTTGCTGAATGTTTTCTAATTACAAGTCTAAGTTCTTATGCAATCAAATGTGACAAAATTCATGTCTTGTTCCAAAGAGTAAACTGGAAATTAATGAATGTTACATATTTAAACTTTCTTAGAAGGCTCAGATGATTAAAGCCAAAATTCTAAAGATAAAAAGATAGGTCTGTGCACTTTTTTCTCTTGGGCCCATCAGTGCGTGTTCCACATGGTTTCACGGAATTCTGGAAACTCCTGAAGGGGAGGTTTCTTTCCCAATATTTGGAGACGCGGCGGCTCACGAACTCGTGCAGTTGGATCTGTTTAAAAACTGTTCATACAGTCGGAGTGAATTGATGTCTACGAAAACCAATATTCCCATTTCCCACACTGTAACAAAAATAAATATACCCCAGACACCGCTAAGATGAAGCATTTACATCATGGATCACAAAGACAAAGTAATGAAAAGTATGCGACAATTTGTTAAATCTACAAAGAAGGTTAAAAGGTATATTTACATTTTGCTCCCTTTAAAACCAAACACTGAAACAACCACTTTATATGTTAGTAAATTTAACACATAAATTTTCATTAATTCAACAAGTATTTCTTCAGCACCTCTGTGTGTCAGCCCTCATTTCAAGTGGCATCAGCATTGATTTTTATCTGGGCATATCTATTGTTGTTATATAACATTAAGATGTTATTAATTTAGTTTAAAAAGTTCATCAAATAATAATAAAGGCCTCCCCGGTCCCATCTTATGAATATGGTTTAAAAACAAAAGGCTTACTTTTTCGCGGGTATAGTTTCAACACTATAAAATACAAAAAAAGGAGATACGATTATTTTTCTTTAATTACTATTACAGCTCAAGAGCTGCATCCCCCACATTTTTACTCTAACGCGGGTGCTGACTGCAAATTCAGGAGAAACACTGAGAAATACTGGAGAAGGAGGTGAGTGAAGTAAAAACGAGGCAAGCAAGTCACCAGACAGAGCGAAGGGCAGACTACAGAGCCCAAAGGAAAACTAGTCAAAGAGTTATAAAGTAAAGTGCCAAGTCCCCGAGACAGAGGAGCTGCAAACAAGAAATAAGAAGGCTGGTTAAGGAAGCTGAGGAGATTAAGCAAGAGGAAAAACATAGTTAAGACGGTCATAAGAAATTCGCTATAAAGAAAACACCTGAACAGGAGTGACCCACTAGTTAAAAAAAAATCCAGCTCATCAGAGCTCGTCTTCAGCAGCTCTTGGAAGGCAGCACCACTGAGAAAATGATGCCCAGCCTCTCGGCCTCTCTGGAAACTCGTCTACTTACTCATCATACACGTCCTCTGAGTCCATTCGACGATAGTACTTGGCCAACTTGACAGCAAAAATGATCGCCGGCAGTAAAAATATGGTAGCTTTTCCTATGCCAAACCAAAACAAATTCTAGGGGAAAAAAGAAAATCGGGAGGATTAAATGCTTGAAGATGGAGAACGGAAAACAACAGTTGCTTGCAGGAAATAATTTTGTTTTGCTGTTTTTCCAATGACTTCTAATTTTGTTTACTGAAACCATTTGTGAACTTCATATGAACAGCCACTGTGTGAAGTGCTACCTATTATTATAATTCACTAAATCTTTATAAAAACCTTGCAGAGATCCTATTATTATATTTATTTTACAAATGAGGAAGAGAGGCAGCAGGTAGTGAAGAAGGGTCCACATCTAGGACTTTCCAAAACAACCTCGAGCCCCCCACTAGATGGCCTTTCTTTGCTGCCAACTACAGGGCACGGATGGCCAGCAGGCCTGAGCCCAAATCCCTTTGATGAGTTGTTTTGATGTTAGAGTGAACACTGAATCTTCCTGGCTTTGCTCTGCTTGAACAGTGAGACTGCAGCCTCCCCAGCCCAGAAGCTTACTGAGTGAATAAGACAGAAGCAACGCCCAGTGTATACTGGGCTCTCAACAACCGTGCCACGTTTAATTTAACCAGTCTTCAAGGTAGATCATAGGCTGAACCCAACGCTGTTTTGTCTAAAAAGCAATGTTAAAGTATTTTTTTAAACAGTTGCCAACATTTGTAAGTCAGATTTCACATAGAAACCTGGATTTACGTCTTTTCCTGAAAAGTCTGAAGTTCCATCGCACAATGCTGAGCCCTTGTTCCCACAAGGCCACGTCAGTTGCAGCTCAGTGGGGGTTCTTCCTTCAAGAGGGTCCTCAGTCTGCCACAGGCCACATCACTAGCTTTTGCAGGGGTGACATCCAATATTCTTTAACCTTACTCACCAGTCAGAACAGACACAGCTGCGTACAAGCAGCATGACCCCGTGATACTGGACAGCAGCCAGCATCTCACCCTTGGCCTGCTTTGTAGATCTACAACCTGCCAGTTCCCGCAGAAGTTCAAGTCCGTGACCCCTACCTTAGGATAATGCTGTAAGTAACACTAGAGCGGGCCTCTGCACCCCACGGTGAGGCAGAAGGCAGCTGGAATATAACAACCACTGCCCAGACCTCACGGCTCCACCACTGCATTTCTGCTTTGCTCCTGGCCCAGCTTAGTGCTGAATGGCAGTGGCACCTCTTGGCCCAGAATTTACAGTAAATTTGTGCTCCTTTCCCCCCACATTCTTTCATTGGTAGATTTCTGTGCTTTCAACCTTGGTTTGAGAGGCTTTATAGCTTTATGACAACTGTATGCTTTTACTGGAAGCTATCTCAATCCTTTGGGGAACAATCAAGATAGAAGAGAACAAGTTAGTCAGCCTGGGGTCTGTTCTGCTGTTGAAGTCATTGCCCAGAGCTCCTCCTTACTATTTAAACCACCTACTATAAAGCTCCAGCCTACAATCTTCCTGAGCAGCCTCCAGGCCATTCCTCCCTTGGTCCCTGGTTATTTGTGGAGAGGCATCTGGTAATTGGGTGGTTTTATTGGCTGGGGGGTGGGCAGTGAAGACTGGATGCAAGGGGATCAATTCAGAATCAACCAGGCTAACCTAGGACTTCCCTAAGGAGGGCTTCAACCAAAGCCCTCAGCAGGGGCTCCATGCAGAAGGGGTAAGGGGTTAGAAGAGGAGGGAAGCAGCCAGGAAGCCAAGGCTTGGGGTCTGCATGGCTGGGAAAGTGGCAAGATTGTTTCCATTCTGGTACAAATGTCCATCCAGCAAACAAATGGACATGAGGACGTGGGACAGGGAGATGGATGGATAGAGCAATACAGATGTGCTGCGATAACTATCTGATCATCCTTCATTCATTCAGTTGCCTGTGCCAGGCAATATGCCAGATGATAGTGAAGCAACAGTGAACACACGGGCTCTGTGCTCATGGAGTTTAGAGTCTAGTGTGTGTTGTGGGGAACCACACAAATGTGCCATTCGAACAGCAATAACATCTCTAAAGGAAAAGCATTGAGTTCTCTGGGAATGTAGAAAAGGGAGCCCAAACCAGCTGGGAAGATCAGAAAAGCCTTCCTGTAAAAAAAGATATCTTTGAGCTAAGACCTGAAAACTGAACAATGGCCAATAATAGCGAACATTTACTGAGTTATGTTAATGTACCAGGAATGGAGTAAGAGCTTTACAGGTAGTTTCTCACTGAACCATCAAAAACAATCCCATTTAGGGGAAGAAGCTCAGAAAAGTTCAATAATCGTTCAAAGTCACAGAGTTCAGAAAATGTAGAAGTGGAATTTGAATTCAGAGCCTGTGTTCTCAACCATTACATTACAAGACCTAGAGGCGTGACCCAGGTGGGGTATGAGTGTGGAGGGCAAGAATGAGAGAGAGAGAAAGAGAAAGAGCACATGTCCGGAATAGAGCTGAGGAAGAAAATCGACTAATTGGAAATTACCATCCCAACGGTAACATCTCAAAGGGCTTTTAAATCAAAAATTAAATTGTTTGCTGTAGCTTTGGGGTTATATAGATATATACTTGCACTAAGAATCCTTTTGAATATTGGCAATCTGCACACCAAGGACTGATCCTTTCCAACTATTCTGGACCAATAGGAGTTTTCTTCATGACAGTCTCCTGACTTGCCAATATAATTCCAGTAAGGAATGAAGACATGCGCCTGCACCTGGGTCTTTGATTTTCTAGTCTATTAGGTATCAAAACACATTCATCTACATTTTATTTTGGATCTTGGATTCTATAACCATAACAGACTAAAGCAGAAAACTATTTTACATTACAGTGTGCACTACAATCTGGAAAAAAAAATTAAAGACGATGAGTTTATTGTGTCTCCTTATTTTGAAAGATGAAATTCTTACCACAGGGTCAGTAATGTAGCTACACAGAAAGACGTCAACAGCAGAATCCAAAGCAGTGGCCACGGGTTTGCAGGCTGCCATGTGCTCAGTGATCTATGGGGGTAAGAAACAGGCAAACTTTGGCTGAACCAAACCCACAAAAATCCACAAGAATTAGACATGCCGTTTACCTTTGGCCCATTTTCACAAAACGGATCTCCATGCCCTCTAAGATAGGAGCTGAGAGCTGATTTCTATGGATGAGTTCTACCACGTATAAGAGTATCTACTTGAAAGCAAGACCCTGATTCTCTCTGAGCCTCCGTTTCCAGTTCCCTTGTTTGTTACCTGGAACAACAGGACCCATCCTTCTAGATTCCTGAGATAATGAAAAAGTACATGTGTCCGGCACGGTCTCAGTCTGAATGTCTTACCTAACCCCTTTGTGATCTGACAATGTGGAGTGAGTTAACTAATGAGTGTACATTTTAGAACAAAAATTGGCAAACTTTTTCTATGAAGGGCCAAGAGTAAACATCTTAGACTTTGCAGGCCAGACTGAGACACGTCTGTCACACCTGCTCAACTCTGCCCTGGTGGGATGAACACACCCATAGATGATATAAACAACAGGTGTGGCTGTGTGCCAATAGAGTTTTATTTAAAAAAAACAGCAGTAAATGTTGACCCCATTTTAGAAAACAGAAAACACTGTACTCATTAATGAGGTGAGAATAAACAAATGATCCAATCCCACCGACGTAAGACAGCTATCTTCATTCATTCAAGAACGCACTGGAGTACGTACGATAAGATAGATGCTGGCTTTCCTGGGCAGGGCTGTGTCTTATTTCTTTTCCTTCATTAGCTGGCTCACCTTCCCCTTTTCTTCCACTTATACCTTACAAGGCAACCCGTGTTAAGAACCTTATGTTTCTCTAAGCTCAAACAGCCCTATGTACTCTTCTCATAGGCTTTTCCACTGTAAGTTTCACAAAAAGTGGGGCAGGGCTCATATTCTGTACGTTTTCCTGCATGTTGCTTTTCTTGCTCATTTATACCCTGTGAAAATCTCTCTAAGTCCTGTGGTGTAGCTCTGATCCATTTTTCACAAACGGCCCCCTAATATTCCCACGGTGCGGCTCCTGTATGACTTTACCGCTCCTATCCAGACTGGCTTTGGTTCCACGGTGTTTGTTTTGTATTCTGGGTATGACTGTGACTAAAATGTGGTCCCTTGGTCTACAGTGGGGATGACTCACAGTGGTAATGGTGGCGATGATGATAACATATTCTTCTGCCACTACTCACTTGTGTATGTACTTCTCATGCCAGCCCTGAGAAGACCCTGAGATCTTCACATCTGGGGGCTGGGAGGAGGGGTCAGCACAGACATGAGAAAGCTGGATCTTGAAGGATAAACAGGCACATGGCCCACATGGTGGGGACTGGAGGAGGATATGACACACAGAGGGGATCACACGGAGAAATGTAAGTTTCAAGAATTCAAGCAGTTGAGTGTGGCTGGAATACGGGGTGGAGCAGAAAAGAGGGAGGAGATGGCCAGGCAGCTTGGGCTCACGTGGTGAAGATCAGGATACAGGAATAGGATTGGAGAAGCTCATGGCTGCTCAGGGGTAGCCTAAATTTTCCTGAGTCACTAGACTTCTCAAAGCCCATCTTGGCTAGCAGCACCCACCCAAGTAACTGAGGTGCAAGCATCCCCTGCAATGGAATAGTCCTCAGGGAGCAGCCAGCCCAGAGCCCAAGATGAGAAAAGGCATTTTTCAAGACACCGTAATTCTCTGTAAGCCGGTGCTAAGAGCGAGGTGCTGCCTTACAACCACAGTGAACTTTGCTCTGCTCCTCCATTTACTCTCCTGATACATTTGTGGAGACCCCACTGTTATGGACTGAATTGTGTCCCCCAAAAGTTCATATGTTAAAGTCCTAACCCCAGTACCTTAGAATGTGGCCATATTTGGAGATAGGGTCTTTGAAGAGGCAATTCAGTTAAAATGAGGTCATTAAGGTGTGACCTAATCCAAGACGACTGGTCTTTATATAAAAGAAGAGGAAATTTGGACACAGACACCTACAGAGGGAAGACGTGTGAAAACACAAGGGAAGGCGGCCATCTACAAGCCAAGAAGAGAGGCCTCAGAAGAAACCAACCCTGCTGACACCTTGATCTCAGACTTCCAGCCTTCGGAACTGGGAGAAAACAAATTTCTGTTGTTTAAGCTACTGCTACTTGACTAACACTGCAAGAATGCAGCAGGTTCCATGCTGTCCAGGGCACGTACCAACCACAACAGCAAATGCACCCAAACAGGGAGCTCCTGGCTCCCTGGGGGAGACACGGTCAAGTGTGGCAAGAATCCCTATGATGAAAGCAGGCCAAGGGGGCTGGGGGAGACACAAGGGGCATGTTCTCCAACCTGGTGGGCACCCTGGGAAGCCACCCAGCATGGACGACACTTGTGCTGAGTCTTATGGCACCTCCCCTCATGGTCCCCACATTCAAGGTTCTTTTACTTATCTCCTACCGAATTACCAGGGATTTAATTTTATTTCCTCCTTATTTTATCCTAGAAAATGACTATCTGAACACATGATCCCTTATGTTTATAAAAGATAAATAACTTACAGAGATCTTGACCCACTGCAGATAGTGTTCAAAGTATCCTATTATTGTATTCCCATACTTTTTCATTTCCTGGAAAGAAATCAAAGAGTAGTAAAACCATTAAAATGACTATATCTTATTCTATTTAATCATGTAGCTATGGCCACACATAGACTTACTGGCCTACTTATTTAAAAAAAGAAAGCTTACTTGAACAATAACAGAGGAAACATGCTTTATGAGGAAGTCCTGAGCAGAGTCCAAAGAGGAGAGGATATTGGTCACTCTCGCCTGGAAAACACAGCAACAAACATATGGTATTAAATGATAAAGGATTTCATGGGACAGTTTGCATATCGATGCCAGAACTGATAACACAGCCCCACACCACAGCTTGCTAGTTAAGAAGATGACAGACCAGACCAACCCTGTGAGGGCAGAGGAAAGCAGACGGGGACATATCAAGCACTTCCTCTGTGCCAGACACTGGGCCAGCTCCTTAGTCTGAATCACCTGGTCAGATACTCAAAGGCTGTAAGGAGGGTATTGTTAGGCCCCTTCACAGGTGAGGTAGCTGACTCTGCTTAAGGTCACCAAGCTGGGAAGCTAAGACCTGGGATTTACCCCTAGTTTTTTCACTCCAAAGTCCACACTCTCTGCACTGCCACACAAATAAGGACAAGGTCACTGCCAACCCATGTGGCAGCTTAGTGCAAATTAGAAATGGTGCCCCTTCTACCCAGAGACCTCAGGGCACACAGCCTGGCCAGTGGGTCACGGGCTGATTTCTGACCCCACTCGCCCCCGCGGCTGGCCCCTCGTGAAAGGCAATGCACAACAGCACGCTGGCACCCTGAGTGTCGAGGTGCAGAAGGATGGCAAAGGGCCTGCAGGCGGGCAACAGTCTGTCTCCAGGTTCCCCCGGCTGGGACACACACTTGTGAAACGCCAACCGCGACAAGAGGGAGAGAGATGGTCCCAGAGCAGAGGAAACCTAACAGTCTTCAGAGGAACTGAGTCAGGATCTCATTCACCAATGAAGCAGCAAGCTCAGTGCTGCCCAGGGCATAGGAATGGACCCTAACTTAAGTTGCTCACAGCACCTAGGGAAAACAGTTAAGTGAGACGAGAATCCCTGTGAGGAAGGTGGGCAGAGGGAGCTCAGAGAAGAGTAATGGGAGGAGCATGTAGGTTTCTGTTGTGGGGCTGACATCCAACACCTCTCTTGGGCAGTCTATACCACTCAATAAAGAAATAGTTTCTGAGTTCCCTGTTGGCATTGTGGGTACAAGATGAATACAACACAGCCTTGGAGCTCGGTTTCTGTTGTGGGAATGTTTGCAGCCCAAGGGAGGCCCCTGTGGTCGACTGTATTAGCTGTTCATGATGAATGGTAGCTTCCCAGACACAGTTTCCCAGGGCAGGAGGTGCATTTCCCCACCCCCACAATGATGGGCTTGGCTGTGTGACCTGCTGTTGCCTGCTGTGGCCAATGGAATGCAGATGAAATGGCAGTGTGTTGGTTCTAAGCAGTGGCTTAAAGGGCAACCCATGTTTCCATTCATCCTCTGAATTCCTGACCTCCACGATGAGGATACGAGGCAGCCCAGACAGGAGCCTCTCCTTCAGGCTGGGTCTCTAGGTGGGAAGATAGGTGGAGACACCTACAGTCGGCCCAACAAGGAGAATCCAAGTTTGGGGTCAGAAGGCACTGCTGTTTGTCAGGCAGCACTATCTTAGTAATGGTGACTAATGGACCTTCTAAGCTTGCATCCGACACATCAAAACACAGCTTGCACCTGTGTGTCTAACAACGTGCCAAGATGAGGTCTGCACTTACAGAAATACTTGTAGGAAGGAAATAAGAAAAACCAGTTTGGCATTTAAAATGGATGGATAACTGAGACCTTTTTTTACTTAAAGTACCTGCAAAACCAACATCTCTGAAAGCCTGTGTGTGCTTTCATAATAAGACCCCGTGAGACGGAAAGAAAACAAATCCTCACCGGCACTCCGCTGCTGTTGTGCTTAAGTTCCTGGATGGTTTTGTAGGCAGTGTTCTGGGGAACAAGCATACACAATACTTTCCATCTTGTTACATAAAGCAGCAAAGACCATGTGCCTCGTGTCCCTCCCTCCCCCAAGTCAGCCATCAAACCCGACTTTACTCTGTAATACTTCATTCCAGAAGAAACAGGCGCAAGTAACAGCGTGCACCTCATAGAGCTCTAGTATAAGAAACCTGAAGAAGAAAAGCAGAATTCGTATTCTAGAACTTCAAAGAGCAGCACATCATATGCAAGGTGGCCAGGAAACCCCCTCGAATCAGGTTTGCTGAAAGTGGCAGGCATTACGTACATAGGGGCTGCCCAACAAGAGAGGCCGACTCTGCCTGGTTTAGATCAGGGATTCATCATCTTTATCGGCAAGGGCCAAATAAATATTGGTAAGGGCCACTGAATATTTTAGGCTTTGTGAGCCATACTCCATCCCAACTACTAAACTTTGCCCTGGTAGCCAAAAGCAGCCACAGACCATCTGTAAATAAACGGGCCTGGCTATGTTTCAATAAAACTTTATTTATAAAAATAGCAACAGTCCAGATTTGGCCCACAGGCTGTGGTTTTTGGGGTGGTAGTGTGCTGTCCCCTGGTTTAGATTGTAGGTCACACGTACAGAACAACTTGCCCATTTGTAGACAGGTTGCCTCAGCTCTGAAAAGGCCAAGGACTCCTGTCTATTAAAAAAAGCATTTAAGGAATATGTGAAAACCAGCTTAAAATATTAACAAATATGATCTAGACATAAACAAGTATGGCAGAGGATTGTGATGAGCATAGCACACAAATTAAGAAAATTCAATAGGAGGACTTTGTGAAGATGCTAAAGAATTAGAATGTCAGGAGACAAAAAAGAGAGAGAGGGATGGTGAAAACTAGTTCTGGAAGATTCCAGAGTCCACTTGGAGTCAAGTGAACAAATATGCGTCTCCCAATCAGAGCAAGCTGACTCTGTAACCTGGTTTCCACACAGTCTTCCTCTTAGAACTGCGAACATGCCCCCTACACAAGCACAATAATAATTCCTCCTCTCTAGAGTCCCTGGGAGGTCAGATCCTCCAGCTGCAGGAACCAGGTAAGAGCGAGGCGGGATCTGTTGCCACCATTTTAATGAGGAAACTGAAAGCCTGAAGACTTGGGAGAGGCAGAAGCAGGATCTGACATCAGGTCAGCCTGACTCCAGAGCTCCCATTTTTTTCTCTGCTACAAACAGCCCTGGAGACGTTCAGGAAAGAAGCCAGAAGGGGTAGGAAGTAAAAGAAAGGGGAAGTCAGACAACAGGATGGAAGAGAGGAGAAAGGAAACAATGCCTATCCCAACAGAGGACAGAGCCAAATGGAGGCAGGAGGAAAAGGACTTACCCTTGCCTTCACATATTTCTTGGCAGGGTTTGGAGGGAAAGCATTTGAGAATAAGTAAGAGTGAGTCCAGAACAAACACATCAGCACTTTAGCTAAGTGGGTGGCTTAGGGGCCTGTTAAACGTGACAAAACTAGAGCAAAGCAGGGGAGGCGGCCACAGAGTTAATCTAACTATTCACACTCTGATGGAAAAAGGCAAGGAAATAAGCAGAAAAGGAGTGAAGAAATTGAAAGTTTGTCTTCTTTAAAGCCAAGCTACTATCATTTTATTTTTAAAGTAGTTCAGCTTCTTAGCCTGAGGCCAATGGGATTTGACCACTGAGGAATGCAAAGGTGTCATTAGGCTCCAGGAAAGCCAGCGAGGGAAAATGGATTTTGCTCAGGTCACTGGGAGATACCAGAGGTTGTTGATCGTTACCATTGATTGTTCCAAAGGAATGACTTGGTCATGATAAATTGTTCGAATAGTTTCTGCAGTACTTTTCAAGGACTGTTTCAAGTTTCCTTGGGGCTAAGAAGAGAATAAAATAAAGAAAGATCAGCACCTTCTGTCCAGATGCTGGAGCACTCACTTTAGTCACAGGAACTCCCAGAAGGGCAGCCATGACATAAGCACGCAGCCCTCCTTGTACCATCAGGCTGTGGGCCTGGGGGTCGGCTGGGAGGGTCAGCACCAAGACACCCATTTCAAATCACAGAACCATGGACTCTCAGCAAGAACCCACTCACTAGCTGTTCCCAAGTGCCAGGGGCTGAACTCTCTCTCTCTCTTTCTCTCTCGCTTCACCATGAGAAAGCCACTGCAAGGTGATTTTACAGTGGCTATACCCCCATTTTACAAATGAGGAAACCAAGGCTCAAGTGAGAAATTTTTATTTAACCCACACTTAAATAGTGTTTAGTATATTAACATCTAACAATCCTATTGTCCCCATTTCACAGATGAGGAAACTAAGGCACAGAAGGGTGAAATATCTGGCCCAAGTTCCCACAGTTAGGAAATGGCTGAGTCAGGATGTAAATTCCAGTCTTCCTCCGGAGCCCAGCTTCCTCCTCACCAGGCTCTGCTGTTCTTGAAAGGGACCAGTTACAGCCATTTCGTTGCCAGCCAGCCGAGGAGCTGATGAAGGGGAAGCTTATGGGGCTTAGACGAGGTCTCTGCCTTCCCTTATGCACTGGTTATTGGCGATGCAAAGCACCAAACGGACTCTCCCTCCCGCGCCCTCAGCTACCATTCCCTGCACTGCAAGAAAAGTGTGTGCACGTGTGTTTGGCAGTTGGGGGTCGACGGGGTGAAAGCAGATCCGGCTAAAGCAGGGAGGGCACCAGCGCCCAGAGCAGACGCTGGGAACAGCCGCGTGCACCCTGAAGCCGCCTGCAAACATTCACATGCTCACAGACATTGGGCCACGTGGCAATGGCTCTGGATGGGAACTTCTAACATGCACAAGAGGCGTTTTTAAACAAGCGGTGACTTGTGGTGTAAGGAACCTCTTCCGCAGCTTCCCTGAGGACGGTATTGACATTCGACATCTATGATTTAATGGAACTGTTTGAACTCACCAAATCATTGGCTTTTGCTTCCAGGTTATCTGCAAATAATGAAAGATTCAGTTCTCCGGGAGTTTTATTCACCTACAAAAGAGGTGAAAAAAACTGTTATGCATATGGGATTTTTCAACCTTAACAACATCTAATAGGCAACAGAGTGAACCTGGGCCACCAGCATAAAGTAAACTCTTCCATAGGTGACAACATCTACGTTCTCTTTTATACATATAAAGCCATATTACTTTCATTTAACCATATTCTTCAATCGTAAAGAGAAATGAAATACTGATACAGGCAACAACATCGATGAATCTCAAAGACTTTAGGCTCCATGAGCGGGACCAGTTAAGGCCATCAGACACAAAAGGTTCTCTACTGTGTGATTCCACGCACATGAAATATCCAGAAAAGGTAAATTTGTAAAAAAAGAACACAGGCTGGTGATTGCCAGAAGCTGGGAGGGGGGAACGGGGAGCAAATGCTTGATGGGGATGGGACTCTCTTTTGGGGTAATGAAGATTTGGAACTAGAGAAAGGTGGTAGCTGTGCAACATCGTGATTATGCTAAATGCCAGTGAATTGTTCACTTTAACCCAGTTAATTTTATGTTACGTGACTCTTACCTCAGTAAAAAAAGAAAGGAAAAACACATATCCCATGCTCTAGTTTCCCCCAAAAGATCACGCACGAATACATGGATCATACCGCAGCCAAGTAGGCATCATAATCTATTTTGTCTATTCCTGAAGAATTGAAATCCAGAAGGTGTTTCCTTCCTGCCTCATCCAGCAGAACAACATTGTCAATATTTACTTGCATATTTTCAAAATCATTGATTATGTTTCCGGTATACTGTGTGACAAAAAAAAAAAAGTTATAAATAAGTTCAATCTTTTCCAAGAATGTCACATGCTTAATGCTTTTAAAGAGTAATAAAATTACACAGGACAAAAAAACCCCCACACACATTTGACATTTGCCTGGCATTCCTTCCTGGTGCTCTTCTCTCCCCTGCGTTCCTTCCCTGCCTCCCTGCCTCCTTCCTTACGCCCCGTGCCAAGGACCAAGAGAGGAGGTGGGATCAAAGCAAAATGACACTGCATCTCCACCCTCCAAGGCCTCAAAGGGAAGAGGCAGTGTCATAATCAAGGCACGTGAACTGCATCAGGACCCCAGGGGAGGGGGAGAGCCTTCTAAAGCAGGGGACGTGGGAGGGCAACAGAGAGGAGGGGGCTTCTGAGTGAGTCTTGACAAACAGAGATGCTGAAATGGGCTGGGTAGGCTGCATCCCAGGGGAAGGAGGTGGTGCACACAGACTTGGGTAGTAGGGAGACTGGAGATCATGGGAACATGGTTGATGACTTGCAGTTGTCCTGAAAGCAGGCAGTAGTTTCAGGCAGTGTGTGGTGCTCTCCAACCCTACTCATCACAGTGCACAGCAAAAATGATACATGGCATGTTGGGCAAATGACTAGAGGGCATCTGTTTAGGGCTTGGTTACAAAACTAGATTTTATTTACATATACATGCAAGGAATAGTTAGGGAAGATAATCAATACCAAATTTGTATATAGCTTTCAAATAATCTCTCCACATTAGAAAACCATCAGGCCATTATGGTCTCATGGTACCTCAGGAAGCCTGCAGAGATGCCTCAGTGGGCTAGTGGTAGGGTTTGGGTAGCAACCTCTTCCCTTGGTATCCCTTGGAATCTGCCTCCATTTTGGAAGCCCACAAGAAAGAAGTCTCCTTAGATTCTTTCCTACACAGCTGAGAAGACCAGAAGCCCTAGAGGCATGGGGCAGTGGGGGCAGCCCAGCAGAGACAGGCACCCTGGGCCTGGGCAGCTCAAACTCTCTTGCTCCTTCTTCTGGCCAATGCCCTCTGGAGTGGGCTCTCCTCAGAGTCTTAAGACTCAAGACTTGGGGGTGGGCTTAGGCAAAAGATGAGGGGAGGTCATTCCATTCCATCCACTTCCACCCTTGTTGCCATGCTGTCTCTTGTCAAGTGCCCGCAGAGCCCTCCAGAGCCCCTCCTGGAGCCCTGGGCCCAGCCGTGATTCATAAAGAGTGACGATTGTATGGGCCATAGTTCTTGGTGCCTCATTCCCTCTTTAGGGACCTGACAGAGAAAAGCAGCTGGTCTCGGAGAGCCAATACCCTTGGGAAACAGGTGGGTTTAGGAACATCGACACTCAGTGAGATAAAGCCTTTCCCTGTGAGTGTCTGCAGAGAGGCCCCTGCAGAGGCTCTTGTGTAATCTGCGAGAGAAACTCAGGCCCCAAGACAGACAACTGGTTGGGAGGTGACGAAAATGTTCTGGAATTAGATAGAGCTGAGGGTTGCACAACCTTGTGAATGTACTAAACGTCACTTTAAAACGGTTAATTTTATCTTATGTGAATTTCACCTCAATAAAAAAACAAAGATAACTGGATTTAGTAAAGAAATATGTGAATGTCATGATTGGTTCTAATTACTTACGTCTTGAATGTTGAGATGTTCACTGATATTGTAGCTGTTCTCTAGCTTAAGTGTGGCATAAATGCCTTTGTTTTCTTTGCAATCCCTATAGGAATAAACAGAGAAATCATGATGCAGAAAGGCAGCTGTGGTTCCCTCTGTCCACTGCTATGGACGGAGAGAGACGTTCAGTGTTTCTCTTTGTTCAATCTGTGCACATAGGAGCAGCTGCTGGTGTCAACACAGTAGGAAGTCCCCAGTGGCCACACAAATCCCCCCAGTGCCCACCATTCTTGATGTCATTCCCACTTACAAATGCCCCATTTTTGGAACAGATACAATAGGATTGGTAAATACGTCTTTCTGTCTGTCTCCTCTGCATGCCTTCCAGTGTTGTGAGGGACCGCAAGGTTACATCTTGGGAAGAAGTAAGTTCCCATTAAAAAATCTCCAAAACAACACTTGCTAGAATGAGGTGTATTACAAAGCATATCACGGACTTTATTCAAAGATTCTATCAAGCCCCCGCCAGACCTTCTCCCTTCACGTTTCCAGGGTGGAGCTTCACTTACTAAACACGTGGTTGGATATATACGCTAATGGCAGGATGGAGTAGGGAGGGGCTGTGAACACCCAGGCAGTCAGCACACTTTGGCTATAAACCTAACTGGGCCTCACCAATCCGTGCTTCCGTAAAATGTGAAAAAGGCCTCCTCAACTGAGCTAAGAAGAGTCGGCCTCATCTGATGGATATCCCTGCCACCAAGACAGCCACTTCCTGGGGGCATCCCTGCCTTGTCCAGCAACCAGAGCTCTCCGATCCGGAGGGATGCCTGGGGGAGGCAACATTCCCATATCCCTAGGAGGTGTGATACTCCTCTCAGGGAACCCCAAGTAGGTTGGTGTTGCTGGGACAGAGAGCTTGACACACTAATAAACAGAGGAAAGACTGGGGAGTTCTGCAGGAGCCAAAATCACAAAGAGCTGGCAGGCCAGGCCAAGAAGCTTGGTCCCGTCCTCTCAGCCTAGGGATGGTTTAATCGGCACAGAAACTCCAATGGATTGATAGCACCGGCCTAGAACATACTGTTGAGAAGGATCCTAAGACTCCCTGGGCTAAGTAGAAGACCACACTGATTCCTCAGGTCTGGCATGAGGGCAAAGTAAGAGGGAGTGGACACGTGTGCCACTCATTTGCTGTCTCTGCCAGAGGTGATGGGGAGCCGTTGAAATGAAGGTTAAGTTACTATTATCATCATTCATATTGAAGAGAGAGGAAGTAGAACTGCCCAAGATCACAAAGCCCCCAGTGGTAGAGGCAGGACTAGAGCCCCGGGCAGCCTGACTGCACAGCCCGGACCTTTAGCTGCATTGCTATTTGCCTGGCTTTGATTTGGACACATCCACTGAATTCTTGTTATACGGCATTTACTTGGGGCGGGGCGATTCCTGAACAAGAGTTTTCACAGGGTCCTGTGAATGCACGTTAGCGTCACCTTAACCAATGAATCCTAGTGATTACTGGGCAGAGGGATTTTGAGACATTACCACTTCAAGGTCTAGAAGACTTTCAGGGGAAAGATTATCTTTTTGTTCTTATTTCTACTTCCTTCGGATGAAACTAGAGAACAGCTTAATTCTGAAACTGGAAAATCTTATCATTAAGGTTAAAGATGCTTTGAAAGCAAAATTCTCATTCTGGAAAAACAACATTTGAAGTAGCAAAAAATGCATAATGCAATTATTTATACCTGTAAACTTGTTCAAAAGTGAGATTAATATCTGGTTTGTTAAATACCATGCCAGAGAGATAGAATTTCCAATTCTCATTGAGTAAATATGGTGTGTCCAAAACCTAGAACAAATAAAAAAAATTTTTTTTTAAAAAGTTTCATACTAGCATACATACACATAATAAAATGAATATTCTGTTAAATATATTCTGGAGGTTTTCTTATCATGATTTTCCTCATTGATTTTTCAACTTAAAACTAGAAAAGAATAGGGCAACTGGAATAAATCGATCAACCCCTGGGTAGCATCAATAGAAATTACTGAAATCACTTTTTTGGAGAATACTTCTTTTTAGTAAAACAAACATATTATAAATGGGAGAAGAATAGACAATTTGATTTAGAATAGCTAATAGAAAGCCATGAAGCAGTTGCCCCATCTCTTCACTATTTTTCTCTAGACAAAATGAGCTAAAACGAGCACATTCTCTGACGTCACATCATATATGAGGCCTAATTAGTGCCTGACCCATATATGCTTGAGGAGTGTAAATGGTTTCAAAATATCTTCTACTTTCTAAGAATTCCTTTTTAATGACTTAACACAGTACAGAAGGTAATGAAGTCTGGCTTGATGTATTATTTTTTATCAAGAGATCAAATGGAGATAATTTGACAAATTGATGCTCCCAATTTAATTTTCCCCAACCAACTGAATAATTAAAATACCGTGACAACAACTGGTTACTTTAGTAGTCATTCACTTGATTTCATAACAGATTGGAGGTGGAAAAATATATTCAATACAACAGGAAAATGGAAATATATTTTAAAAAATCAGAATCTGGAGAAAAACACTGGAAAGCCAGAGTGAAAAGACAGACACAGAGACTAAAAACTTCCTCGTTAATTAATGAAGCGAAACTGTGAACTGGTCCCATAGTGCCTGTAGTAGTTGGTTTTAGAGGGAATTAAATTTAATTCCTAACCATCTCATCAGATTTCCACTAGGGATGACCCTCTGCCACGAGGCATGTAATTTATCAGTCTTTTTCACTTCAAATTTAGGGCCTCAAACCATCTGTGTGGGCAACTGTCATCTGGGAAACTCTTTGAAATGCCAGAAATCTCCTGAAGTGTGAGAGGAACCTGGGAATTTATCTCCTGATGTTTTCAGCCACATTTGAGAATTACTGCAGAGGAGAATTCTATTCTTCCAACGTATTACAATCCATATTCACGAGTAGGCCTTAATTTCTGGTACTGCTTTCCTTGACATTCAAAAAATAAGAATACTACCTAAGTTTTTTGCTCTGACAGGTAGAAGGAATCTCAACATATTAAATAAAAACCAAACTGCTCATCTTTTTGCACAGCTCTTGAAGAAACCCACAAGATATGGGAAATCGAAGTTTCTGCTCAAGCCCTTCCTTCATGGGCACAAAAATCATACTTACCTGGAATAACTTCCTGTTTTGGTAAGGTTCACAGACCAGTTTTTCCACATTTCCACCAACGACAAAAGTAACAACCACGATGGCCATCAATATCCAGCAAAACAGAAAACTTACTCCAACCCCGCTGGCAAAAAAAAATAGAAATAAAGTTAATAATTATACAAGGAATTATTCAATATTACCTGCCAGTACTTACAAACTCTACCAATTTAACATATAAAATGGACCTGTAGTTTCAGCTTTTTGCAGGTTAAACGGGCTAGCCTACCCAGGAGTGAAGATAGACGGTGGTGAGCGCTGTGATCTTTCAGTTCTAGGCACACATTTAGGAAATGCTTACGACTCAGTTCATGGGCTACCTGCAGCCCAGCACTGTGGTTCAGACATGAGTCACGGTTCAAACTCTAGAGTTAGTTGAGAGAACAAAGGCTTTCTGCAGAGAACACAGTGAGTGGGGAGGTTCTGACGCAGGAAGTAGACACTTGGGAGTCTGAAAGAGGCTAATATGGCTCTGCACCCACAGAGGTGGCCCAGAGTGACGTGAATGGCAGCTTGAGAGGCAGGGAGGGGTGTACTGGATGTGGCCTGGTGGATCCAGGGAGGGGAACCTATGGACAGACTTTAAGCTCAGGAGAAACACAACCCAATTTCTCTCTGAAGAACACTCTTGGCAGAGAGTGAAGGATGTGATGGACAGATGCCCACATGGATGGAGATACCGCTGAGGAAGCTGTTATCCGGCCAGGGATGGTGGCCTGATGTGGCTGGTGGTGGTAGAGAGAAGTTAGCAGATGAAAGAGATATGTCATAGGAGGCAGATGCAGTAGGATGTGGTGAGGAGTTTGCACTAGAGGTGAAGGAAAGGAAGGGGCCAAGGGTGACGCCAGAGCTGTCAGCAGGGACAGGGAACACTGATGCTCTGAAAGGGAAGAGAAAATGGGATTTTGGCCATGTCGCTGTAGAGGAATCAGCCACGTGTTTGGAGCACAGACATCTGGGCTACAGGCCTGCAATAGAGAATCAGCAGCTTAGAAATGATCACTGATCCCTGATCCCTGGGGCTGGGACTCGGGGCAGGAGCAGCCTAGGACTGGGCCTGGGGGACTGCACCATTTGAAGAACAGGGGGTGGAAGGCCAGTTGGCAAATGAGACCAAGATGAAGAATCAGAGAGGTAGGAAGGAAACCATAGGACGTGATGTCACTGAAGGGGAGACAAACGAGTGTTTGCAAATGGAGGGGTGGTCAGCTGCTCCAAACACTGCTGAGAGGACACATTTGAGAAGGACTAAAAAAAGTCCACCGCACTGGAGACACAGAGGTCACTGTTGACCTGAAAGAAGTGGAGGGACAGGAGAGTAAATCAAAGTGGAGCGGGTTGAGAAGTAAGTGGTGGATAAGAAAACAGAGGCAGCAAGCACAGATCTTGAGTCTGATGTGTCTGTGCAGAGAGGGGAGTCAGAGGGAAGAAGAGAGGTTGGTAGAGGTTTTCTATTTTCGTTTTTAAAGAGGGAAGAGAACAGAACATGTTTAGGTGTTGAGAAGAAAGTCTAGGAGAGGGGAAGAGAATGAAGACGCAGGAGAGAGAAAGGATGATCTAAATTACATCCTCAGGACGGTGGGCAGGGATGGGATGGAGAACACAGCAGGTGGGTGGGACGGGCCTAGATGGGAGACCCCTCTGCACCTGGCATTGCTTGTGTGTGAATGCAGGGGCATTTGGGGGTTTGGTGACGGGAAGCTGTACAATGGCTGATGAAGGAGGTAAAGCCATCTGTTAAGAGAGGGGGGGAAATGAGGAGGAGGGATGGATCAGAGTGGAAAAAGCCACTGCAGATTAAAGGAAGGAAAGAACAAAGGAAGGAAAGAAGGAAAGAACTCACAAGGCTTTGGAAGGTCCATCTGAGGCGGAGAGGAGGGGGTCATACTTTCGTAGGGATACCAATGTGCCCAATTGTATGACTTTTCTCCAGCAGTGCTCAGTTGCCCAGATGTAGACACAAAGAGAGCAAACTCTGAAATCAAACTAGGTGGAACAGCCAAAGCATCTACCATCACTGGTGCACACCAGGAATGATCCTCAGGAGTGTGTAGGCTGATGTTCTCGACAACAATAGCATCCCCTCCTAAGGGCATGATTCTCCCCAGTGCAAACACTCAAGGCATAATGACAAATATTTGCACAGCTCTGCTAAAATGGATAGCAAGATGTGTTCACTGGAGGGGCCCTCTGTCAGCCTGACCTTCTCTGACCTGCAAGGCTTTTGAGTTAGGGAGAGTATAAAGAAGAGGAACGCACGCAAGGGCTATGCCAGCCACCAGGGTTTTAACTATGTGCATGAGCGTGTGTGTGTGTGTGTGTGTGTGTATGCGCGCATGTATTAGAGTTATAAAAATAATCAAAGCCTATGATAGAACACTTCAAAACAACACCACTACTCTAAATAGCATGCTGTTAACCTTTCCAGCCCTTGTTTTCTAAATATGCATATATCTAGATAAGAGGTAGGCATTCAACTGCCCAGGGCCTGTTTTTGTAAGGTCACTGAGATAAGAATGGCTAATATGTTGTAAAGAAGGAGAAAGAGGAGAAACAGAATAAGAACAAGAAAAACAAGAATGAGATGAAGGAGCCAAAGAAGAAGAACAAGAATAATAATCCGCAACAAAGACTCTGTGGTCAGCAGAACCTGAAATATCTATTATCTGGACCTTTATAGAAAAAGATTGGCTGATCCTGGATCTACATGGTTAAAATAAACCATGCACAATTTTGAACCTTTGTCAAATGTATTATCATATAAACTTTCATCAATCCAGGATAGGCAACCTGGTTACCATTTCAGTGCCCACATGACCTTCCACTCCTCGGCAGCTGACATTTATGTCATTTCCAAGGCCTCACTGTTATCACTAAAACGGCACAAACACTTCTCTGCTCATGACGCTTTGTCCATAGTTTGCTTACTTATTTAAAATAGATTCCCTAAGATGGGAATGACTTGACCAAGGGGATTGGATTATGGCCTTTTGGGGCCCTGCAACAGCTTAACTGCTTTATGAAATATCTAAGCCTCTGAAACTGACACAGGCCATATGCCAGTGTGCCCATTTCGTGACACATGCGGTGACACCAGGTATTAGTTATTCTTCAAAGATCTGCATAATCTGGACATTGTTTTCCAGAGCTAAAACTCAAAGTTTTGTAACAGGCTTCGGTATGAGAGATTGTTTTCTGACTGCCTTGGTTAGTCCACTTATCTCTGGGGAGACCCTCTATGTCCACACTGTAGCCCATTCAGCCCCTAAAATGCTCCCTGGACCCTCAGAAGACACAGGATCAGAGTGGCCCATGCTCTTGATCTGATAGTGTCACCGTTTTTGAAGTGTTTTGGTGGCAGCTGAACTAAATCTATTCTTTCTTGTTTCTACAAGCAAGTAAACAGTTTTAAAGAAGAAATTGCATTCTTCTAACCAGTCTGATTAGATTGACTACACTTGTAATCATTTTTCCCTTTACAACTATCCTATTGTTTACTGGCTGTCTCAAGAGCTGAAAAATTCTGCCAAGCACAGCAAAGCATGCCATGCAGAATGGTGGGCTTCAACCACACAGAAATGATAGCCACCCTCAGTCGCAGACCACCTGAGATGCACCTGACAGCATCTTATAGTTACCAACTTATTCCTACTGCTGAGATCAATCCCGTCACCCCTAAGCCATAGGTTTCCATGCAACTTTGTCGCTTACAGATTTCTTAATCTGAAGCAGAAGGGAGAATTACATCCCAACTGAAGGAGACTTCAGCCTCAATCAATTTGCTTCTTTTTTCTTTGAAGCTAGATATAACATTTTCTGGTTTCATCCCTAATAAAAGTGTGAGTAGAATTTTATGAAAGGCGTACCTTTTCAGAGCAATTTACGCATCCCTGAAAGCAGTTAAAAAGACGCAATATATAAACTTACCATCAAAACACTGACAAAACAGCCAAGTATCAGGATTATTAAATTCTTAACACTAAACTACTTTTCTACCTGTGTGTGCATTTAAACAAAAAAGCAGAACAAATATACCCTTCCTTGTTGGTTTACTTTGTTCAGTTTAGGCATGTGGGCAAATAGGCTTTTCCATGGGTGGAGCTCTGTCCAATTTTGTCCAATTCTGGCAAACTCTCATGTCATTAGTTTTAAGGTTATTTTTAAGTCTCTGGTGCCCGCATTCATGTTAATAAAGACTTGTACTATACTGGATCCTAAAGGCTTATGGGAAAGGCCTTGGAATCACAGCTCATAAGAAGTTTGATTAATTATTGTAGTGACTCGATGTTTTAAAAAAGCAAGTTAATGCATGTCACGTGCTCGTCAGCTTCTCCTGGTCTGGTACAAGTGACATAAGTAGAGAAACGAGTGCATGTGGCTGAGATTTTGACTCTCCATTGCCAAAGGACTTGTTCCAAATCTTTACCATTGCCCTTGAGCCCCGTCACACTCTCTACTGCCGATTTTCAAATGGCCTATTGGAAAAGAGAATATCAACTTGAAACACACACAGCTTCCTCTCTGGGGAGCATTCAAAGCTTTTACCCCTGTGTCCTCGTTTACATTTCTGGCTCCATCTCCAGTCACACCCAGCTCATGCCCCCTCTGCCTTGTCACATCCTGGTAAAGTTTTTTTCAAAAATACGAACTTGGATATGAATGTCCTTGAAACAAGCACAGTTGCTCCAGTCGACTACAGGCTTACCTTTTGCTGGTACTCACACCTGCTCTCATCACTAATTGAGGCTACTTGTCTAAATCCCAAGGGTGCTGGGTTGGCAATCTCTGTTCTAAACCAAGTTTCTAGAGTTTCAAAGTGAACAAGCTAGCTGACCATAAAGAGCAGTGTCTGATACCAGGTCAGTCCTCAGCAAGTATCTGGTGAATTAATGAATGGATGGATTGATGGATGGATGGATGGATGGATGTAGGGAAAAAACTATGGGAATCAAGAAAGCAAACCTGGAAATAATTCCCATGACAGCTGCTTTAAAGAGGAGCCCACCATATATACACAGTGTGTTTAAGCTTATCTGTCAAAGTGCAACTAATGTAGAGTTTTACTTTTTATGCTTGATGGATTTTCCCAAAACAAGGTAAATACAATCACCAAGACGCCTACACTGCTGGAACCCAGAGTGCTTGGCCAGAGGCCACAGGGTCCACGTGACACCAGAATCACCTGCTCTCCTCCTGCACTTCCACCCTGTACACGACAGAGAACAGCAAACACTCACACCATGAGGAAGACGCCTCCGGTGTTGGAGATGCAGCCTCGTCTGGTGGGGGTGGCATTCTGGTCATAGCCAAAGGTGCCACATAGTAAGCCCAGGTAAAAAAAAATCACGATGAGAGTCAGCAAACAGCAGGCAACCAAGCCACCCAGCCACCTGGTGAAGCAAGCACAGTGTTAGTACACATAAAAGAGGCGACACTGTCCTAACTCGAAAGCTGTCGGACCAGGGCTGGAGCAGCTGAGAGTGACACCTGCAATCGAACATCAGATTCCTCTGTGAACAAATTCCTTAGGGCGATACTGTCATGAAAAGAGCCCTTCCCACCCTAGTCCTCCAACCCAACCAACAAAAAACTTTAATTTTTATCTTGTTTGTGAAGCGCTCTTATCAATGTTCACGAAGCATTCCTTCCTTTCTTTGCTTTACTCCCATGGGGCTCAAAAGCAGGGCTCAACTTCTCCAAGGCTACTGATAAGAGTACCCCTTAGGACTTTTAAGTTCTTTCAAGGCTCCTGATGCTGTAAGAGCTTATCATAATGATGATGAGATATGGCTAGATCATGATAAGACAGCAGATAAAGAAACACCGAGTTATTTTCCCAGGTCTTTCTCTAAAATGTTTTGCAGTTCCTGGAATATTTAGGGCGCATGGTGTTCTTTATTGAACCAGAAACTCTCTACATGGCAAATGCTTTGAATATTTTAGAACTTTATAAGCATCCTAAATCAAATGCCTGCAGAATGCAAATCTCAATTTCGTAATGGTCCTGTGAGACATTTCAGGATAATGGATCCTCAATTAGGTCTTACTGGCATTCCCGGAATGTACAATGCCCTTTTCCAGCAGCCAAGGAACATTCAAGGGTAGAAATGCTTCCCAATCTTTAAAATACTAAAATATAAAGAATTTACTTCTGCGACAAAAGCCACCACTAAAGCTTTTCATTGAATTAAGAGCAATCTCAATAATTATAATAATAGCCAACCGCACCCATTCTGTGGCATTTTGTTCCAGATACTGGGGACACAAAATTAAATAAGCCATGGAACCTGGCCTCAGAAATCTTTTACAGTCAATGCACGCCTCATCTGCTTAGATTTCTTTTTAAAATAAGCTTATAGTCTCAGGGCAGGGTGAAGTGAAAGGAAGGGGGAACCGACTCGTAAGCAGATAATTGTACCATTCTTTCCATGTGTGAAACTCTGACCTCTAATGAGATTGGAAGTTCACTGAGAAAAGTTGGGTCTTATGTTTCTCCTGACACCTGCTGGTGTGGCCTAGCCCCATGGGGGGAAAGCAGCTTGTTGATTACAAGGCAATAATTGCTAGCCTAGGCAGACGAGGGTTGAAACCCACCTGTGCCGTGTTGCTGCTGGCCTTAAGTAAGTCACTTCACCTCCCTGAGCCTCAATTCCCTTGTCTATGAAACAGGGTTATAAACAGAACACAACCCAGGGGGTTTTTGTGAGTATCAGGCGAGATGCCTTGCGTAGAGCACTTGATGGGCACGCTCTAGCTGTTCCCGAATGCCAGCATTTGGACAATATTCTTTTCTTCGTTGGTTTATAAAATAAATATGTAGAGGTTGGTTCCTACAGAAAGAGCATCCGAGAAACCAGCAAATTTCTCGAAGAGCTCAGGTAAGCAGCTGTTGTTCCCAGCAGCTGCGGCCTCATTAGAAACTGCTGGTGGTGGCTTTGGCCCTGGGAGATGGTGGTGGACATCTCAGACAGAGTGCTGGGGAGGAAAGCACTTAGACTGGAGGTATTTAGAGGATCATGTGAGATGTGAGATGCACTCTGCCCTCTGAAAGCCTCAGCCCCATGGCCTCCTCTGGAACCGTTCTTACGGCCCATATCTATGGAGATTCTGGAGAATTTCATTCCTATATGGGTTTTTCTTATGCAAGAGCACAAGATAAATAATAAAATTATCCAAATGCCCTTCTTAGTTACTTCTAAGCTTTAAAATTCTCTTACATGCCTTAGACAACTATAACTAAGATTCTAGAAGCCACTAATAACATCAAAATTGCAAACTATTGAATATTTGTCTCAAGAACTTTCAGTCTTCAAATTAGAAAAAAAAAGATAGAATGCTTCATGAATTTATGTGCCATCCTTGTGCATGTTATTCTCTGTGTAGTTCTAATTTTAGTATATGTGCTGACAAAGCCAACACTTTAACTTTTTAAATAACGTAAACTACGGTTAACACCTACCAGGTTATGGCTTCTTTGTACAATTTGCTCTCATAAGATTATCCTGGTTCTAAATTCGAATTTTTACCCCACTCCATAGCAAGCACCACCCTCCCAGCTGAGCAGCTCAGAGGGGACTCTCACCTGTATGAATCATATTCTTCCAACGTGGGTAAACTGCGGTGGATGTAAGTTTCAGTGCTGTTAATGTAATCCATGAAATTTGACAGCTTATCCTGAATAGGAATCTGTTTGCTTATATTACCGATATTAGAACCAATGGAATTCAAGGTACTTTTGATACCTGAAAACAAAGATACCTCAGTTATGTATTTTCAAACCCAGAGGAAACAGAAACTTCGTTTTGGAACCTAACTGAAAAGTTTGAAGCACTTTAGTTTTTCCCATGTTATGTATGTATTTAAAATACAAAAAGGTTCTAGAACAAGCATGAATGTAGCCAAGACCATCAAAACGCAATCACTTAACAAAACAGCAAGCTATGAGTGCTGACTTTAATGATATGGTGCTGAAATCAAGCCAGAGTTTTCTTCTTTTACTTACTCCAGTAAAAAACAAAAAAACAAAAAAACAAAAAAACATGAGGTGATTGAAATGTATGGTATGCCTACCATGGGCCAGGCACTTTTACAAGGGTTAACTCATTTATTGCACTGAGGTAGATATTCTTAATCTCATTTTGCTAATAGTGACCCTGAGGCTCATAGCAGTTAAATTACTTGCCCCTAGGTCTCTTTTTCAGAAAGCACTAGAAACGGGATTTGAAACTCAGGTGTATCTAACTCTAAAGCTTCTGTGAAATGATTTTGGAAAGAAAAACTAATAATATAATAATTTCATCCACTTCAGAAATGGCATTCAGAAACATAGCGATTCTCTAGGACTGAATTTTTGAACAAGCGGCCCCAGGTGATATTTTTGATAAAAGTTTATTTGACTCATACAAATCGAGACTTATTAAAGAAGTGTATCTGTGTCTCTTATATTCCTAAGCAATAGTATTCCCAGTGGCCAGTTTTTATTAATACCCATCCTGATCTTTCAGAGAGGAGACAATTTCTGCTTTTCTGGAAAGTGTCTGTCCGTCCTGACGTTGGTCCTGGGATCAAAGCTGTGAGGGGTGAGGGGTGTCACCTGGCCCAGTGCTCACACAGGTCTGAAGTGGCCTTATCCACAGTAATTCTTGACATGGACATACTAAGAACACACTAATCAGTTAGAAGTCCACTGATGCTGAAAGGGAGATTTCTAGGATTTTGAGATGTGGTGTGTAGACTCCCCATCTCCTATGAACAGTTCCCTAACCCTAGAATGGAGCCCCTTCTGCTTCTCAGGCTGTCCCGCCCTCTCACATGACCCCGCTTTCCACCTGTGCAGCTTTGGTGACTCTGCATGTGGCTGGTGCCCTCTCTCAGTGAACACTACTGCAGGCCTCCATTTAGATGCCTCTTCCTCCAGAAACCCTTCCCCTACCCGCTCCCCACCTCAGTCCCCTTGCATGTACCTTGTTGTGTTGCCAGAGTGGGGTAAATGGCATCTGTATACACGCTCAGCTGAACGGTAGGCAGGGGTCATGCCTTACTCACCTGCCATCCGCAGAGCCCAGCAGAGCCTGGCACACAGTACGCACCTAAAACATGTGTGCAGAGTAGGACCAAAGGATCAAGACACGAGAGGTAAGGGTTTTTATTTGTTTTGGAAGGACATGAAAACAAACAACTGACATTCAGGCTGCTGGAGTGGCACTCGCTCAGACCTGGGAAAACTCTGGCTTGTGTTCAGGCAACGACACCATGTGCAATGGGCCTCGCTCACATGTACTGCACACCTTGCTCTGCCAGACTTACAAGGGAGGGCTGCACGTATAGGCAGAAGAAGTCCCGAAAGGAGAAACAAAGAGAGTAAACACAGAGATTAGTAAGAGGGTGGCTAGTAGACGCACAGTGTGTTAGCCTTCAGATGCTAGCCTAGGAAAGCATGAGCATTATCCTTAATACCTTAATATTTTAAAGTAGAATCTTAGATTAGACAAAAGAGAACCCACAAAACATCTAAAGCACTAGATAGTAGGATACAATATTTTTCACCCAAAGTCCTACTGTGTTGAAAGAATGCCATTAGGAAAAGAAAGAATCAAATACCTCTAACAACATTTTAAAACCATTTGGTCAACAGATAAAAAGAAGCACAGAGATGATTTTTCTTTTTAAAAAAAGAGAAGATAGTCTTAGATTGGTTCAGAGATTTCTTCTCTTAGCAAATAACCCAGGTTTATCCCCAATCCTGCACAAAGAACTGTTTATGCTGCATTCTTTCCCTGTACATTCGCCCCAAATAGCATAACCTGAATACAGTGTGACTCAGTCATTTACGGGCAGGAGAATTCTCCCAACATCAATTCTGTCTCTCCAAAACCGTAAGACACCTAGACGGCAGATGAATACCTTCCTAAATAGACAAAATAAGTCCTTATGCCTAGTATTCCTTAAAAAAAAAATTTAAGTTCTTTTAGAAAATATAATAATCTACAGTTTTTCCCTCAGTGAGAAAAATCAGAATGTGACCTTCCAAACTATGACTTTCGGGAGCTCGGACAACTCACGATGAAGGCTCGTCTTGACAGCACGGCCCTCCAGCACGCAGCTTCCGGCCAGCTGCTAATCAGTGTCCAACAGAAGGATTATTACTTTTTTAAATCCACTTCACTATGTGAAGCTGGCACAATTGAAAAGCTCTGATATTTGTTTAGTTTTCCAGGTTTTAGTGAGAGAATACTTTTTTAAGAGGGAAAAAGAACAATAAAATTCTTAACAATACATTTCTTCATACTAACCAGACAATTCTTAAGAAGGAGAGGTACAAAATTACTTCAAACTGTGAATCTCACCTGATATCAGGTCCGTGGTTTGGTTTTGCACCATCTCAGGTATATCATTAAAGGATTTATAGCCCTAAAAAACAGTTCAAAATAAATTGATATACATAGTAAGTACAAGGGCAGTTAACTAGTACTCACTTTTCAGCTTACTATGCAGTAGAAAAACAAAAATGTAACGTTCATCTTAAGGCTGAAATTATTATATGGTCATTAAAAATGTAAAAACTAAATTCTCCTTTAGAGAGGACTTTCTTTAAATTATATCCATCAAAGATCACATTAAAAGTTTTTAATTTGTAACTTTTAACTCATGTTAAAAATTTGAATGTATCTATATCAGTGTTTCTCAATTAGGGGCAATTTTGCCCCCCAGGGGACATTTGGCAGTGTCTGGAGACATCTGTGTTATCACAATTGTGGGAGAGCTACTGGCATTGTGTGGAAAGGAGCCAGAAATGCTCATAAATATCCTACAATGCATAGGACAGCCCCCACAACAAAGAATTATCCAGCCCAAAGTGTCAGCAGTGCTGAGATTAAGAAACTCTGATCTGTATAAGGTACGATGTGCTGATACAAAGTGAATTTCTAAGAAAAGAATCATTTTCCAATGCAATTCCAAAATTAAATTGGAGATTGAGTCTCACAGAAAACAATAACGTCTTAAAACACAAGCTTATAGAGACTACAAATTGCAGGGAGGCTAAAATGAAAACAGAAACAGCCAGGGTGACCTGTATCAATTAGGGCTAAATCCATGACAGGCAGACATCATCGTTTCTGAGTAACTCTATGAAACATCCCGCCTCTCCTCTGGCAGGGGTTTAATTTCGTGTTTCTTAACCATCTGCTGGTGTACTTAGCCATCTGCTAGGGAACACCACAGCAATTACAACCTGTTATGAAGTGAATGTCTGTGTCTGGGAGTATGTTGAAATCCTAACCCCCAAAGTGATGGTTATTTGAGGGGGGGCAGCGCTTTGGGAGGTGATTAAGTCATGAGAGTGGAGCCCTCATGAATGGGATTATTGCCTTATAAAAGGAGCCCCGAGGGTTCTCTCCACCATGTGAGGACACAATGAGAAAATGGCTGTCCGGGAGGGGTCTCTCACCAGAACCAGACCCTGCTGGCACCTGATCTCGGACTACGGGCCGTCAGAACTGTGGGAAATAAATTTCTGTTGCTTGTAAGCCACGTAGTCTACAGTATTCTTTTACAGCAGTCCAATCTAAGTCACAAACTTTATAAGACTGATGGTGCCAGCAAGTTTCGACTTTAGCCTAGCAACATGGAAGCCATAAAAGAACACCATGACTTCGGTTTCCTCAAAGGTGACTCAGCTACCCAGCACACCAGTGCTTGTGTTGCTTTTCTGTACATCTGACCCCTCTACATTTATCTGTGTTTGGACCTGTTGAGGTCACCCGTTTTAAGAGGTTTTATGCCTGGAAGCGGACTAACAGATCTTCTGGTTCAATTCCTTCATTTAACAAACGAGGTGATACCAGAGTGGGAAGACCAAGAGTTTCCAATGACTTGTTTAAGGAGACAATTTGTCAGTATATGTAAATGAGTGTTCAACAGATATTTGATGAATTCTTTATACCCACGCTAAAGACATAAAGTCAAGAATAAAACTATTCTCCCCCTTTCCTACAGGCCCACGGCACTCTTAGTGAATCATAATCTACATAGAAATACTTATTGTGCACTCAATGTATTAGCTGAATAAAGAGCAACAATTGGCAGGCTATTGGGGAAATCATCTGTATTCCAGATCAATAGGTCCTTCCCTTTTTAGGGTTTACAGTCCAATGAGACAATCGAGACTTTAAAGCAATAATTACAGTTAATGAGATACTTAACGCAGAATCTAAGAATGTAAGACTGTATTAAAAAGGACTTTGACCTGGGGCTGGCCCCGTGGCTGAGTGGTTAAGTTCGCGCGCTCCGCTGCAGGCGGCCCAGTGTTTCCTTGTGTTCGAATCCTGGGCGCGGACATGGCACTGCTCATCAGACCACGCTAAGGCAGCGTCCCACATGCCACAACTAGAAGAACCCACAACGAAGAATATACAACTATGTACCGGGGGGCTTTGGGGAGAAAAGGGAAAAAAATAAAATCTTTAAAAAAAAAAAAAAAGGACTTTGACCTGGTCTAGATGCCCAGGAAAGGCCTCATTAAGAAAGTGATACATAAAGCTCAAAGCAGCTAGTACCTCGTAGCCTAAGTTGCTGGACAAAGGAGGGGGAAAGAGATGAGAGGGCTAGGCACAGTGCACAGCATATGCAAATGCGCAGAAGTGGAAAGAGACGAAACCAACGTGGTTGACTCATAGGTGCAGTGGAAGAGAATCTGGTACAGAACCATTATGGGGTCCAGCACCACACCCATCAAATTCTGAGCACAGGAAGGTGAGATCATGCTTTTCTCTTTACCTCTTATGGTCCTAGTTTGGTGCTTTGCACATAATAGATGCTTAATAAAAACATCTTGAATTGAAATGACTAAATTATCTGGAAGATAACAGTTATCACCCATCTTGGCAACTCCTCTCCAGCATTTCACTGCTTTTTTTGCTGTTACCTATTTTCTTATGTACTAGTCTATTCTTTAAAATGATATAAAATAAGCCACTGTATTTTTTCCAAAAAACATACCTTTTGGACCTGGCTGGACAAATTTGTTCGAAGAATATTGTTAACTCTATCAATGTGCTCATCCAAAGATGGAAGCTGAAAATTTATAAAACAAAATATAAGCCAAGGTGGTTACTCCCAAAATTATGTCATAAAAAAGAATCATCTGACATCGAGGTCCCAAAGTCTCTATATTATAAGGTATGATCTAAATTTCTCTTGAACAATAGAGTATCATCTGGGGAAAGCACATTCAGCTCAAAATGGCCTCTACAAGCACCAATTTTTAGATGTTTGGAAATTTCATGCTACAGTAAGCTAAAAATGAAGGAAAGAAATTGAACACAGATTGAATATGTGTGAATTCAAAATTTCAGGTACTGAATATTGTCAAATAAAATCGTAAACAGCCTTTTTAAAAACACTTTTAAAAGTAATAGTCTGTGGTTATATTGGTGAGTGTCTGGAATAAATTTTTCATTTACTGTATCATAGGTGGAGTCAAAATGTCCTCTCTATCTCTTACCAATACTAGGACAAATATCATAGGTCTCCTGACATGATGGACTGTGAAAGACACGGTATCATCTTTGCGATATTTCTGACAAATATGCACAACACAAATCTAATCATGAGGGAACATAAGACAAACCTAAATCGAAGGTCATTCTATAAAATAAATGGTCTATCGTCTTCAAAAATCTCAATGTCACAAAAGAAAAAGACTGAGAAACTGTTCCAGATTAAAGGAACAAAGAGACATGACAAATACAGACCATGTCTGCTCTTGGACTGGACCTCAGATGGGAAAATGAAACAACAGTCATAGAGGGCATCTTTAGAAAAATCGGCAAAATTTGAATATAAACTGTGGATTAGATGGTAGTTTTGGGTCAATGTTATATGACCTAATTTTGATAACTGCATAAAGATTATGTAAAGTTAGGAAATGCACTGAAATATTTAGGGGTAAAAGGGCATAACATCTGCAACTTACCTACAAATGATTGAGAAAAGAACAAAATGTATAGCATTTTATGCACACATATGATAATAGTAATAGATGATAGATACATAAATAAACAGACAAAATGATATGATTAAGCAAATGGAGCAAAATGTTGACAACTGGTGAATTTGGAGTAAAGGGTGTAGACAGGGGTTCCTTGTACCAATCTTGTAAATTTTCTGCATGTTTAAAAGGACATCGAGGGGGCCGGCCCAGTGGCACAGCGGTTAAATGTGCACATACGCCATGCTGTGGTAGGCATCCCACACATAACGTAGAGGAAGATGGGCATGGATGTTAGCTCAGGGCCAGTCTTCCTCAAAACAAAAACAACAATAAAAGGACATCAAAATGAAAAGTTACCCCAAAAAGGACTTGATCTCAAACAATTTAAATGCAAGTATAGATCCCAGGCTCTAAAAAACTGTTCAGTGACAATAAAAGTGATTGCAGTAGATATGCAGACACAGACATTGAATGTGAAATATTTAAATAAAGTTGATTCATGAAATTTGAAAGTGAGAAAAATATACCTATATTAAAATATTGTTTTACGTAAAATTTGGTGTGTATATATATCCCTATCTTGATAAATTAAAAACCATGAGTAGACATGATTATTTTATCTACATCCTTGAACTTTATATATTCACTTTGCTCCAGATTCTTTTTTTCTAATCTTCTCTTTGGGAAAATGGAGAATTACCTATATTTAGGCATAGGTGGTTAATATACTAGGCATATGATTTTAAAATACATTCTAATTTTTAAAGGGAATGCTTCCTCTTTTTTTTTTTTTTGGTGAGGAAGATTTGCCATGAGCTAACATCCATTGCTAATCTTCCGCTTTTTTATTTCACTTGAGGAAGATTAGCCCTGAGCTACCTTCTGTGCCAATCTTTCCTCTACTTTGTATGTGGGACGCCTCCACAGCATGGCTGATGCGTGGAGTAGGTCCACACATGGGATCTGAAACCACAAACCCAGACCACCTAAGCGGACTGCACAGAACTTTAACAACCAGACCACAGGGCCATCCCCGCTTTTTTGTTTTTAAAGCTAAATTCGTTCCAAAATGCTTCATCAAATCAATCACAGAGAACTCTCAAGCAGGGGTTTCCTGTTGTCCCTTCTCTCCTGCTGGGGCCATTCCAATGTGGCCATCAGATGACCAGGAAGGCAGACAGAGACCCAGGCCACTGTGCACCTGACAGGGGTACCCATGCTTAGCCCTGCCCAGCTGTCCCAAAGACCCTGCCCCGAAACAAGGTGACCCCCCTCACCTGCCCCAAGTTGTTGTTGTAATCCAGCTGGCTTAGAGACGTTCTGATGTCGTTGCAAGTGGCAGCTGCCGGAGGTACAGTGCACACGGGGTCATTGAGTGATTGCTCGAGGTCCCCTTTAACTTTACTCAGGCTGGTGTTAAGTTGTGCGGTTGACTTTTTCAGCTGGTCTAAGGTACTGTTCATATTCAAAAGGGCTTCTTTGGTCTCTTTGATTGCTGTAAGAACACAGTTAGGGTGAGAATAGACGCCCCCACTAGGTCGGCAATGGCAGTTTTCTTCTTATCTACAATAGGGCCCTAAAGAAACTTGAGAGGAACTTGTAGATGACATTGGAAGGCAACCAGAGCAGCCTGCTGGGAGGGACATCAGAGTGGGGAATGCAGGGACAGTGCTGGCCCCCTCTGCCAGCTACTCCAACCAGCTCAGCTTTCCTGCTTGGGGGCTCTTGCAAACAAGAAGCAGGGTGAGCACCAACCCAGGACCATGATGGGGACACCTGGGCAGTGTTAACTGACCAGCATTGGAGCAGCAGCCCAGGAAAAGGTGCCGCGGTCCCAGCATTGCCCAGCCTTGAAGAGGCCAGACCAGACAATCCCAAGCAGTTTGAAGCCACAGAAAATGGATCACCCCCACACATATTTAGCTATGGATATTCAGAGAGCTGGAATTAAACACAGAGCGATGGTCAGGAGCACGCTTTTGGATTCAGCGGGTCGAGATCTCAGCTTCAACACTCGCTGTGCAACCAGAAGTCAATTCCTGAACATTCTTCGGCAACTTCTTCATCTGAAAATGGTGAAGCCATCACCATGTTCATCATGAAATGTGGGGATTAGAACAATCAGATTGAAACTCCTCAACGGCAGTGAGTCTGTCTGTTTTATTTTGGGAGCCCCACAGCCTAGGACATCCTTATACTAGGAAATCCCTAACAATTGTTTGCTATCCTGATTTCTCTGGGGTGTAGAGCTCCGTGTTCATGACTAGGGAGGTAGCAGATTACAATCCTTTTCCACAGTGACTTAAAACCACAGCAGTAAAAGATGTGGAATTTAAATTAGGGGGTGCTGCTTTCCTTCTAAGCAAGTCAGTCTTCCAGGCTCACAAAACAGAGGGCGGAGCATAAAGCCACAACTGAGAAAAGTGTGAATTCCCTTAAAAACTGGTTTCCCCAACTTTCCCTGGCAACCACATAAAACTTGAGTGCTAAAACTACACACACACACACACGCACTTTTATGCTTCCATGTGGTGGAATCTCACCATAAGAAGTCGCAAGTCTCAGCCCAGTTCCTCTCCTACCTTGTTACAGCACCTTTCGTAAACTATTCCAGCTCTCGGGACCTCAGTCTCCTCATCTGTCTCATCTGCAAATTAGGAAGCTGGCTGGGTCATCTCCTCGTTCCCAGCAGAGTCTGTGATGCTAGGCTGTGTCCTAGCAGGTTTGCTCCCAGGAGATGGCACCACTCATCTTAAGCAGATCTGATCTGGCAACATCTATGCCTGTCATCCAAGACGATGCTACAACCTAGCTTTGATGATTTACTCTGAGCCCTGGGGAAGCTCCCAGGATCAGACGACGTGACCCATGGACCCAAATTCTATCACCTTATCTGAATAAAAAATCCAAAGTCTGCTTCAAACAATCTTTTCCCTTGAATTTTGGTCCAGTCATATCTTAACAACATTTGAGACTATAATAATATTTAAGACTTTATTGAAGAGTCGCTTTGGGCCTCAGTTTCTCATCTCTTCCATCTACCTCCCAGGATTATCAGCAAAGCATGGACCAAGTTACCAAGCTCATGTTAAAGCCTCAATAAATATCTAACATGGCAAAACAAGAAACAAAGAACACAACTGCAACTAGAAACACACAGCAGAATGCAGAACAACATGCCAAAATATACCCCACAACACACAACACACAGCTCGCAACACACATCCTCACACACAGAATGCAGAAGAGCATGCCAAAATATGCTTCACACCACACGCCTCACATTTTAATGTTGTGTGGTTTATCTCTCATAGCCTTTTCCACTTTGAGCTCAAGACAAGTTATTTTAAGGGATGAAACAAACAACAAAAACAAAGAATGACGGATGATAAAATAAATTGACGGCCCAGAAAATGTGTACATTTAGGCAATGTCTATAGACATTCTGGTTTATGAGTACTATTCTCTCATGTTCCAGGAAGGACCCAGAGACAATAAATACATATTTTTTTCCAAAGTCTTCAAAGCATTTTATATCTATAAAATATCTACTGGGTTATAATTCTGGGAGTCACTCCAGACCTACCAAGATCACGTATATATGTATCTGAAGTGAGCAGAAAGATATTTCAGATTCTCAATTTTAGTTACTTAACATTTCACCAACTCATAGCACACGGTTCCCTTGTAGGTCCTGACCTGCAGCTCAAATACGATTTGCACAAATCGATTTGCATGGTTCTGCTCTCTCCAAAGGCCACAAAACACAGAAGGCTGCAAAGAATTTTTAGCAAAAAGTTTGCCCAAGCAGCTTATTAAGCACATTTTAAGAAGCTCTGGCAACAGCAGAAGCTGAACTTAAACTTATTCGGGCTGACTTTGAAAAAAAAATAGAGCTTTAATACTAATACAGGAAGCACTGATGAGAAAAATAAAATCTGTTTTAATTGCCTTTAATCCAAAGAGAATTATAATTCAAGCATTAAAAATTGGGCAAACCATGGGACAAACGGTAAGGTCCACACCAACCACATTGCACTGTTCATCTACTTTTTGCACAGCCTTTACCTTTACAGAATGTGGGAGCTGGAAGAGATGCTGAAAGACCAGTATTCCCAGTGCACGCACTCCCCAGGGATCTGGGTGTGGGTATGCCTGGCATCACCCCGCGGCCACACCAGCACTTGGACTCCAGATTGGTAACTCCTCCTCCAGAAGATGCTGCTTGCTGTGGATGGCACGGAGCCCCTACCTCTCCACACTCCCAAAGGGACCCAAATGCCACCCAGTAAGGTCCAGGGAGCACAGGCTACAGTCAGACTGGGGTTTGAATCCCAACACCACCACTTCCCAGCTACCTGCTCTTGGATGAGTTACGTGATCTCTGATCCTCCTTGTCATGAGTTGGTGAAATGAAGGTGACCATACCCACCCCACAGAGTCGTCGTGAGTATTGACTAATACGATGCACGAAAAGCAGCTGGTACATAGCATTAGCCCCAGGCAGGCCCTCAATACTCAAAAGCTCTCTAAACATTAGTTTATGGCTAACCACTTCTACAAACACTCGCAGTGAACTTTGTTGGCTGACATCTCAGAAACCATGTCACCCCTCTCCCACCTTGCAGCGGACCTGTGTTTGGGCAACATGAGTCCCACACTCAGCTTAAGGAGTGGGCCCTGACTGCCCCAGCCAGCCAATTTCCCCTGTGTAGCACTGGTTCAGAGGTGGCCATGGGACCTCAGATGGTCCTATAGGAGGGAAATCTGGGTGAGGAGGAGGAGCAATGTGGCTGGAGTTAGTTCTCTTTCAACTCCAAGGCGAGTTCACATCAGAATGATGCAGACATTGTAGAGAACAGCTAAAAGGAAAAAAATCTCGCCACTAGATCAAGCCTCACCTGAAGCTAGTGACAGTTACATAAGCCAATAATCCACTAAGCTGAAAGCCAGAGATAGATATATTTTCTGTTTGTATCAGATAAATGACATATAATTACTCAAGAGATATTTATAAGAGAATAAGAGAGGTGACTGGACGTTAGCTCAGTGACAATCTTCCTCAAGCAAAAGATGTTAGCTCAGGGCCAATTTTCTTCACAAAAAAAGAGCGAGAAAGAGAGAGAGAGAAAGAGAGAGAGAGAGGAGACTGGAGAGATTTGATTGTAGAGGCCACAGAGCCAGCCCAAATCATTATTAACTGTTTGGTGAAGCACACTTGAAGCTATAAGGAGAGGATCTAGAGGGGAATCAGCAAGAGCGATGCCGGAGACAGTGGAAAGTGAAGGTGCGGCTTGTTCACATGGTTATCGGACACGAGAGATGAAGTCTCAAGGTGGAAGAATGAGGAGCCACCAGGCACCCAACCCTTTTCATAGTTCTGTTCCTGCCAGTTAAGTAATATTTCCTGCTAAGACACAGGACGGGCTGAGGGGGGGTGGCGGTGGGAGGAGGTGAACGACAGTGGAAGGAAACCTCGGGGAAATGTCCTGGCTTCATCCTCATTTCTGCAGGAGAAACACTCAAACAGCAAGTGACAAAATAATCACTAAAGACTATTCATTCAACGTCAATGGCAACCCAGGGCACCTCTATTTCCCGTGTGATCTGGTTACGTGGTTCAACCTGAACTGTCTGAGGTGAGGTCAAGGGTTCCTAAACTGGGGTCTGTGGGTAGAATTGAAAGGGAGCTGTAAGCTGGGATAGGAAAAACAAAACCCTCACGTCTCTATTTCCACTAGCCTCTACTTAACTTTGACTCTATTATGAAAGTAGACAGTGGACCTCTGTCAGTGCCTGTAACTGTCACCAAAGAAATCAACATTTTCACTTAACATTCAGTTGTTGTCAATATCTGGCAATACTGTGTCTGCCCATCACAACTTTGAAATTGTGGTGGTTATCAGACCCTCCACCAGATGACATCAGTTAATGGGCGTAATAAAGCAGCATATGTTACCACATTGCAGATTCACTTTCTTAATATTTGGTATTTCAATCCAATTGGTCTCTTTTGTGATCTGATCTCTTTTATGTTATGCATTTAAAACCACGCTGAGAAAAGGCCCATGGAGTTCACAGTCCATAGCCCTGAAAAGGTTAAGAACCCCGATTTAGATCTCTAGCAGGTATTAATCACGCAGACAATCTTCCTTAGGTAGGTCAGAGAATAGATTTCTGCTGTTTAACAAGGATGAGTATATCATTAGAGCAATCACAGTGAGAGGAAAAAAAATTCCCCCAAATAACTTCTTGAAGTTAAAGCCCAAATTCCAAGACACTTGGTCAATGAGAAGCAATCTTTTATTTTTTTTTAATTTAAAATGGACTGAACTCAGCTTGTGAAGCCTGAATTTTCAGAAGACCAGGCAAGACAGACCTGCCAACTTTGGGGTGACATGTGCTCCTCTCAACGAGCCCCTTCCGGCCTCACAGCAGCCTGAAGCACACTTATTTGGTCAAAGGAATGAATGTGCCTGGGGCAGAGGAAAGCTCCTCAAAGTCAGTTCATCCCTGTCTCCATGTCCCCATGTCGGCAGGGGACACTGTCTGCTTAGACGAGACAGTAGGTTCTTTCTCTGTTTTTTCAATCTCTATCTCTGGTTTGCTCTAAAGTAAAGATATAAGAGTCATTCAGCAAGCACTGGAGGAAAAAGCGCTGGATTTAACCAGAGAATGTAGATTTCAAGCTCGGGGGGGCCAGATGGCTTTTATTTGTAATATGGGGGCTCATTATAGCCCCTCTGCCTGTCTCTCAGGGACATTGTGACCATTACATGGAATAAGGTACTGCCTTTAAAAGATGTTTTAAAAACCCCAAAATCCTATACAAATATCAGGCCCTACCTACCTACCCATGGAAGGATAGTGAACACACCATTAGCAGTGAAGGCCAAGTAGCTTTGCATGGACAGTAATGCTGAGGAGTGGTTTTCCAGCACCATCAGTTGGGGGAGTCATTTGGGAGGAAGCCTTACAGGAACAGGGATTCCTTGGGTACCAACCTGTGACAACTGCTCCCAGGTGAAAGGAAATGTCAACACTCGAGGAACAAGAGTGCCTTCGAAACTCTCCCTAGAGATAAAGGTCCAAGCAAACCTGGGCACACCTCTCTCTCTCAAATCCTTTTTGTTTTGTTTTGTTTGGGTACAGATGCAAAATGGAAGAGGCTTTAGGGAGTGCACCATTCCTGCAAGTGGAGGGCCCTACCTGCCTCCCAGGTCAGGGACATGCTGGCCTTAGCGTGAAAACGGGCTGCAACTGAGGAGGGCGGTTGTCACTGTTTCAAAGATCTTTCCAAGTGAGAAAGATTCACCCTTTGATCGGTAAGCAGGCCTGATGCTTTACCTATCAAGAGGCTGCCGAGGTCCGTTGTTGCCTCATTTCATGCCTTAAATGCCATTTAATTTTCAATAAAGGACAATAACACATGGTTCTTAGGCCGTCTCTCGGCCATAATCATGAAGAGTTCATTTTGTGTGGTAAATGTGGTGACCGGAGGAAAGAAACGTAGCACTCCATTGTAAGAAAATATACTAATTAACAAGACGAAGAGGTTACACTCCTTGTACACTGAGTTCTTTGTTTAAAACAAAGTTTCTCATTAGTCTACTGTGTTATCATTTTTGTGCATTTATTCTTTCACTCATTATTTTTTGGCTCAATAGTGGGCTATCTTTCAGTTTTTAAAGATTATCATATTTTCCTGATTCAATGATTCCCTTTACCTTTCTTTTTTCACATTTTAACTTTAGTAAAGTGAGGATGCATGTTTAATAAATATTGCGTTTAATGTGCATTAATTCCTAAAAAAGATATTTAGTAAACCAATGGTCTTACAATGTATACTGCTTTAAAATCAAGGAGTATTATGAATCTGATAAGCAGTCACAAATAACATAGCATATATCAACTAGGGCAATGAGAAGCTTTTATTTGTCCTTCTCCATGTGTTGGAGCCTGCATAGCAAATTAATGGTTTAGGAAAATAATCGGCGCTGTTGATTATTGACTGTATTAGTTATCTATTACTGCTGAACAAATTATCCCAAAAGTTAGCAGCTTAAAACTGCAAACATTTATTATCCCACATAGTATCTTATGGTCAGAAACCTGGGATTGGCTTAGCTGGGTGGTTCTGTCTCAAGATCTCTCGTGAAGTTACACTCAAGCTGTGACGTGGGGCTGCATTCATCTGAAGCTTGACTGGGGCTGGAGGATTGGCTTCCTAACTCAATGCATGGTTGACAAGTGGCCTCAGGTCCTCACCACGTGGGCCTCCCTATAGGGCTGCTCATGACACGGGAGCTGGCTTCCCAGAGTGAGTGATGAGTGAGAGAGAGACTGAGATGGAAGCTCAGAAGTGACACACCATCACCTTTGCCTGGTGTACTCAAGATGACTATGGTAGCTCCAGGCACGTGTGACACACACAGTGAGAACCAGGCTAATACACTAAGGACAATGGGAGAGACAATGAAGATCAGGAGGCGCCCAGACAACATTGTTGAACCTCTGAATCAACTAACCCTGAACTGCCTTACCTCCAATATCCTGTCATGTGTGATACGTGTCCTACTGTTTAAGCCACTTAAAAGACCTTTGACATTGATATCACATCAATGTCACCTTCAAGAGACATCTAATTATATAAAGAATTGTCTCCAAAATTCCCAAAGCAAAGGAAAACAATTTTAATGTCATTTAGATAGATAGATAGATAGATGGATGGATGGATCCACAGAACACAATGAGGGCAACTGAAAAAAAAAACATGAAGTTAAACAAATAACTACACATATCAAAAGTAAAAGGTCAGGAAGCTTGTAGACTCAAAGGGAGTTGCCTAGCAAACGAGGCAGTACCATGAAATAATATAATCCATTTTCCACTTTATAACCAGTGAAGATAGAGTATTCTAAATTTAGAGAATTAATGTCAAGGTTGCAGGCACTTAGAATATCCATTTATTTATTCATTTGAGAAATGATAATGTGCTCCAGGCCAGATCCCATGAGAGGTTTGGAGAACAAAGAGGTGAGCAAAATCAGCAGGCTTGTCCTTAGGGAGCTCATTGTCTACTAAAGAGAGGGAATGCTGTCAATGCTACAAACGAGCCGTACGTTTACGGTTACCAAGTAAGTAGCAGAAATGTGGAGGTTGTCACCCTCTCTCATGGGGACAGGAGGAGGCAGAATATGAGAAGCTTGCCGAGGAGAGAACACTAGCTGTGGCTTGGTAGGTAGGGCGGATGAGGCATGGAAGGTTTTGTGGCATCTCAGTCAGAGGAAGCACAGGGGTATGAGAGAGAATGAAACCTTAGGGACCTACAAAAGAGTGACCACTGAGACTCATGGCCCGGAATGGAAGGTAGGGGGCTAGCAGTTCAAGACAGGAAGTGACTGAAGCAATAGGCAGGGGCCAGGTATGGAAAGAAGGCAGGAAGGAAGGAGGGAAGGAGGGAAGGAGAGAAGGGAGGAAGGAGCTACATGTAAAAAACTAGGAAAGGAAGGCAGGAGGCACGAGTCTTTGCAGCCACATCCCTTCTTTGTGCCTCGGTCTCCTTGTATGGAAAGGAGATGGCTGGTGATGAGGAGAACAGGTATCGGAGACATCTAAGGCATCGACAGCAGAGGCCACGCCCTCAGACGGTAGCTGGACCCTTGGCAGGGTCAAGGAGAAGGGCAAGGAAAGACTTTCAATTAGTTAAGACTCGTCTTAACAACTCCTGCCCTGTGCTACACGTCATCCTGTTTTACACATTCGTCTGAGTCCTTGAACTTGAAGGAGGGAGGAGGAAGGCCAAAAGGAATGGGCATAATTTTCCAGCTTCCACACAATTCACTCTCTTATGGCCTATTTTCTCAGGAATACTAGTTCATGAAACTCAAATCCAAATTGGCAAAGTGACAAATGTTTTGCATAGATGAAATTGTTCTCTCCATCAAACACTTAGCACGTTTCTCAACATCTGGAAGGGCCTGAAGGGGGTCTTTTTTCCACTGCAATTGAATATGCATTTTATTAACATCAGTATATCACTGCTCTCTTACGTCCTTGACTGTGGTGCCTTAAAATACAAATGAATAGGCCTACTTTCCAAAAGTTGTTCTTTCAGGGAGAAAAGGAATGAGTAATCAATAGACCCCAGAAGACCTAAAATTCTATAGCAGGAGTCGATGAGCTTTTTCTATAAAGGACCAGAGAGTTAATATTTCAGGCTTTGTGGGCCATTTGGTCCCTGTGGCAACTACCCAACTCCGCCATCAAGGTGTGAAAGCAGCCGGAGGTGAAACCTACCCAGAGGAGCAGGCTGCGTTCCAACAACTTTATTTACAAGAACAGGTGGCAGGCTCCTATCAAATTCTGCTACTATTATTTCAAATGACTTTTAGACCATTGGTACAACAGCTTTGGCAAAGCTTTAAAAAAAAAAAAACAAACCCCTTGTGACAAAGTGTGTCTTTGTCTGGCCTGTTCGGGAGACCAGAGACTATGGGCTCTCGCACTGGCCAATATCCAGGGAAAACAAGAGAAGGGAGAGCGAACCTGGAAGCCCAAGACTTCCGGGGGGAACATTCTTGGTCATTTCTGTCACTGCACTTACCTTCTGCCATGGCCTTGATGTCCTCAAGCACAGGGACCACTTTAGGCTTTAGCTGTTCATGAATTCCGCTTCCTAGCAATGATTTAATATCTAAATTCAAAGAAGCACAAGGACCTGTGAGGGTGGGCTCCTCTTATTTCTTCCCCTCTGACCATTCACTCTCCTCGCAAGGCCAGATTTCCTTGCCCGGAAAATCATCTTTAGTCTCTCCCGCCGTGAAATCCCATTTTTCATTCTAGACCCTTGTTGACTCTTATGTGGAGATTTCTTCACTCTCTTCAAAGTCTCCTCAGCAGCCGTGCCCCAGGGAGAAATTGCTCACCACAGACTCAGTATTTCCTTGTACTAGGAACACCGTGTTCACTGCCTTGAGCCATGATCGCCGTGGCCCTCATCTCGGTAACTAGACCAGGGCTTCTCAACTGGGGCACTAGCGACATCTTGGGACAGAAAATTCTTTGTTGAACGGGCTGTCCTGCGCATTGTAGGATTTTCAGCTGCATCCCTGGCCTTGACCAACAGATGCCAGTAGCTAGCATTGCTCCCCTATCCTCACTCCCTTGGGACAACAAAAACTGTCTCCAGATGTTGCCAAATGTCGCCTTGAGGGCAAAACAGCCCCTGGTTGGGAACCACTATGTGTGAAGCTGTGTTGAGTTCCCTGTGGGCCTGCAGGGACCAGCACTGCCCACCCCTCTATTTCTGAAGCCCACTGGATTCGCGGGGGGACCCATTTCTGTCTTTAACAGCGGACCTGACAGAGACCCATTTCCTCTCCTATGTGGGGAACGAAGAAGAAGCCATTGTGACAGCAAGAGAGCAAAAGCATTCTTACAACGAATGCCGGGTTTTCATCACTGAGTAACAAACCACAAATGTCAGTAACTCTAGGGAATTACTTTTCTGTTTTCCCCCTACTTTCATGCAGAAACTTGTAGAAACAGCATGCTTCATTTCTCAGTCTGTGTTTTACGGGAGAGGGCCACTGCATCTTCTAGCCAAAACAAACAGACAGAAAACGTCGAGGCAACTTTAAATTTTACTCACTGTCCAGATCTGAGAATGCCCTTTCCTTGGTGGTGGTATACTGGCCCAGTATATAGTCGATTTGCTAAAAATAAATAAATAAGTAGAAAATAAATTACACAAAACCTCCTCTTCTAAGGTCCAAAGCCACAATAAAGAGATTTAACATACAAAAATTATCCTGAATCAGAACTTTTTAGAAGAAGGCAGGATCTTAGAGATATTTATATTTTCTAACACCCAGACTTCTTAATAACACTCCAAAGCATACTGGCTTAAGGAACATGATTTCTCATGACTCTGTGGATTGGCTATGTGCATCTTCTCTTTGGGCCAACTTGGCTGGGGGCAAATGGATCCCTCTCTCTATGTGGCCTCTCCTCTTCCAAGAGGCCAGCCTGGGTGGTCCAGCATGGTGGTCCCAGCAGCAAGAGAACAAGAGCGGATGCTGCAAGGCCTCTGGCAGCCTCAGCTCAGAACTAGCAGCAGGTCAAGTCCGCTGTATTCTTTTGGGCAAAGCAAGTCACAGGGACAGCCCAGATTTGAACGGTTGGAAACAGATTCCCCTCTTGAAGGGAGGAACTACAAAGAATTTGAGGCCATTTGTAATTGACCGCACTAGGACCATTTCATTAAGCGGCTGTTCCTGAACCGGCCTCCAGAGGGGCCGCGTCCCCCTCCCCCTGCTGTGTCTCAGTGGAACCGCTTCCCCTCACCCTCGGCAACACTGGCGCTATCACTTTCAACAACTGTTGCCTATCTTCTCCGTGAAAATGTGCATCGCTATCTAATTTTTTCATTTCTCTAATTACCAGAGTAAGGTTAAATTTCTTATTATGTTTGAGGCCAGTTATACCTTCCTCTATAAATTGATTATTCATATTCTCTGCCTAGTTTTTATAGATTTGTTAAGAACTCTTCACATCTTTTGAACTACATGAGTTTCCCCAAAAGTCATAACAATTTACAACTTTAAGAAAGCAACCCCACAGTTCACCAGCCGTGGCTGCTAAGTATTTAATTTTGCCAACATTTTAGGAAAAAGGTTTCACTTTGCAGTCTTTGGAATGACAGGTAAAAAATATTATGAATTTTTTTCGTAGATTGAGAAAATGATACATTTCCCTTTCTGTACAGGCTATAAAACTACGGATAAAATTAGCTTCTCTAATCTCGATATTAAAAAATGCCTACATTCTTTGCTTTTTTAGATCCAACCACATTTTAAAAAACTAGTACAAGGTTTAATGTGTTAGTATTTTTTAGAATATAATAAACTGGGATGAACACATCCCTGTATGAGGAGGCCCATGGATTCTGGAGGGCTCTTATTAGTGAATCCAAAAGAAAGGCATCCTTCTCCCCCTGGTGGTACCCATGAGCTCAGCAACATATGTTTCTGCTGGTTTCTCCTGAGACATTTTTAAAAACAATGTTTTGAATAGGCAAGACATCAACATGCTTCTGGGGTACAGAAAAAACGTGCCCTCAGGCCACGCAGGTCCCCCTCCCCAAAGACAACTTCTGTGTGTACGTGTGTGTGTGCACGCATGTGTGTGTACCCTTCCCAAGGGATTTCACACATTTATATGGATATTAGCAAATAGATGTTTAGAAAGCGGAAAAGTTTCATTACAAAGGCAATTTCGTGTAAACGATGGGGAGTTAATTAGACTGCCAAAAAGAAAGGATAACGACACCCAAAGATTTTTCTTTTTAAAAAAATCATGAGACCCTTAAAATGGTTAAGCACTTTCCTAACATGTACTATAATTTTGCTATACCTTTAAATAAAATAAAATAAAAACAGCAGTTCTGAAATTATGCTTTTGTACTCTTTTGGAAATCACTTGCTGGGCCTTTATTTCTTCATCTACAAAACTGAAAAACAACACCTGTCTACATTGATTCACTGGGTTTCTAGAAAGTCCAAAGGAGATGCCGAATCTATGCAGGAACTCCAAAAGGCCCAAAACACAAAGCATCACGGCATGTACAGATTGTGGTTTTTACCGCTGGAGTCCCATGCAGGAGGGTTCTCAAGTCTTTGAAGTTGCTGTCTGTCAGGTTCCGAGTCCTTTCCATCCGGGTCTTTAGGTGGTGATTTGCCACAAAACCATAGACGATACCAATGCTGCAGGAAAAGGAAAGAAGAAAGAGCATTTACTGTGTGATCCGTGCTCACCTGGCCAGGTGCAGAGCAGCACGACACGTGGGAGGGGGCGGGTCTTCTGCGCAGAACCCCAAAGAACAGGACCTTGCTCCCCGACTCTGGCCTCTCCCACTGCTGTAGCCTTCCCGCCAAGATCCCATAATCCACCCACCACCAAAACATGGGCCACGAAACAGGAGTCAGTCCTCTCAGAGAAGACGCCTATCAATTTAAGATCCATTCTTCTGTTAAACAGGAATCTTATAAATGGAACAATGCTCGTGATGAATCGTGGGGGAGATAGAAGTTATCAAGGTCATAAAGCAGTGTATGTAATACAGTCCCATTTCTGTACAGATGCGGATGTAGGTACACACCCTCCCACACGGTGCACACACAAACACAGCCCGCATGCATTCCCCACAGAGAAGACTATCAGGAAATACACCAAAGTGAACAGAGTGGTTTGGGCTTTCTATCCTTTTTGGTTTCTCTGTCTTTGTTAGTTTTGCATTGTCAAGGTTGAAAAGAAACATGAGTTACTTCAGCATTAAAATGCTATATGAGAAGCCACAAACAATAGCACACATGCTGTATCATATCATCTTATATAAAGTTCAAATATCAAGCAAAATGATGGTGCTAAAAGTCAGTGGTTATATTTGCGGAGGGGTGGCTAATGATGTAATTGGTGTGTTCGCTTCATGGAAACTCATGCATCTGTACTTATGGTATGGACACTTTTCTCCATGTAAAATATACTTCAGCAGAGCTTCAAAAACACCGCAGAAAGACTCTACATGAAAATAAAAAACATATTTTTCAAGACACCTAAAATGTCTACATTCAATCATTTTAAGGGTTCTTAACGTTGACTAGTTACTAACAATCCCCCACTTAAATTAGTTGATCTATTGGTTTGCTTTTGTGTCAGTCTTTGAAGATTACAATGTTACATTTAAAATTGCTAATTGCCAAGGCTCTGTTAGATTTGGCCACTAGATGGCAGCAAAGAATTACATAAACTCATAACACAACCACCATTTTACCTGTAGAAGTTAACAAAATTGATAGTTTGCAATAAATTGTTAGTTTGCAACCATCCAGTGGATGGTGTGTATATATTTCTAGAACAAAGTTTTGCAAATAACAGGCAAAATTTGGGGAAAAAATTCTGATGCAGAATATCAATACTTTGATTCTTCACCAAAAGCAATGTCTTAAGCTTTAGGCATTCATATATTTACAGGTAGAGCAGCCGAGTGTCTATTTTTGCATCAAAGGTCCCATGTTCCCAGAAAACCTCTTAGTTTTGCATAAAATGGGACATTCACCCTGTTTACATTCATGATTCATTCCAAGGAGCATTGGTTCATTGCTGGTCCCACCTGAAACCTATTGTCCCACAGCAGTACTACACAGGTGCATTAGGTTTTCCAAACTAATCCATGAAAAAGTCTATCACACGATGTTGAGCAATATTTCCTATGGTTGACAAGTTGCAGTGGGATGTGGACCGGAGAAGGAACATAAGACTCAGGTTCTAGTCCCAGTACTGCCACTAAATCACTGTGTGAGCTTGAGAAAGTCACTTTTCTTCTGTGAGCTTCAGTGAATCACAAAACTAAAAATTAGTTTCTCAGGCTGCAAAGGAGAAGGGTACTGAATGGTCACACGTTCTCTAAGACTTTTTTGTAAGTTTGGGGGCATGCTGATAGCAATTTTAAAAAAATGAGTATTAACAATATTCTGTGCCATTTGGAATGACCACTTTATAATCCATTTTTGTCAGCATTGGTATTTATGAGGCAGACATTATGTCACAGCACTAACAGTTATTAAATGATGCACTCATGCCAAATAAGACCAAACGACCCAAAATAATGACTTCGGAGTAGTGTGAACAGAAGAAAAAAAAAAAAGTTGAGTCATGGCAAAGCCCCTGGAGGTTTACTTACTGTGCCGAATTCCAACCATTCTATGCCATGATCACCACCTGAATACACCTGCCCGCCACAGGATTTCACACTGAGGCCCTTGTCGTCTCTCCCCAGCATGTCTAAATTATTTGTCATTCATAAGCTCCAGACCCATTTTGTCATTTAAGAAGTCAAAGTGACCTTGGGAAACAAACAGCAAGCTCAAGTCCACTTGGCTTTCACTGACCCCCCCTGGATGGGAGAAGAAACTCCTTGCATGAAATCCCAGAAAGATCTCCCTGAAATTCTGAGGGAGAATTTGTCACTGGTACTCCATTTTGTCTTTATTTCTACTTATGTTTAACTTGTGTAAAAAGAGGTGGAAACTGCTTTTTTGTCATCTTTGCAGAATGCAGGGTCTCTCGTCCACAGTGGGTGCTCAGTGAAGGTGGGTTGGAGGCCTGGGCTTGTTTGATTGGGTCCATTTAGAAGATTAGTCACATGGTTCGAGTGTCTAAGTCAGAAACCGCATTGTTCCTTTATTGAATAAACGCCTTCACTCACAAAGATCATCCATCAGAAAGACGAATTGCAACACAATGTTGTAATACACTGAACTTCAATGCAATGCATTTAAAAAGCCCCACATTTCTACTAATAAATTATGGATCCAATTAAAATGAAAGCATTGATCATTTTTTTAAAAAACTGCACTCAACAGAATTCTGGAATAGAATTCAGCAACCGTCAAAGTTGATTTTCAGACTCAAAATACATTGCAAATTTTATATTTAAATTAAGGATGGCAAATTCAAATACCTACATGGGCAGGCAGGAAGCATGAAGGGCAAAGTGTGTGGCATGGAGCTACGGGATCGGGGAGCAAAGATGGGAGTGGGGGCAGCTGCTCTGTGGTACCAGCAAGTGCCACCATGATGGTAGACCTGGAAATCTGGATTCTTATGTAAAATCTCCCATTTTTAAATATTAGCAACTAATCAAAGGGAAAAAAACTTTAAATATTATGCAAACCAATTAATGGTCTCCATTTTCAATCTCTAATTTACACACAAATAGAGAATAAAGAAATTATGCTTTTGTTGCTATTGATTTAGACATTCCTTATTATTCAAAGCATTTTTTAAGCAAAAAAATCACATGAATTAATGTTTTTGCTTTTTTTAACAACTACCAGTCACCTGTTAACTATTAGGATTTGAGAATACTGAGGGAAATTCACTCGTCACAAAAAAGGAATAAAATTTCAATGACTATCAGGTCTCTGGCATTTGACATAAAAGCCTTTAAACTATCAAAAACATGTACTTGTATGCAGTATAATAAAATTTCTTGAAATTTTTGGCAGAAGACAGGAATTTTAATTATTATGGCATATTGGCATTACATCTATATTTCATCATGGACAGACCTATTTTCTCACATACGTACTTTAAAAAGTAAATACTTAAAGCTTTTAAAGATTAAGGCTAAACTTTTAAAATTTGTAGCAATTTTTTTCTATCAATTCCTATTGATTTAACGAAATTAGCCATTAAAAGTTAAGCCAATAAATGCTTTCAGTCTGTAACCGATCTCTTAATTTTTTAAAGATAGTTTTCTAAATTTAAATTTAGATTTTAAATAACTAGCCCTTTCACTTACATTAGGAAAGTCTCATGATTTTCAGGCTTGCTAGCTCAATTTTTTTTCTAAAACCTTGTGGCCTCCAAGCCAGGAATTGACAATGATATTCTAACAAAAAATGAACTTTGAAAATAGCCATCTTCCTGAAGATGCCTGAGATTTAATTTCCACCACGGTAATTGGCAAAAGCTGACTTATACTTGGGAAACTTAGAAATACACTGGAGGAAAAAAGGCACGGCTGCTCCTTTTTTTGTTGTTTATAAGCATTTTGAAATTCTGAAAAATGCAGCGATGACAAGTGCAAAGGAAAGAAGGGAGAGGAAACTTGGCTTTTTCGAGAGTCAGGCACATCTGCTTCAAGAGTCTCCGGTGAGCGGTGGAAATTCCATCTTCTGCAGACGGTCAAAGGGCCTTACATAAACACACGTCAGTGTCTGTGGAATTCCAACATTCTGCAGGCGCCTTCGGAAAAGCTCAGAGAAAGAACATGACCACATCTATTCCACATATATATACCAGGGCTCTTTCTCCTTGATCCCTATGCCTTTCTCAAAAGAAATAACACTAAAAGAGGATGGAGGAAAAATTAGAGTACTCAAGACCAACTTAAAAACCAACTTCATTTTTAATTCTAACACTTAGTATAGAGTCACAAAATGGAACTGAGCCTGATAAAAGGCAAACGGAATACTCTGGGTTTCTGAAAAAGTGTTTCAAAAATCATATACAAAGGTTATTTATCAATAGTATCCAAATCTGCTGAGGTCAATGTAAGCCAGGGGCTAACACCTGCTTTTCTTTCTCTTTCTGTCTTCTAGTTTGTTGACATTCTTCCCCTTCCTATTTTATCTAATCTTCTTATTTTGTGAACATACTTTCTTCTCCTCTCCCTCTAACCATAACATAGAAATCTTTGCTTTGCCTTGATCTGTAATCTTCTTGGCTAGTTTTGATTATTTGCAAACAACACATAGCTATTATTCAACTCACAATGTTGAAGATATTTGCAAACAAACAGGGGTTCCAAAAGGAAGACATCAAAATAGCTATTCTAAATAAAAGAAATTCAAGGTAAAGAAGTTTAAACTTTTAGTCTGAATTTAAACAAAACAATCTCAACTACTGCTCTTATTTACACCTATTTATAATTCACATATAAATTCAATCTATTATGTGAAATAAATTAGTTTTCAGTTCGTCATTTAGTCTCAAATAGGCGATCAATTTTGATTTAGTTATATTGGAATTTAAAATTGTGACTTTCAAATGAATAAGTTTTACTTGGGTGGGGAAAAATATCTTACTGAAAGTATAGGAGGTTATAGAATCACAGTATGTATTTTTTAAGAAAACTTTTCTAATCTAAAATATACTCAGGAGAAAAAACTTTTAAAGACATTTAAGTTTGTTTGATGGGTCTATTCTAAAGAATAAAAAATGGTAACATTTATTTTATATATAAATGAAAACCAAGTTTATTGTTCACTTCATAGCTTTGTTGTTTATATGTTTTGGTATTTTAAACATAATGTAAAGAATTCAATCAGTTCAGGGTGAACTATAATGTATACAGTATTATATACATTTATATATATGTACATATGTATATAATTATATGTAATGCAAATGAAAGTCTAATTTAAAAATAGAAACCCAATACAGGATATCTGCGTCATTAAAAAAAAAAAAAAAAAAACCTGAAAGCCCATTATTACATATGTAAACATCTATTCAGGTAAATGAGTAACTACATGCAATAAAGAATTTTCCTGAAATTACAACATATGTATTTACATCAAGTGAAAACTATTAACTTGTTAAGTAAGCAATCACCCTAACAAGAAGCCCTAAGGGCCAGTATTTTCAAATGACATTTTGTCATCTGAGCCTCATCTTTGATGTCCAGGACATAGAGAGAGAGAAGGACAGCCGTCCAGGTCTTTGGATGAACAAAGGACGTAAGCTTCAGGCTTACAGGAAATGCACAAGGGTCTGACAGGTCTTTGGGCTGTAACTGACATTTTTCTGGTATTGAGGAAGAAAGGAACTACTCCCACAGCTGTAGGGTCTGTCCATTCCTGAAAATACTTGAAACGCAAAGCAGAGAGACAGGGACATCTGGAATCACCATTGACCCGATCCCAAGCTGCTTTTCAGAATTCAAGCTGAAGAAACAGTCAGATTCAAATATTTACAGAGATACAGTGACAGAGGCAGAGGCGGACAAGGCAACAGAGACGAGAGAGAGATGCCCACAGCCTCGTCTCGCAGAGAAAACACAAAAAACTCCCTGGCGGTCAAACAAGGGTGCGTAGAATTAGCTATGACATTCACTTGGATCCTGTTTACAAGTATATTGTTAAGGTTTATTACTTCACTATTTTCAGCAAACATGTGTCTTTATTTTAAAAAATGGCTGCCCTGGAAGAAGCTGTATTGCATTGGCTTTTGTCTTTTATGGGATTTTTTGGGTGTTCAAGCTTAATTTTTAGTGTAATTAACTCAGTAGGCAATGCCTGAACAGTGTAGATAATTCGAGAGACAAGAAGTCTATCAGCAGTAAGAAGTGAGTTCCCTTCTTGCCCCTTCATAACCGTCACCAGAGGCAACCGCTGTCACCCACCGGAGTCCTGCCAATCCTTTCACACGCGTTCTATGCAAATATAACAAAGCGTTTGTGTCTCCCTCCGTTTTCGTTTTTATCATAGGTGCCATGTTCTACACACGGGCTGCAGCCCGCTGCTCTCACTTCCTCTCGCTTGCGGACTGTTCCTATCAGCGCGTCCACAGTTGTCCAGTCCTTTCCAACGAGTACACTGTATTCAGTCGACCCCAAGGCATGTCTTCCCGGGTCCCTACTGATGGCCACACTTACAGATATTTCTTTCTTGGGTTTGCAGCTAGAACTCCAGCTGGTAGGCCAGCTTAAGTTGTTCTGTTTAATTTTGTTTAATTTCTGTTTTCTGCTTAAATTCTCGAATCTCAGTTATTTAGCAAACCACTTGAAAAATCTTTCTCATGGCTACAGAGCAAATGCAGTGCCTGGAGGAACATCAAGGGGGAATGTTGACTACCAATCCTTCTCCTTGAGGCCTAGTATCATTCATGCCATAGGCACCTTATTTCTGTCGCTAAGTGATACGACATTCATGGCTTGAATAAATGAGGAAATGTGGAACGATGACCAAATACCACAACCAGGGGGCCAGTATTGTGAAGCACATTCCTGAACTGAAGAATCTGATTTGGATTCAACCAAAAGTCATCATCTTTAAAGCAGTGTACTTCTGATCTGTCAATCAATTGGGAAAATTTGGGCAATAGCAGGAACTACAGAAAAAAATATCCTAAATCACGAGGTGTGTTCCAGGCCTCAAGAAGGCGTAGCAGCTTAACTGCGAATTCAAGCAAACTGGGCATATCAGTAGAAAGTTAATTCGACTCTACAATACTCTCAAATTCCCAAATTCAGGGACCCATCCTTGAAGATACCCTTTGCACATAGAAATCAACTAGCAAATACTTGCTCTGCCTTCTCGCAGGCTGCCTGTCTCCAAACAGCTATTTAACAGGAAGGAGGTGCTGTTCTGGGAGGTAAATGCTTTCTGCAATGCAAGGTTTATCAGGGCATCTTCAAGATGAAAAAATACCAAGGGTTGGCTTATCATCTGAGTTAGGGCAGCGTGATTACAACACTAACTTCTGGTTACGATGACATCTTTTTGAACGGTCCTAGAGAAGCATTTTTTCCTCTTCTGTTTTTGGGGTTGCTGTTGTTTTGTTTTAAACTCTTGGGCTTAACACTCAAAACATGAGACATTCCTCATTGACCTAAAACATAATCAGCTGTTGTCCAAGATTCTACTTGCCTTATAAGTATACAAATCACCAAGAGGGAAACTGCAAAATATTTCCTCAGGCAGGTCCCGTTTTTCTTCTGTCGCTGGTGCATTTCTCCACCACACTTGTTACAGCAACGACACAAACCAAAGCAAAACCCCACCAGAGGCATCAGAATAATGAAGAGCAGTCCCAGGACAGCACAAATAATAATCCCGATTTCATAGGAGATAATCTGCAAGTCAAACAAGAGAAACAGCACAGACTGTAACACCAAATAACAAGTAGAACATTCCACAGTGCACACATTGCAATTTTTTAACCTATGTGCCACCAAGAGTTGAATTTTAATGTGTGTGGGGGGGGGGCGGGGGAGGGTGTGGGTGGGTGGGTGGGTGTATTTCCATTTTGAAGTTCCTTCTTGAAACAGAGGAAATAGAGATTTGAGTTATCAGAATACGGGACCAAGTAGTTACCATCTTCTTTCAATTCCAAAGTGTTGGGGATCATAATTAGCCACTCCAAAACGTGTCTCTTTGCCTTGATTATTTTTAAGAACAAAAGACTCTGAAAGAAGCTTTGACTCTCTCCCAACCACGTAAAAGAATTTAAGATAGGAGACCTGTTCCAAGAAGGCACTAATACCAAAAGATAACTGCAGTGTCATGTAAAATGGGTCCCATTGTCTACCGAAGGGCTGGTAAACACTTATTTAGCAAACATTTGCTTTTCCATCTCTATGTGAATTGCCTTCCTCCCCTTTGAAGCCCCAAACCACTAACCCCAACATTCTCCCTTGTTTTTGGCTGGAGATGGTATTTAAGGTGGCAGGATTTGGCCACTCTGGTGAGTTACTCCGTTTTCCTGGGTTTCTCGCATGTACACATGTTATAAAATTTGTTTGATTTTCTCCTGCTATTCTGTCTCATGTCACTTAAATTCTTAGAGCAGCCAGAAGGAGCTAGAGGGTAGAGGAATTGTCTTCCTCTCCTACAAAGGAAAACGTCCAAATGGAGACTCAAGTGGCAAATGGTTTAATTTCAACTCCAAAGGTATTTCGTTTATTTTTAAATGGCAGGACAAATTTTGGCAGAAGTATTTGCATAACAAATAATCTACTTATAAGATGCTTTTCACCAGAAAGATAGGACCAGTAGACATTGTTAAGGATTTGAAGCAGTTTGAATTGCATCAATTAATGACAAATTCACAGTAAGTTACAAAAGAATCCAGGATATATCCAAATGTAGAAAAAAGGCTCAGACTTTCTGAGTCAGACATGGCTACCCACTTGGCTTCCTCACCCATATACTGGGAACAACAATACCCACCTTGTAAGGTCATTGTGAAAATTACAGAAAATGAACGATTAGTGATAACGTGCCAAGTAAAATAGTTGACACAGAGTAGATGCTTAGTAAGTGACACCTCTCAGGCCATGCCCGTGAGGCTGGGCCTGGCAGCCCGTGTCTCAGACACCCCCCAGGTTTCTAGAAACTAGCAGGACTTCTAGATACAATCACATGACCTAACCATATTTATATAATCACTGCTGGTTTTATTCCGGAATAAATAAAAATTAATGCAACTGGATGAGAAAACTTGAGCTCGTTCCAGTTCGTGTGTGCAGTTACTCACGTTTCCATAAAGCAAGACGTTTTTACAGAATGGCAGAGAATTACAGGTGGTAGTTTGCAACTAACAGATCAGCTATTTAGCAATAGATTCTGAAGCCAAGCTCAGCCAAGTAAAACAAAACACAAGTGATTTTCCTAGGAGCAAACGTGGTGTCTTGGGAGAGAGCCCTGAACTAGGAATCAGAAGAGCTGCTGTAAATCCCAGCAGGGAGCTTCTCGGTGCCGACACTGGAGAATGTTAGATTAGCATCAGCCTCATAAGTACATTATAAGGGATATATCATTAAATGATTTAATGTGAAAATCACTAGCCAAGTGCCCAGCACACTGCAAATATTCATTCAATATGAGTTTATTCTATGAGCAAATGCTCAAGAGTCTTAAGGCAGGTCCACATGGCACTTCAATATTATCTACCGCAATATTAAGGTTAAAAAGCTAAAGAAAAAAGTGGTTGAATTTTGCTGCATTCAAAGGGCATGCTCCCATGTAAACAAAGCCTCCCAACCCCCAGGGCCAAGAATCATCATTTGCTGGCACTTTTAACACTCTGTTGAGTTCTCACATCATTGGCCAGTTGAAAAACCAGACCCAGACACTCCAAACTCATATATATTTTACTCTCATTTCTCAGAAAATGTTCTAAATTATTTACTATTTTTAAAGGAATTTAAAATCCTTTCTGAATTCCGGAACAGAAACCCAGCAAAGAAGGTGTACTGAAATGTTTTAATTGTAATATCTTTAGCTCCCAATACAAATTTTATATACAACCTTTCCAATGTTACCGACTAAATATTATGTTAGACAGTATCAGGAACAAGATACGTCATTTCAAGAGTTTACTTCTAGGCTGAAGTCTAGCCAAGGTCTGGCAAGGACCTAAATTATTTTCTGAAAACACAAGGTCTCCACAGTGCTTTGTGGATTATGTTGAAGAGAAGATCAAGATTTAAATTTGCGGAGAAGGGTCGCTATTCTTCCACAAACTTCTAAAACTGTAAGAGAAGATTAAAGATGATGGCAGAAACAAAAATGAAACAAATAGTTTAAAAACCAACACAATGGAGACCACAGCGAAGAATAGAAAGTTCTGGCAAAAGCATCGCATTACTGCACTCACTGGGTTTAGACAGAGAACAACAGGAAACAGCAGACAAGCACTTTACCTTCAGAATCAAGATTACGCTTTCTGGCTGCGGAAGTCAAAGCAGTTGAGGAGGTTGTGTAAGGCAGAGGCAGCAGGCAGCAAGAAAACAGAGAAAGTTCCGTGAGTGATTAACCACAAGTGAGAGCATTAATATCCCACACAGAGATAATCAAGTGAGAGAAAGATCGACACCAGACAGGAACATAAAACTTAAGTGTTTATGAGAGAAACAGTGACTTTAAATGTCCTTAGGTGGCAAAATAAAGTGAAGTGGCTCCATGTCATTCCCCAGATTACCATTTTAGAATTGTCTGGTCCAGGAAATCCAAGTTTGGAAACCACTGCCTTAGATGGAAGATTTTCACAGATGTGAAAGATGAATGTTTGTGATATTAGTAACTTTTAAATGAGGCATCCAACATGTTGGGGTGGGCAGTTTAGACACACCTGCCTGCTGGGTCGCACGGGACATCCTGAATGACCCCAGCCTCCCTTCCTGGGAAAGGGCCCCAAACTCGCCAACCATAAGCGTCTCACAGTGCATGTTAAAGACAGTGACTTCAGGCTCCTCCATGGAGCCGGGGTCAGGAGATTTGGGTAAGACCAGGAATCTGTCTTTAAACTGAGCCCGGGCCATGCCTACGATTAGGTGCGTCTGGGAAACCTGCTCTTGGCTCCAAGGGCTGATCATGCTGGGCTGCAGCCAGGGCAGAACCACCTGTAAGCCACAGCCACAACAGTAGCTGATTCTTTTGTGACTAATTTTCCCACCCAAGTGTCAGCCGGGTCTGATATGGTGGGTAGGGTACCAGCAAACCCTTCAGTCGAGCTGGGTGCACGTTCATCTTTTCCCTGTCCATGCCAGTTGTCATATAGGTACAGGGTTATTATCTGTGCAATGCAGCAGTTTGAATCCTGGCTCTGTCACTGTCTGTGAGTCCCACTTCAATTAACTGCCCATTCCCATCACCTGGGGACCTTTTGAAAAATATCAATAACCAGCCAACCCTGACCACCTACATCAGAAACTCTGGGGGACAAGTCTAACATCGTTACAGTGTTACAAGCCCAAGCCTCAGTTCCCTTATCGACAGAGTGGGGATAAGCAGAGACCCTACCTTACGTGGTTACTGTGAAGACAACCTGAGAAAACAGTGAGAAGCAACGTGCTTTGTGCACTATTCTGTTCTAAGCACTTCACACGTATATTTAATGTATATTAAGTGCGTTAATACACGTGAAGTGCTTAGACCAGTGTCTGCCAGAGTAATGCTCAATCAGTAATGACAACAGTAACAAATAATCAAATGCATGCCAGCATTATTCTCACCCCTGAGCTCCAATGAGCTCAGACAAGGATCCAGGTCGGGGACTACCTTGCACTGCTCTCTGAATGCTTTCTGAGACCCCTAGAAGATACTTTTCTTACGTGGAAAGGAGAGTGTGTTCTTACGGCACGTCATCGCCCTCCCAGAGGGCAGGAAAACAAGGAGCTAATTCACTTACCTCTCGCAGACATGTAGAGTGGGTCCCAAACATCACAAACCTACCTGGAAGGATGACCTGACACTTACTCAGTGCCAAGTCGATATCCGATGACTATTAGCACTAGTGAGGTGGTGACAAGATTAGGAAAGGGTCCCGAACCCTGCACCTGCCCCTGCCCCCAGAGGAAGCTTCCAGAAAGGAAAGGTAATAAGTGAGGTATGAAATGGACGAGGAAGACACAAACCAGCTAAATCTAGATACAAATCAGCTAAATCTACAAACTATCTAAAACCAAGAGACTGGCGTGGAGATGAACCCTGACCTCACGGAAACTAACTCAGGAAGTCCTCACAAGGAAACTCACATTCCTCCCAACAGCCATGTGCAGAATGAAATAGAGGGCAGGTGGGGGGTGGGGGCAGGTCGCGGGGAGAACTGTCCCCTGAAAAGGTTTCTAGAGCTGTGGGTGGCCCTTACAGTTATCGGTGGGAGGTGATCGTGTCCTCTCCCTAAATTGCCCCAAATCATGCATTCTGGGAGGACAGGAATGGTGTCCTTTAATTTAATTGAGAAGCCACCACTTGACAAGCTGCTAGAGGCTCTCTGTGCAGAAACCCCGCGTGAGCCTGTGAGGGGGGTGATGCTATGCTGTTCTCCCTCATTTATAGTCAGCCAGCAGGTGCAGAATCCGAGGAGGGGCTCCCCCACACTCTCTGATCCCCAAAGGAATGGATTCAGGTGTTCTACAAGATCCACTGTGCCGGGCATGGCGCGTTTTCGTATGTTGAGCACAGGCCTTGGCACATACTGGGCATGCTGAATGCCCCCTGAACTGAGTACAGAAAGGAGTTGCCCACGGAATCTCTACCTCGACGGCTCTGGTGAAGACAGACTATTCCTGAGAAGACTAAATGAGCTAATATCTTAAATCCTGGACAATAGGGCCTGCTACACAGCATGTGCTACAGAAACGCCAGGAAATAAGCATTCTTAGACTCATTTCTCAGCTTTCTATAGCTTCATCTGTCTGGTCCTCATTTTTCCTTATGGCTCTGTAATTCCAAATCTTCTTGCCCTCCTGGACTTCCTTTTCTGCCTGGCCACTTCTTCCCACAGATAATTACCCACTGTAACATTTTATGGCTTAAAGGTAAAAGGCACAGCTCTGGGGCTCTCACATTCTTTGCACACAGCTCAAGATACTCAGAGGAGAGCTGTTTCTTCCAAATTAGTCACCTCAGAACTACAGCACAGTGGCCTGGAAGGAGCCTAATTTTTGTTGGTGGTGTATTTGTTGGTTCAGAGTTAGACTGGTCTGGGTGCAAATCCCAGCTTTACCATTTAGTCGCTGAGTGATCTTGGGCGAGTTCCCTAGCCTCTCTGAGGGCAGGATTTCTGCATCCACCGCGCAGAAATAGACAGATGCCACTGTGAGGACTACAAATAATACAAAACTCCTAATCCAGAGCTTGGCACAGGTGGACAAGAAATGGTGGCTCTTGTTATTACAGGGAGGAAGATGACACAGTTTAAGAAGCAATGGAGAAGCTTCTTGCTTGGAGCCGACTGTTTGCCAATAGGCTTTATTTCTCTTGCTTCTAAGTCTCAGTTTAAATGCCAGCTCTCCCGTGGAGTCTTTCCCGATTTCTCAAGTGCAAGTACACTCTCCCTCGTCTGCACGTGCACATTCGTTTATCAGGACTTCTTATGTGACATACGTCCTTCGCCATCTTGAATCCATTAACTACTGCCTCAGTCTGCCTGGGCTGCCGTGACAAAGAACCACAGACTGGGGGGCTCAAACAACAGAAGCGTATTCCTCACAGTTCCGGAGGCTGGAAAGTCCAGGATCAACGTGTCGGCGGGATTGCTTTCTTCCAACGTCTCTCGCTCCGGCTTGCAGACGGCTGTCTTCTCCCTGCGTCTTCACATGGTTTTTTCTCTCTCTGTGTCTACGTCCTTATCTCCCCTTCTTATAAGGCCACCAGTCAGACTGGATTAAGACCCACCCTAATGACCCCATTTTAACTTAATTACCCCTTTGAAGACCCAAATAAAATCCCATTCTGAGTACTGGGATTAGGGCTTCAATCTATGAATTCCGGACACAATTCCGCTCATAACATCCAGGCCTGTGTCTTATCCCACCGCCTCCTTTTCACCAACTGTGAGTTCTTGAAGCGAGGGCTGTCTTTCACATGTGGGTACCCCTCTCATGCACTGCTCCCACTGAGTACGCTGTCAACATCAATTAAATAAATACATTAAACAAAAGGAGAAATTGTAAAAAAAAATGTCAGGGAGGAGAAGGGGCCCAAGGATCTTACAGTACGACTTTTCACTTTCAGCTAAAGTGCAGACAGGAGGCAGTTATGTGAAAAGGAGTCATAACTCCCTTGCAAAGTCAGGGTTATGCCTCGGAACAAAAGTTCTGCTCTGTTGAATGCCCTGAACCTCCTTATGAAGAAAGTTCAGGACAAGAACCCCCAACCAACTCAGCTGCCCAGGCTCCTGGCCATCTGAGGGCCACTAGAAGATGAAACACTGAACTCAGGACAGTGAGAGCTGCAAAGAGGCCAGTGCAGGGCCACTCCCTCACACGGACCTTGCCTGTGTGACTGCACTAATTGGAGAGCCAGTGGGCACTGGCCAGTAGAGAGGATGCTGTCGGTGCCCGCCCATGTCGCCCCAGCTTTAATCATCTTGGGGTGCCTCCTCAGACTTGTAACTTCCGGTATCTTTCACTCTGTGCTCAGAGGCATTTTCTGAATCCCAGGAAGGTGAGAAGTGCTTAGGGATTAACACCAACCCAACGAGGCCCTTAACCAGTGCCTCTTCAGTCTTGGTGTGTGGATTCAGCTCTCTCACCCTTCCCATGGGCTAATTCAGACGCTGGAGTCTCGCAGGGTTTCCCACAGCAGCTCTACAGGATGCTGCTCTAACCACTCCCTGTGGCAGGTGGAGTAATGACACATCCTCTCATAGACTGCCCTTCCTCCCCTGTGTCACCTCCCTAGTTCCCAGCCAGTGTGCACTGCACGTCCCAAAGTCAGAGTCGGCTTCCGGAGAATCTAACCTAACACACCCAGCATTTATCAGACTAAAACCACCCCTTCCCAAGGTGCCCTGGCTTCTTTGGTGCCTTCGCTTAACTAAATGCCTGTCCCTTGGATCACTGCTGGAAATGTGACCAACCCCACATCTAGGGTAGGATTCAGGTCATTCATGGGGGCCCAGTCCTGTCTCCTCTCTCCACTCCACCCCTGCCCCACTAGTTTTTATCAGTTTGCAAAGGCACCAGAGGTGGAGAGAAAATCAAGAACCAAGGAGCCTCGATTTTACAGGAACTCCAAATGTATCACCAAGCTGACCATAAAGAACTTGCCCAACTGAGTGAGACTCCTGCCATGGACAGTGGCAGCCCATCTGGCAGCCAGCTGCTCAGAGTCCCCACAGGGTCTCAGGACCTCATCCTCCAAGGCCTGAGCCCAGATGAAGCACGGCCCCTACCTCCATCCATTCCCTGGCAGAACTAGCTAGCATTCAGGCTGGGCTGCTAATGGCATGCTGATTTTTAATATAAATATAAAAACAACAGTCACTATATTCTGCCCAGGGATGCAGGCAGACAGGCAGACGTGTATCTTCATGTTTCAAGATATAAATGAAGCCAGTGGCATTTAAGAATGAAAATGCTTTCCAAGGTCCCAGGGAAGGCTGTGAGCACTAGGTAGTAACTAGCTCATCATCTTCCACACAGGTGAATGGCCCCAAGATAAGGTTTCCTCCTCGGCTTCCGTGTTCACATCCCTCTTGAGTATCATTTTATTGCAAATTGAGGATATGAGGCCATCATAACTACAGTATCTGAGGTGACCATTCACTGGGCAAGAATGCACTGCCCTCCTCGGACTTAGCCCTCACACCCCGTGAGCACACTGCCATCCACCTTTGTTGTCCCGGCCATTAAAGAATGTCCACCCATAGGTCTGCTTTCACTGTTGTCCTAATAACTGCCTTCATACCAAGAAAGGAGGGAACAAAGTGCCTGACCCTGGAGGCCTAAGAGCTTGACAAACAGATTCAACTGTTTTCATTATCCTAACCTTCAGTGCAAGAAACACTTGTCTGTTTCACTGGCAGCCTTCTCTCCTTGTGAAGCAAAATCAAAAGGACGCACTCTTGTGTTTAAGGAGTCACTCGTCGATGCAAATGGAATGAATGGGCAGCACCTTAGTACCAGGTGGAGATGTACAAGGGGCCCCAGCACTTCCTGAAAATACTGTCCACTCATCTTAGCGAGGCGTTCGAGGCCACTGGGGACCCGGCCCCAGCTCACTTCTCCTTCCTTGCCCACCAGCTCCATTCATGGGCTTCCTTCTTTCACACCTCGATCTCTTTACTCACGCGGTCCCCGCAGCCTGGAATGCCGGCAAAGCCACCTCCCCCTCCGCTCCAGGCCTGCTTATCCTTTTTATGATAAGCCCCAAAGTCGGCTCCTCACGGAAGAGTTTCTGGTCAGAATTAATTATTGCTCCTCTGTGTTCTTCTGCATGTTACTTACAAATCTATTTATTTCCTTCTCCTTCTTCTTTAAATACATAATTAGGTACTGTCTCTGCCATCTGGCCCTTAAGCCTCTCGAGACCAAGAGCCATCTTCCTCATCTCCATCACCCTTCCAATCCTAGCCAAGTGCACACACAGGGCGCTTAATAAACATTGTTCAAATGGGAAGCTACTTTCTAGCAAATTGTATTTTAAAACAAAGTACATACGTGGGATATTCAAGTAATTCCACTTAGGGAGCTCTCCTCGCTTAGCTAAAAACGTAGCATAATACTTCCTTCAAGGAAATTCTAGTTTTTACACAACATACGGCTTGATAAGTGAATGTTTCTTCAAATGCTACTTCTGAAATTTCTGCTGTAGTTCAAATGGGATTTATAAGGTGTTTCAATATTCCATAAAAGTTCTTTGTCAAAAAAGGTTACTAAATTCACAGATTAACCAGTTGTTTAAAGATTTACTTTCAAGTTAGTCAAACTTTGCTCACACGTATTTTTAATAACAAATACATCAATAAAAATTACCTTCTCATAATCAGCTGAGATGTCAAACTTCTCTTGTAGAATTTTTCTTAAAGTATCTGGGGGAAAAAAGCCACAAAATAATAGGAAGATTACTTTTTCAGTAAAAATACAAAATGCATATTTATAAAATAAAGGTCTATATATGCTTACAAATTATTGTACCTCTATATAATATTCTTATAATTTTATTCCTATTTTTTAGTATGGGTAAATGATTGAGCCAATGAGGCTTTAACCAGAAGCAAAGAATGGAGGACAAATAATCTCAACTTACTATTTTGCCAATGGCAGAATTAGAGGGTTGTCATTTTTAAGAGTTTTCAATTTCTCACAATACAACTTAATATTTACCAGCAAACCACACACACCCCATTAATAATCACTGATAAAACATTACATCGAAATTGCTAATTCCTAATTATTTGGAACCACAAATGAAATTCATTAATAATCCCACATTTACATAATATTTTACAAATGAAGAGAATCTTACAATTAACCTAATCCAAGCATTCTTAACATGAGACACCCCTCCCTTCCCGTCTCCAGGCAGTGCATGAGAAACCCTGAAACGCCACGCAGAAGCAAATTTCTCTTTGCATATTCATTCTGGGAGTTTTCAAATTCTCAACAGTTGAAGAGCCACTTATTTTGATTCACCATCCTAGTAACGGTGCAGTGCTCAGCACAGCTGATGCCCAGAGAGGGAGAGTGACTCGTCTAAAATCAGTGATTCGTGAGGAGACCAGAGCAGGCCCCACGTCTTTCTTCCCCCCGTGTAGGGTCCTTCCCACGCTGCACACTGTCTCTCCCCCAGGAACGAGCTTCTGAAGTGCTAGGACGGTATCCTGCATCCATCACCTCTAAAGTGAACGACTACTGGGCAAAGGAATCCTGGGGGGAATCCTCTTTGAAAAGAAGGTCAGATTTACATGTCAGAAAGCAAAGCCAGCCACTTCTCTAGAGGGCTTTCTGGAAAATGACGCCCTTGCCCGCTCCCACACAGTGAAGACAGATGGAGCACATCTTCAGAGAGGATGCCGCAGGAACAGGGAGGTTCAAACTGGCAGGTTTGTGACCTCCCCTAACCCTAGGGTACTGGGAACCCCGGTAGTTCCTCCAGGGTTCCATGGGGGTGACCCAGGGACAGTGGGGAGCCTGAGGCTGCCTAGTCCACAGGTCTCCTCCCTCTTGAACCAATCACTTTGCTTCAGTCTGTCTCACAGATTAACTTCTGTTTAAGATTTCATTGTATGAAAGGGTCCATATTGATTTAAAAAAATAAATTGAAAATCACCCATTTATTAAAATATATTGAACGGCACAGGTGATGTTCATAATGTGTTGAAATGTGGGATCTTCATCTAGTCAAGAGTTGGGATGGAGGCCAAGCTCCAGCACTTTCTGGGTATCTAATGTTGGGTGAAGAATTAACTGCCATGAGCATGTTCATCTGCAAAAGGGGATAATGTAAGTCTCCAATCCTCAAAGGCCTGCTCAGAGCTAAGTGACATAACGTAATAAAGAAAAAAGTACATGGCCTGGCACACAGCAGCCCACAGTGCACACTGTCATTACTACTCCATGAAGAGATTTAGAAAACGTAGGTTACAGAGGAATGTGCATGATAAACACAGTATGGAAGACTGTTATTTTGGCCATGCAGTATTCATTACTTTTCTTGTCATGAAAAACCAAAACCAACAAATCCAAACAAAACCCTTTGAATTTCTTTGAGAGAAGTGCCCCTTCCTTCCTCTCAGGTCACAGGGACTGGGTAAGCGGTGAGCCCAGCCCCATAAAGATGGATCCTCACTGGCCTCAGCCAGTGGGTCTCCAAGTGTATTCTGTGAATCCCTTGGAATCGCCAAGACACGTTCAGGGTGCCTGCAAGGTCCGACGACCTCGTGCACTGAGAGAGCAAAAGAGAAGCTGGATAAGACTGCTGGTGACTTAGCATGAACTGAAGCAGTGACTAACATTCATTATATTCTTCACTGCCACGAGCTCATGGAAAATAAAAAGCCAGTTACACTTAAGGATATTCTTGATGAAGCATTAACAACCATTATTTTATGAAATCTTAACCTGTCAGTAAACACCTTTTTATTATTCTGTGTAAGAAAATGGAAGTCCACATGAGCACTTCTCTGCACCCTAAAGTATGGTGGCCCTCTCCAGAACAAGCACTTGGTAATCGTTTTGAGTTGTGGGCTAAACCAGTCACATTTTCATGGGACAGCATTTTTACTTGAAAGCATGACTGAGAGACAAACCATGGTTATTTAGACTTGTGTATCTAGTAGATATTTTCCCTAAAATGAAGGAAGTGGAGCCTGCAATTTTAAGAAAGCAATTGACAGAACTTGTTGCCGATGACAAAATGAGAGTGTTTAAGCAAAAATTAGAACTTTTAAAAATTTGTGTCCAAGAGGTTGACATTGTTCTCACTACATTTTAACAGGGTTCCGTCAATGACACACGTAACAGGTGTTCGTCCTGCAGGGCTATGTGGAGGGAAGCAAATATGAGAGAACATGAATCAGGTACCGACGGGAGCCTCACCGAAACCTCCCTCCAACGTCAAACAGATGCTCCTGTCAGTTTGCTCGAGGACCCCAAGCCCCTCCCAAGTTCTTCCGGGATCCTGGTGGTCCTGGGTCCTGGGAATGATCCCAGCTGCATCTAGGCACACTACTGCCCGGCAGCTGACCCCTGTCCCTCTGCCAAGGCTGACCCATCCGAGGCTTTGGAGCAGGGATGTTCTCTCTTCCCATGGTTTAAAGCAGTGCTGTCTAATAGAAATATATTGCAAGCCATATAAGTAACTCCACAGTTCCTAGTGGCCACATTAGAAAAGTGAAAAGAAGCAGATGATTATATTAATTTAAAATTAAATTAATTTTAGTAATGTTTTCCTTACTCCAGATATAAGAAAAATATTATCTTTCAATATGTAATCAATACAAAAAATATTAATGAGCTATTTTATAGTCTTATTTTCATACTAAGTGTTTACCTGGTGTAGGTGCACTTCAGTGTATCTCAGTTCAGACAGGCTACAATTCAAGGGCTCAACGGCCACACTGGGCTAGTGGCTTCTGTACTGGACAATACAAGTTTAGAGGCCACAGATCATCCTGCCCATGCCCACCCCGGAGCGATGGCATTTCACCCAAAGCAACAAAGCCTCTGTCCTGTTCTTTATCCCCCCTCCCTCCCACTGTACCCTGTCTCAAGAACACAGTGAGCATCCTGCATGCTCAGGGCTGTAATATCCATTTTTCCTTTGGCTTCCTCGTGTATCTCTAAGTAAATGGTTCTCAATCAGGGTAAAGGAACATCAGAAATGCCTGTGGTACACAGCCCAAGCATCTTGATTCGTAAAGTCCCAGGATTAACTCTGCTGCCCACACCTCATTTGGGAACTCACAGGACCCCTCATTAGGAAATTCTTTCTCAGTGTAATATGTTCCTTGCTGGTGAGAACTTTGAATCGCTTATGGTCCATCACAGAAAGCATGTGGAAGAACTAGGACCCCGCTTCTGCGCCCACATCCCCCACTTGGGGGTTCACGAGTGTTGCGCTCACTCTGCTACGCTGCAATCCTTTGCGTTCGTATGTGTCTGTATTTGTCTTTGTCCTGGCCAGCTCATAAAAGACTTCCAGCAGAAACCTTCTCAACCTCCGGATCGTGTGCATCCCCAGCACCTCCAGGGCTCCAAAATTGTTTACGGTATTGATGTTGCAGAAACACAACATTACTCTACCCCCCAAAAAGTGTTGCTTCCCCTCTGGAGATGGGGTGGGAATCTCTGAATTCTGTGACTCGTTCCTTGTATTGCCTGGTGAGCAAGGGAGCCATTAGCATGTGGGTTACTACAGTCTTATCCTGCCCTCCATGAGACTTCAGTGTAGACAACAGTGACCACCTTGTCCTTCCTGAGCTGAGGGAGGGTCTGAAAGGCACTTAGCCCCAGGCCAGACAACTCCAAGAGGTCAGTGAGTTCTCCCCACCCTGAACTCGAGGCGCTGTCTGACCACCTTTCTCAGGCGGCAATTCATTTTCCACTGTACCAATTCCATGCTCTTTCACAACGTAACGGTTGCCTCTGAAGACATAGCAGTGGGCAGGGAAACATATAAGCTGGTGGATGAGGAAGTTATTCTCATGATAGAAGACTGTTTCTCAGGATCTGGTCTCTTGGAAGGGCTCTGTGGGTCTTTCCAGAATGATAGTGACTATCAGTCTCTCTTCATTCATCCTAGATTTTCCATCGTCTTCTTATCTGGGACTTACTTTAAATGTCATGTGATGATGGAAACTAAGAACTGGAGCAGCAAGAGCCAATTCTGACCCCTGTGTGACACCATCAAGTTAGAAAGTAGGTTAACTTTCTTTCGTTTTTTGCTCTGTGTGCGTGTGTGTGTGTATGTATGTGTGTAATTTCTCTGGGAGTTCTAATGTCTGAAGCCACACAAGCCAGATAAAATGAGAAAAGTGCCTTGTGCAGGATCCGTATATAACAGATCCATCTTATTTATCTTAGTCAAGACTCATCTTTGACTAAGATATTTCTGTTTCCTAACTGACTTTTTTTTAACACATCTGTAGACTCTGACCCAAGCTGGGCAAAGTGAAATTCCACTCTTGGAATGCTGTCTTGTAAAATGGATAGACAACTGGGGCTGGCCCCGTGGCCGAGTGGTTAAGTTCGCGCGCTCCGCAGCAGGCGGCCCAGTGTTTCATTAGTTCGAATCCTGGGCGCGGACATGGCACTGCTCATCAGATCACGCTGAGGCAGCGTCCCACATGCCACAACTAGAAGGACCCACAACGAAGAATACACAACTATGTATCGGGGGGCTTTGGGGAGAAAAAGGAAAAAATAAAATCTTTAAAAAAAAAAAAAAATGGATAGACAACTGAAGTCTCCTGTGGTTGGCTGTGGATTTATCAGACTTCTGATGAACATAAGTGCTCCCGGGAAATTTTGCTGATAATACCTATTTGGCAAGACTTACCTGGTTAGGTCCCTAATTAAAAGATGTAACATCTACCATCTTCTAAATTGTATTCCTATCATTTATTGCGAACAAAATCTCCTGAAAATGCTAAACCATATTTAACAAGTTTTTTATAAAGACATTTTTATGTCTGATATAAATAAGTGTTTAGTATGCTGCAAATCATTCTAATATATGCAAAACAAGATCATTGCAATGCAATTCTTGAAAAAATATTACCATGTAAATGTTAATTTTGTTCATAGCTGCTAATTTTTCCTGCCAAAAGTATTCTAATTTTAGGCTGCTTTGTTTTAAAGACTTTTTAAAAAGTCTTTTAGTAAAGTTTGATATTCGGGTCATTTTAATTCGTCTCTTGATTTTTTCTACCTGACGTTTTTCTAGTCCCTTTAAACAATGCAACAAGAAAGAATTATTAAAATTAAACAAATTTAAGTTATAGACTTAGAAGCATTATGGTGTTACATATTAAAATTGGAGATTAAAATGTACAGAACACGTTTTCCCTTATGAACAAATCTTAGAAAGTGAATCATTTTTTTCCCAAATGTCAAGCTAAATTTGTTATTTGTACTCAGAACACTTATTAATAAAAATTACACACACATACACACAAGTCAGCCTTCTTAGGCACTTAAAGTGCTTACTTGGAAATGCGATTAATTAAGAGCATAAATAGTATTAAATGTTTCCCTGAGGAGACACTCACAGTGTCCCTTCCTGACCTTCGGAGGCATCATTGAAGTGCTGTGGGGGGGTCTCTTTACTAAGAATGATTTAATCTGTTCATTTGTGCATAAATCTACAGTCATCAAAGTGAAAGAGATTATTCACATTTTCATCTAAAGTATTAGATTTTTAAGTAGAATAAAGTGATATTCAAGTTCAATTTAGAGACTTACAGAAACTAGGTTGGTAAATGTAAATCTTCAGCAAATTAAATATTAATTAAAACATACTCTAATTGTTCCTTTCCAGGCACAAAGACTTTCCACAGGCACTTAGACATAAATGTGACAACTTGCCCCCATCTAGACCAAAATCCTGAGGGGACACGGGGCAGGTGGGCAGACCGAGTGGACTGCCTGACAAGTCCAGATAAAGCACAGACCTGGACAGCTCAGAGTGTCAGCTTCCTGGATGTGCTGGCCTCACAGGAGTGTGGAAGAGCAAGAGGCATTCTGCCCTAAGGAAAGTGTTTAGGGCAGCGCTTGGCATATTGGATACTAACACGAAGCTGTTAGAGTCTTTCACCTCCACTCTGGGATCACACACCTTCGATGCTCTGCCCTTTCCAGTCTTTCAGCTGTGGCACAGAATGTGAGTGCTCAGCAGAACCCCATGTGTCATCTCATTTTCCTTGTCATACTGCTCAATTCCCCAGGCACCTTGCAGTTAGATGGGACTTGAGTTCTGGCCAGTGGAACACAGGCAGACATGCATGCGCATCACTTCCAGGCCTGGCCTCTAAAATCTCCCACAAGACCCTGCATGCTTGCCCTCTTTACCCATCTCCCAGCTAAATTTGGAGGATCCAGGGGAGAAATCTGAAGCCCAAGGCGGTGGTAGAAGCATTAGGTAGAGTGAGCCAGAGTCCCCAGGCCCCTCCACTCCATCACTTCTACACTGGACTGAGCCTGAGAGAGAAGCATTTTTCACAGAAATTTGGTCTTGTTTGTTACAGCAAATGGCATCACTTACCCTAACTAAGGAAGCCTTAGTCCATTAAGGCCCTCGACACTTTCCTGCTGCATGCATCCTCTACCTGCAGCCTACCCTGCCTGCTTAGACCAAATAAAAATTAACTCATTTTTCTCAGGAGAGGGTACATATACACATAACACAGCAGACTGAGACTTGGTGAAGCCAATAGGCTGGCACTACGTAAACCGAGATTTTAAAAGACATCACCATTACAAGATTGAAATTTCTGTATCCATAAAAGAGAATGCATGAAAAGGCATGTGAACCCAGAAAAATCACTAAAAATGCAATGCAGTATAGCTCAGATGAAATACTCTTCCTGTCTGCTTCTCATCTTGGGTCTACAAAGCTTGGGTCATCATCCACAAGCCTGACTCATATATCAATAAGCCTTTCAAAAGCTTTACCACCAACTGAATTTTCCTAATCTACAAAACACATGTCCATAACCAGTTTAAATCACAGATTCAAACATGCCTCTACTGCCAAAACATTTAAGGAACATACTCTCAGGTAACACTGTTATCCTGGGAAAAGTGCATCAGATAGGGGTTAAGACTAAATCGGCTGAAAATCTTGGTACCATCTCCAAGAGTTCCGTGCACAGAATGGCCAGTAAGATAAGATGAGTTGGGAGCATCACCTTCCAGGTCTAGGCTGCTCTTTCCAGAAAAGAATGCAGATTTAAATCAAGATGCAAAGTTAGTTGGTGAAAACACAAACATTTCTGTGGTTTGCCTGTGGCCCTGACCACTTTCTCCAGAGCTTCCATATGGAATGGATCTTAGAGGACAGACAGACGTAACTCACCGGAGTGGAGTCTTGTCTTCCCTCATCAGCCTTGGCTTTCTGGGGTCTGTTTTTATGCTTTAGAAATTCCTGATTCAGATTTATAAAACGAAAATTTTTTTCTTCTCTTGACAGGAAAATATCCCATTAATTCAAACAAATTCAGAAATGTCTCGTTATTTAGATAGCTTGACTCAGTTTACCTTTTATCAAGAAAAAATGCTTAAGGAGCCAACTCATTGCACGAAAATGTTTAAATCTATATTAAATCAGCATAGTGCATATGATCAGTTCTGATAATTGATGGGTTAGTTGAAAAAGAAAAAGAAGGGAATGATGCCCTAGACATTTTATCTTAATTCAAGACATATAAATTCCCATCATTTGATGTGAAGCCAAGGTCCATTTCTGAGTGAGTCCGCTGGCTGAAATGGAGGTGAGCTAAGACAGCAGCTATGATGAAGAAGGCTCCTCACTTATTTACAGGTAGACTTGTGCCCACCATTCCATCTCCAAACCACAAGCTTAGTGTAGATGAAAATGGTGTCATCGGCTCACAAAGTCACAGCATCTACACATGGTGTAGCTACTTCAGAGAAAGCACTCAGCGATCATAGACTCTGCCTCGAGATATGGGCTTATTTGATTCTTCAGTGACTAGAATGGGGAGAGGGCTAGGCTTTTCTCCAACTACACACTCCTCCCCATCCTAATCTCCAAATATTGGGAATACTGCCTGTCAGTCAGGGTTCTCCAAAGAAACAGAACCAATAAGAGATGGGGGGTGGGAGGGGGGAGGAGAGAGAGAGAGATTGATTGATTTTAAGGAATTGTGGGGGCTAGACAGTTTGAGATCTTTAGGGAAGGCTGGAAATTCAGACAGGAGATGATGTTACAGTCTTAAAGCAGAATTTCTTCTTCCTGTGGAATTCTCAGTTGCTTTTAAGACCTTTCAACCGACTGGATGAGGCCGACCCACATTATTGAGGGTAATTTCCTTCACTTAGAGTCAATTTATTGTATGTGTTAACCACGTTTACAAAATACTTTCACGGCAACACCTAGATTAGTGTTTCATTAAATCACTGGGTACAACAGCCTGGAACGGAAGGCTAACCATGACCCTGCCCAAGCCAGCCATGTTACCTATGCAATGGTGACCCCCTGTAGGTGTGTTGGGACAGAACACACCTGAGCAGCCCTGTAACAGAGCAAGTAGACTCACCATCATTAATGGGAACTCCTGACAACCTGAGCCCCCTCCCAAGCAAAGGGCTGCAATCAGGGCCTGGTTCGTGCACGGGCCGGGGACCACACATAGGCTCTGAGGACCACTGATCTTGAATGATGGCCCTTAACCGCCCCCAAATTTGCTGTGCACCGAACTAAAAGACAGGCAAGTAAATGCCTTTTGAAAAGATTTCCATGGAAAATGACAAAACTCTAAGTTAGTTTGTCACTTGCAAGGTTAAGTGTCACTTCTTCGAAGAATGTACTTAGCAAGCCCATCTTCCAGCAGCCCAATTTGATTAAATATGCTCACTGTCCTTTGACATTGGGATGAACACCACCTACCCTCTCCTTGGCTCACACTTCCCTGTGGCTGGAGTGGGTGAGGCTGAGGCCAAAGAAGCAATTTGGGGACCCAAACAATGCAACTGCCTCAGGGCCTGGAGTTCACCAAATTCCCGGAGCTAAGCGTGTTTCCTGCTGGAGTGGCTGTGACGAACCTGTCTGAATTCAGTACTTGAGGGACATGCATTCCAGTTCCTGGGAGCACTTCATCTTACTGGTCAAACCCTCCATCAACAGGACCCAACTCTTTGCTTCGGTTTTTAATAAAGGGCTTGACTGACGCTTCAGACACTTAGATGCCAAGCCAGGTTTGTTAGAACTTACCAAATGTATTGCCCCAGCCTCCAAGTATATATCAAGTATTCTGGAGGGTGAGCCCCCTTTCCTTTATTTAAAATACAATCCAGGCACCTTTGGTGTGCTTTTCTCCTTCCTTACCGCTGTCCACATGTAACTGTGCAGTTCTCCTTTAATTGACTGGAGCAGCTTCTCCCTGAGGGACTGACACATGGCAGCTTATACTAGAATTAACGATGGCACTAACTGGCTCTCCAAGAAAGGCGCTGGGAAAAAACACTGCGCAGGAAGCTGCTCTTGTGAAAATACCTGGGGCCAGCTTTCTCCCAGCCGTGTGTCCACACCGATTGGTGCAGTGGGATTGTATTCTGTCTTCACGCAGCATGCAGCCAGCCCGTTACTGGGCAGGTCCGCCCGCCCTTCATTATTTGGAATTCCGTTAGGGGAAGGCGGAGCTCAGGATGCACAGACAAAGGGAGACTTCTGAGGTCTCCTGGAGCTGAGAGTCCTCGACAGAGCTGCATGTCCGATAAGGGCCCAGGGCCCAGTGGCTTCCCAAATGATGGCACGGGGCTGAAAAGGGGCCCCTGGACCTGGGACAGGCTGGGCAGCTGTTTTGCCACCATTGGTGGATGGGCAGCGGAGGGGGCCGGGGGAACTCAGCCAAAATATCTGCGGCGTCTGAGGTTTTTGGTTCGCTTCTCCCCCTAAGACATTCCTGGAAAGCGTAATTCCATTTACAGCCTTGGTCTCTGCTGTTCACTGGGGAAGGTTTGCCGTGAGGATGTTTGAAAGGAATGCAGCGTGAGCCACATTTTTCCATCTGCGCCGAGCACCACATGATCTCACGCACACTCCTGAGAGACTGTGAATCAACTAAACCCCACTTGGTTCTGCCATGGGACAGACCACTCAGTTATTGACAGAGGCCTCCCTCTAGCCAAGGACAGAGAGAGGGGCTAGGAGCAGAGTGAAGGGGGACATTTTCCTGTGTATCCTTTGAGCTCACTTGAATTTTAAAAGAATATTTAAAAATTTTTTTAAAAAGTACTTTTATTGACATACTCTTCTACCCCTCCCCCCCAAAAAACATAAAAAAGACATAGTTCTTAGCACTATCAAATTAAAAATTCTAGTTTCTGTAAATGTAAATCAGATTTTATAGTCTCTTGCATTGGATATGTGACCTGGCACCATTTTTACAGTATTTCAGCAAGTAGTACTTGTCATTTAAAAAAAAAACCTGGGAAGAAATGAGGCTGAAATCTGCAAAAATTTAAATGCTGACCAACAAACCATCATTGGAAAAGAAAAAAGTAAATATTCAAGATCTAGAAAAGCCCAGTTTTGTCCCATCAAGTGTTTGGTCCAGGAAAAATATACTCTTCTAGTGTTTTGTTAATAATGCATCAGAACCAGCTTTCTTGTGGTTGCGTGCCCATCCCTTCTGCCCGTGCCCGCTGAGCTGCACGCCCTCCAAGAGTTTGTCCCAAACCGCTTTACGTGAGTTGTCCTTGTTGATGCAATTGAACACTTATGTAAACAGATAAAACATGCCTACAAAAAGCAAAAGTCGTTGTTTATATAAATTCTAAGTTGGATGTTGTTAAAACTCAGTAAAGAGGAGTTGTCTTAAAAAGAAAAAAGACCTGTTGAATTCAGTGTAGGGGAGGCAACTTTAAAAACTCAGAGAGAAAATCAGTAAAAATCTGGAAAAAAAAATCAGCACTGAGTTTACACCACAAATTCTTGACACCTGCATAAAACCCAAACTGGAAATCGTAAGAGCTGTGTTGCTGGGGAAATTCCTACAGGAGACTCACACTCACCCAACATTAAGATTGTTCAGTGGGGAATCAGGACGGAGGAATCTGCAAAACAGTGTCCCGACCCCACTAAGGCGAACTAGCCAGATAACAGATGACATTGTCGCTTCTCTGGGGCCCACCACAGAGCTGAGCCTGCAAAGCAATCATTTCCAAAGAACGCCATCCCTCTGAGGAGAGACAAGGGACACAAGCTGTTTCCCCTTTGAAGCAGGAAACAGGTAAGAAGAAATCACCGAAAATGTTCACAAGTTCTTAAAGGCCAAGTGTGGACTAGCGTGTCCGTGTGGAATACCTGGAAGGCCCGGAAACAATGAGGAGTTGGCACAGGCTTGCAAGCCTCTACTGGGTGCTCATGGGAGAGACTGGGGCAGGGCAGGGCAGGTGACTGGAGAAAGTCCTTCTGGTGGCATAGGTATGCAGGAGGTGATGCGCATGCAGACATGAAGCCCTGTCTACTTCCCTAAACTGTTCTCTCAGACAAAGCAGAAGCCTTAAAGCCACTGCAAGTGGGGCAGCGAACTCTGTCAGCCCCACGGCCAAGGCAAAACTCCACCACTTCTAGGATGGAGGTAAAAGCAAAAGGCACCTGCCCCTGGGGAAGAGGTTGGAAAGCCCCCTGCTGGTAGGACACAGGTAAAGGCCCACTGCTGCTAGGGGACAGGGTGGAAGTAAAACCCTTCTGCTCCTGGGGAGGAAACCACTCTTAGGCATGCTAGCACTGGGGTCAGGGCACAAAACACGCTCCTTCCCAAAACCAGCACAGATTCCAGATAAGAGTTTGGCGGCCATGGGGAGGAGATATAGGAACACTGAGAAAGCCCCACTCCCCTCCCCAGACTCAGCAGTGCAGGGCCTGCCTAAGCCTGAGGCTGGACCAGGATAACAGAGAGTCCCCACTCCCTCCCCGATGAGCCTGGCACCAAGTGACAAGCACCATCACCATGAGGAAAGGCGCAAAAACATGGGAGGGGCCCTCAATGACACGGCTGAGTAGGGACTATTAAAAGATAAGGGTAGAGCAGTAACACTGAGTAAGACTCTGGCATGCCAGGCCCACACTGCACACAAGGTAACAGCAGTCTATGGCTGGAGGAATTTAAAGCCTGCAGTACATTGCACGTGATGACAGCAACAAACTGACTCAACCCAGCTCAACCACTAACCAGAAGGCCTTAACCTCCCACACTAACAGCCTGAGAGGAGAGGAGGTGTGTCCACATCCAGGTGTAAAAACTAGTCACCCAAGTTTCTACAGTTCTACACATAGTGTCCAGCACTCAATAAAAAATTGCAAGACACATGAAAAAAGAAAGGAAAAAAATGACCTATGGTCAAGAGAGAATCAGATCCAGAGATAATCCAGATGTTAGAGAACTTACAGACAGAAACTTAAAAAAAAAAGATTGCTGGGGCTGGCCCAGTGGTACAGCAATTAAGTTCACATGTTCTGCTTCAGTGGCCCAGGGGTCACCAGCTCGGATCCCCAGTGCAGACCTACATACTACTTGTCAAGCCATGCTGTGGTAGGGGTCCCACATATAAAGTAGAGGAAGATGGGCACAGATGTTAGCTCAGGGCCAGCCTTCCTCAGCAAAAAAAGAGGATTGGTGGTGGATGTTAGCTCAGGGCTAATCTTCCTCAAAAAAAAAAAAAAGGAAGATTGTTGAGGAAATTTACATTCATACTCCAGGGTAAAATAAAATGCTTAAGAAAAGTATGTAAGGGGCCGGCTCTGTGGCCGAGTGGTTAAGTTTGCACTCTCTGCTGTGGCGGCCCGGGGTTCGGATCCTGGGCGCAGACATGGCACTGCTCGCCAGGCCACGTTGAGGTGGCGTCCCACATCCCACAACTGGAAAGACGTGCAACTAAGATATATACAACTGTGTACGGGGGGGTTGGGGAGATAAAGCAGAAAAAAAAAAAATAGATTGGCAACAGTTGTTAGCCCAGGTGCCAATCTTTGAAAAAAATAAAAAGGGAAGATTGGCTACAGTTGTTAGCCCAGGTGCCAATCTTTAAGAAAAAAAAAGAAAGAAAGAAATGCATGTATAATTTTTAGGATTTTCCATATTTGTCAACTTTAACCAACAACTGGTCATAATTTTATTGAATAAGAAGGCTCTACTCTCTTTAAATTAATCTTAATTTTTTTTTTATCAGAAATCAGTCCAGTGGCAATTCTCTGAGAACTATAATAACCTGTCCTGCTCTGCCAGGTCTCCAACCTGTGGATTTTACTCCCCTCCCTGACATTCTAACCTTCTCAGGGTACTTCGGAGGAAAAGAAGGGGAAAGAGAAGAGAATATTAACTGGGCACCACAGATCACCCACTAAGCTAAGCACTCTAGGCAGGTGGCAGAGCAGGAAGAGCACACAATTTGGAATCAGTCAGAACTGGCTTCAAGTTCTGCTTCTAGTACTTGGAAGCTATGTGAGTGGTTTGAATATGTGCCAAATTACAGAAACTCTCTGGGCCTCAATTTCTTCATCTGCCAAATGGAAAAAAAAGCAACTGCTGCTTGTGAGCTTACCAAGAAGATTATAAACGATGCGAGGTGGCCACCTCAGAGAATCCTCCCAGCAATGCTATAAGGGAAGCAGTCTCACTCCCACTCCCAAATGAGGAAGCCGGGGCTCAGGAAGCTTGGCTCAGTTGCACAAGGTCAATGAGTGAATAATGGAGGAGCAGGAATTCAAACTCAGGATCATTTCGATGCTGAAGCCCATGCTCTTTCCACTACAGAACCCAGTGTGGATTTGATTTCCAGGTTCAGCCATGCAGCCCGTGGGCAGGTAGACTGACTTGGGCCATTGACTTGAATCCTCTATGCTTCCATTTCTTCATCTGTAAAATGAGGTAAGAATACCTACCTCGCAAGATTTTCTAAGCAATGCAAGTAATACATTATAAGCACTTAGAACAGTACCTCACACAAAATAAATGCCCCCAAATCATGGTGGTAGTGGTGATAGTGGTGATAGTGGTGGTAGTGGTGGTGATGATGGTGAAGGTAGTGATGTGGTAATAGTGCTGGTCGTGGTGATAGTGAAGGTAGTGATGGTGGTGATGGTGCTGGTGGTGGAAGTAGGGATGGGGGTGGTGGTGGTGGAGGTGGTGATGATGGAGGTAGTGATAGTGGTAGTGGTGATGTTGGAGGTGGTGATGGTGGTGATGGTGATGATGGTAAGTGTAGTGGTAGTTTATGAAAAGATAGATCTCTGGGCTTTTCAATCCAAGACAAATACTGGCAAAATGCCTTAAAGGCAAGTAAGCAGATAAGACTGGGAGATGAGAGACTTTGGTCTTAGTCCTGTTTCCCCATTTACTGGCTCCATTATATTCGGTGAGTCCCTTACCCTGTCGGGGCCTAAGTTTTCTCATACGTATAATGACATGGTCAGACTACACCCACAAAAATACTTAATAGGCATGAATATGGCCCAGACTCTGTACGGGATGCTAAGGATACAGAGATGACAAGATACAAGCCATGCTAGTAATGGGCTCACAGTCTACTTGGAAGACAGATAAGTAAATAAAATGAAGTAGGTGTGTTGCGTGGGAAGATGTGGTCATACCAGGTTCAACGTCAGTGGGCTAGGTTGGGGGCATCGTTGGGAGTAAGGGAAGACTTACCAGGGCAGGTGATATTTGAGCTGTGTCTTCAAAGAGGAGTAGAAATGTATTAAGTGAAAGGAAGGAACTTTAGAGAAAGGGAACAAAGTTGGGACCCAACTCCTGACCCTGTTTAGTGAGCGTGGAATTTAACAGTCTTCTAGCTTTTCCTCGTGGCAGGGATGAGAACAGAGTTAGAAACTCAGAATGAGACTGGGATTAGCAGGAGCCCGGTGGCCAGGGAAGACAACTTCCCAAACCCCAATACAAATACGACATCTGCTTATTTGCTTTGAGCCTTTCCTACATAAACTTCCTGCGTTTCAGAAAACAAAACCCCAAATGAAGAGGGAGTGAAATCCCCAAAGGCCATCTTCTTTCAATTTAAACACAAAACAAACCAATTTCTGTTGGATCTATATCTATGCCTGTTTATTAGCTATTGGGTCACAAACCCTGCAGCCAGTGTGGAGACGACAGGAAACACTTTACGATAACTGAGCCCCCACACTGGTGAGCCCCGACTGAGAATGCCGGGAAGCCTGCTCAGCAACTGAAGAAGCACGCGGCACCGCCTCCTCTATTGTTTCCACATCCGCATGCAGAAGCACGCATTCACTGCACTCCCACAGAATCCACATCACCGCTCACAAAATCACCACTGCGTCCTCGGGAAATACTGGACTATGAGCGTTTCCTCAAATCCTGTAACATGGCACCAGAATGCTCCTCACATGGCAGAATGCCCACTAACAAATGGAAAAGAAATGCCAGAACATTACCACTTTACAACCACCACAGTGATGACTTATTAAGGCAAGAATAATCTACGGATGCTAAGAGCACTAGGCAAGTGATTATTGGTGAACAGGATAGGATATGGAAAAATCTGGAAGACACCATCTTAACCAAATAATCAAATAATTTCACCAATAGCGGAACAAATTGATATCAATAATCTCCTGATATGATCCAGTAAGCAAATACAGCATTTGTGTAGTAGCCCTGAAAAAATATTTAATTTGAGTCTAATCATAAGAAGTCAAGATAAATTCAAAATTGAGGGGCATTTTGGGGGAAAAATGGCTTAGGGTTTTCAAAATATTTGTATGTTATAAAGACAAAAATAAAAGGCTATGGAACTGTTCTAAAGGAAACTAAATCGACACAGGTGAAGCAGGATTCTTGACTGAACACTGGGTCTAGGGAATAAAGACCATAAAGCACATTAATAGGAAATCTTAAGAAGTATAAATATGGACTACATATTAGATAAAAGTGTTATCCTGATGTTAAGTGTCTTGAGCACCATATTTGCATGCGGTAATGTGGGAGAATGATTTATGAGACGGATGCTGACGTCTTTAGTGCTGCAGCAAAATATTAGCAACTGATGAATCTAGGTAAAGAATATACAGGTGGTCATTTGTAGTATTCTTGCAACATTTCTAAAGGTTTGAAATTACTCAAAATAAAAATTTGGAAGGAAAAAGTTCCTGGATTTCTTCCCATCTTTCTCTATAATCACTTTCCCGTTTCCAAACTCTATTTCCGATACCCAGTTGGTAGTGAACCTATTTTCCTGTTTATTATGCTCAAAACTTTTGGATTCGGTTTTGCAGAACCACAATGTTTTATGGTTTCTTCTTTGCTTGTTGGGATTCTGATTCAAAGGAATCGGTAAAAAGATAATTAGGATAACGTGAAAATTAACCTTAACAATGAGAATTAATAGTAAAAAATTAGAGTTCTTACTAATTTTGGTAGGGTGGTAATGACATTGTGGATAGTGAGAAATGTCCATGTTCTTCAGAAAGGCACAGTGAAGTGGAAGGTGAAATGGTGGTATGTCTGAGTTTGCTTTAAATGTTCTAGCAAAGAAAAACATCAAGAAAAAAGAAAGAAAAGAGGATAGATGAAGCAAATATGGTAAAATCAGATAATTATTTCATCTGGACAAATAACACAATAGGGATTCATTGTATTGTTCTTTCCAGTTTGGAGTAGGTTTGAAATTTGTCATTATAAATGGCTTATAGGAAATCTTACGTTCCTTGCACTCCGTCACCCAATTCAGATCTTCATCACATCTAACCTGCTTTTAATGAAGTCACCTACTATTTATTCCTTTGGCCTCTCGTCTCTCTTCTACTCCATCCCATTCTACACAGTGCTGTCACATTCATGATTCTATAACTCCTTTTACACGGCCTCCATCAATTACCTGTAAAGCTATCCACCATGTGACCCTATTCTTCCAACTGAAATCAAAGAAAGCACAGGCTTTGGAGCCAGGTGACCAAACATACATCTTGGTTTGCCCAGACAGTCCTCGTTCACACCTACCATCCTGACCTAATCTTTACCAGGTTTCCTTGTACTCTTAAAACGTCCTGGTTGGGAAACATTAAATGGTAGTGCTAAATCAGGTGATCCTGAGTTCCAATTCCAGATCTGACACCGAATGTTGTATGACCCAGGTGATCTATTTAACGTCCCTGGGCCTCAATTTTCTCACCTGTAAAACGGAGGTAATAATACCCATGGTTAGGAAATAATACATGAAAAGCCCTGAACAAGATGCCCGTATTAAGCAATCAGTAGGCAGCTGCTATAATTCTATCTCCCTCCAAACGAGACTCCTTCAATCCAGCCAGAGCTCTTCTCTGGCCCCCCCAAAAAAACACGCCTTACTCATGACCCCCCCTCAGGATGGCTGATGCTACTTTCCCACCCATCAAAGCCCGCTTTCTGTCCTTCAAAGTTAAAACTTGAGGTCCACAGCCAACTTCCCTCATGGCTAAATACTTACGACTCATCACTCAGTGTGACATTTAATGATCCCTGGTTCACATGCTCCCTGGACTATTTATTCTCTGTAAATACATTTTGTCTCCTCTACTGGAGACTGTTCATTCCGTAAAGTAGGAAACGTTCTCTCTCCCACGCGTATCGTGTGATCCCTAACCCAAGGCTATGCACCTGTTCGTTAAAAGTTGCATGTCCCAAAGAAGACACCTAAATGAGATCTAAGAAACTCACATTCTTGCAGGCAAGAATATTTTCCTTGAAAAAACAAACTAGAAATACAATCATGGTGCTATTCTTAAGAAGTTTCATTTTGTTTTAAGAAGTTCCTAGGGGCTGGCCCCGTGGCCGAGTGGTTAAGTTCGCGCGCTCTGCTGCAGGTGGCCCAGTGTTTCGTTAGTTCGAATCCTGGGCGCGGACATGGCACTGCTCATCAGACCACGCTGAGGCAGCGTCCCACATGCCACAACTAGAAGAATACACAACTATGTACTGGGGGGCTTTGGGGAGGAAAAGGAAAAAATAAAATCTTTAAAAAAAAAAAAAAAAAAAAAAGAAGTTCCTGCATGTCTTTCACTTTGGCTTCTTTATTAAACCCCAAAGGGGGTGGGATTGAGAAATCAGATTTCTTGCAAACTAAAACACAATTCCAAAACACCATTATTGCTGAACTTTAAAATCCCAGTTGTTCCAATGGTACATTAAACATCAGACAAAATCTGATTTCCCTATAGCTCTAAGTTCTTAATTCAGTCTGGTTTTTAAGTGTGAACCTACTTTTTTTTAAGTCTCATTTGTCATAGTAAAAAATCATTAAACCCTCAAGCACAGTGAGTTCTAGATAATCCACATACACAAGAGACCAGTGGGTAAATGGTTCAAAACCAATGACCTATCTATCTTCCTGTTTTTCTTCTAGGTCGTACCTTTATGCTTACATTCTGTATTAGGATATAGTGTGATTTCAGCTACATAAAAACACCACCAACAACAGCAAAAAAAAACCTTTATCTAGAAAAGAAAGTCTGAAAATAGACCAAAATGTAAACAGAGCTTATCTCCTGGTGGAGAACGGACCTTTCATTATCTGTTTCTGTGTTTTTTATATGAACATACACTACTTGTAAAATGGAAATAAATAAAGGTATGTCTGTTGTGTTTGCAATGAATGACACTACAAAAAATGATTGAACAGTTCGCTTCCTTAGTCGACAAAAGCATATTCATTCAACAAAAGCTCCTGCTATACTCCAAGCTGCAGGAATCCGATTTCAAACAACAAAGGAGGCTCTGCTCCCCTGCGTGCTGAGAAACCTCCCAGCAAGGGCTCCCCTGGCCCTGCTTCCTGCTCGCTAAGCCCACCAGCTCTCATGGGGCTGTATGGTCTTAACCGAGCAAACTTCCTACCACTGGGCCTTAGTGTTCTCATCTGTAAAACAGAAGTATGGAATTGGTGATTATTTCTGACCACATGATCTTCCTTAAATGACAGATTCCCTAAAACCAAATAGCTTAATGCCAATTCACAGTAAACAGATCAGGCAAAGGGTTTCTGTATAAGGAGCTGCTGTCAAGGACTCAATACGAAAAAGACTAAGACTCTGCTACATAATTAGCTAAAAGGCATTTCACAGACAAACTCCTCGAAAAGGAAACAAACAGATGGGAAAACAATCAACCTCACTAATAATCAGGAATACATATTAAAGTAATGATGTGTTAAATCCCTTGCAATTAATTCAGTTTTTAAAATGCCCAACACAGTACTGGTGGTGGCATAAACCATTACAGACCTCCTGATAAGTTGATAATTCTTTTAAAAACTTTGAAAATGATCATATCCTTTGACTAACAACTTTACCCAAAGAAAAGAAATTCTAAATGCATGAATGACTGTAGTAAAAATTGGAAATAAAAATAGGGAGGAATGAGTCAGTTTCCATGTGATTCCATCCGTCTTCTCCATGAAGTATGAGGTCACTGGCTGGCGGAGAAGGACTCAGGGTAGAAATTTGAGAAGAGAAGAGAAAGCAGGCTAGTAGGAAGTGGGAAAGAGGATTTACTGAGAAATGCGTTCAGGACTGTCAGAAGTGTGAGCGTCCTTGGAGATCTGTGGGTATACATTTGAAGTGAGTCCAGTAGGCACGGTTGCAATTTTCTCTAGGAGCAGTCAGTTGCTCTGATACAGAGATGAGAAGATGGAGTAACCAGAAAGTGGTCCAACCAGATTTGGGATTTTGCCAGAAGGGAATCACGGTGGGAGAGGAAGGCAAGAGATGTTTATAACACAAGACTGTGGGTGCTCACAAAGTGGAGATGAGCAGCGTTCATCGTTCACTGAGAATGAAATCAGGGCGTGCTGATTTGGAGAAGAACAAACGAGGAGGCGCCTTGTTGTTTTGTCAGGGAAGGCCACCATCTGAGGCGGAAACCTGGCGGAGATTTGACAGACACAAAGGCATGGGCCACCCACCAAGAGGACACAGAACACCGACATGGAAGGCACAGCACGTGCAAAGGCACCAGTGTCAGGAAGGAGCCTGGAGAGTTTCCAGGAACTCAGAGGCCAGTGTGACTGCAGCACAGGGGGCAGGTGGGGCGTACAAGAGTGTATCCACTTGTGCACACAACAAATACTTACGAGCACTTGCTACGTTCTAGGTACTGAGGATACAGTATTGAAGAGGTGAACAATATAGAGTCCTGTCCCTCAAAATGTTTAGAGTTTAATAAGCAAGACAAACAAATATTTACGATAATACCCAGACAGGTGCTACAAAGAAAAACGAAGCAAGGTAAGGAGTGGAGACAGGGGTCTTAAATCAGACAGAGTGGCCAGAGATGATCTCTCTGAGGAGATGACATTTGACATCAGGCAAAGCCCTGAGTGACATGAGAAACAAGCCCTGCAGAATGGTCGAAGGAAAGGGAACAGTTAGACGCTAAGGGTCTAAGGCCAGACATCGTGTGGCATGTTCCAGGAGGAGCAGGGAGGCCAGCTGGTGTAACTATTATGGTCGTTAGGAGGTTGCTGTGTACACCCTTCCCCATTGTCTACGGAAGTTAGGAGGTCTGTGCAATGGTCCAGGTGCTGGGCAGCGTCAGCTCGGGAGAGGACAGTCCTGACACAGAAAAGTGGACAGACGGGACGTACATGCTCACAGTAGAACATGTGGATTTACCTGTGAGCAAATTAGCCTTAGGGAAGCCTGGCCTGCTCCCTGCTATTGCAACGCAATACTTGGGAAGCACTTGTTTCTGAAGTCAGCTATTAACTTGAATTTCAGGGAGATATTCATTTCTACTCAGCTGTATTTCTCTTGCACAAGTTATATTTGGAAGGGCTCTTTAAACACATGCAATTCCTTGCAACGCAAGCACCCCAGGACTCAGTCATCTTACACCACCGTAGACTTGGCTGAGATAACGTGGCCTGTCACAACCGATCGCCCTCCCAGAAGCCTGCTGTCCAAGCCTCATTAGGCTGAGTTTCTGGGTTGGCCAGTTTCCAAGAGGATATTAAAACATATATCTAACTTCCTCCCCCTAGATACAAGGCTGTTGACTCCCAGTCAGGAAGAGAGCCTTCATCCCAATTAATAAACACGTCCTATTGAATCAGTGGTACCATCAAATTAAACTATTCTAAAATCCTAACTCAGGAGCTTATAGATTCCTGCATGAGGTAATAAATATTAAGAAACGTCATACACAAATAAACAGTTATGGCACCACCTTTTGTCTCCCAGGGTTCACTAAGAAGTTTCTTTCGCAGAGAATTACTAAATAGAAGCCTTGTTTCTCAAGCTGCTTTCTGTAAACTGGCCGCCACTCTCCTCGCGAGGCTGAAGACACTTCTCTCACCCAGGCTGCTGCCCTGGGGGTCTCCTCCAACTCTCTCCTCTAGTTTCAAATTGTTTAGTGCCTTTTTTTTTAATCTCACTCAATAAAAATTTGGCTTTAGGATTTTAAATTTTTATTCCTAGTCTTCCTAGGATCCCAGGAATATGTATTTTAAGATAACCTGAATAACAAGAAAGGAATAAGAGAAGCAAGCCCAGGGACATAAGATGGAGCTCTGAAGCTGCAGGTGAGACCTTTGAACCCGGGTGCCCTCCCCCACAGTGCATGCCACACGCACTTGGCATTCGTGGAAAAGGAACGTATGAAGCAAGGGCCACACAAGAGAATCCTGCACCTGTAGCTAAAGGGTGAGCCTCTCTTCTAAAATTCCCCAGAAGTCACCTAGAATTGCTCAGGCCAATTGTTTAGGAATAACTCAAGACTGGAAAGAAGGTTTTTTCCCATGTGCTCTCACCAAAAGGAAACTCTGAGACATAATCAACAACTTCTTCAACGACATCCTAACGGTAGCCGGAGGAGCACCTTTCATGGTGCAATATGGAAAGGGAGGAGGGGAGATGCACGAGAGGAGCGCTCATTACGCACCACTCTAGGTAGACAGCTCACGGATCAGGACAGGGCCCTGGTGGGGTGCAGAGTATACAGGTGAAGACATGAAAATTTTTAAATAAATGGACTATAACAACTCATGCTCGGTCTTCGTCATTTATTCCTTTTCCAAAAGCTAAAATGCACTCAATTGACATTAGTCAAACTGGGGAAAAGAGTAAATCAAAGCTGAAATTATAAACTATTAGAAATTAAAAACGAGAAGACCACATTTCATAAACTACAGGATAAAGCCAACACTGTTCTCAGGGGGAATTTTATAGACTTAAATGCATTTACTAGGAAATAAGAATAAAAATGGAATAACTAAATTTTTAACTGAAAAAGTACTTCCAAATGTAGAAAGAAAGAATTAAAAAGCACATTAGAGCCAGGAAAGGCCAGCCCTTAATTCTGGAGTCTCCTCCTGATGCAGAGGGGAGAACCTACTCGGAAAACAGGCAGTACAACGTCTAAAAAGGCAGCTTGGACGTGGTCTACGCCCACTGAGTAACAACTACACTGAAGCTGTACATCAAAAGTTTAAAGTCATTCTACTTATTTTCCTTCCAGAGTTCTAGGAAGCAGTAAAACTTACAAAGGATTTTCCATGAGGCACACAGTTCGATCCCACAGACGCGTACTGTACAATAGCCTAGTCCAAGAGCATAATGAAAAGAGCAGCATTCGGAAATCACACAGCTCTGAGCGCAAATCCCTGCTCTGCGCACTCACAAGCTGGGAGCCCTGGGCTGAGTGGTTTCCTCTCTGGGAGCCTCTGTTTCCATGTATGTAATATAGAGATGATGTCCACCTCACAAGATGCTGGACAAAATGCAGTGAGACTGTTCTGCACGAAATTGGTTCAACTTTTTTTAGAGTGCAATTAGGCAATGTTGATTAAAAGTGCAAATTCACAAAATCCTAAAGTGTCCTGGCAGTTCTATTTCCAGAAATTTAATCTACATGTATACTTACACATTGTGAAATAACTGCAGTTATTTATAACAGTGTTTATAACAATAAAATGTGGAAACAAGTTAATAAGTAACAAACTACTTTGCAGCAATAAAAAAAAAGAAGAAGCTCTTCATGTACTAATATAAAATGACCAAGCTGTATGTTTACAAAGAAAGCAAGGTGCTAAATAATATACACAAAATGTTATCATTTGTGGAAAAAAGACCAAACACACATATTTGCTTGTATATGTAGAAAATATGTCTGAAAAGACACAGGCACACAAATACACACACAAAACCTGGTAACAGTGGTCGCCTGAAAAGAAGCCAGCTAGGTGGCTGAGAATCAAGGATGGGACAGAATTTTCACATGGCATATCCTTTTCTACTTTTAATTTTTTTTTTTTTAAAGATTGGCACCTGAGCTGACATCTGTTGCCAATCCTCTTTTTTCTTTCTTTTTTTATTTTCCTCCCTCTTCTCCCCAAAGCCCCCCAGTACATGGTTGCATATTATAGTTATAGGTCCTTCTACTTCTCCTACGTGGGACGCCACCTCAGCACGGCTTGATGAGCGGTGCCAGGTCTGTGCCCAGGATCTGAACCAGTAAAACCCCGGGCCACCAAAGCAGAGCACACGAACCCAATCACTCATCCACGGGGCCAGCCCCCTGTACTTTTAAATTTTGAGCAATGTAAATAAGTTACTTATTCAGGAAATAAAGTATTTTTAAAATTCGGTGAGATCCTGGAACACATCAAGGTGGAAAATACCAATAATTCAATTGAAAAATGAGCAAAGACAAGAACAAGAAGTTCCTTGAAAAAAATATAAAATAGATAAAAGGATATGACTCACTAGTGATCAAATATATACAAATTAAAACATGATTTTTTTTCCCTAACACATCAGTTGGTAAAGATAAAAAGTCAGAAATAACCAGGGTTGGAAAAAGTGTAGAAAAACAAGCATTTTCATGTACTAGCACTGGGAGTACAAATTGGTATACAAATTAGAGAACAATTTGGTTAATATCAATCAGAATTCTAAAGGCACAGGCCATTTGCCACAGTCATTCCTTTTCTAAAGATTCCTCCTATTGGTTTTACTTGCCCAAGTATGCAAAGCTATACATTCAAGGGTGATCTTTGTAGCAGAGTTTAAAATAGCAATACACTGGAAACCCAAATAACCATCATTAAGAGAAAAATGTATTATCTAATCAATGGAACACTATGCAGCAGCTACAAAGATGAGGAGAAAGACTGAAATACCATCACTAGGGAACAGGACAAACACAATGTGGCTTTCTCATACAATGGGACATCAGAAGGTAGCCCAAACGAATGGATTAGAATTCATGGGTTTCAACATGGATAGAAACCAAAAACATAACAGTGAATTAAAAAAAGCAGACAGAAAACAATACTCACACACAAAATAACGCTCCCGATATACGGTGAGTACATAAAGACATGCATTAAGAGGATACAAGCTGCTGCGGAGAAGGAAAGGAGGGAAATAGGATCAAGGATGGCATGTAATGGGGATTCCAATTTTGTTGACAAGGTTTTCTTTCTTTTATTTAAAAGAATCTGACTACATACTCATTCTGAGAGGATGAGAAAACTACCAACGTTCTGTGAAATTTTTCTCTGCGCTTCTCTGCATTTTGTGAAATTAAACAGAAATGAAATGGATGTCTAGTTTTTAAGTTTTAAAAGCATGGGGCAGAAGATCATGTCAAATAATGCCTTTTGGAAAAAGAATCTATGTGTGTGTATAAAACATTTTGTGAATGTTTATTCCCCAGAGCCTAGAACAGAGCCTGGCACCTGGTAAGAACTCACTAAGCATCCACTGAATGAATGAGTGAATGACGACGTACAAAACTTGTTAGCAATCACCACCTTTAAACGTTATTTGCTTTTTATGTACATACCTTTTATATTTAACGATAAATTTAGTTTTAAATTATTTTAATAAATATTGAGGATGAAAGCAATGGATATAATCAGACTCATTTGATGATTTGGATTGAATTCAACACTTATTCTTTCTCAGTTCAGGCATTCTCAGGACTCCCTGTCACCTTTCGTCTGAATCACACGTGATGTTCCTCACATCACAGTTGCTCCTTGCTCCCGGGCTTTTCACAGATATGTAATTACTGTTAAGTTTGGGAATGTTACTAGCTAAAAAATTGTAAACTTGAGTTTTCCCATGAAAGTGAAAAAGGAGTAAACGTGGAAATAAAGTTTTAAGTCTCTGAACTATAAATAAGTATCACAAAGTCCATGCACTTTGATTCCTACAGGAAAAATGGAGCCACCCACTGCAACTCGCCCAGAGGGTTGTATAAAGTGAAGCATTAGGATTTGAAGAAAGCAGAGCTATGTTAAGAGCTGACAATAGAGAAACAAAACGAAAAAATTTGAAAACCTGACAGTAAGGGAAGTTCTAGAAGAAAATTTAAAAGCAGAGCAGCAAACTCTAGAAAGGCTCACGGCAGTCTAAGGGTTTTACTATATGATAGCTCAGTGGTATCATGACATTAGTATTTCACAAAAGTACACGTGGCACATACTCAATCTTTGTTGAGTGAATAGAAAAAGAAATTTGGTGGGAGGAAAAAAGTACAATCTTTTTAAAAGTTCAAAAATACCAAAACAAAAGCAAGAGATTATGATGGATTTCCCATGTGCCAGGCACTGACACCAATAAGTTTATAATCTAAGACTGCAGACTATTAAAAGGTAGTGTTAAATATGCAATATTAAAAGTGTGTAAATGATACAGAAATAGTACAAACAAAATGAGATGAGAGGGACCAGATTTCCAGAACAGGTGTCACACGAGGAAAGTTTTAAAGAAACAACAGGAGTTTGCCAGGAGGCGAGCGGAGGACAGGAGGCAGCAGAACCAGACGTCTGATCTCGCGGGGAGTTAGGCCCTCGTGCCAGGCAGGGAGTGCAGTGAACGAAAGGCAGGTAGAGAGGAATTAGCTGTGAAAATCCCTAAATCTCTCATCTCAAACAAGCAGTGGCTGTTTTTCTTTTAAGCATCGATGGAGGTGGGGGCTTCTCAGGTGAATGCTATACAATGCAACCGTAGAGCAGCGGGAAGACTCATTTGTACTATTTAAATTCTCTCTCTTCTTTTCTTTTTCAGCACACAGAGTTGAATCTTCATGAATTAAATGCACGGATGATGTGACTCTGATGTATGAATACGTGTCCAGTAGACACTCGGGAAGCTAAATCCCAATTTCCAGCTGCCCAGCTCACCCAGCCAGCAGTCCCTTCTCTCAGAAAACATGGCTGTGCACTGTCCGTCATCGTGAAGTGACCACCTCTGCTGGGTACCCGTGGACCTCTGCAAACACCAGGTCACTTCTCTGCTTACTAGATGGATTAGTTTGCTAGAGCTGTTGTAACAAAATACCCGAAATAGAGTGCCTTCAACAACAGACATTGATTGTTTCACAGTTCCGGGGACTGGAAGTCCAGGATCAAGGTGTCGACAGGGCCATGCTCTCTCTAAAGGCCCCAGGGCAAGATCTGTTCTAGAGCTTTCCTCGCTTCTGGCAGTTCATTGGCTTGTGGCAGCATAACTCTGTCTTCACATGGTGTCCTCCCTGAGTCTGTATCTATCTCCAAATTTTCCTATAAGGACACTAATCACGTTGGATAGGGGCGCACCCCACTCCAGTCTGACCTCATCTTAACTAACTGCATTTGCAACAACCTTGTCTCCAAATAAGGTCACATTCTCAGGTACCAGGAGTTAGGACTTATGAATCTGGGGGGGAAACAATTCAATCCATAACACTTGGTTTGCCGCCAAGCTTCTTTCTGCCTCTTTATTTATAATACAAATAATGTGTAACAACATATTATACAAACTGAGGAAATAAGAACATAAAAAGAATGAGTGTTGAAAACTGAGTCAAATGTTCTATAAAGATTTAATAAAGCCCTGCCAACTGGATGAAATTACGCGTGAGTAAACTGTAAAAGTGTAAGGAGAAAAAAACCAAACTAAAAACCTAGAACTCTGAACTCCAAGTGTTATGCTCCAATTCAAAGAAGTCAAAAAAAGAAACCAAAAATTATAGAGGACGAATTTGGGGTACTGTTTATAGAAATGCTAATCACAAAACTTCAAGTAACTCATAATAAAAAAAATTACAGTCTTGGACCTACATCAAAAGATTAGTGAATGGATGTTTTAAGTGCCTTGCTTAAAAATCCTTTTCATTCTAGGCAACACCCTAAAAGGAACAGACACGGAAAGATGTCCATGAAATACTGTTAAGTGAAAAATTCAAGTTACAGGATATGCAAAGTATCCCATTTTTCTCTAAAGAGTTTCAATATATTTGAGAGCACATTTGCAAACAATTTTAAAAGGATTGGACCGTTATGAATGAATGAGTCTAGACAGTGATCATCAATACTGCTAATATCACAAAACGACAGAAAACCAGACATTATCTGTCTCCTGATGCAATGTATAATACCACCTATAAATTGCTTTTGCCTCAGAAATGAACCTCTATCTGATCTTTATAGGTACTAGTTTATAGAAAATGCAGAGGACAGAGGAACATGTTAAGAACACTGTGAAAGGGGCCAGCCTGGTGGCGCATCGGTTAAGTTTGCATGTTCCGCGTAGGCGGCCCGGGATTCGCCGGTTCGGATCCCGGGTGTGGACATGGCATCGCTTGGCAAGCCATGCTGTGGTAGGTGTCTCACATATAAAGTAGAGGAAGATGGGCACAGATGTTAGCTCAGGGCCATGCTTCCTCCGCTAAAAGAGGAGGATTGGCAGCAGTTAGCTCAGGGCTAATCTTCCTCAAAAAAAAAACCTTAAAAATAAACAAATAAATAAAAATAAAAAGGAACACTGTGAAAATGGAATCAGCAAAGTTTAGCCTATGGGAAATACTACAGGAAAAGTAACTAGGTTCTTCAACAAATAAATTGCAAGGGGCAAAAAAGACACAGAGGAGCATCGTATAGATTAAAAAGAGATATAAGGAGATATATCAACCAATTGCAACGTATGGGCATTATTAGGATCCCGATTCAAACAAATTTTTTAAAAATTGCATTTACAAGACAATCAAGAAATCTGAACACTTCTTGAATATTTGTCTATACTGAAGAACTACTGTTGACTTTTCACAGTGTAATAGTATTATGTCTTTATTTTTAGGGACACATACTGAAATATTTACAGATGCAATGACAGCAAGACTGCGATTTGCTTCAAAATAAAGACAGATGGTAGGAGGAGTGGGTCAAAGTAAACAGAACAAGACTGGTCATGAGCTGAAAGTTGTTGAAGCTTGAGTGATGAGTAAATGAGGGCTCATCAGACCCTTCTACTGTTGTACATACCTGAAATTCTCCATAATAAAAGTTAAAAAGAAAAAGATTTGATCGGTATATTCACTTTGGAAAATTGTTTGGTAGTATTACTAAAAGTGAAAGAATGTATACCCCATGGCCCAGCAGCTCACTCCTAGGTATATACTCAACAGAAATGAGTACATAAGCCACCAAAAGACACATACAAAAATCTTCATAGCTGTACTGTGCATAAAGGCCCTGTATGGACTGAATGTTTGTGGCGCCCCAAATTCATCTATTGAAACCAGCATTCTGGTATTTGGAGGTGGGGCCTTTGGGAGGTAATTAGGTTCAGATGAGGCTGTGAGAGTGGAGCCTCATGACGAGATTAGTGCCCTTACAGGAAGAGGAAGAGACTAGAGCCCTCTCTCTCTCCTCCACATGAGGATACAAGATGAGAATCGTCTGCCAACCAAGAAGAGGACCCTCACCAGACACCCAATCTCCTGCACCTTGATCTTGGACTTCCAGCCTCCAGAACTGTCAGAAATAAATGTCCGCTGTTTAAGCCACACAGTCTATGGTATTTTGTGATAGCAGCCCAAGCTGACCAAGACAGGCCTCAACTGAAACCTCTCAAACGCCAGTCCAGTAGGATAGATAAATAGATTACAGTATATTCATGTGATAGAATAGAACACAATGAGAATGAATATTTACAGCTACCTGCAACAACAAGGATGAATCTCACAAGTAAAATGTTGAACAGAAGAAGCCAGAAACCGAAGAGTGCAGCCCGTGTGCCACAAACCATAACTAATCTGTGCCACTGAAAGCCAGGAGAGGGGTTACCCCCAGGATGAGTTGGGGACAGTGAGTAGGAAACATGAGAGGGGTCTTCTGGGGACTTGTCCTTTGTCTTGATCTGGGGGCTAGTTACACAGACTTGCACAGTTTGTGAAAAGTCACCAAGCTGTAGACTTAGGCGCACTTTTCTGTATGCATATTACACTTCAACATAAAACATGTTTAAATATTTTTTAAACTAAAAAAGATTCTGATTCAGTAGCTACGGGGTGGGACCTAAGAATCTGCATTTCTAACAAGCTCTCAGGTGATGCTGATGCTGTTGGTCTTAGGGTCACACCTGGAGAAGCACTGAGCTGGGCCACTAGTGCTCCAGTGTCCGTGAGAATTTCCAGGAACAGGTTCAGTGGACAATGCATACTCCCCATGGCCTCCTTCCTGCAGCTTTGCTCAGGGTTGCAGATTTCTTGAGTGAAGCCGGCTCTTCACTGTCTGCAGAACCCCATGTAGAAGTGTTGGCATGACATTCCAGAGCCTGTCTTCCATCTGCCTACAAGCTACTCCCCAGGCTCACGGCCTGACAACCTCCTAGACATGCAGGGCTCTGGCCTCACTGCTCTCCAGGCCATATCTTCTAAGTGCCTGTCTCAACTTGCATCACTCACGCCTCTACTTGTGCCCCTGGAATGCTCCAGTGGAATGCTCTCCTCTGCTTCCGGAACACTTCCACACCCTCATGGCTGATTCAGATGCTACATCCTCCAGGAAGCCTTCTCTCCTGGCCTCATCATGGCTAATCCCTCCCCTGGACAGCCCTCGACACAGAATTCACACCTGACAGCGAGCGTGGACCAGCCTGCCCTGAATCTCAGCCCACTGTGGAGGTGCAGGTCTCCTCATTCAATGTCAGCTTTTCCAGACCAGGGAACTCCAGTCAACACCATCCTCTGCCAAACAACAGCAGGCTCGGCACCCGGGAGAGCTCACTACATGTTCACATTTACAGGGTTGAAAGGTGAGCACTTGGAGTCAGTCAGGTTTGAATCTGGTTCCATCGTTTTCCAGAAATATGACCTTGGGCACATTATTGAATATCTCTGAGTCGCTGGGGAGCACTGCATTAGTATGATAGGTGTAGTGCTGAGTGGTGGCCCCCAAAAAGATTTGTCCAATTCCTGACCCCGAGAATCTGTGAATGTGACCTTATTGGGAAAAACGGTCTTTGCAGACGTAAGTAAGTTAAGGATCTTGAGATGATATCATCCTGGACGTAGGGTGGGCCCTAAATCCAATGACAGGTGTCCTTACGAGAAAAAGGCAGGAAGAGGTCTGAGCCAGAGACACAGAGGGCGGCCAGGTGAAGCGGCCAGAGATCAGCACACCTGGAGCCGCCAGAAGCTGGAAGCAGCCAGGCAGCCTCTTTCCCTGCAGCCTTCAGAGGAGCGCGGCTCTGCCCCGCTGTCCGCTGTGGACTTCTGGCCCCCAGAACCGGGAGAGAGTGAATTTCTGTTGTTTTAAGGCCCCTAATTTGTGATGATTCGTTACGGCAGCCCTAGGAAACCAACAGAGTGGGGGTCAGATGAACGCTTGTTCTTTTGTCCCTGTGATCACCAAAACCCGAGATTAATTTAAAAGCTTTTAACGCATATGGATTTTATACTTTCCTATTTTATTTGACAAACACTTATATAGTATTTAGTATACATCAGATACTATTCTAATTGCTTTATAAATATTGTTTACATAAATATTACAATGACCCAAAAAGTACTATTAGTATTATCACTTCCATTTTACAGAGGGAAAACGAAACAAGAGAGAGTTTAAGTAACTTGCCTAAGGTCACAGAGCTAGTGAACATGCCAGCCAGGATTCAAACCCAGACAGTGGCTCCAGAATGTGAGCTCCTCACCACCACCCAAGTGTTGGGCTTATTTCCAAATCTAGACCCCAGACAAGCAGAGGGTATGTGGCAGGCCTGCCTGGGGCCATCTTTCCTGGGAATGTCCATCCTCCTCGATGGTTCTGACCCAGCACTGCCCTGTACAGACCACACTCTACAGCTGCTTCTCCAAGCACAAATTTTAGGACCTCCCTTCCGTTCAACCCCAATAGACAAGCAATGTTTAATACCACGTTGGCTTCACCCAGCAGCTGCTGGAGTGGCCTGTCTTTATTTACGTTCACGCGTAATCTCTCATTTCCTGCATGTGTTTGAAGCTCTCCTGAAAGACGACGTCACTGGAGACCAGGAGAGCAGGAAGCTCTTCTTCCTGTGGCTTTTGCGGGTCTCTTCCCACCGTTAGCACACCTTTCCCAAAAGCGTACAGCCGGGCTCACTTGTCACTTATGGGGAAACAGGAGCACATTTCAGCAGGACTTTGCAGACATGGCTATGGGAACACAGTCAACAGGACTAGCTTTTCAGTTTAGCTGCAAAAGCTGTACTATGAAGCAGAAGACACATACGTGGATGAGAAGAATACCCGCTACAGTCTGTGGACGTGTCACCTCCCACCCAATCCCGCCCCACACTCACAAGTCCCTGGGGACATATAAACTCACTCTGTACAGCAGATCTCCCCCACAGAGGAAGGTGGTGCAGCATTGGAAGCTGGGTGTCACAGAGCCCCGGGTCAAACCCTGGCTCGGCCACATGGCCATCATGTGTGACCTTGGAACAGTCTCTTAATCTCCCTGAGTCTCACTTTCTTCATCGGCAAAATAAATGCAGGGGCCGGCCCCATGGCATGGTGGTTAAGTTCAGCATGATTTGCTCTGGGGACCCAGGGTTCGTGGGTTAGGATCCCGTGCGTGGTCCTACACCACTCATCAAGCTATGCTGTGGTGGTGTCCCACATACAAAATGGAGGAAGATTGGCACAGATGTTAGATCAGGGCCAATCTTCCTCACCAAAAAAAAAAAGAAAGAAAAAAGAAAAGTAGCAACTATGAACCTGGATTCTCAAGCCAGCCCTCCTGGATTCAAACCCTGCCTCTGCCACTGGCTAGTGTGTGACCCTGTTCACCTTAGCTCTCTAGGCCTCAGCTTCCTCTTCTGTAAAAGGAAAACAATAGTACCTAGCTCACAGAGTTGTTGAGTTGATCATATCCCTGAAAGCAGACACGTAAGAGCTGTTTGCTGTTCTAATTGTTAGGGTGAGAAGAGATGACAGCTGCAGACTGCCTAGTACAATGTGTGACATGGGGGAGGGAGGACCAACGGATATTAGTGCTTTCCCTCCATGACCTTATTTATGGCCAGGCCCACTGCCAGTCTGAGTCACATGATCTAAAGGAGACAGTGCTGGCTTTGTCTGAATTAAGGAAGAACACGCAGGTGTTGGATACAATACAACATCCTGATTCCATGCGGATATCAGCATAGACACACCTATTGGGCTGTCCCCCAGCCACCCCTTTCCTGGGAGGCACCTCCCTGTCTGTGATGTCATGAAGACAGTGACAGCTCATAGCACCTGGCCCACGAGGTGTGACCCTGGCCATAGTTACTCAATGAGCCCATGGTTGGTGATTGGCCCAGGAGAGACTGGAATTGGCAATTGGGACTGAGAGAAAAAGCACCCCCAGCCACTCTCCAGGAGGTTGGCCTGAAAACTATAATGTTGGCAATCTGGGTCTCCACCCTGAGGACTATGGAGGTGCAGGAACCCAGAGAGGGGGGATAGGGAGGAGGAGGAATGAAGGGGCTATGCAGAGAGGAGCCAACATGGGAGGCAGAGTCTGGAGAGCGAGATCTAGTCCCTGGTGGCTGACCCCTCGCCGAGTGCCATGAGATGACCCGGAGTCCTGATGACAGCTCCTGCTTTGATTCCCCTAGCTAACAGCTCTCAGTTACCTGCAACAGAGAGAGCTCCCACTTCATATGACATCCTCACGGCATCTCGGACTCCACCGAAACCAAGCTTCCCTCTTCCCTCTTTCCACGGCCACTGACCCAACCCCACTCCCCCACCCACCATTGGCTCCCATTCCCAGGAGCAAATCAGATTAGCCTAAAAGGCCCTTAGAAATAGGTCGACCATCCTCAAATCTAATTTAAAAATATACCAAAACACGGTGGAGAATAATTTTAGAAAATTTCTGTAAAAATAAAAGCAGAGGAGACTTATTTTGCTTGCTCCATTAGAATGGCTCTGATCAGGGCCATGATTTATACAAAATTTATCATAGACCCATAAAACTGAAAAAGGCACTGCTCACCAGCCACACCAGATAATCTTCTGCAGCTCACACTTTTAATACAAAAATTACTATTTTTCATAGTAACCCACGGTCATTTTAAAAGCACTCTGGTGAAATAAAAGGGAAATAAAGTACCCACAAGGTAAGCTGTGGAATATAAGAGAAACAACTAGTCCTGAAACAGAGGTTTCTCGATCTGCCACTGGCTAGTCGGGTGAACATGACTAGCAACATGCAACCTCGTTTTGACTTAGTTTTCCACTCCGCACAAGGGAGTATCATAAATAAAAATAAGACCACCATCCACCACCACCATTTACCAACCAGGGTTGTTGGGAGACTCAAATGAGCTAGCACTTAGCAAAGAATGCCTCACAGCAGATCCTGGGGGCAGCAGGAAAGAACAAAGCAACAGAGAAAGACAAGAGCTCCTAAGATGTAGACACTTTTGTGGAGGAGTGAAGACCACTCAGTAAACTAGCATTACACTCAAGCGCTGCCTTCTGCATCCCGTTCTGCTACGGGGCGGGGCGGGGGGGGGGGGGGGGGTTGCTTGCCAGGAGACACAGCCCACTAAACTTCAAAAGAAATGGAAGTGCTTCTTAAGAGCCAACTCCATGTAGAATGTTCCAGAGGGAGCAGTAACAAGGACATTTTAATGATCCCTCCTGGAGTCACCTTCTTTTTCCTATATCCCCTCCTGATACCAATGTTGGCATCAAATTTGGTCAATTCTTCCTCTCAAATAATAACATTAATAGCAGCCACATTTATTGAGGACTTTTCTCTGTACCTGGCAGGCATGGTTTTAAATATAGGCTTTACAAACATCACCCCATTTAAGCCTCACAGACAAAAGCTATCAAGTGAGTTAAGATTATAGTCATATTACATCTATGAGAACAGAAGCTCTGAAAATCAAACGTGGCCAAGATCCCCTAGCAGGTAACAGGCAAGAGCGAGGATTTGAACCAAGTCCTTTGAAATGAAATCCATGAAACGGATTTCCTCCGTTTCCCCCAGCACCTCTGCCTCGTTCTAAGTCAGGTGGTTACGACCTCCTTCTGGGCCACTGCAGGACCCCCACCTCCCTGTGACCTACTCTGCCAACTGCTATCGGATTCTTTTCCAAAAACCCAACTCCACTTCCACCCTGGCTCACAGCACCCAGCAAGGTGCCCCACAGAACGCAGGGGCTTTCAATAAACACTTGTCGAATGAATGAAACCTCTCTCATGCTGCCTTAGCGTTCTTCCCTCTGCAAAACTCCCAGGCCTGACAGTCAGGGGCCTCCAGCTCTGGGTCCCCAACCTTGGCCGCTTTATTCCAGGACTACCCGCTTCACGGGTCCACCATGAACCACTGTCTCCTCCAGTCCCCGGACATGCCATTTCCTCTGCCTGAAACACCCTTTCCTCAACTCTGCCTGGTCATCCTGCCCTCAGTGCCCTTTCTAAGTTGAAGGAATGGACAAAAGACTCCTCCCAGATGTAAGCCATCACTCTCGTCTTAGTGAGCCCAGGCCCAGCACCCTGTATCGCTCCAGCAGCTTCAGACCAGGGCAGGTGTTTGTGAAATACCCACACCAGGATCTAGAACACATTCTGCCACGGCACATAGCCACCCAGTCTAATCCAAGCTAACCTTTCCTTCTGTCCAGGAAGTAGGCCTTTGTCACAAGCCGAAGCTCCCCAGGACTTTTCCGTCTTTTACTTATAAGGATACAGCATGGGCTTCTCTTTAGACAGTTCCAAATGCAAAATCTGGTCTACCATTTTGGTCGGACAAAGGGTGTAAAAGTGGAAAACTCCCAAGTCGGATGGCCTGAAAAGAGGGAGTCCAGGGTCCGGGGCCCTCCCTTCCTCTTTCGCTCCTGTACTGAGACTTTGCACCCAAAACACTTCTCCTCTTTCACATGAAAGAACATCCCTATGAGGTACCATCTTCTGCGAAGATGTTACTTCACAGAGGACTTGTCCTGAAGTCATCTGTTTTAGTTAATGCATTTATTTAAGATAATAAATAGAAATCTATCTCTTTTTTTTTTTTCGCATCTGCAATTATGAAGACATCTGCCTATGATTCGGTGCTCATGAAATGCACTGGCCCCAAATGGAAAAACCGTGATTGTCTTGTGTATGTGCCCTTTATGTTCAAAGTACCTAATGGGCACTTTGAGAATATTACGAAATCTAGTAACTGGAAGAAAGAACATAAATAATGAGATGGTGGAAGAAAACCAACACTCCAAGACCTCACCTGCTGAATTTAATATTACCTTCCTTAAGCAACTTAACAATTGTTGTTTAAGGGGTAGGGCTGGTCTCCTCCGGTATACTGCTGAAAATTTCAGGAATTTCTTTCTCCGAAGTAACAAGTATTGACGAAGGTCAAGGGACAAGCAGAGCTAATACCCTCAGATTACATTAGGATTTAAATTCTTCAGACGCCTCCTTCTAGACCAATGATGATGGAGTTCAGAACCTCAGAATGCACTGGAAATAGGACGTCTTTAACCTGAACATTTGAATGAAGACTTTTAAAAATACCCCTTTCCCTCATAAAATGAGTATGACGATGCCTTCCTCTGAAATCTAGAGGAAGCAAAATCAGACAACATATGGAAAGAGACTACGGGATTAACTAATTACACACGACGCCTTAGAACGGCACATGGACGCTTCACAATCGCTTTAAAGAAGTCACGTAAATTCATATTAAACAACCAAATTCTATGCCTTTTATGTTAAAAAAAGAAGCCAACACTAATAGAAACACTAGCAGGTATTTGTTTATTCAATAAAATTTATGTCTACAACTAAACGAAGGTATTTCTATTGAGAACAGTGAATTTGTACTCAATATTAATAAACAAACAGCTTATTTTCTACTCTGTCCTTTGGATTTCCAAATTTAGTCTTTTAAGCAATGACATAAACAGTGCGCAGTATTTGCTCAGGACTCTCTGCAGTGACAAGAGGGCTCAGAGTGATGTATTTCATTGAATTGAAATTTAAACTAACCAAAAATTGAGAACTACACTTCCAATTGTTTGTTTCAGTTGCTTAATCTAAGACAAACAAATGTAAAAAAATTCACTATAAATGTATTTTAATGAAAATCTATAAACTGCCCATAATAAAACAAGTGCTCACGTTCAATAAATAAATTCTCTCCGTTTCTCTTACACACACACACTCACACACACACACACACACACATAAGCCTCTTATGAACAGCTGACCAGCTAAGAAAGACGATAAAAGTTACCACAAATTTTATAATTTTTAGTAATCAGTGAGAGTACTCAAATCTTTGTAGTTTACAGAACAAGCTTAGGATAGATCTAACATTAAGCCAGTAAAACTTTCAACTGCCAAGCCCTAGCAGTGGATACTCGCCACAGAACATTTTAATTTTCATAATCCGGTTCCTGAAAACACACACCCCGAGGATTTCAAAGTACAGATGAGAAGAGTAAACAACAGTAACAAGGCTGAAGTAGCCAACTAGTAGTTCGTAGAAAGAATAATAGCACGACGCCATGAGAGTTCCGACAACGGGCTGTCCTTTCCTCTCACTCAAACTCTTAGAACCCAGGTGAACAGTTACTCAGGTGCACAGGCTGCGGCAGGCCTGCCCTCGCCCTAAGCAATGTCAGAACTGCATTTTGTGGTGGTGGAAGAGAGTTAAATTTTTAAATGCTAGCATAACCATGAGAGGTAATTATTAACTTCTCATTTGATGAAAAGAATTTACATTTTTACCCTCATTATTACCTTTCGTGTGTACTTGAGAAGAATTCATTGCTCTAACCAAAAAAAAAAAAAAAGGCGGGATGGAAGGAGGATAACGAATTGGAAAACACAGCAACGTAGCTTGATTTCACTTCTTACAATCACACTCCTCACAACCTCTTTAACTGGTACAAGTTTTCTTAACTTCTGTCTAAATATTTTCTGTTGCTGTGCAGTTGAATCACTTTGAACCTCATACTTTAAAATACTGAATATAACATATATTACTTGTATTGTCATTAACAAACAACATTGTGCATGTGCACGTGTGTTTGGAGACAAATCCTGGCTTTTCCCACAATCGGCACTTACCTTCAGGGAAAGGATTCGGCTGCACCACGTGGAGAAAGACGCGCACCATTTGAAAGAGACCGTCAATGGGCCCAGCATCGTCAGAGTCTTTGGTTTCATAGTTCATTGCAGGCAATTCAAACTCCAAAACATCAGGGCTCTTTGTGGGTGATGGCAGCCCCTCTGAAACGGTAGTCCCACACAGCCCCAGGAGCAGCAGGAAGCAAAGTGTAAGGGCCATAGCTAGCAGGATCCCCCAAACATGAGGTAGGACTGGGGGTCTCCCGCTGCAGAAGTTCTGGAAGCCTTGGATAAGACAGGAGCGTGTGTTTCTGCGCAGAAGAGGCGCAGGGAGGAGGGGTCTGCTGAGTCCTGTTTTCCGGCCGGGCTGGCATGCGGCAAAGGGCGTCAAAGAGCTTTCTCCAGGCGGGTTGGTCGCTCAGGACGCAGCATCCCTGGCAGGGAGAGAAGGGGCAACCGTCACTCACGCGTGCAGCCTGCCTGCCCAGGAGCTTCCCGGAAAGGAGGCTGCAGAGCTTTCGAGCAAGCCGTTCGGCCTAATCCGGCAGGTGGGAAGCAAACACAGAGCCTGCTTCAGAGCTGCGGGGGCAGGGCAGCTAGAAGGTCCCTCCGCAAGAGGCCGGACTCGGAGCGCAGATCCTTCCTGGGTTGAGGGAACACCCTTAGGTGTAGAGAAGGCTGTGTGGTCTTAGAAACTAGCATTTATTAAGCACTTACTATATTCTAGACACTGTTCCACGTGCTTTACAGGTGGGACCCCGTGTAAGGCATTATCCCATTTTATAAATGAGGAAAGTGATACAGAGAGGATTTCGGTGACTTGCCCGAGGTCCTGGCTGGGGCCAGAATTCAAACCCAGTGGTTTGCCTTCAGATTCCAAGATCTAATGAGCAAGACACTCTTCCTACAGAGTCCTCCTTTCAGCCAGCCTCCGGTTACAGGCTCAGAGGCCCCCAGCAATAGACTATACGCTTATTTTTCCTCCAAGTTTGTGTTGCTGCCCCTGTCTCTGGAGATATATCTTACTCGGCCTTTTCTTCTACTCTTTGCTCACTGATCTTATCTCAAACATCCCCCTCTTCACTCACCCCCAACCCAAACTAGAACAGCATGGCCTCAACAAGGACTAAACTCTTTAAGATCGGTGACAACGGAGTCTATCTTTCTAATATGCTCACCAGGTAATCCTGATGGAAACCTTCAGCTCCAAGTCACCACCTGGTCACTAGAGGTCCCAGTGATGAGAGGTAGGGCAGAGGGAGACTCCTGCCCACCCCTGGGGAGAGGGAGAAAGAAACAGAAATCCTAGGAGCAGCTACTAACCCAACGTCTAGTGAGAGCAAGGGACCAAGAGCACCTCCAAGATGGACCCTGTCCTCCTGGTATTTCTATCCCCAGAACTGAACACAAGACAGGACACACAGTCGGGGATCAGGAAGTGCTGCTATATATATAACTGAATAAGCCAAAGAGCCTGCTTTCCTTGTGCCCCTGCAGGGCGCTGGGCGACTCAAAACAGAACCCACCAGAGGAACTAAGATGCTCTGCTCGCCTCTCTGTTCTGGGATCAGGAACATCCTGATTTCATCTTGTATATTAGATACACACTTATGAACTTTGAAAAGAAGGACAGGGTGCTCCTGAAACACACTGTGATATGGGAGAGGGGGCACCATCAAGAAAGTGACACCTTGTACAAGGGGCCAGAGGGCCCACTACCTACATCCTACCAAGTCAAAGAGAGCCCCAGACAAGTGGTGGGACTGCATGAGCTCTTTGCATGAAGATGTTAATTCCTATTTAATCCCCTTAGATATTGCCTCATCTTCTAGGGCCTGGCCCACTCCAATCCCTTCTGCACAGAGCTACCAATAGAATGACCCTGAACTCTCCCTTTATCAAATCATGGGCTGCTCAGATCCCCAGTGGCTCCCAGTGTCAACCTCGCTAACCTCAGGCTTCCATGTTGGCTCTCCATCTCCCCTACAGATACACCAGGGCAATCTCCCTGCCAGGTGTGGCTGCTGCTGCACACACCCTGGCCTCAGGCTCTGAAGTGCTCCAGCCTTGCTCTGGTTCTTATAGGAAATCACCACTGCACACGTTCAAACACAGGCCCGCTCTGCTCAGTCTTCCTACCATTTCCAGAGAGAACAAATGAGAAAGACGCAAAACCAGTTAGCTTCTGCAAGCCCACTCTCTGGAAGTCTCCATGGCTGCACAGGGTAGGCGGACGATGTGAAAGGAGAGATTGTGCGGTTATTCACATAGGATAGGACTGCTCTCCTTTAAGCAGGCAGGCATGCACACACACATCACACACAACACACTAACAAATACCACACACACATACACACATCACACACACATACACACATCACACATACATACAACACACACCAACACATGTACATACACCCACACTGACACACACTACACATATACACACTACACACACTAGCACACCCCCCACACAGATACAACACATACTATCTCATGCTGTGTACATATATATCACACAGACTACATACACATACCACACGCACATGCAACACATACCATGAACATATACATCACACACTGACGTGCAACACATACACACCACACATACACACAACATACATGCACACGACCCCTACACACACTCACACACACCACACTCACATCTTATCTCGTTTTCTGCTAACGGACAGGCAGAGAGGACAGCAGCTGGAGGGATTAAAGGCTCAGCTGCTAAGAAAGGCTGACTTCCTGGTAATGCCACCAGCTTCAGCCAGAGACGGGGAGAAACACAGCAGGGGAGAAACGGCAGGAGGCCCATGGGGGAGCTGGATAAACAGACTTCCCAACTCCCTCAGTGAGAAGGCCGGGGAAGGGAGATCCCAAATGAAAGGCAGCACTGCTTCTCCCTGCTGCTGAGATGAAACGTCAACCGAGTTAGCACCTGGAGCCGCTTGTCCTCGTTTCTTTACATCTTGCTCCAAAGTGTAGGTCCCTCTTAAATTTTAGAGTAAATTTTAAGAAAACATTCTCACTACTTATGAAACACTAGACAACTGATAAAAGTCAACTCATAAAGGAGTTTTTCATCTCAGTTTTAACTGCCTGCGCCAAGAGAGGTCTGGGTCCTCACCTGCGAAACCCCGCTGAGCAGCAAGAGCAATTGAGAGGTGCTGGCAGAGCTGCCAGCATAAAACCCAGGAAAGCCCTCCTGGACCAACAGGTGCATCAGCATAAAATGGAGTCTTTACTTAAAATGCAGATTATTGGACCTAATTCCTGGGGATGAGGCCCATTAACCTGCATTTTTAACACTCTCCTGAGCATTACCACCTGCCTTGGGGGGTGCCTGATTCTTAAGACAACTGACGTCTGAGAGCCAGCACTGTTGCTGAGTACCCACCCACCTGGCTAATTCACACCACTTTCCAAAGGCACCTTCAGCTTCCCAAACCCAACAGAAGTGAGGCAAAATCCCCCCAGACGCCTTCCTTACATTACATTGAACTGATCTATCTTGGCTGCTGTGTGAGGTCTCTGATTAACTCATGCCTGCACCCCTAGAGCCTGGCACACAGTAGGCACTCCATAAGGACTGCTGAACTCAAACGGTGGGGCGTAGAGGGAGGGCTAACACAAAATGGTCATTATTGCCTATTTCAAAATTGTCTCAAGCATCGCTCAGCAGTCCCACAGCCTCGGGAAGCGAGGTGTTGCCCGTAGCTGTTTCCTCCAACACAAGCAGCAGGCTGTCTCCTCCTGGATTTACTCACGGCAGAACTTAGGTCTACTATTCTGGAGGCCACACCTTCTGCTGGGACCCTCATCTTTCCAGGCTTTGGAAATTGCTCCCTCAGGGGCTGTCTCTTTACACAGGCACTAGACTAACCAATAAGGCCGTCTCACCATTTTTATGGTTTATGGGGTGTAGATTCCTGGGTTCCACTGCAAATACACTTATTTCAAACTGGGACAGGGGCCCAAGGATGTGAATTTTAAGCAAATACCTCCCATGATTCTGAGCCTGGAATCCAGAGAATAGCACTTCCACCAACATTGGTTTAAAAGCAAAGATGGTGACCATCCAGCCTCATTTCTTCTCGTCCTTTGACGGAACTTCTTTTAAAGGGACCTTTGTAGTAGATGTTTGTCATCTGGGTTATTTTTGCGGGGAGAAGAGTGCGACGGAGCCGCCCAGTTTCTGAGCTACCTTTGTGAGTCTTGTGGACTGCAGCCCTGCCTCTCGTGCGAGCCCAGCTCAGGTGCCCACACTGTGCCTTGGGGGGTGAGTCAAGCTGAGCCAATCACATGCTTACTTCTGGGCTTGCGCATGGAGGACACTCAAGCAGACGCAATTTCTGATTCATTCTAGCAGTGATGGCGACAGTGCCAGCAGCCACATCCAGACTCTCGTGGTGGCAGCTATGGCCATACACCAACCAGGGGTCCTGTTACAGGTCCTGAGTCCCGCTCCCTTGGGCTCCTGAGCCTGGCTAGCCAGCCTTCCTGTCACTTCTGCAAGCCACCCAGTACCCAGTCCCTTTCTGCTGAAATTACCCAGAGCTGGCTTCTATCATTGCAACAAAACATCCTGACTCTTAACAAATCTCAGAGGTAGTTCCTGGGCCCCTGAAAAACCTATTTCCTTCATATTTTAAATGGTACCAACAAAACAATATTTGGTTTAAAGTTTTCTTATTTTCAACCTGTCCTTTGATGCACGTATTAACTTCACTGCACTAGGATGCACAGAAATAGTTCAGCAAGGAAATCATGAGGAAGTTCATAAAAAAAATTATGAGACACATGACGAAAACAAAACAAAAAGGCACTGCTGAAGAGACAGCATTCCGGGCTTTGAGGCAGGCAGGGATGGCCTAGTCCCACTTATTAACTCGGTGACAGCGAGCAGTTGCTTGCATTCTCCATCCTTTCCTTTGCTCATCTGTAAAATGGGGTTTCCGATAGCGCTGGAGGGTTAGAGATCAAATAGGCACAGAGCTGGCAGTCAATAAAGGCTCTGTGCACCGCAGCATCAGTATTCTAAATTCCACCGTGGCCCCTGGGCTCACCTGACAGACGGGACTGCTCCGAGGATATTGAAATTGGAAACTCACGAATGAGTGAGAAAAGAAAAAGAAGTAATAACTTCTCACAATCGGAATCTTACGAAGCTGCCGATATTCAAGTCTTCGAACCACAAAAGTGGCAGTTTCATTTGGTTCAATCTAACACCCCAGCAGCTGTTTGAGTCTCCAGTGGGTCTCTGTCGGGGCGGGGCGCCGTTCAAGGACCCTAATCACACACCTGCTTATCTTAACAAAGGTCAGCCCCCGCCCTCAGGAACCCGGGAAAGCTTTATCGAGCAGCGGCAGGAGAAAGGTCAGGAGCTGCCTCGGGCTGCAGGCACAACCTGTTGCTGCAGGAAGCCTGGGCGCAGGCTTCCTCCAGCCCTTCCCTCCAGCCCACCGCCAGGCCGCCCCCTCCTGCCCTCGCTCCCTTCTCGGCGGGAGCCTCTCCCGGGCTGCGGGACACAAAAGAATGGGCGGCGGGGAGGGCGCGGGAAGCCGGGAGACTCGAGGAATCCGCCGCCGCCGGGGGGAGGGGGTCGCCCAAGAAACTTGGCTGCCCCAGCGTGTCGGCGCCGGTTCCCCGCCGCGGCCCGCGTGGACAGGGATCGGGGCCCGCCAGGGAGAAGGGGGTTCGGAGTGGTGTCTTCCCGCCGATCGGATCTCCTGCCCCTTTGGGCGCGGGCTTTCGGGGATACTGACCTCGGGCCCCCGACTCTCCCGCACCGCGAAACTTCCTCTGTCCGTGTTTCCCTTTGTTGTCCCGGCCGGCGCCGTACTGGTGGGGTGCGCCCCGAGCACCCAGTTCTCGATCCGGCAATCGCAGAAGGTCCCCGCGCTGTGCACCCAAAGAGGGCAAGGGGAGGCGTCAAGCCAGGGGTGCGTGCGTTCCCCCATGGACGCGGGGAGACGGCCTCCCATTGCGCCCCCAGACCCCCCTCCTGCTGTGATTGGTTGCGCCGCGTACTCCATTCTGCAAACCAGTGGAAGGTGACCCCTTTCCATACCCCGCTGGAGTGGCTCAGTGCTCCGCGCCCCAGGTGCCACCCCCAGCACTCCCCTCACTGCAGAACAGTTCCCAAGCCCCTGACGAACCTCCCCTCGGTCCGCCGCTCTCCCAGAGAGCGAGCCCGCGGCCTCTGGGGTCCCGGTACCGCTCTCCTCCCACCGTCTGTTCGCGCCTCGAAACCTGGAGAGCCACAGCCGCCGGTTCCCCTCCAGTGGATGGAAAGAAGACCCACCACGCAGCCATCAGGCTGCCGGCAAAGTTTGCGCGCGTCCCCGCCCTGCCCGGAACTCCCGCTGGCGGGGCGCCCGGACCACCTCGCCCGCCCTGCAGCCCCTCTGGCTTCCCCGCCGCTCTCCGGGCTTGTATCACCTGCCGCGGGGGAGAAGGGCGCAGATCGAGCCCCTCCATTCCCCATTCCCAACTTTCTGGAAGGGAGTGCGCTCAGCCCCACGCCGGATCCACAGACGCCTCCCGGGCTCCGGGGTGAGGACGCGGCTACTCACCGGGCGCTGGGGTCCAGCTCCTGCCTCGGCCCCTGCTGCCGCCGCCCCTTCCCTCGCAGCCCGGCTCGGCAGGCGCCGGCTCATGAATGATTTATTCGGGGACCACCGGGATGGCTTCGGAGAGGCCGCCCCCTGCCCTGCGCGCCGGCCAGACCTCAGGACACGGAGGGCCGGGAAAGGCGCCAGCCCTAGAGGCGCGCGAGCAAGGCCCAGGGTGCCCGCGGGAACCTGTTTTGGCCTCCCCTGCTCCCCGGCAGCGACTTGCGGATGGAACTGCCGGGGTGGCAGTGCTTCCTTAAACATACTCACCCGCAGCGGGAGAGCAGAGCGCGCGGCCAGGTGCTTGGTGGGGGCCGGCTCGGTATTTTAAAGATAGCCAAGCCCGAAGGTCTGGACGCGCTCCCGATTGGACCAGCAGGGCAGCCTCGCCACGCTGCCCCGGGCACCCAACGCAGGGCCTGGACTGCATCCATTTTCTGCCGGAGGATCCCTGCTGACCCGACACGCCCTTCTCTCAGCACCCACGCCTCTTTTACCCAGAAAAAGTCTCCACTTGCTAGACCACCTAAAAACTCCCCCTCCTCTCTGTGGTACCAACTCAGACGTGCCTCGGTTGACTCCCCCTGGTGGCTTCAGACGCCTCTATTGCCACTCTCAACAGACTTCTCTTTTCAATTTATCAAAACAAAAATCAAGTCATTTGGTTCCTTAATGTGTACCAATCACTCTGCTAGTGGCTGGAGCTACATAAACGGCATAAAGCAGTCATTGCTCCCGTATGAGCATACAGGCATCCTCTCGGGCACCAAGCGCACTGAGCTTTAACTACTCCTTTCACGTGAGTCTCGAGGTTGTGAGTTGCCTTCGCCCCGCTGCGTTCACCCCGCAGTCTTCATCCCGTTGCTAAGCTGAGTGGTGGAAACCTTCTGCCAGAAGAAATCATTTCCCCTTCTAACGGCACCCACCCATGAGCACCTCAGGCCTCACTCACCACTTCTTATTCCCGAATTGAGAATACTGTGGGAAAATAAGGTGTGTGGAAGAAAAGCACCTTCAAGTCAGTGTCTAGCACACAGTAGGTATTTGATGTTTGTGATATGGATGGATAGATGGATGGATGGAAGGAAGGACAGACGGACAATTGAATGATGGGCAGGAACATTAACTCAGTAGTTCTTTCACTTACCCCAGAATCTAGCACAAAACAGGTGCTGGAAAGAGCATTGCTGGTTTGATCTGAACTTTAAACTGGTCTTGAATGTGCACATTTCCAGGACAACAAACGCTAGTGCAGGAAACTTCTGAGAATTAGACTACAGGCATGGCAGGGTTAGGTGGGACTCCTGCAAGGCTCCTACAGACCTGAGGCGTCCCTCTCTAAAGCCTCCTGCTCAGGGGCCTCTGCCTGAACCCCTCCAGAGGCCCCAGCCCTGATGCTCGGGACAGACCTCTCTGGCAGGGGCCAGAGGGGAGTTCTTCCTCCCCAGAGCAGCCAGCTCTGACCTGCCTCAAATTTTGATCCTGCCCCTTTTTTTTTTTTTAAAGAGTTTATTTTTTCCTTTTTCTCCCCAAAGCCCCGGGTACATAGTTGTATATTCTTTGTTGTGGATTCCTCTAGTTGCGGTATGTGGAACGCCGCCTCAGCGTGGCCCGATGAGCAGTGCCATGTCCGCGCCCAGGATTCGAACCAACGAAACACTGGGCCACCTGCAGCGGAGCGCGCGAACTCAACCACTCGGCCACGGGGCCAGCCCCTTGATCCTGCCCCTTTTTATCACTGTGACTTTGGCTGCTTAATCTCCTTGAGCCTCAGTTTCCTCAGCAGAAAGATGAAGATAATTATGCCTCATAGGGCTCATTTTTTATTCCTAATAATGAAAATAATAATGACACCAGTAGTGGTAGTGGTGAGCGCTAACACTTCGTGAGCGTTCGCTCTAAATAAGTCACCTGCCAGGGGCTTTAAGCGCAGTATTTTATGTAACCTTAGCAACAACAAGAGCAGTGGGGGATGATGACATTAGCTCCATCTAAAAGATAAGGCTGAGATATATTCAGTAATTTGCCCAAGTCACAAAGCTTGCAAGTGAAGCCCTGAATGTGACCTGGCCTCCAGAGCCCATGATGGCCCTAACACCCCGGTGCACCGAAAGATCACTTGAAATCCTCTTGGGCCTGTGCTCCCGGGAGACATGCTGTGTGCCCGCCAGCTTTGGATGGAAATGGATGGCCATCTGTCTTTCCTGTAGGCACTGAATGCTTTAACTGTTTTTATCCATTTTCATTTTCATTATCCCCCTCCCCGCCCCCGCAACACCTCCTCTACCTGGACCATCATAGGTGTTCACTAAGAGAGTGAATAAATAATAAACAGACAACACAATGTTAAGATCTGTTCTGAGCAGCCTGAGGCAGACAGTGCAGACAGTGACAGGACCTAATGATTTGTTCTATTCATTTCTGCTTGGAGTCCTCATCCTGCAGTCCTGCTATTTAGTACAACTGAATTTCTACAACATCTGTGATATGCAAGGCCAGAGGGAGTAATGTTATTCCCATACACACACTCAGTCACTAGATGCAAAAATTAGGTCTCCCTTTCTGAGATCGCTCCTCATTTTTCCCACCCCAATGAAATCTAAACATGAGGCAGCATAGGATTCTAGAAAGAGCCAGGAGATTCACTCTGGTTCTGTCACTAACTGTCACTGTGGCCCCTGGCAAGTCACGTAACCCCCTGGGTTTCACGTTCTTCATCAGTGCACTAGCTGTGCTCAATGGCCACCAAAATGGCTAGAGACTACCATTTTGGACTGTGTAGATACAGGACATCTCCATCATGGCAGAAAGGTCTATTGGATAGCTGGGTTAAACAGTGAATCTTAACAAAGGAAAAATTACAACAGGACTGGGATAAAAAACTTAAGTTTCAATGAAAGTGATCAGGGTTATGTAGTATTAGAAATGAAGTGTTAATTGAGATTACTTATTGTTAGAGTATACAACGGGTCATTCAACAATCCTCAATCTTTGATAAGATGTTCCTTATGAAGGACTTTAGATATTTTCCTCCAAGTCACTAAGACTAAAACAAAATAGGTGTGTGAGTATATTATTCTAGTTAACCTGACAATTTCTACCATGAATAACTATGTTCCAAAAAAAATAATGTGTTCATATGAACAGCAAACATGGCAGCATATGACCCTGTAGAAAAACAAGGTTGTGTCATCTCAACACCCACAGTCCTGCCTTCTTAAGACTGAAATTTGTGTAAGAGACAGCCAATGAGAGAGCGAGAAGAAGAAAGAGAGACAGAGACAGAGAGATTGTTCTAAATAGAAATTCTACCAGTTTTGAAGGGAATGGCTTCATGCAAGCCAGGGTTCTCCTACAAATGTTTTATCTCATGATTTCCTGTTCATTCTGCTTTATCCCCCTTGCCTCTGGGCTTAGATACCAAAAATAGCATTGCTGGTGTTTAATAACCAAAAGCCAAGAAAACATTCTTCTGGTACTTTGAGAACCTTCAGGTAAGATTTGTAACTCATTCATCAAGCCCTTTGCATACTAATTCAAAGGCGGAGGAAGGAAACTTCAATCCAGTTTGGACAAAGAGAAGGGAAGAGGGAGACAGGGCCAGACCAGGGCCAGTGCCGCAGAGCTTGGATTCCTAACATGAAACCTGGGGAGAAGTTGGAAAACGCCATCACACTTTAATAGGGGAAGGTGTGTGGTAGTTTTACATTTTATATGCTGGATCTGTCTTCTGGTAACCATTTCAAATAAATGCCTCATCTCGAGGGCTGGCTTTCATCTATGCCTTTCCCTCTGACATCATTTTTAACATGCACTAACTCAAATGGGGCTTTAAAATTTGCCTTTAGTAATCATATGGAAAAAACAAGGGCAGTAGAAGGGCAGAGAATTATAAAGCATTAGAATACTCTATCTCATTTTCCCAAGAAAAGTGAGGTTCCCTCCATCTAAGAGCTATTGAGAGATTGCAGAAGGAGGTGGGCAGGAAAATTCCACAATTTCTAATTCTATAGTTGTCAGTTTTTTGTCATATCCCATGAAAGGTTCACCCAGGAACCTGTAATTTGTACAACAGCAAAAGTTACATCTATGCTAAGCAGTGTTTTACCCTCTGAAAATAATTACTATTATTACTTTCCTCTGAAGAACAACTAATTTGCACTTAGCCTCATCGTCATCTGGAAGAACTCACTGGGTGTCCGTTAGTCAGTCAGTCAGTAATATTTACTCAGCATCTACTATAGGTCAGGAGCTAAAGACTCCAGTTACTCTGACCCAGAACATACTTATGAAAAAACAACTTTATCCAATGCTATCTTTCCTCTTATTTACCCCTTACATATTTCCCTCATTGTGAGACTTTTTTTTTTTTAAAGATTTTATTTTTTCCTTTTTCTCCCCAAAGCCCCCCGGTACATAGTTGTATATTCTTCGTTGTGGGTCCTTCTAGTTGTGGCATGTGGGATGCCGCCTCAGCATGGTTTGATGAGCAGTGCCATGTCCGCACCCAGGATTCGAACCAACAAAACACTGGGCCACCTGCAGCGGGGTGCACAAACTTAACCACTCGGCCACGGGGCTAGCCCCACATTGTGAGACTTTTTAAAAAAGCATTCTCATGCTGGCCTGATGGCATAGCGGTTAAGTTCGTGCTTCAGCAGCCCGGGGTTCGCCAGTTGGGATCCCAGGCATGGACCTACACTTTGCTTATCAAGCCATGCTGTGGCAGGCATCTCACATATAAAGTAGAGGAAGATGGGCACAGATGTTAGCTCAGGGCCAGTCTTCCTCAGCAAAAAGAGGAGGATTGGCAACAGATGTTAGCTCAGGACTAATCTTCCTCATAAAAAAAAAAAAATCCTCTGCAAAATTCTCTTTTGCTTCATACTTTATCTGCTACCTCAGCTGTAATCAGATATTTATTTTAACCCCACTAAACTTTCTGCTAATTAAAACACTCTTCACATTTGCCAGGGAAATTAAAGAGTTAAATTATAGTCCCATCCAGCTACTTATACCAGAGAGTGAAAAAAGAACAGCTACTTTTTGTGTTATAGTGGGGAAAGCATGGGATGGGAGGTTGACCAGATCTGGAAATGAGTCCTAGCTCTGCTTATTCATTCATTCACTCACTCATTCATTCATTCTCATTCATTCACAGATACATGTATTCAACAGTGTTGATTGAGCACCTTCTGTGGGCCAGACTGAGCAAAGAGATACAGCAGAGAATAAAAGAGAGGAGACATGGCCATCCAGAGCTTAATCCCTTATAGGGGAGAACATGAAACATGAAAGCCACCAAATTAATAAGCACATTCACTGGACACCCTTCAGTAAGTTACTCAACCTCTCTGAACTTCACTTTCCTCACCTACAAGATAGAAGTTTTGCGAAGATTAGATGAGATGATATATGCAACAGCTGGCACGCAATGGGCAATAAATGGCAGCTATTATTTCTGCCGTTTCTATTTCTCTGTGAAACCCTCTCTCACCCCTGACCCCGCCACCCTTTTTTTATTTCCAATTTCATAAATTAGGAATATAGGACTATTGCATGCACGATCTAAATGTTCATTCCACAAATATTTACATAATATGTCCCAAGGATTTGCAAGGCTCCAAGCCAGAAGGGCTGAAAGAACTGGACATATTCTGACCCCTGCCATGCAGAAGAAATTGTCCAAGACTTGGAAGTGGGCAAAGGAGATGACGGGCCTTCCTTTCAGTGGAGTGCAGGGCATGATGGGAATTATCAGATTCCACGGAGGTGTGTCTTTGACTGTATTTCTATGGAGTAGGCTATACTACAATCCTGTGAAGGTAGAAGTTAAATTGTTAAATTAAAGAAAACCGATAACAGGGCAAATGAGTGTTCTCCAGTAGAGAGAATTCCATTTCGACCCGGTAGAAAAGATGATCCCAAACATATCTTTCATTGCCCTATAGGTAGGGACAAGTTTTGCAACTATTAGCAAATATTCATTTCAGCATTCCCGATTGCCTATATAAATGTCTGTTCTTCAAAGTATCCTTTGAACCAGTCATAACATCTTTCTGGTTCCGTCATTAATGAATGAGTTGAGTAAAATCTTTGCCATGTGGTCACTATACATTTGCATGGGATTCATATTTTTAACTCCTTGAAAATTATAATTTAGAAGGCCTAATGGAGCTTATGATCTCTAGGGAGGCAAATAGCAAATTTTAAACATCAATTATTTTTTTAATTAAAACGTGAATAAATGCTGGAAATGTGAAATGCAGAGTTACGACTGAGCCTTGTGAATAGACCTGACATTGTGATAACAGCCTTGCTGGGACGGAGTCACCACAAGCCTCACACCAAAGCCTCCTGTCGACCTTCCTTCCCATCTCCTCCCCACAAGGATCCCAATCAGAGGCATCTTTGACTCAGGGCTCCAAGGTACTGCTGGAGACAAAAGGAAATATTTTAAAAGTTAGATTACAGTAAACTCCTTTTGACTGCTGAGAACGCAGAATGATTTGTTGTTTTGTAATTAACGGGCTTGAGGTTCTTACAGATCAAGGAAAGTGGCTGGGAAGCAGGTTCCAATGTTTACAAAATGCGGTTCTCCGTCCAGCCTCCGAATGTCGGTGGAAATGAGTCTCCGAGAAAGATGAGGGAGCATCGAGGAAGGCTGGCTGGGCGGAGAACATGTGCACAAACTGCTTGGAGATGGGATGAAGTACAAGACTCCCTAATCGCTTCCAATAAGCTGGGTGACCTCTGAGGGAGACTCCCAGGACAGTTTTCACTATGGAAGGAAGAAAACTACAAACGCAGTGAGAAAATTGTTCTAGATCAGGGCTTTTCAACTCAACAGTCTCAATATTTTGAGCTGGATAGTCCTTTGTGGTGGGACTGTCCTGTGCATTGTAGGATGTTCAACAGAATCCCTGACTTCTACCCACCAGATATAAGTAGCACCCCCTCTCCCAGATTGTCACGACCAAAGGTGTTCACAGGAGAAATTATTGACCTTGAGCAGAATTTCATCAGATACATTAAAAAGAGAGTCCATGGTATCAATTTGGGCAAAGGCTAAGGATGGTGGTTGTGAACTGAAGCCTATCCGTGCCCCCAAGCCACATGAGCCTTTCACGTTACCTAGGTGACCTTGGGGAGTCGGCCCTTGCGTTGATTGTGCATCAGCCCCAGGGACAGCTTGCCCTGGAAGAATTGCACAGTGAGTTATTTTGGGAACGTAACTTGCTTTCTTGTATGCCCCCCTTGGGACATTCACAAACTTCCCGTGCTGGGCGCTTGTTCTGAGTACAGCCCAGTACTTGGAGAAACTCAACGTTTTACTTCTAAGTTTGAGCCTGGAAGCATTCAGAAAGAGTATACAAGGGCCGTTAATGATATTTCCCAAGGCCTGATGAGAAAGCGCCTGGCACGTTACACAGCTTCAATAAATCTCGGAGGAAAACAAGGAGAATAAAGTGATCCTATGTGCTCATAAGAAGACAAACAATATAGTAACAGCAAGAGAGTGCTAAAAGATACACGAAGTACCTCCACGGGGCGGTCTGTGTGCTGTGCCTACCATTTGCCGACTATCTACTACTGTTATGCACGGAGCAAAGTACTTTTCACACTTCTCTTAGTTAATTAAATCCTCCTAAGGAATCATCGTTCCTCCCACTTTCCAGAGAAGGAAACTGAGGCTCACAGACTGGACTGTCCTCTATTATTTTCATAATAAGAATAACAGTTACCGTTTATCAAGGTAACCATTATTCTAAATATTTCATTTAATATTTGAGATAATCCTAGGAAACAAATATTATCCAAGCAAATCAAACAAAAATATATTGAGCATCTGTTATGTGCCAGGATGGCACTAGGTGGTGGGGACACAGCAGTGGACAGTCTCTGCCCTCATGGAGTGCATAGTCCAGGAGGAAAAGTAGACATGAATGAATACTTATAAGAAGGATGATTCATTTCAAAATCTCACTTCTGCCTCCCAGCTGGAAGCTCCCACCCCAAGAATACAGACGGCGGCCTTTAGACCTAGGACTGGAAGTAAAGACGCTTTCTCAGTGAGCTTTTCAGGAGCATCTGGTCTGTGCCAGGTGGGCCCTGTCCTTGGCACCTAGGGACACGGAGGTAACTTCAACCCCGTTCAGTAAGAAACTCTGCTTGGACCTGGCTCCCCATATGCTGCAGCTGCTCAATTAAACACTATTAAATGGCAAATAATGATAGTGGTAAAAAATAATTTAGAAAGAAGATGTAAGAGGAACAGCCACAAAAAATCCTGGATCTGTTGGAATGCAACAAAGCAAGGATCAGAAACCTGGGGAAGCAAGGCCTTGGAAAAACTGAGCTGAAGTTAGAAGATTCCAGAGATTAACTGGGACAAAAGCAGAAGTATAGACTTGAGGAAGAAGACATTCGTATGCCTGTCATTCTGCAAAACATTTCAAGAGCCGTTTCATGCTGTCTCAAAGTGCTAAAACGCATAAACGCAAAAGAGGATTTGTCGCTCTTAGAGGTACCTAATTTGAAGGAAAGGAGACAAGGAAAGTAAGATTAAGGTTGAATTCTAAGGAAAAAACCCCTGGTAAGGAGACCTGGAGATGCAGGGAATACTAACGAACATTGGGAGCATGCACTCAAGGCGAATTTAAGTCGGTAAAATTATTGAAGCTGGGTAATAGGTATCCGGAGTTCTGTTTTGTACCAGTTTGAAATTTTCTTTTATAAAGAGGCACAAAAAAAAGTCAATGGCCGGAATGTTTGGAAATGGAAGGTGGCACTGGGCCTGTGCTCGAGCCGCAGTGAAGGTGTGATGTGTGCTGAGGTCGAGGCCCAGGGGCGGAGCTGAATGTGAGGTAAAAGACCAGAGTGAGCAAGCAAGGAGAGAGATCTGGCATCAGTCTAGTCTTGGCTATTTTTATCACATTAGTTCTTATGGAAGGGAAATATCAAATACCTCAAAAGTTTAATAAATAAGGTCCAGTGATGGATGTAAAGTTACTCCCTCTCTGTTACGGGCCAGACGGTAACATGGACTCCGGAATAGGCCAACCTGGATTTGGATTTGACTCCATGTGTCACCTTGGACATGTTACCTAACCCCAAGAGCCTCAGCTTCCTCACCTGTGAAGAAGAGTGAACACTGGCAGTACTCCTGGATTTTGAGAGCATTAAATGAGGTGAGTCATGTATGGCGCCTGCACACGGAGGGTTCCAGTAAGAGCTCGTTCTCTCCCTCTGACCTCTCCACCTCTGATTGTATTTAGGGCAGGACATGATCCTTCTTTAGACTCCTGACTTGCGCTCTCCCATCCTGCAGGTCTGTGGGTGGTTGGATAAGCTTGATAAAATGGTATTGTAAAGACGCTGTGGCAACAGGTTATAGGACGGCTCTGACGCCCCCCCAACCCCACCCCAATAAGGCAGCTCTTTGGGAGAACTGTGCTGGAAGGTATAAGAGGGTCACACCATCTCTACAGCTTATCATCACCATGGAAAACAAACCAAATGTGTCCAACCGGACTTCTCATGTGATAGAACCAGAGTACATATCTGAATACGAAAACGAATTTAGTATTTTTCCTTTTGCTGTTTTCCAAAAAATAGGTTTGTTCCTTCTCCAGAGTTCTCCATCTTAACTAATGGCTCTAAGCAGTCTCCCAACAGAGAAATCAACCTTACCCACATTACATATTTGCCAAGTGTTGAGTTGTCCAACATGCAACCTTGTTTCCAGCTGGGACAAGCTCCCCTTTGTGGGGAGTAGTAGTGGGTTACAGCCCAGCGCCTTCCACCACAAAAGCCAGAAGATTATCCTCCTATTCACCTGTCATGCACCCACTGCATGGCCCTATCCAGGCCTGGCCAGTTAGCTACTCCTGCCTGGGACTTTGACCCTGGAGTGTATAATACAATAAATAAGGCCAATCAGACTATCAGAGGAGTGACAGTGGTGGTGGCATGGGTGGCACCAGGTGCCAGCGGCTGTCCTAACCAGGTTGTGCCCACTGCCCTTGATTCTGATTCTGTTCTTCAGCCTTCTAAGTCTAGGAGCCATACAATACCCTTCCAGTATGCTCCTTTTCTGACTAAGGTTAGCCAGGGTTGCTTTCTATTGACGCCTGATGGATAGACGCACCGCCTTTACCATCTCCCTCACCTTCTCTTCACTTTCTAACCCATGCCCCCTCTCCAGTCTCATGGCGGCAGTGCTAACTCAGCCACTCAGCGTGTGCTGTTGGGAGTCACCTCCTCTGAGCAAATTGCTTAGGGTCCGGACTAGGAGTTGGTGACAGAGGAGAGTCATGCAAGTGCAGGATCAGATCCCATCTTTATGAGCATTTTGAGATTTGTTCATCATGGAGTTTTTATTTAAAACTACGTGTAATATATAGATTTAAATCTATATAGATTTAAAGAAATTTTTCATTAAAACATTATGTAACTTAATTAATGAGCTTTTGGGGCACCCCCTTAAATTTCGTGCTGGCCCTTGTGTGACTCTGCAATATTGGGCAAGACCAGAGCCCATGCACACATTTCCCTTTGTTCCCTAAACAAGTCTCTTTAGGATGTCACTCTGTACTCGAATATCTCTAAGCATACAGAGATGATTAATACCGAGTTCAGACCTCCAGAATGTCACCATCCAGTGGGGGAAACAAATAAAGGTCACCGTGAATTCTAGGTGCATAATAAAGGGAGATGACAAAGTAAGTGTGGGCATGAAGATGGGAAGGAATGCTCAGATCACCCTCGGGTGGATCCCCAAATACTTCCCAGGGGCTATGGTGCTTGAGCAAATTCTTTGGAAAGAGAAGTTTCACCAGATAGAGGACAGGAGAAGGACACTGTGAGCAGAGGAGTCAGCATACCCAGGTGCATTCGTATTCAGTCAATGATCTCGTGGGGCTGGAACATAATATTGGAGAAGATGAATAAGAAGAGATGAATCTAGAGTGGTAGGAGGGAAGACGCCAGGTTGTGAAGGAGCTCATACTCCATGCTAAAGAATTGGGACCATCTAGAGGCAATGCGGGAGCCGTCAAAGGTTGCAAAGTGGAGGAGTATTGGGGTGATACTAGGTTTAGGAAGATCACCCCGAAGAGGGCTGGGGAGGAGAAGGTGTGCGGAGAGGGGAGCCTACCAGGAGGCTACACAGGGTGGGTGCTCAGTGGCTGGTTCATGAGGGCCTTGGCGTCCTATTAAGGACTCCGGCCTTTTTCTTTTGAAGGGCTCTGGCCTTTGGAATAATCCATTAGATTCAACTTCTCCTCGTTGTCTCTCTCCTCTCAATTGCTGGCAAGGAAAGTACAATTATTGTATGTGACAAATGTCTGCTGTCCTCAACATCCTGGGTCTACAAAATAAGGTCTAATTTACACTTATGGCCCAATTAAAATGACTCCATGCCCCACCCCACATCCACCTATCTAAGTAGGAAATTGGATGCCTCTTTAAGTACCTATGAGGTATTTCTGGGAGTTCCCAAAGATGTGCTTCATACCCAGTCTGTCACCTGCCATCACCCACCACTAAGAGCCCAACATGATCCGTTCCTGCTCTGACACCCACAGCCCACAAAACCACCTGAGGGAGCCCTTCGGCTGCCCGGGCTGACAGAACCCAACATGAGACACCAACATCCTCGCCCCCACCATCTTCAGATTCTTCCAGAGCCCTCAAAACATGGAGCTCCAGGGGGACTGCATAGATCTGGGGAGTATGGCCTCCTCCCCAAACCTGGGCCAGAATTTGGAACTCAAAACAGCTAGGAATGTTCCTAGAGATTCATAACTCTTGTGAACTGTTCCATCAGCATCCGGATCTTACCCTTCTAATCAGAAGGGCTCAAACCCCCAAACCTCCTATGGAGGCAGCCAGGGAAGAGACTCCGTGCCACCTCCTCCACGGTCCTGCAGGCCACTTGCTTCCGGCTTCAGATAGTGAAGCAGGAGACAGGGATGACATGGAGCTCAGCCCAAGATGGCAGCCTCGGGAGGTCTACTTCCTGCATATTCTGCGTCAGGGCCTGCCGCCCTTTCCTCTGTTACACATCACTGGAATTTTAGATTCCCACAAACCGTAAGTTCTGCGAGGGCAGGGGTCATTATCTGCTTTGTGCACTGAAATATCCCACAAGCCTAGAACTGTGCCTGGCTTGGAGTAGGAGCTCAATAAATACGCATTGAATGGTCGAACCCAGTTATAAACACCCTCCCCTGGGTGCTTGAGCCCCTTTAGACTCATCGCTTTACCTCTCTGCACCTACGTTTCCTCACTGGAAATGGACCTGACAGTGCTTACGGCTGCCTCCAGGAGCTTCAGAAATAAAGGGAGGTATAAATTAATCCACAAAGAAAATGAAATGTGACCGTATATAGAGACCTTGGCACAGAGTAGGTGCCAATTTCTTTTCCTTCTTTTTTCTCTCTTTCTTCCTCCCACTCTTCTTCTACAGATATTTATCAAATATCTGTGGGCTTCAAAGACATCGTGAGCAATGGTGACTCTCGGAGGCACCGTCCTGCAGCAGCAGGTTCTAGAAGCCCTTTGTGGTATGAGAAGTATGTTCTCTGCAGGGTCAGTTCCAGGGGAAAATGGGAAGTTGGTGTAGGAGGCGGAACAAGCGCTTTGGAGCCAAACATTCTTAGGTTCAAAGCCTGCCTCTGTGGCGTATTGTGTGAGCAGGCAGGTTGTCTGACCTCTCAGAATCTCAGCTTTACCATCAGCAAAGTGGGAATAACAACGCTTGTTTTACCGAGGTATTATGAGGGCTTTACGAAAGGGCACAGTTGGTGCTCATGAATATTTCCTGCTGGCGCCCCCTCTTAGGGGCCTCGCCTCAGCATTGTTTTTCTCTGGGTTCTGCCCCCCAGCTGCTTTCTCTACTCGCCCCAGGTTTGCACTCTCTGCCTCCTTCTCACTCTGCTTCTATCCAGCATGGGCCAGCCCTTGAGGTCTTCAGAGTCTTGGGGAGCACCTCTTTCTTCCTAGTGATTCTCTCTACTAAAGGGATATAAGCACTAACACGGGTTAATTTTCTCAAAATTCACTGGCACAGATTTCACAACTCTCTTGGCATCCTGGCTGTGTCTCCTTGGCTCGCCCTGTATGCTCTTTCCTCCCCTCCCCCACCAGTCTGGGGACACCCCTGTGAGCAGGAGTCTGGTCAGCAGCTGGCGAATTGGCCATTTCCTCCCCTTCTGCTCTCAGCGAGGCTGAGCTGCTGGGAGCTCCCTCCTCACCTCTATCACTGTGGTTTCCTGGGTCGGATGATGATTTTCTATACTCTGTAAGGTATTTGGAGACGTAGAGAACACCTCTCTCCTTGATGTCACCCTCTGTTAAAGGGACGCCATACTAGTACCGGCCAGCCTTCTCCTTAGGGCACTTTGGTCAAATGCTCATTTTGTTTTTACCCACCACTGCGCCTCTCTGGAGAATACAGGTGCAAGGTCGCAGGGAACTAGGCAGGACAAAATAACTCAGTGATCACACCACACTGATCACAGAACCGCCACTCCCACCCATGTCTGTTGTTTTGCTGCTCTGCCCAGCTTGTCTGCCATCATTCTCTGCTCCCAGGCTGAGTTCTCTCCAGGGGGCCTCTGGACCCTCCAGCCATGGCCTTCCAGGGATGTGCCCACCACTTCATCAGCCATGCCTGCACGTGCAATTTGTCCAGCGTTGCAAATGACTTAACCTCAAGCTGCCCCCATCCTCACTGACCACCCACAGACCAGGAAACTGAGACTCCCAGAGACTACACGTATTCAGCCTTTCATATCAGAGGGGTTCAAAGCCTGCGTGCTGGAGGCAGACTCCCTGTTATTTACCATCCACACCCCCGGGATGCATTAGTTAACTTCTCTGTGCTTCAGTTTCCTTGTCTGTAAATTGTGGCTGCTATTAGCACCTAATATGGCATAAGATTATGAGGATTCGATGAGTTAATACATACAAAGAGCTCTGCACAGGGCCTGACATGTGTTATTATTCAGCCAGTATTTACTAAGTGTCTGCTGCATGCTGGCTGCTGGCTTCCCTCATGTCCCAGTGTTGGTCAGTGGGGAACAGTGATTAAATCTCAGTTCTTTCTGACTCAAAACCACGGCTTTGCCCAGAACTCACGTGCCTCCGTCCTTTCAGGCAGGAAGAAGAAAGGAAGACTGGAGACACATCAAGCACGCCCTCACTCCTCTCGGGGCCAACACTGAGCTCGGCCTTGGCTGCTCCCGTTTCCCGGATGTACAGCAGTTAATGAATCCCCGAGCCTCTGACTTCAGAGTGACTGGAAGCTGTGGAAGTTGCCAAACCACTCTCATCCACAAAGGGCCCCCTGCTGTGGGGACATGTCTTCCCCCTGGGTCTCCCAGCTCCTCGGCACCCCCTGCTCGGGAGACAGTAAGTTAAAGCCACAATACTCCCAGAGAATGCCTGGCCCAGTGGCTCTCAAACTATGGCCCACCCATCGCTGAGAGCTGGGCCGAGGGATTCCCCACTAAACCCGACGTACCCCAAATAAACCTGGTGTTTCTTGCCCCGGAGGCCTGCCTTGACATGCCATGGCACTGCCGGCACAACTCCCACTTATATCTGCCTCCAGAGTGCCCTGTGTGGTCACCGCAGCCTGTCTTCTGATGGCCACTGAGGAGAATGTTCCCCAGCACAGGACCTGTGGAGCTTCTGGGTTACGCCCTCCCCATCCCACACAGCCCCACTCAGCTCTCCCCGCAAGCTCATCTTTCCACAAACTCCCCGTCACTGGACTCCTGATGCTGGTGGCAGAAGCACAGGATTCAGTAGACTATAGCTAGAGGATCACTGAAGATGGCCACCGAGGGTTCCAGATTGCTTAGCTCAGGAATTGCTCCTTCGTCTCATGATAGGGAAAAATAGAATGTTGGAAAAATCCCAGACTCGAGCCCTTCATCCTGGAATGAGAGGCAGCCCGGAGCATGGAAAGATGTGGGCGTGTGGCTCTAGGACCTTGTACAAATGATTCGCTGTCTCTGAGCCTCCATTTCTGCTCCCTAAAACAAAGAGCACACAGGAATGTGTATCTTACAAGCTAATACTGATAAAAGCCTGTTTACCCTTCATTACCAGAAGCCCTCTCTCCAAGGGCCTGCAGTCCGAGAGTGTGGGTTTCTAACTGTGATGCACAGAGCCCTAGAGTGGGCGCAGGACGCGGGCTAGGCTCCCCAGCCCCACTTCAAGGAGAGCAACTGCCCAGATGTCAGTTCCATATGTTAGGTTACTATTAAGATTTTCGATTAAGAAAAAAGCATTCTATTCTTCACCCCAACTCAGCGTTGAAAGACAACCTAAGAAAAGCCCTGAACTTGGCTAGTATTCAAGCAGCACACAGATAATAAGGATGTGGCCAGGACTGCTCCTTGTCCACCAATGTCCATTCCTCCTCTTCTTCTACTCAGAAACCTTGAACTAAGCAGCATGCATGACCTCCTCAGTAAAGATTACATTTCCCAGCCTTTAGTGCCCGTCTAACTACATTCTGGTCAAGCAGAGCTAAGCAGGAGTGGTGTGTGCAGTCTCTGGGAAATGTCCTTCGAGGGTGTATGCCACAGTTCTCCAGAGAACAGAACCAGTAGGATATCCAGTGTACAGAGATCTGCTACTAGGAATTGGCGCAGGTGACTACGGAGGCTGAGAAGTCCCACCACCTGCCATCTGCGAGCTGGAGCCCCAAGGAAGTCAGTGATGTATTTCAGTCTGAGTGTGAGGGCCTGAGAACCAGGGAGCCCATGGCGTACATCCCAGTCCGAGGGCAAGGGAAGATGGAATGAGATGTTCCAGCTCGAGCAACGAGGCGGGAAAAAGGAAGAGTTTCTCCTTCCTCCGCCTTTTGATCTATTCAGGTCCTCAACAGACTGAATGATGCCCAACCACATTGGGGAGGGCCATCCACTTTACTGAGTCCACTGAATCCAATGCTAATCGCATCTGGAAACATCCTCACAGACACACCCAGAAACAAGGTTTAATCTGGGCACCTGTGGCCAGTCAAGTTGACACACAAAATTAACCATCACAAAGGGAGAGGGTGCCTCCTTCTTCATCACTTCCTCCTACCTGCCGGACAGAATTTGGACTGACGGCTGGAGCTCCAGCAGCTACCTTGGGCCATGAGTTGACCTTGAAAATAGAAGCCAGGCCCAGCTGAGCAACAACATGGAAGGAACAGTACAGTACCACTCTGGCCTCGCACTGGCTTCCTTCCACTGCTGTGATCATGAGTGACAAATAAACCTCTATAGGGTTTAAGCTACCGTTATTTTAGGTTTTTCTGTTCCTGGTAACCAAACTTCCTCATAACTAATAAAATGCCAACATATCACAGTCAATGGAAGATGGGGGTTTCTGTGGGGGCTTCTTTGTCATTCATTTCTGCCTTTATTACTACAGTGTGTTTGGACTCATACTCTCCCCACTAATCACAGGCTCTGCATTCAGGAACGGTACAGCTGTAGTTGCTGCCACTTGCAAGAGAGAGCGAGAGGCTGGGAGGACGGAGGACAAATTCCAAATCCAGGGCAGAATCAACCACTGCCTCCCCTCATGCACTGGACTGTTCTTTCATTTACCCAGTGCTGACTGGTTCTGCGCCAGCTCCTACGCAGTATCTCACCTAATCCTCACCGACAGCATGATGATGGAGACATCAGCCCCATTTTCCAGATGAGGAAACTGAGGTTGTGAGAGGTACAGAAACAGCCGAGGGCGAATCAGTCTGCCTCCCTTGATCCAGCATTGAATACAGTCACATATCCGTTAACAATGGGGATACATTCTAGAAACATGTTGCTAGGCAGTTTCATCCTTGTGCAAACATCATAGAGTGTACTTACATAAACCTAGATGGTACAGCCTGCCATACACCTAGGTTCTACAGTACTCATCTTACAGGCCCACCGTTGTATATGTAGTCTGTCGTTGACTGAGACATCGTTATGCAGCACATGACTGTATTTTTTTATTCATCAAACGTATTTCTGTCTGACTATGGAACTTGTCTTAGGTGTTCCACAGACTCTCTCCAACAAGGCAGAGAATGAAACAGTCGGAAAAGTGCCCTGTTCCCCAATCAGGGCGATCAGAGGGTAGGGTTGGTCAGTCAGTTAGCCCCTGTGCACTGAGTGTCTGCTCTGTGCCAGGCTCTGCTCTTGGAGGAGTCATCATCAAGATGATGTTTATGGGGCATCTTTTGCTCTGAAGTGTGGGCATCACAGTTTTCTGTGCAGAACCCACATTGCCCTGGCACACTCTTGTTGTTGAGAAGGAAAAATACCAGCCACAGAGGCAGAGAGCTGGGTCTCGTTCCATCACTACCACCTACCATCTGCGCACCTTCCAATACGTTAGTTAACCTCTCTGGCCTTCTGCCTCTCCTTTCATGGCCAATGAGAGTTTCCTTGCCTTTGTTTGCTCTCCTTTTGAGTGTTCTTTCATTTAGACTGGGTCAGAGCTCGTCAGGGCAGTGCTATTTAGAGTTCTCCAGGAAATTACACTCTCAGTGGAAATTCAGGAACCTTCTGTTATTAGGCCCCCAAAATAATTCACGTAAATAAATAGCCGGCTCCAGTTGCAGTTTCTTTTTATAAAAGAGCAGAGACATTTGAGAAGAAACTGCTGTTAGCTGAAATAGTCATTGCAATCATGTTTTTACCTCCTCCCTGACCATTTTCTTTTGGGAACCTCCTCTGAGCCGGAGTCCCCTTGAACTGTGTTTCCAAACTTACTTGGTGATATGAATCACCTGGGGCTCTTGATGAAACTCATGAACAAACGGAACCAGGATCCCAAGTCAGTCCTGGAGTTGTGATTCACAGGTCGGAGCGAGGCCAGGAATAAGTATTCTGGGGAAGCACTCGGGGCCTGGGGGATTCCTGTGGTCAGGCGAGCTTGGGCAGCACCTGCAAGGCGTGTAACTCTGGAAAGACACTTGCGTCCGGCCTTCTCTTTTTATCTTTGCAAAATCAAGGCCCAGAAAAGTGAAATGGCTCATTCATGAGCCATCACGAGCTGGGATGAAATAAACTAAGACTTGAGTTCAAGTCCCGAGGCTACAAGGAAGTTGGAAGCAGAAGTTTGAACCCTGATCTTCCTACTATGAGCTGCGTGATCTTGGGCCAGTGCTCTATTCAGCTCACAGTGTTGAGTATCAAGTGTCCAGACCTGTGCCAGAGCATGTGCCTGGCTTAAGTGCTGAGGGGTGAACAAGCGACAAGACAACCTGCCCGTGGGTATTCCAGAGCCCAGAAAGGAGACTAACAAAGAGCGGGGACTCCCAAAGGGGAGGAATGCCACCCAAGTGGAGGGGGACCCTCCAGAGGTATCTAGCATAGCTGGCTTGGTCTGCAGGGGACAGGAGTGGCTTTCTTGAGAAAAAGATGGCTAAGGATTCGAAAGATGACTAGGACTTGGCCAGATGAACAAGTGGGAAGAGGGCACTGCAGCTATCAGGACAAAGGCACAAAGGCCAGGAAAGTACCTGAACACGGGCCTGTTGAGGAGTCTGGAGAGAAGTCCAAAGGTAACGCGATGGCCAGACAACTTGGGGAGGCAGGCTGAGGCAGACCAAGCAGGATCTTGTCTGCACATACATGATCTATGCTAAAGGTGAAGGGAAGTCACTCAAAGCCTTGGGACGCTCAGGGTGCCATCAGATTTTTGAGGCATGTTCCTGAGCCTCTGAGTCTTTGTCTGTAAACGAGGGGTCATAATTTGCGCCCCTGCTCCCTCTCTTCTCCACCCAGGGGCTGGAATGATGCTTTCACAGTGGAAGCCAGATCCTTGTCACCCTTTGCTTAAAAGACCCACCTTGTCCCCATCTCAACCCCTACTCAGAACAACATCCAAAGTGCCCAACATGGCTTGTAATACTCTGCCACAGCCTCCCAGGGCCTCCCTGCAGGCCCCCAGACACACTGAGCACACTTCCAGACACCCACACGGCTCCCAGGCCTCTCCTGACTCTGTGCCCCGCCAGCCCTTCAGGTAGCTCAGTTTTTCTTTGGGGGCACTTTCACCCATCATCTCATAGATCTATTTGTCCAACTGTTTCTTGTCTGCTCCTCCTTCAAAGGGGAGCTCCGTGGGAGCAGGGGCTTGCTGTCTGTCTGCTGCCATCTCTGCAGGGTCTGGTGTAGAGCCTCCAACCCATAACATTTGTTGGGTAAATAGCTGAGCAATACCTATCTCGTGTGTTTATTGAAAAGCTCGAATAATAGATTTCCTGGGTTCAGTTAAGTACTTAGTAAATGGAAGCTTCCTTATTTCTTTATACCCCATTCCCCCCTCCTCCAGCCTCCCAATCAGAAGTCCTTCCCAAGGCACCTGGGCCCCCAGCTGCCCCACTAGACCCTCTGCCTGCCTGTCAGCAGCCACCCCTGTCCCCCACTCACCTTCCCAATCCACACTGCCCAGGGCTGGCTTGGCTGTGTCCCTGGAGGAAGGGATGGGGTGTGCCACAGTTACCGCATTTTATGGCTAAAAGGGTTTGGAGGTTGGCGACTCTTAGATCAAGTCATTGGACCCCATGTGGCCAGGGGTTGGGTGTGGCCATCACGCCCAGGCGGCATGGAATGTATGCCAGGGCATGTAATGAATCAGGACCATTTTTCAGGGCAGAAAAAACAAAACACTTCCTCAAGCCTTGAATGGTGGCTCCTTTCCTCCTGACCCCAACTCAAATAGACTGTTTTAATGTGAGTGTCCCCAGCCGTGTGGACCTGGGATCATGTGCAGAAAGCCTGGTGACCTCCCCTTTCCTACAGCCTAATTGCAAGATTCACAGAGATGACAGAGCAGTCTGGGGTGGGGAGAGCAGGCAGAGGCTGGAAAGGCTCTCCTCCTCACCTCTCACTCAGAATCCACAGGGGGTTACATAATAAACAGGGCATGTGCCAGCCTCTCTGAGAAGGCAGAGTTGTAAAAGCCAGGGGGTCTTTAAAATCACCTAGTCAGGGGTGTTTAACCCGAAGCTCCTGGCTGGCTAAGGTGTTTGGACATGGGCTCTGAACTGGTGTGCAAGCTGTTGTGGGTCTCTGTGCAGATTTATGGACAGAGTGTTTGTCGCTTTTCTCAGATTCTCGGAACCCACCTGTGTAAACGTCCTCTGGCCCAGAGATGAGAAATAACTCACCAGTGAGCGCAGCGTGGATGGCAGCTCAGCCTCCTGCAGGCCCCATCAGCTCCGTTTGCCAGGTCATTGGCACTGTTTAGAATAAAATGAGTGGCAGATAAACGACAGCAAACACGGAAACAATAGAAACCAAGCTTAGAAAAAAATCAAACAAAGGAAACACACCAACATGGCAGCCACCATTGTCTGGCAGTAGAGGACACAAATCTTTTCCTTTTAAAATTTTTTCTGTATTTTCTAGATTTTCAATAAGAAAGCATTTGCTCCTTTATCATTTAAAGAAGAAAACTTTCTTTGAAGGAAAAACATCTGTAATTGTATAAAAGTGTCTCCATCCAGCCCCTCTTTTTATACTTTCTTAGGTTTTTAAGTTTTTCCATTGTTCAAGTTTGTAGGTAATACATTTTGGTCACCAACTTTTGTGGAAAAAAGCATGAAAGTTTAAAAATGCATTAGGTTTTCCTCTGGAAGTATTTAGTATCGGAGTCGATGGAAATGCTCTAAAGGACAATTTTCGCTTTCTGATCAGTGCTGTGAAACAGCAGAGTGCGTTATTTGGAAGATGCTTCTCTCTCTCTCTCTCTCTTAAAAAATTGATTTATATTTTCAGAATTAATTATATTTTCATCAAAATAATACAACAGTCAAATAGTTGTAATGAAAGGTTTATAATGAAAACCAACACGCTCCTGCCTTCCTCCTCCACCCCTTAAGTCATTTAAAGTTGATTTTTGTGTCATGTAAACTAGAGCTTCAATTTCATTTTTTTCCATATGGCATTTTCCCAAGTCCATATTTTTAACAGTGGAAAGATGCTTTTTTTTTTAATGGATTTTTAAAAAATTTGATTTAAACTGTTGTAAAGTTTTAGTTTTCAGAGACTAAGCTAAATTCAGTGAGCTAAATTTGCCCTGAGATACCACTCCAGGGCAACCCTCTTATTTTTCTATTCTTAGCTTCAATGGAGGTTTTAAAAATATAAATTTTAAACTGTGGCTTCCGCTGACGAGCCCAATGTGATAGCTACTGGACTCGGTAATTTTTCTGATTTCCTAGAATAAATGTAATTGGCATGCAAATACTTACAATCAGCTGTTATTGCTGCTGTAAATGCCTCTCTTGACTTCACACCCTGGGTGAGCTACAGTAGCAGTTCTGGCCTCCAGAAAAATATTAATTAGACATCACCCATTTATGGGACCTCATTGTAGCAAATTGTTTTGATTCATCTGGGGCAGGTGTCTGCAGAGTTCAGAGTCTCCTCACACAAAAAAGAAGACAATATGGATCATTCTCATCCTTGTGGATAAAGGACACACGTTTTATTTACCTTTGGGTGTGTTAGTATCAGCTTTACACATCCATGCCTGTTTATATCCAGCTATGTCATCATCTAGAATTCCATACTGAATTTATAGGAATAAAAATAATTTAATTGAATATAAACCATTTAACTGAATATAAGCTATTTTATCTTTAAATATATGTCTGACTTTAAACACTGGTTCTGCCTCCTACTAGCTGTGTGATCCTGGGAAGCTCACATAACTTCTCTGACCCTCATTCGTAAAACACGGTTGGTAATATGCATCCTGCAAGATTTCTGCTTTTTTAAAAATAAGGGGTTTGGGAAACAACGTGATGGCATTATTAGCAGCGTGTAGCACACAGCGCACAGTTAAATTCATTTCCTTTTCCCCAGCCAATTCTCAGAATAATGTCAGTTTTATTCAATCAAGAAAGCATTAATTGAGCACTAATTATAGGCAAAGTCCTAGATTTACCAAGCCTCCATTCGTGCCTGTAAGCACCTCACCATCTTCTAGGGAGGGAAGAGCCCTGTTACGTCCTGATTACCCCAGACTGTGAAAACTGCTTTAGCTGAAGTAGAAAGAAAGCGCTCTGGGTTCGAAGGGAAAGGAATATTAGTTTCACCTGGTACAAAAAGGTTTTTACAGAAAGGTTTAATAGCCTCAAGCTGGCCCTTGAAGAATGAATAGTTTGGGCCTGGAAGAGGAGCAAGATTTTGGAAAGCAGAGAATGAGGAAAATACACTGTACGAGGTGAAAGCACGAGCGAGGGCAAGACAGTGAAGGTGCGTGGTGGAGAACTGCAGAGGCTGGTCAGCTCCGGGGAAACAGCCACGGAACAGGGAGAGGGAGGCCGCGTGGACAGGGCCGGGTAGAAACAACTGCAGCTCGTCCACATTGGCTCTGCCACCTTCCCACCCCCTTAGCCAGCCCGACACTCCATAGAGGCCAGTCTGGGGACTCTAGTACGAGCGCAGTTGACATCTATCGCCTTTAATCATTTACACAACGAATACTATTGAGTATCCGCCATGTGCCAGGCCCTTGGGAGTCAGTCATGATCAAAACACTGCTCCTGCCTTCATGGCGCTTACATGCTTTGGGGACCATAATCAGATAAACAAACAAACGTCCTGTAGAATATAACTGTGGGGTGCTAGTGCTGTGAAGTCAGAGAAAGAGCAGGGGATAGACAGGACACCATATTTTCCAGGGGCAGTCAGAGACACCTCTGAGGTGACTCTTGGGCAGAGACCTGAATGAAGTGACTAGCTGTGGGAGGAGGGTGCCAGGGAGAGGTATGGCAGGTGTGAAGGCCCTGACACAGGCCACTTCCTGTGCTCACAGGACAGCAAAGAGCCTGGGTGGTCCCAGTGCTGTACTAGGAAATGAGATCAAAGGGTTTGAAGACACAGATGAAGATTTCTAAACCCTAAACTCTGTAAGCCCCTTGCCGGTCCTGCTCTGACCCTCCAACCTTGGTGTTCCTGGACTGGACTCGGGCTGTCCAGGACAGGTTCTCTTGGCCCTGTGTTCTTCCAGGACACCTTCTGCTCTTTCAGGAACCCCCAACCCAGACGCAGCCCCGACCCAGAGGCAGCCCACAATCCTGGACACCAGTCTTTCGGCAGGAAACCCATGGAGAAGGAATTTGGTCATTTGGGTGCTGTGCCTGCCCCATGGGTGTCCTCAATTCTCACCTTGATTCTCCATGGTTGGCAGCATGGTTGCCTCCATGGAAGGCAGGTAGGGACATTCTCCTCCATGGGAGGGCCGTGGCAGTCTTGCCTCTGAGGCTCTGCTTTCCCTCGGGGTCTCCCTGGTGTCATCACACCCCTGGCGTCACAAGGCCCTGCCTGTCCTTCACCTCTCTGACCTGACCCTGAACACAGGCCCCAGACCAGCTGAGATGGGCTGGACTGTTTAGCAAGGTTTTATAGGGGGTCTTGGAAGCACCAAAGGGACATGAACAGAATAACTGACAACTGCCACTGACATGACTGCTCTCAGAACTCTCAAGGCTGCCCACGGCTGTCCCCTGCCTGGCTCAGCCTCCACCTGGGCGGAGGCCACCACCCCACAGCACCGGGCACCCATCCGCCCTGCCTTCAGGGTTCAGGTCCCCAAAGAGGGGCCCACAGAGAGGAAGGTGGCAAGTCCTCACCATTTTAAGGCCCGCCTTCCAAGCTACTTCCTGTCCCAGCATCCTCTTCTTCCTACCTGACTGATGTCAGGAATGTCCACTCTCATCTGGGGCACCCAGCCCAGCCCCCTGGGGTCTGGAGCCCCAGCTTAGTCATATCAGAGTGCTGTCCTCTCAGTGTCATTCAGAGGTCCCAGGTCTCCTGTGGGAGGGTCCCTTACAGCCCCTGTGGTGCCCCTGGACTTGGTCTGCCCCTGCCCTGAGCTGCTTTGGGCAGGAACTCCCTCCTGGTTTGGCCCCTCGAAGCTCATCTCTGCTCACCGGCCCCAGCATGGGGGAGCCGGGAGCCTGGCAAGGCTGGCGTCTGGCCCCATAGCCTGCCTGCACTGCTGCTCTCTCTCAGGGCAGAAGCTGGGTCTTTGGCTCAAGGGGCACGGTAGGCTCATTGGGGATGTCGTGAAGACCTACTAGTCTCAGAGTAGAGACGTGGCTCTTTTTACCCATCATTCCTTGGGTTGAGGAACTCTCTCCCTGTTTACAAGATACGAAAGCAAATGGAGCAGAGCAGTTGTCCATATTGAACCAGGACACAAAGGGAGCGGAGCCTGGATGAGCTGCCAGGAAGACAGGGACCGAGAGAGGACGTGCCACACAACAGGGGTGTATATGCTGATATTGAATATATGTAAACTTGCTAGATTTGATTCAATAACATACTATACTCCAGAAGCAAAGCATGCAATTCGTTTTTTTGACTCCCAAGGTGAAGAGGCTTGGCAAAGTGCCATTGCTGAGGAATAGAGGTGGGAGATTGGATGCAGATTGGCCTGACCCCAGGCCTGAGATTTTGGTTGCCACACTAGATGGGTTGTTATGCAAAAAGGCCTGAAGCCTGAGGACACGGAAACAAGGTCTGGAAGAATTCACCGAAGCACGTTTCTGGGCCATTGTGACATTTTATGCTGAGCTTGTGGCCCATGTCCATCATGGAGTGTACAGTGGCATCAGCGGCATGTGGCAGGGAACCACCCAACAACAGTCTGCCTAGAGTTGTTTCTACTGCCCTGGCAAGACAAAGATAATAGAAAGGCCCCAAGAGGAAGGCTCCTTCTGCCTCCAGGAGGGGAAAGAGGGTACAATTATGAACGCTTCCTTGGCCCTGATCCCCTATCATCATCGCAGCCACCCTGTTATGGGTTGAATTGTGTCCCCCCAAAATTCCAATTGAAGTCCTTACCCCTAGTACCTGGCTCACAACGTGCCCTCACTTGGAGATAGGGTCTTCACAGAGGTAATTAGTAAGATGAGCTTGTTAGGGTGTGTTCTAATCCAGTATGACTGGTGTTCTTATAGAAAGAGGACATTTGGGTACAAAAACACACGCAGAGGGAAGACCATGTGAAGAGACACAGGGAGAAGGCGGCCATCTACAAGCCAAGGAGCGAGGCCCTCACGGCCGTCAGGTGGAACCAACCCTCACAACACCTTGGTTTTGGACCTCCAGCTTCCAGAACTGTGGGACCATAAATTTCTGTTCGCTAAGCCACCAGTCTGTGTACTTTGTTACAGCAGCCCTAGCAAACTAATCCACACCCCACAAGAGCAGAGTTATTATCTTTATTTTACAGACGAGGAAAATGAGGCTCAGAGAGGTTGCGTGTCCCCCTCAAGGGTCCTCACATGCAGTAAGAGGCAGACATTTTGGTTTCCAAGCCTCTTCCTGTGGCACCAAGCTGCCTTTCTCAGGCCAGGGTGCGGTTCAGGAGCTCCGGGGTTTCCCCATACCCGGAACAAGCTGCACCCTCGTGCTGTAAGCAGACAAGGCTCCATCTGTACTATGATCGCTCGCTGCCCTTCTGTGGTGAGGTGGCAACAGCGGCAATTGTCTCCCGGGTGCTCAGATGGGACAGCCCACCTCCTGTTCCTCCTTCCCCGAAGGAAAGATCTGACTCCTGGCAGCCAGGAGGAAGAAAGACCCACGGCACATTTCCTTATTGACATTACAAAGCTGACAAAGCCTGCTGGGAGGCCCCCTGCTCTCTAAACCTGGGGAGCTTAACCTGGGAAAGTGAATAAGGTGGTTGCGGGAAATTTTCGAAAGAGAAAATAGTTTTTTGTAGTCTCTCTTTGTTTTTAGATTCTACATATGAGTGAAATCATGCAGTATTTGTCTTTCTCTGGCTGACTTATTTAACTTAGCATAATACATAAAAAAAGCCCACAAGAAACGAACAAACAAAACGAAAACAAACTCGTAGACGCAGAGAAGAGATCAGTGGGGATGGGTGAGTGGGTGCGAGGGGTCAATTGTCCAGTGATGGATGGTAACTAGACTTGAGGCGCTGATCACTTTGTAATGTACACAGATGTTGAATTATAATGTTGCACACCTGAAACTTACATAATGTTATATACCAATTTTACCTCAAATAAGAAAAAGAAAGTGAAAATACGTGGCTCTGGGTGGCTATCCCCTTTCCCACGCCGGTCTCATCACATCATGGCTCTGGGTTAACTGAGTCCGTCCGAGGGGCCTGCATCCGTTCATCCCAAGCTGTCCACATCTTGGGGAGCAGGCGCTGCCCTTGAGGAAACCCAAGCGCAAGGCAGCAGAGAAACTAGCCCAAAGTCAGCCAGCTATTTAATGGGAGAGCTGAGATGCAAACAAACCTTTTGTTGTCTCTCCATAGATTTCATTTGGAGACTGTTCCTGAGTGTTCATCGCATGAGGGAAGAAGGGGTAGGACGGAAACATGGGCCAAGCTTTCTAACCTGTCTGGAGTCAGCCTCTGAGCTCTCTTGTTAGGGGCTGCCTCACCAACTTGGCATCCCAAGTGTTCCGGGAATCAAGAATTGGGATGGGCCGGCAACGGAGGCTTGGAGGCCCCAATCAGGTCCGACATGACCACCATGCCGGTTTTGTGGAACAGACTTCTCCTGAGAGGCAGCAGAGCAGGGAGAAAATTCCAGGTCATAAGGTCACTTGGGGCTTCTAGAGTCTACCGTCTCATTTCCATCTCGTTAATCTGGTGAGATCAGCTTTCCAGTTTTGTGCTCGGGGAGATTCAGGGGGTCAGATCCTAAGGAAGGAATGGGGTTAAGGGGAAAATGACTCACCTTGAAGGACCACATCACAGGTAAAGAACAACGGTTAAGTCCAGAAAAGGGGGCAGCGTTCACTCACCTGCCACACTCCCGGGGCTATGCCAGGAGGAACCAGGACGGCGCTGAGGAGCAGAGCAAACTAGGGGGACAAGCTAGCCATCCAGAAAAGGCTCTCAAGTCTCCAAAGACGTGATAAATGCCTCCTGCCCTCCTCCTTGGGGGTGGCGGGCCACAATAGGGGGCTGGCCTGTCCCCGAGGGCCAAGCAAAGCTTCAGGAGGAGGAGTTCTCAAATGAAGTTCCTCCCTTGGGAGAAGGGGAGAAGGGAGGCTCATTGCAAGAGACGGAGGCTTTGGATAGGAATAAGCTACTGGGACAATCCCACTCTCCTTGTGTTTTTTTTAAAATTGAGGTTAAATTCACATAACATAAAATTCACGATTTTAAAGTGAACAATTCACTGGCATTTAGTGCTTTCACAGTGTTGCACAAAAACCACCTCTCCCTAGTTCTAAAGTATCTTCAGCCCCCTAAAGAAAGCCCTGTTCTCATTAAGCAACTGCTCCCCACTCTCCGCTCCCAGGCTTGGCAACCCCTAGTCTGCGTCTGTCTCTGTGAGTTGCCTGTTCTGGATGTTTTATATAAGGATTTTAACAGCCTGCAGAGCATCAGGCTGACAAGGGCTGAACTGTGGTTTTCAGGGTTTTTTTTTTATTATTATTGCAGTAACATTGGTTTATAACATTATAGAAATTTCAGGTGTACATCATTATATTTTGATTCCTGTGTAGATGACATCATGTTCTCCACCCAGTGATTTTCATTTTGATATAGTTTAATCTTCGTTGAGATTTTCTTGGGTATGATAATGAAAGTTACACATTTCGTGATAGAAAATCTGGAAATTGAGAAAAACCCAAAGAAGAAACTTGAAATTGCTCCTAGTCTTATTCCTCAGAATAATGATCTTAAAATTTTGGAGACAAACCTTCCATGTTTTCCCCCATGCAAATGTTAATGAGCATCTGGGCTGGCTGTGTGCCTTGGGCTAGTTTCTTTCTTTCTTTTTTTTTTTTAAAGATTTTATTTTTTCCTTTTTCTCCCCAAAGCCCCCCGGTACATAGTTGTATATTCTTAGTTGTGGGTCCTTCTAGTTGTGGCATGTGGGACACCGCCTCAGCGTGGCCTGACGAGCAGTGCCATGTCCATGCCCAGGATTCGAACTGACGAAACACTGAGCCGCCTGCAGCGGAGCACGCGAACTTAACCACTCGGCCACGGGGCTGGCCCCCTGGGCTGGTTTCTTAACTTCTCTGTGTCTCCTTTCCTCACCTGTAAAATGGAGGTGACAATGGTACCTGCTTCATTGGTTTATGGAGAGGATACAGTGAGTGAATCATATATGTGAAGCACTGAAAATGGGCTGAGCCACAGAAGAAATGTTCAGTCAACGCATATATCAGCTGTTATTATATTTGTCCCACAACTCAATGATGTGGGGATTATTATATCTGTAGAGGAAGAAACCAAAGGTCAGGGAGGTCGAGTAACTTGCCAAAGGGTAAAAGGAAGCAAACATTCCTTTTTGAGTACCTGTTTGTGCTAGGTCATTATCATTGCCCCATTTACAGAGAAGGAAACTGAGGCGCTTAGAGGTTAGGTGTGTTGAAGTTCACACAGCTAGCTAGGGGTAGAGCTGGTCGTCATGGCAGGCCGTGTTTGTCCCTCCGTCCTGCCCCATTGCCTCCTCCCGTGGAACAGAGACACCTAATCCGGGATTCAGTATTACACGGCAGGGACTCTCACCTCTAGGTGGTTCCAAGCATCTGATTCTGCCTTCCTGGTTTCCCAGGGCTGCTGGTTGCTTCCTCCCGGGCTTCTGGCTCTGGGCATCTCTTGGCTGTAGCTGAGCTGCTCAGGCAGCGCTTCCACAAAGCAGAGCAGAGCAAACTGTCTGTAGAAGCAGGCTTGCCGGTCCCTGGGTTTCTGCTGCCGGAGCTGCTCGGGGACTGTACAGGACCAGCAGGCGACACCCTGCCAGGATACGCTGTCTGCTGTCACCTCTGTGCCAGACATGGGGCCTACTCCTTACAGACGCCGTCTCACTTCATCTCCCAGTTCTGCTCTGAAGAAGGGTAAGCCTCTGAAATAAGGGGCAACATCCCAGGCCTGGCAAAGCAAGTAAGATGTCTTGGGCCTGGCTTCTCATCCAGCGGCGCCACTAGTACACGGTGGTCAGTGTTTAATCCTGTTACCAAAACAAGTCCATGGGCCTATAGAGCTTTCTCTGGGATTCCACAGGAGGGCTGTGAGGCTGCAGCTTTTTCCCAGGATGCTAATTAAAAACAGAATCCGACCAATACAGCATCATAAATAATTCAACTTGGAGGCCCACAGGGACCCAGGGTTCATGCTGCTGCTCAAATCCCTCCAGAGCATGCTTGTTCTCGCAGTTCTCAGTCTTTCTGGAGATTTCCCAGAGATGAGAGTACTTCCCACAGGAGCTGCTCACCAGTCATTCGGAAACCTGGACTAGAGGTCCTGGCAGCCCGTGGGACATGGGGATGCCCACTGACCGAGCCCCAGCTAGGGAGTGCCGCCCTCCCGACCTGTAGATGAGTCTGGGTAGCTTGTCGAAGGGGTTTGAGTCTGGAAGCAGGATGCCCCTCCTCTCAATGAAGTCCCCAAGTGTCCTCTAGCTTGGGGCTTGGCCTGGACTCAGGCAGGCCTTATGGCTTCTGAGATCCCAGAGTGTCTGCCAGTGAACCCTGTGACACCAGGTTCCCATTGTCACTACATATCTCTAGCAGAAAGAAGCCCAGTGGCCTGGCTGGCATGGCCGGTGGGCTGCAGGCCCCAGCTTCCCCCTCAGCTGAACCTGATGGGCTGAAATCACCTTGCCTCTGGATCATGAGTCTTGAGAAGTTGTGGAGAGAGGTGTCAGAGAACCACCTTAACACTGTTCTGCATTCTCCACCATCATCATCTTCACCATCCTCCCAGGTAAAATTTGTCCAGCACCATCCTGTGCCTGGTACTCCCCTGAGCACTTTCTGAGCAACAGAGCATGTCAATCTCCACACGCTCGCGAGGGATGCACTCTTATGGTCCCATCCCACGGAGACCACCTGGGGTTCACAGAGGTTACATGGGCTGCCCAAGGTCACGCAGGCTTGGTCAGTGGTAGGGCCGGGATCAAGTTCAGGCGGGCTGATTCCAGAGCCCACAGTCCTGACCAAGGCCAAGGACTGCTCAGATCTATCCATCATGCGATGGTTTATGGGATTAATATTTTGTGGTAGGAAGAAGAAATAAGAGGGCACAGAGGAGGTGACAAGGATGTTTAGTTCCAAAACAAAAGCCACATCAATTGAAAAGGAGAAAGCAAAAGATTCAGAGCAGATGGCAGCAGAATCTGTGGGCGACCCTGGCGTCAGCCAGGCCTCAGCCCACATGAGCTCCTTAACTGTGGACAGGTCGAGGGGTGACTTGATACGCACGTTCAACACGCTCTCCTGGGTGTCCTCTGCCTCACCTCACCTCGGACTAGATATAGAGTAGACCCTTGAGTCCATGGACCCAACAATTCATGTGTTAACTCGCTGTTTTTTCTGAGCTAAGAATTTGAGTTATAGATGGTCCTGAGAGAAATTGCCTCCCAATCAAAATAGTTTTATGTCACAGTGAATGAATATTGTGACTCCTGCCTTTTCAGACATGTGTCTGGTTCTTCTTTCTGTCCCTGCTTCCCGTGTATCTTTCCCTGTTTTCAAAGTGCATATTTGAATCTCTTTTCAGATGTATATTTTAGCTGTTTACTATTATTCCTCCTGTTTTCAATGCATACTCACAGCATTTGTCCAAGATGAGTGAAAAGTTTATTTACTTCTAAGTACCACGCTTGATGCATCCCAAAATGCAAAACAACAAAAAGCTTTCTGGAAAGGTGTGTGTGGGGGTGGGGGGGGAGGGTAGTTAGAATCTCGAGTTCTACCAGTGTGTAAACAAAACCTATAAAACTGAGGGGAAGTAGTCACTTGGCTTCTGGCTGCTGGCTGAAGTCCTTACCTCTCCTTTACACAGAGTTTTTACAAGACCACTAAAGTCTTACTTCAAAACCTTCTGCATCTGCGATCTTATTTCCACAACAACTCCCTGAGGCTGTTGCATGAATCATTGACTAGTGAGCGAGCCAAACTATCTGCCCAGCACCCACGTTTCACCTTAGGTTTACTCCTCATCATACCTGTCATCACTGATGTGAAATACACTTGGTACATTTTTTGGGGGAATTTACATGCTACAGTGGTGTTCATGAATTTAGAAGTTACAAATGCTTTGGAACCTATCCCTTGAGAACGTCAGGCACCCACTAGATGATGAGATGTCTGAGTGTGTGTATAACTCTTATGCTGTGCTGCACTGATAAAGGAACACTGTTGGCGTAGTACGTGTGGCCTTGACACCGGGGAAGGCTTGGAACATCCACACCAGACAGACCTATGGGGCATGTTTCAGGTGGTCTCTGCCCACCCAACCTCTTTGTTTAGCTTTTTTGAGCTAACAAAATACTCACTTGACACACCTCAAAAAATCTCCATCACCCACAACCCATCAATGAGGATCCCAAGATATGGGAGAAAGTTCTCAGTACTGGGACTTTACTTCAATTGAGGGATCAGAGTGACAAAGCGACACAATTGCTCCATACTCTAGACTGCACTCCTATTATATGTGTGGCAGACCCTCCTGGTGGAATTCTACAGCTATCACTACCCTCTTCCCTTGTTGGCAAAACCCTGACCAGGTCTCGGTATTCACTCTCCCAGGTGCTCAGGGGAGCTGGCCCCTCTGCAGCCACAGGCAATGAATGTGGCTTAGTCTAAGCCAGTCATGGTCATTTCATTCCCTGTGTTCATATTCGCTTAGGCACAGGCATGGGATGCAACTCTAGCTTCTGAGGAGAAAGGAGAGGTCCTTTGGGCATTTGGGGGAAGGATTTCCTCCCAGATGAAAAGGATATGTGAGAAGAAGTTGCCCCTCCTGTTCTTGGTCACAGTTCTATGAAGATACGCTGTTGGAGGCTAAGGCGGCCATCTTGCAACCATGAGATAAACCTGAAGACAAAAGCCAATGAACCAAGCAGCAGAGTAGAAAACCCTTGATTAAACGAAATTAAACAATCTCCTCCCAGCTACCTTTGTACTACTTGTTATATGAGATTACAAAACCTTTGTTGCTGAAGCCATTGATGCAGGAGGATCACTCAGGGAGCTTGTTGTAACACAGAGACTCTGACTCAGTGGAGCTGGAGTGAGGCCCATGAATTTGCATTTCCAACAAACTCCCAGATGATACTGATGCTGATGCTGATCCAGGCACCACACTTTGAGTCGCCATGGCTTAAACTAATTTTAGTTGCATGTTCTATTTCTTGCAACCCAAAGCATCCTAGCTGATAAGTGTTTCTGGCGGGTATGTGACAATGAATAAGTTTGCTTCATACTTAACAAAACTCTGATGCAATATTAGTTCATTTTCTCCTCACAACAGGCCTGGAAGTAGCTTATATTACAGAAGAGGAAACTGCAACTTAGAAAATTACATTTGCCAGAACCCTTTTGTTTGCAAGCGACAGAAACCTGGCTCCAAAGCAGTTTAAGCACAAAAGGGACGTTGTTGACTTAGGTATCTAGGAAGAATAGGGGCAAACCCTGGCACAGCTGAATCCAGTGACTCGAATTATGTTGCCAGAACTTTGTTCATTTTGTTCTTCCTGACTACTGACCACTAGCAACGCAAGGCACCCACCCCATCACACAGGATGAGGACTCCAGAGAAGATGATGTCTCTCATCCAGTGTCCACTTGAGAAACCCCCTGAACCACATGAGGAGGGGAAGAATGGAAACTGTGAGAACCGTTAGGAAGAGACCACAATAACCAGATATGAGACCACATGGCTCACGTCAGGGTGGGAGGTGTGGAGGTTGTGAAAAACAGTTAGATGTGTTTAAATTTGGATACATTTGTAAGATTTTTCACTTAAACATATTTGAAAGTCAGAAAAGAATAACTTTATCAGAATTCTTGTTTCAGGGCTTGATCCTAAATGTGATCCCTACGTTTGTAGCTTTTGTTTGACCCTACAGCTAATTAAGTGGGTGATTTGGGCTTGGTCCAACTGTGGGTATTTAAAGGAAGGGTTTCTCATAGATGGCAGAACTTGGGAATACTTGATAAATGCTAGGGGTTCACGGAAGCTTGATTTTGGTCTGAGTGTTTGTCTATGTATGTGATTGGATTTGGCCTTGACCATTGGGAAGCCAAATAGCCAAATGCCTACCTCATTGTCATATTTGGCATCTCTGAGCTGACATAAAGATTTCTTTTATGCTTCTACTCCAGGAAAAGGCTGAAATTTGTGTGCATACAATGAAAACTGAGAAGAACTAGAAATTCAGGTGTCATTTTGTTCTCTTGAAAGCCAATTACATTGGTCCATTGCCACAATTCTAAGGCCAAAATTTAAGGGCAAATTTTTCTCAAAGGACAATGGAAAGCAGTAAATACACAAAAAATATGGGAAATAAAAAATGCAAGAAAGAGCAACAAGCTTAAGGACACTTTTGCAAATAATAAGGAAGTATCTTCTTTCTTCCTTTCCAATCTGTACACCTTTTATTTCTTTTTCTTGTCATACTGCACTAGCTAGAACTTCTGATACAAGGTTGAATAGGAGTGGTGAGAGAAGACCTCTTTGCCTTGTTTCCAGTCTTAGGGGGAACTGTTCAGTTTCTCAACCTTAAGTATGATGCTAGATGTAAGTTTTTTTTGCATATTCCTCTTATTACATTAAGGAAGCTCCCTTCTATTCCTAGATTTTTGAGAGTTTTCATTATGATATAATTCTTATTTGTTCTGTTAAAAATTACACTGTTTGATTTATGAATATTGAATCAGGTTTGCATTCCTGATTCCTGAAATCCTCCTTGGTTGTAATATATAATCTTTTTGTATATTGCTGGGTTTGATTTGCTAATATTTTGTTAAGGATTTTTGCATCTATATTCACGAGAGATAATTGGTCCACAGTTTTAATTTCTTGTAATATGTTTATCTGGCTCTGGTATTAGAGGAACGGTGCCCTGTTACAATGAGTAGGGAAGTGTTCTCTCTTCTATTTTCTAAAGAAATTTTAGAGAATTGGTATTATTTATTCCTTAAATGCTTGGAAGAATTCACCAGTGAATGTCTAGTGCTTTCTTTATAAGGGCTTTAATTATCAGTTCAAATTTTTTTTTAGTGTTTATAAGGCTATTGAGATTATCTATTGCTCCTATGTGAGTTTTAATAGTTTCTGTCTTTCAAGGAATTGGTCCATTTTATCTAAGTTATCAAATCTGTAAGGGAGTATATTCTTCAAGTGCTCAAAGCTTTAGTTTGTGAGATTGCTTCTGTGAAATTTCATCAGTATCATAAACCAAATTCTCAAGTTGATAAAGGTAAGGAGGTGACAAGTCTTTATCTTAATTGCTACTATCATTGTGAGGAAAGCCTGATGATATGTTGAAACATCACCACCAGCCACATGTATCCTGGCAGAGCAGGCCTAAGTATCTTCCTGTATCAACAGTGCAATGTGAGCATCTATCTAGTTTAACAAATGTGCAGGATAACGATTTAGGAGGAAAACAGCAGTTGGCGATGCTGATATATAGCTCCTACACTATAATTTCAAGCTTTAAAGTTTACTACTGAATTGTTTTAATGAAAAAAGTTGTAAAATTAATGATTTTGGATAAAATATCAGATTTACTTTTCATTGCTTAACTTATTCCATGATTGTAATATTCAGCTTTCACCTTGACTTTAACTAAAGACTGATATTACAATTTGACAACTTAGAATTGGCCAAATGCACATTCAGTTCCCCTCTTGAATGCATACACTTGAACAAACACACACTGGTACATTAAAGCATAAGTGTACACACACACACACGCACACACACACTTGCTATCCCAATGTCTCCAAGCCTCATCAGGCTGTAGTTGTGATCACATTGACAATAATCCCTTGGCTTGTAAGTAGTTCTTTTGTTTGCATTCCAGGCCTTTCTTGTCCCAAAGTGCATATTAGCTGAGTCAGAATGGATCTCAAATATCAGCTTCCAAACTATTTTCAGATCCTCAGTGCTCCCTCTGGACCTTAAGTCTTGAATCTGATTTATTTTGCCAAAATCCCACTTCTCATTTGAATTGTCTGGCATGGATTCCCCAGCACTTTTGGTGGCTGTATAAATTCAACCATCTCTCGGTTCATAGAAAGACAGGACAATCACAACTGGAGGTGGCCTGCAAAGTCTGGGACTCATTTCACAGCTATATTTTTCAGGCCTCAGGATTAGCTTTCCTGCATATGGCTAACCAATAAATTGACAGTGGCTTAAACAAGACAGATGTTTATCTCTTTCTTGTGTAAACAGAGTCTGGAGGTGGCCTGCTCAGAGTAGAATGATGATTCCACTGCCGCTATGGCCTAGGCTCCTTCTATCTTTTCTCTTCCCCACCCTGATATACCCTCAGGGTCACCACCTGATCCAAGAAGGCTGTTGGAGCTCCAATATCTGACATCTGAATTGTAGGCCAGAACAAGGGACAATGGAGAAGCAAAAGGGTACACTCTCTCTCTTGCAGTGAGCCTTCCTGAAGGTTCTGCACAAGACTTCTGTTTGTTACTGTTATAGAGATGCTTGTTGTCCGCTAACACTAACTTGCTCAGAAATAGAACATCCCATCTTTAGCCAGGTTCATAACTGTGTGGAATGAAGACTGTCTCTTGTAGTTCAGATATTTAGCCACTGGAAAGGAGAAGAATATCATGTCCAACTTCTAGAAAGTGTTCTTATAGAAAGGGGAGCATGTCCTTCTTCCTCTCTCCCTCCCCTGCTGGCTGGAGTGCAGAAATGATTTATAGAGCTCAGAAGACATTTTGGACCATTGAGGGGGAAGCCATATACCAAGGATGTGAAGTAGAGAAGGAGCCTAGGTCCTTGATAATCATGGGGTGGCTATACCAGACCTGGTTTGCTTCCACACAGACTGTTTTGTGAGAGACACACAAACTTCTATCTTGATTTAGTCATTGTTATTTTGACTATTGTTTTAGCAGCTGAACAAATATCATAATTAATATACAGATGGCTACCAACTCCTGGACGGTGCATCTAAACTGGAAGTTTGAGGGTTGGAATTAGAAGGAGTCGTGCTTTCTCTGGGGCACTTAACAGAAGCTCCAGGGAGCCTTTGCTAACTTTACATACCTTTCTACTCCAGCCCTTTGCCCTCATACAACACCCCCCAACCCCACCCAACCCTGTTGGAAATAATTATAGGAACAATGTTACTGATGGTCACGTATTAGATATGATAACAATGTAGAGGCAGGAAAGAAGGTGAGGCCAGTTAACCTAGAAGGCTGATGGTCCTATGGGCAGAATCAGGAGGGCAAGAGAGGGATGTAGATGTGGCCTGAGCTGATGGCATTAGCCTTGGACCTGCTGACGGACCCATGTGGTGATGCCCAGCAGCCAGTCAGAGCAGCCATCTTGGAAGCCTTTGAGACAAGTTCTTCTTGAAGGCTTGAGAGAAAGCTGGTGGATCTAGGGAGGAGAGCAGACACAGAAGGGAACTCATCCTAGGGGTACATCTGGAGTTGAAGGGCAGAGAGGAAGTAGAGAAAACACAACCAATAGAAGAGACAAAGCAGCAGCAGGTGGGGAAAGGGCAAACCAGGGCAGTGCAGGCCCACGAGGTCCAGGGAGGGAAGGAGAAGTACGGGGAGAAGCACCTAGAGTTCAAAGTCAAGTGGGACCAACAACAGCAGAGCAGGCCAGCAGGTCTGGGGTTTAGAAAGCCTTTGGTGCCCACAGAGGCTGTTGCTCAGGAGGGGGGTCTTACAAGGGGAACAGATGGTAGTTTCATTAAGTGGAAGTCAAAATAAATGCTAAAAAAACTAAGAGGCAGCTATGAAAATAACTTTGATGGATCAGGTCATTTGCTAGTAAAACAAAGTTTATAACCAGCCCTTGCATTTGCATGATGCTCCATGCCTTCCAGGCAGGACAGGCTACATAATTCACAGGGCCCAGTGCAAAATCAAAATGTGGATTGCTTGTTCAAAGATTATTAAAAACTTCAAAATACTGACAGCAGAGCATTAAAACTAGTGTGGGACGCTGCTGTGCGACTGCACAGTTTGCACACCCGGAAAGCTGGCCTGCCTCCAAGCACTTTCCTTCTACTCTTTAATTTCAGAGAGGAATTTTCGAGATGGTCTGACCATCCAAGTCGTTTGGTGTGGATAGCTTTTTTGGCTGCTCAGTATCAGAACACTCCTCCTATTTGGGGGACGGAGGGGTTCACCATCATATCAACCCAGGGAGCAAGCACGTGATCCAGGCTCAGCCAATCAGATGCTCCCTCCCAGGATTTTGAGTCTGGAGGGAGTGACATAAGATGCAGGATCCTTAGAGACACTTCCCTGTGGTGGTGGCAGAACTGAGACGCTGGGGCATAAGTGAGAGTCCAAAAGGAGCAGCAGTGAGTGTCCACTGGGAACCAGGGGCAGTCCCATCCCACCTTTCTTTGAGACCTGCTCTTGCATTCTCCACCACTGAGCCCTCCTTTATGTTGTCCATTCTCCAACTGTAAGTTCAGGGGGTCCCCAAGACCACCCTCAGCTTCAATAATTCACTAGAAGGACTCGCAGAACCCAGAAAGCTGTCATGCTCACATTTACGGTTTACTAGAGTGAAAGCTCCCAGATTAAAATCAGCAACCAGAAGGGGAGCATAATGAAGGGTCCAGCAGAGGTCCAGGCGTGAGCTTTCTGTTGGCATCTCCCAGTGGAGTCATGGACAGCACTTTCTTGTCCCAACAACCATGTGTGACAATACACTCTGAGCTCCGGGTATTGCCAATGAAGGGCCCTCACCCAAGCCTTAGCATCCGGAGCTTTTATGGGGGTTGGCCATGTAGACACAGCTGCCTGCCTGCATGGCTGACTTTAGCATCCAGCCCTCCAGAGGCTGAGCCAATACTGTGTGGCCCAGGGCCCCACCATAGATCACATTGTTAGCATAGACTATCTAGCAAAGCCCAAGAGTCCCCATGTAACAAAGACACTCCTAAAAGGGAGAACATTCCAAGGACTTAGAGGTTACCTCCCAGGAGCCAGAGGCAAAGGCCACACCTTTCTTTGGGCAAGGTTAACCCTTTACTGCACGCCAAGCCTCCTGAAGCTTTCCCATCCATTTCTCCAGGTGCCTCCAGCTGTTTCTTAGGAAGCCCTTCCCAAGTGTCTGGCTGTCTGGATCTTCTCGATGCCTTCTAAGATAGACACAGCAGATACTATGATTTCTATTTCCGCAATGAGTCAGCTGAGGCCCAGAGAGATATAGGAACTTCCCCAAAGTCACACAGGTTGTTCTAGTGTTCCCATGTCCTGGGACCTAGCCCAATGTCTTTTTGGTTCCATCCAGCTGCCAGGGGCAGTCATCACTCCAACAGGCAGCAGCTGCCCAGGAAGAACCAGTCATTGGAAAGGTCAGAAGACTGAGGTCAGCTGATCTTCAGCTCAAATATTTGGGGATCTGAATTCTTTTAAAACCCATGTAAGCCTACTGAAATTAACCAAGGCTTGGCACCCGACAGTATTCTCAGAATACAGAGGCAGAGTTTGTGGGTAAATTTCTGTAGACCTTTACAAGTTTCCAAAAACAATCTCCCTTGTGTGTGTTGGGGAAGCCAGCCAGACTTCCTAGGAAACATGGCAATACCAGGGCCATCCCTGCATCCACTCAATGGAAAACAAGCCTTTAGCACGGAGGTGACTTCCCTAAGCCACTTGTCCCCCACCCTGACCTAGAGGAAAGTCTTCTGCAAAGCACAAGATTTGTCTCCTAGCCAAGGGACAATTCACCCCCAGCCCTATCGCCAGCTGCTCCCATCTGCCTTGGGGAGCCCTGGAAGAGAAACAATCACTATGGCAACCACAAGGCCCTGAGGGTGGGCAGAAGCAGACACACAGCTGCTGCTATGACTGGGCACGCAGCCTGTGCCCTGCTCTGGAGGGAGTCCTGGGGGCCCTCTGCCAGCTGAGGCCTCAGATCTGGGGCATGCAGGGTTGCCTAGAGAGAGCTGCTTGGAGAGAGTCTTCTTGATCTCTGCAGTGCTCCTGTTGGATCACGGACACTCCGGAGACCTTGGAGATCATCTCTTCCAACTAGGGAGACTGAAGCCAGGAGCGAGAACTGATGCTCAGCAGCAGAGCTGGCACTTAAACTCCATGGTCCCGACACCTCCTCCTCCTTTAGGAGTGACCGCTTGCTGCAAGGGGCTCTCCAGGATCTCCCAGAAAGGGGCTGAATACTGCTGCAGTGAACGGTGCATTCACTCAGCAAACATTTATTGAATGTCCGCTGCGTTCGCTTCCCAGGGCTACCATAACAAATCGCCACAAACTTGGTGACTTAAAATAACAGAAGTTGATTCTTGTACAGTTCTGGAAGCAAGAAGTCCAAAATGAAGATGTCGACAGAGCTGTGCTCCCTTCAAAGGCTCTAGAGGAGAATCTTTCCTTACTTCTTCCAGCTCCCGGTGGCTCACGGCATTCCTTGGCTTGTGGCTGCATCACTCCAAACTCTGCCTCCGTCTTCATGTGGCCTTCTTGTCTGTGTCTCCGCTCCTTCTCATCTCTTGTAAGGACACTTGCCGTTGTTATTAGGGCCCACTTTCATCCAGGGTGATCTCATCCCAAGATCCTTAACTTAACTATATCTGCAAAGACCTTTTCCCCAAATAAGTTCACACACACAGCTTCTAGTGGACATATCGTTTGGGGGCCACCATTCAACCCACTCCACCTACCATATGCCAGACTGTGCCCTAAACTCCGGATGCAGCAGGGAGCATGGCAGATAGGGCCCAGCTTGGAAGTTCATATTCCAGTGGGGGAGAGGTAAACAAACAAACTGTAATTTAATATACCTTCAGGTAGGGACACCTGCTCTGAAGAACACTTAGAAAGGGCAAAGGGGCAGAGACCGTCTGGGTGGGGGTGTTCTCTTAAAGACAAGGGATCAGAAAAGACCTCTTGGAGGATGCAATTGAATGAGAGGGGGTCATGGTCGCTCACATCACTCACACAGGCACAAATTTCCATCTATCCAAGTTCGGGGGTCTGGGAGGCAACAGCATAGCTCCTTGGAAAGAGTAGAAACTGGGTAGCTTGTCTTTTATAAAGCATGCTTTGAAGGAGTACAGTGTTTTGGCTGCAAAGGTAGCATGAAGGAAAATGGTAGAGCATTGGAACCTCAGTGGCTGGAATGCAGACTTTCGAGGCCACCGTCACTGAGTCCTCACTGTGAACCCGTCACTGTGTCCATCTTTCAGGATGCTAAATGAGACTTGTCTTGTCTGGTCAGATGTCCTGAGTCCCCCAAACCAAAGACAATGGGTTCCCACACATTCTGAAAGGAGGTGATAAACACTTTCCCACAGGAATGCGCAGATCTGTAAAAACCTGTGAGCCTGGCTCACCGCCCCCTCCTCAATGAGAGAAGATGAGAAATTCAGAGGAGACTGATCAAGGCTAGCCGTTAAGGCAAATTCACAGATGTGGAGAATGTTATGGTGTTTCTCCTCCTCTTCTGAGGAGAAAGAGAAAAAGGAGAACTCTCCATCCAAATGAGGGGAGGGGGCAGAGGAGAAACCCTAGAGAGGAGAGGGGCATAAGCAGGCCAGTCTGGCGTCTGACTCGGCGCTGGATGCCTCCCCAGCTGCTGAAGGGCCGGCAGGGCCACTGCAAGACCAGAGCAGAGTGAGGTGATAATGCTGCCTAAGGGCTTGGCCTCCTGAACTTTGGAGGCCACGGCAAGTGGCGCACCCTTTCCTGGAGCCATCCCAGATGCACAGTGAGGAGTGACGACAGCAAGGGAAGCAGCCTGTCCTCCAGAGGCTCATCAGGCCAAGGACGGGTGAGTTTTCTTGTGAGCCAGGGGAAGCCAAGGAAGGAAACAGACCAGAGCCACCCTTGGAAAAACTCTGCCCAAGAGGGCTGATTGCTGGGCAAGAGGATCCCCAGGGTGAACTCCTAGGGAAGGAGACAAAGAGGTGAGGAGACGCTGTGGGAGGTCAGACAGAGATTGCGTCTCCCAAGCTGGGAGGCCCCACTTGGTGGCAAAGTGCGAGTGAAGTGAGTGGGATATGTCTCAAGAACACACAAAAGCACCCTATGAAACAGAGAGAAGAAAGACGGCTGTGATGGGTGAATGGTGTCCCCCACAAAATATGCTGAAGTCCTAGCCCCCAGTACCTGTGAATGCGACCTTATTTGAGAATGGGGTCATGGCTAATGTAATTAGTTAAGGTGAGGTCATAGTGAAGTAGGGTGGACCCTCAATCCACTATGACTGGTGTCCTTATAAGAAGAGAGAAATTTGGACGCAGACACAGAGAGGAGAAGGCCATGGGAAGACAGAGGCAGAGACTGAAGTGATGCTGCCACAGATCAAGAACGCCTGGAGCCAACAGAAGCTGGAAGAAGCAAGGAAGGATTATCCCCTAGAGACTTGAGAGAGAGTGTGGCTCTACCAAAACCTTGATTTTGGATTTCTAGCTTCCAGACCTGTGAAAGAATAAATTTCTGTTGATTTAAGCCATCAAGTTTGTGGTACATTGTTATGGCAGCCCCAGGAAATTAACAAAAGGACCCACCTTTGGGCATCACTACATAGCAATGGCTAGATATTCCAACAGGAGCCCAACAGGACTGTCTTGTTGTCACATCTTCTCCCCCTCTGTCTACCCTACTCCTCCAACTCCAGAGGAACCAGACACAGCAAGGCATATGAGGGAGAGAGGAGGAAAAATGTGAGCTGAAGGACATGCCATGCCCCCACTCCCGCTGCTGTCCTGCCTGAGCTGGGGGAAGGGCCACTGCTTTGAATGGGATGTGAGATGAAAAAAATGGAAAACAAAGTTTTGGCTTAGATAGGACTGGAACATTTTTTACTATCTGAAAATGACCAGAACAAGCTATGGGATCCACCCATGATGTGGGAAGTCGCCTCAAGGAGCCAAGACTGGAAAAGAATCCACAGGAAACATACAGGTAGAAATATTCAAACTTGCCTTTAAGCCTTAGCGGGAGCCAGCAGGAAGTTATCCCGGATTCCCCACCATCCCTTGGGCTTTTCCATAAACAGAAAGAACATTCATCTCGGCTTCACGGAAGTCTTGGATTCCTCCTCTCCAGGGCCTGAAACCCAACCTGGAGCCCTGGTCACTGCAGGGAAATGATCCAGCCTCCAAGGAATTTTAGAACACTTGTTCAGGCAACAACTTAACTCGGAGGCAGGCCAACAAAGGTCACATAATGGCCAGGGCACATTCTGTGGTTGGGGAAATGCTTTCAGAGAGAGGAAAACCTTTGGGCCTTTGGCAGATTGTGATACAACTGCCAGTGTCAATAGAGCGGGGCTTCCTGCTTGAAGGCTTGAGTGCTCTGGCAGACCTTGTGGGTTTTTGTTCCCGCCCAGCTGTGCAGTTTGGGGTAAGTGGCTTCACCATCAGGGTTAACTGCAGGAAACAAAAACCCTCCAGTGGTTTGTGACAAAAAGAGAATTAGTACAGGAAATTCGGTGCTTACAAAGTTATATGAAGCAGGGGACTCTAGACGGGGTCTCCAGAAGTGTTTAAAGAGTAGCTGGGATTTGTTTTAATCAGGTATGGTAAGACATGCACACCTGCAAATGACTGTCATGAAGCAAGAAGTGTGTTATCCTCACAGATCCCTAGAAACAGGAGGCACAGCGCACTGTGCAAAGCCACATGGGGAAGAGCCAGGGTAAGTCAGGAGGCAGCGGGAACAATGGGGATCATGGGCAAGAGCATTTATCAGGGTTTTCACAGGAAGCAATTTACTGCAGGGTAGGCAGGCATGGGATTGGCTACTGTGAATAATTTCAGTGGGCTCTTGGCCGAGAGGCTGTCCCTAGGTGTCTGGTACCTGGCCCTGGGTGATTAGGGCAGGCGGATAGTGACCCAGAGGGTGAGAGCCTAGAGAGAAGGTAGGTGGGGGTGTGGGCTCTGGATTGGTTGGTTTGCATGAGAAAGACACATTTAGAGGCCAGCCATTTGCCCTCTCTAGGGATGAGCTGGCTCTGGGAGGGGCGGTCCCTCCAGGGCCAACAAGGCCCAAGGATGTCAAAACTTCAAAAATACAGAATAAAAAGACTTGAATAATATAAGAGCGATTTCCTCATTACTGCGGAACTGACCAATTGGGTGAGGAACGGTGTGTGCAACATTTTGGAAGGCAAGGAAACAGGAGGCCACAAGGAAGCTACTAAGTGTAGTAGGGTGGAGATAGAGTGAATAAACTTTGAGCAGAGCTAAAGACATTAAGTCCTCAGCTCATAGTGACTGCTACCATTCTGACTGCTGTTTTGAATTCTATAACTTGTACCACACAGACAGTGATCATAACATTAGGTTTACACCTAAAAAGGAAAAGAGGTCCCTGTCATTTGATGATCCAACAATACAATGCTTCCAGGAGCCCGGTTCCGATCACACAAACACGTGGCAACACTGGATGCACCGAGTTAAACCGTGGCATATTTGGGATAAGGGGCTAGTTCTGAGCCTCACCTTTTCATGAGGGCTCGGGTCTTGCTGAGGGGGATGGTACCTAGAAGGGAACTAGCAAAGCTCCAGCGCTGTCTCCAGCATCTTCCTGTAATATCCCAAGAGCTCTTCCATACGAGTAGTGTCTTTTGCTGCCCACCAGGTACGGAGCAGAGTGAGGCAAGGCCCCCACCAGGGTGACAAGGAGGCAAACCCCAGTGCAGCCAGAGAGGGCCACCCCCGAGGGCATTGCCTAGAGCCGGGACACAAAACGAGGGGAGCTGTGGAGGGGCCGGGGCCTCAGAGGACAGCAGGGGAGCCATATGCTCATACAGGCCCACTTTGGCTCCTTCAACCCTGCTTACGCCACCCAATGTCCCTTACAGAAGCTGTGTTTCTAAGTGCTTTCACTTGTGGCAACCTCACCCAGAGGGGCTTTTGACTTTTATGGTTTGTTTCAATAACACGTCCCTCACAATTACACAAGTGGTACACATTCATTGTGAAACAGAGAAATGCACACTTTGTAGAAGCAAGTCACCACACCCCCGAGGATGACTATAATAAAAAGGACAGACAGTGACAGGCAGTGGTGAAGATGTGGGGAGATCAGACCCTCACACACGGCCAGCATTTGGTGCTGCTGCTTTGCAAAGTGGCTCCTCGAAAGGTCACACGTGGAGTTATCCTATGACCCAGCAATTCCACTCCTAGGGATATACCCAAGAGAGAAGAAAACGTCTGTCCACGCTAAGAGCTGGTCCACGAATGCTCATAGCAGCGTTATTCATAATAGCCAAAAAATGGTAGCAACCCAAATATTCATCAACTGATGAAGAGAGAAAGAAAATGTGGTCTATCCAACAATGAGCATTATTCAGCAATGAAGAGGAACGAAGTACTGATGCATGCCACAACATGGATGAACCTTGAAAATACCGTGCCAAGTGAAGAAGTCACAAAAGACCACATGCTGTACAATGCCATCTACAGACAGAAAGTAGATTAGTGGTTGCCTAAGGCTGGTGTGGATGGCATGGGGAGAGACTATTCATTGGTACAGGGTTTCTTTGGGGGTTACAAACACGTTCTCAAGTTGATTGTGGTAATGGTTGAATATACTAGAAATCATTGAATGGTACACTTTAAATGGGTGAATTGTATAATATGTGAATTATATCTCCATAAATCTGTTATTTAAAAAAATCATGAAAGTGAGGCCAGCCCCGTGGCTGAGTGGTTAAGTTCGCCTGCTCTGCTGCAGCGGCCCAGGGTTTCACCGGTTCGAATCCTGGGTGTGGGCATGGCACCACTCATCGGGCCATGCTGAGGCGGCATCCCATATGCAACAATTAGAAGGACCCACAACTAAGAATATACAACTATGTACCGGGGGGCTTTGGAGAGAAAAAGGAAAAAATAAAATCTTTAAAAAAATCATGAAAGATTACGTCCACACAACAACCAGCACACTGATGTTTATCGCACGCAGCTTTATTCACAATTGCCAAAGCATGGAAGTGACTAAGATGTCCTTCAGTAGGTGAATGGATAAACTGTGCTGCATCCAGACAATGGACTATTATTCAGCACCCAAAAGAAATGAGCTATCAAGTCATGAAAAGACATGGAGGAAACATAAATGCACATTACTAAGTGAGAGAAGCTAACCTGCAAAGGCTACATACTGTATAATTCCAACTATATAACACTCTGGAAAAGGCAAGACTACGAAGACAGTGAAAAAGTCAGTGGTTGCCAGAGCTTGTGGGGAGAGAGGGAAGAACAGACTGAGCACAGAGGATGCCTAGGGCATGTAAACTGTTCTGTATGACACTGTAATGGTGGGTACATGTCATTATATATTTGTTCAAACCCATAGAATAGACACCACCAAGAGTGAACCCTCATGTGAGCTATGGCCTTTGGGTGATAACAATGTGTCAGTGCAGGATCATCGATTATAACGAATGTACCACTCTGCGGGGGATGTTGATAGTGGGGGAGGCTGTGGGCATGTGGGGGAAAGGGGCATATGGGAACTCTCTGTACTTTCTGCTCAATTTGCTGTGAACATAAATCTGGTCTTTAAAAAAAAAGGCTTATTTTGAAAAAGTCACATAAAGGAAAAAAAATCACATAAAATCTGATCACACACACATGATCACTCAACAGTTTGAGCCACGTGCTTGGAGTCTTTGTAAAGACTTTCTTTTTATATAAATAGTTTCATGTTATATTGTTTTAGCCTGTTTTTCTTCACTTAGCAATATGTTATAAACATTTTTCTATGTCAATAACGATTTTATTACATTTTAAAATATCTGCATGGAAATCTATTTTGTAGATGAGCTATAATTTATTTAAACATGCCACATTTAGACATCATCTTAATTTGTGTTAGCATAAAGAACACTATGATAAACATCACGTGCTCTTAGAATAAATTCTTAATGACAATAAAATAGTGAGTATTTATTGAGCGCTTAGTAAGGGCCGGTGACTGAGTCAAGGGCTTCGCAAATGTCGCCTGGATTAATGAATGCTCAGAGAAACTTAGGAAGCAGGCACTATAATTAACCCCATTTTACAGATAAAGTAACTGAGATTTGGAGATATCAACTGACTTGCCTAAGGTTAAACAGCTAGTAGATGGCAGAGGCTGCAATCAAATTCAGGTCTATCTCATTCTAGCACTTGAGCTGTTACTCATTTCTGACCCTAAACAGACTGAATTAGTTTCCGTATCTTTTCATTGTTCTGGTACCTTCTGTTAAATTGTTCTCCAGAAAATTCACACTAACTTCTAGTCCCCACCAAAAACGCAGGCAGGTGCTCACGTCCCCAATCTAACGCTGGTTCTCTGTAGTAATCTTCGTGCTATTTCGATGAGCAAAAAATGGTCTCTTATTATTGTTCCGCTTTGTAATTTTTAAGTGACTTGAGAGTTGTGTGTTTTTATGTTTATTGGCTGTCTGCATTTATTTTCTGAAGAATCAGTTATGTGTACACTTTTCTACTCTTCCATTGGTTATCTTTTTTCTTATTGGTTTTTTAGCAATATCCTAGCTGTCACATAATTTTCAAATATTTTTCACACTTCATGCTTTTTTATTGTAACTTGACAATTTCCTTTGTTTATTGACTTAGTTTTAGACTTTAAAAGTGTCCCCTTACCAACTCCTCTAGGCACAAGTACAGTAGCAATAAAGTTACACAACCAGCAAGCTGACAACAGTCAGCCGGAGAGCCAGCTCCTGAAATGGCTTAAAACCAGTCTCTGCTCCTTCTCTCCAACTAAATCCAGACTAAATATTCACTTTCTTTCCTCTCTGTCATGAAAGGTCAGAACACACATTAGACATAGAAGGCTGATATCAAGTGTGCAATTGGGAGCTGAAACTTGGTCTACAATACAGCAAAAATCATAGCAAAGTCCTCTTATGTATTTGCTAATTGATTAAACATTTTTTATTAAGATATATTCATGTACCATAAAATTCACCATATAGAAGTGTAAAACTCAGTGGTTTTTATTATATTCCTGAGATTGTACAACCATCATCATCATCTAATTTCAGAACATTTTCATCACCCCAAAAAGAAACTCCACACCCGTTAAGCTGTCACTCCCCCTTTCCCCTCCCTCCAGCTCTGGGAACCACCGATCTACTTTCAGTCTCTATGGATTTGCCCATCGGGGACATTTCACAGAAATGGAATCCTGCATTCTGAGGTCTTTGTGTCTGACTTGTTTCACTCAGCATAATATTTGTAACGTTCATCCACGTTGCGGCTTGTGTCAGTGCTTCATCCCTTCCTGGGGCTGAGTAATAGTCCAGGGTGTGGGATTCTGTTTACCCATTTAAAGTTGATGGACACTGGTTGTTTCCACTTTTTGGCTATTATGAAGAATGCTGCTATGACCATTCCTGTAGGTTTTTAATGCAGACATATGTTTCCCGGCATATACATCCAGGACTGCTGCATCATATGGCAGCTATGTGTAATGTTTTGGGGAACTGCCAAATTGTCTTCCACTGCTGTCTTCATTGCCCCATTTTTCATTCCCACCAGCAATGTGTGAGGGTTCCAATTTCTCCATGTCCCTGCCAACACTTGCTATTTTAAAAATTTATTTATTTTTATTATGGCCATGCTACTGGAAGAGACTTTTATACAGGGTGAACTTTGAGTCGGTTTAAATAAAGACGAGCTTTTTGAGTGGGTCTTGCAGGGAACCACCAGACAGGTTAAATATTGACAATTCTTTGGGAATGGTTTTGACAGAATTCCAGCTCCATTCTGCTCCATCCAGTCCTGGAATGTGCATTTCTTTTTTTAGTGAGAAAGAGTGTCCCTGAGCTAACATCTGTTGCCAATCTTATTTTTGCTTGAAGAAGATTGTCCCTGAGCTAACATCCATGCAAATCTTCCTCCAGTTTTTCGTGTGGGACGCCTGCCACAGCACAGCTTGATGAGCAGTGTGCAGGTCTGTGCTGGGGCTCCAAACCCACTACCCTGGGCCGCCAAAGCAGAGCAGGTGGACTCTGTTATTTTTTAAGGCTCCCACTGAGCTGGAGAGTGGGCGATGGGACTAGAGCAAGTTAAAAACTAGAAATTATGTGTTTATGTGAAATTTTCTGATTTTTAAAACACCTTTGATGGTTCCAACTGAAAACACTTGTGGGTCAAAATCAACTGTGGGTCCCAGTTAGGAATCTTGGCCATAGAGAGGTGGCCTGGCAAGGTAGAATGGTTTTCAATTGTTTTAAAGCAGGAGAAACTTTCTGTCAAATAACATTTTATTTGGAACCAAGGATGCTATGTAAAATATTTCACAAGACAAAGACGTAGGCATCGGCCCATCAGAATAGACTCAGGCCTTAGCTGTGCCAAGGGCTGACCTTTGAATGGCTGGACTGTGGGGAGGTGGCTGGGTGACCAGGAGAGGGGCCCTCCAGGAGCCACTGCGGAGGAGAGCTGCCGTGCTCAAGCTGTTGGAAGTGGAGCTGCTCCTTTTAAGTGGTAATGGGAAAGCAGAACCTGCCCGCTGAACCCCGCTGTCCCTGGACCCTCTGTGCTCCACCCCCTGCGCCCTGGCTCCCTGTGACCCTGCTCCCTGCACTCTGGACACCTTGCCCCTCCCCAGCTCCTGTGCCTGGACCCCCTGCACCCTCACTCCAGCCCTCCCCACGTCCTCCAGCAGCCCTTAAATTACCTCGGGGAAACCCAGAGCTCTCGGAGGAGTTTAAAACTTCCTGCTAGAGTATGAAGTATGCAGCCAGCGCCATCATTTGATCTTTTGGGGTCTACCTTCTACCCCTTGGTGGGGCGGGAAGGGGAGACAAGGAGCCCAGCCTCCCGGTTCCTCCAGCCCTTGGGGGCTCAGCTCCCCTGCAGGGGTGGGAGGGGCTCCCTGGGTCTCTCCCTCCCCTCCCCCCACACAAGCACTCGGGCAGTGGCCCCCTTCCCGAGGGTCTGCAGCGTGCTCATCCCAGCTGCTCCTTCCAGAGCATCTGGGCCTTTGTTTCCGGAACCCCACAGTTGGAGTGCGTCTGGAGGCAGGGTGTTGCCCTGGACCCCCGTCTTTCCCCAGTCTCTCTTCTCATGGAGGCCTCTTCAAGGGCTCCCACCCCTCCTCAGGAGGAACCGTGTATGTTTGTAGTCCAGCTCTGCAGGACTCCCAGGTCCCATCGTGGGTTCTTCTGCGTCCCCGCTGGAGAGACATGGCTGAATCTACACTCGTCACTGGCAGAGAGCGCCATGGGCATCGCGAGCGCTGGTCTGTCTTGGAAACAACCGCCGCCGGCCTCCCATAAGGAAAGCACATTCTCTCTGTTACGTGTCTTGGACCCTGATCCTTGAGAAACGAAAGCTCTGGCACTATCGAGATTTTTACCGAGGAGGCTCTGACTCCTGCCTGAGCCTGGTTTGCACTGCAAGTCCTGTCTGCTGGCACCAGGCTCCTAACTGTCTTCATGATTGGCACCAGCTCCGCGGGATTGTTTTCTCTCATCTGGGATGGGGATGATGAGGCCACTCTCCAGTTGGCCTCACAGGTGTGATCTTTGGTGCCAGCAAACCGGGTTCGATTCTCATCTCCACCACGTGCTGTGTGATCTTAGGGGTTCACTTGGCCTCCCTGGACCACAGGCCCCTCAACTATAAACCTGAGGTAAGACTGTCCTCCTTGCTGTGAGGATTAAGACTGTGTGGCAAGTACCAGCCCTCTCGCTGACATCAAGCAGGCCATCAACAGCAGTGGGCTCCTTTCTCTGCACCCCTCGGCTCTCTGTACTGAACCAGCGGGTGTCCATGCCTGTGGAGGGGTCTGTAGGAGAAGGTGATTCTGTGACCCTCCACTGCTCTGCTGGCCCTGTCCGCTCTGTGGACAGGACCATGATCCAAGAGGCAAACATGGCCCCAGTGTTGCAGAAAGGCTGTAGATGGAGTGGAACAGCGTTGCAGTTCCCAGCTGGGTCTGAAGCCAGACTGCCCAGGTTTGAATCCTGCCTCTGCCACTATCTGTGCTCGTTTGAACTTGCTGCTTCTCCCTACGTCTGAGAGTCTTATCTACAAAAGGGAATAGACTGTAACAGTACCTTGCTCACAAATCATGTGCAGGGGCCGGCCTGGGGGTATAGTGGTTAAGTTCACACACTCTGCTTCAGTAGCCTGGGGTTTGCAGTTTTGGATCCCCAGCATGGACCTACACACTGCTCATCAAGCCATGCTGTGGTGGCATCCCACATCACACACACACACACACACACACACAAAATAGAGGAAGATTGGCACAGCTGTTAGCTCAGGGCCAATCTTCCTCACCAAAAAAAAAAAAAAAAAAAAAGTATGTGCAGAATGAATGACCTCAGACACTGCAGTATTTTAGCTTTAGCAGAGTCCAGATGTGGTAAGAAGCACCCCACAAGCACAAGCTAATTTTTTTGTTATACCTCACGGGGCTGCCCCAAACATCTAACAAGATAATGGTATGCAGGCTCTTGGTGAGCTGTAAAATGGCTACTTAAAAATAAAAGCTTCTTGTCATTTGATCAAAACAGCAGATTGGGAAAATGGCCAACTCTAGAATGAAACCCAGGGATTGGGGGGCTGCCTTGGTGAGTCTCGGCTGAGGTTGCGAACACACAGAAGACTCTGACTCCCAGTTAGTATACCACTTCTGCCCCGAGGTACAGCCACAGCTTTTCAAACCGGGTCAGTGGCTTTCTGGGGGGATTGTCTTGTGGCCTAATTAAGTAGTTGGAAATACAAGGACTTTTGCAAAGTGGAGGAAAGACTACATCAATATCAGCGATCTAGTTAAAATGATGGAGCTAATTAAGGCCATTTGCATTAGGAAATCATAGGAATTTCATTGGCGTGGCAGTGGGTGCTCTCCTCGGGGGGTGTGGGGGCACAAACCCAGAGGCGCAGGTCAGAGCCCTGCACTTAGCTGAGTCTCGTGGCCGTCACTAGTCAGATGTGTCGCCTTGGGCAAGTCGTCTACCTTCCCAGGTCTTGTTGTCCTACTCTGAAGAATGAGTATAATTCAACCTATTTCATCTATTAAGTAAGATAAAGTATTAGATCCTACAAAAATGCAAGGTTTTATTCTCATCATATCGTGGTCATTTCTCAGCCCAGAGGAGACCAACTTTAGCAGAGAATGGAGATTTTGTTTCATTGTTCATTAATTCTTTATCGACCACCGTTTTCCAACAAGGACTCAAGGTAGCACAGAGAAACTCGCATAGTACAGTGTCATTCTGATAAATACCACAGTGAGTTTCAGGAGGCTGTTTTTTACCGGCAATGCTGTGCAGTAAAAGTGATTCTTGGGGATTCTTCTCCTCACTTGGTTTGTTGAATGAATGAATGAGTGAATGGAAGATAACGAGTTGAGATTCCCTTTTAAGTAATATCCCTTTGTACAGGGAGCACATATTTTTGCAGCGTCCATGACGACCTGTTAATCTCTACCTTAAAGCATAGTCCAGTCACAAGGCATCATGGGAATGGGATTCCTTTTCTGTCCATCATCACTGACCATCAACATTACAACAAAGAAGGTGACACTCCAAACTGACAGGAGCAGGACTTTCGTTAACATAAGTATCAGGATGTGACATGATGTAAGACTTGGTGACGCTCTCCTCCAATGGAATGGAAAGAACCCCTGGTGAAAACAAGGATGCTTTATTTCTGAACACAAAGGAGACTGAGCAAAGCCCTCCTTTGCGGGGGGATTTTGCGTCCAGTCTAGACAGAATGGGGATCATTTCACACCCAATTGCTGTGTCCTCAGCCTATTAGGACAACAAAGATGGAGAGAAGTGAGAGGACGCCGAGGGCTGTGTCCGGAGGCTGGGTCCCACTCCTCAGATGCTCTTCACACTGTGGTTCAAGATGACATGGGCCATGTCGAAAGTGACTCACGTTCTGCATGACACAGTTGTCCAAAGCCATTTGGGGAAACATCTAGATGATAAGCTTAAAAAGAACCTTGCGGGAGCATTTGTGGTGACTGTGTACTTGTAAAGACGTTAGGAACATTTATCCTACATGAGGAAAAGAATGCCAAGGAAACCTGAGCAACCCTGGGGAAACGGCGCTGGGCTTGGCCAGTCGCCCTGAGGTGGGTCAGCCTCTTGTTAGAGAAATGAACTCTGGGAAGAAAGGCCGCTGGGGATCTGAGAACTCCTGCGCAGGATAACTCTCTGTGTTATGGACTGAATGTTTGTGTGTCTCCTCAACCTCAATTCGTATGTTGAAATCCTAACCGCCAGTGTGATGGTATTAGGAGGTGGCGCCTTTGGGGTGATTAAGTTATGAGGGTCGAGCCGTCGTGAATGGGAGTTGTGCTTGTATTAGGGTCCTCCAGAGAAACAGGACCAATAGGAGATACATGTAAAAGGAGATTTATTATAGGAATTGGCGCACGTGGTTATGGAGGCCGAGATATGCCACAATCTGCTGTCTGCAAGGACAGCAAAACCGGGGGCTTAATTCAGCCTGAGGTCTGAGGGGGCTGCTGGTGTCAGTCTTGGAGCCCAAAAGCCCTAGAACCAGGAGTGTGATGTGTGACCTCAGAAGACGGTCGCCTCAGCTCAAGGAGAGAGAATGCACCCCTTCGCCACCTTTCTGTTTCATGAGAAGCCTCCAAGGTTTGGGTGATGCCTGTCCACATTGGTGGGGGAAGATCTCTTAGTCAGTGTGCTGAATTAAATGCTACCCTCACGGATACACCCAGAACTAATGCTCCCAGCTCTCTGGGCATCCCTTAGCCTGGTCAAGTTGACACATAAAATCAGCCATCACAGAGTCCTGATAAGGAGAGACGGGGAGAGCTTGCTTTCTTTCCTTCTGCGCTCTGCCACGTGAGGACACAGTGAGAAGACTGTCATCTGCAAACCAGGAAGAGAGCCCATGTCAGACCGGATCTGCCGGCACCCTGATGTTGGACTTCCAGCTCCCAGAACTGAGGAATAAATGTTCTTTAAGCCACCCAGTCTTTGGTAATTTGTTACAGCAGCCTGAGCTGACGAGGACACTCCCTGAAGGGGCTCTCCTGCAGCCTGGCAGTCACGGTCCTCCGTGGCAGGCAGGGCTCAAACACCTTACTCGGCTACCTCCTCCCATCCATCCCAGAGCCCAGCTGACCTGGTGCTGGATGCACGGACACTTTCTGCCTCCCGCCCTTCATTCCTGCCGCCGCTCTCCCAGCCTTCACACTCTCACACCTGCACGTCCTTTAAGGTCTGATGGTGGCTCTGTTATGTGCCTGCCTGACACCTACCTCCTTTTTATTCTCTGCTAGTAGAACTGTTTCTGTTCAGGACCTGTGTGTTCCCGGCAGTTGATTATGCTTAGTCTAAGCCAGTGTTTTTCAAACAATGGGACACAATCCATCACGAGATCATGAAATCAATTTAGTATGTATGGTATGACCAGCATTTAAAAAATATAAACAAAAATATTTGAATAAATCAGAGTAAAGGTAAGTATCGTTTGGTGAAAGTCGTCTTTTCAGTTACATATGTGTGTGTACACTGGGTTTCAATGTGAAATGCACTTCCTATGATGGGTCTCCATCCAAAGTTTCTTAAAATGCTGGTTTGGGCCAATCAGAAGGCTCTCGGGGCCCCAGCCCCCAGCCCCCAGCCCCACTTGCAGCTTACACCAAAGAGAAAAAGTTAAAGCTATAAATACGTGTTACTAAAATGAAAAAAATCTAATAGATATATTAAAAATATTTAACCACATTCTTAAAACTAGGTAACCCCCCATTTTTTTTCTTTTCTCCCCAAAGCCCCAGTACACAGTTGTATATCCTGGTTGCAGGTCATTCTAGTTCTATGTGGGATGCCACCACAGCATGGCTTGATGAGCGGTGTGTAGGTCTGCTCCCAGGAAACCCAGGCCACCGAATTGGAGCATGCAAATTTAACCACTTGGCCACAGGGCTGGCCCCCATTACTCTTTTTAAAATAGCGGTAAGGTTGGCAAGGATTAGGACAACCATCCAAGGATTAGGACCCAGGGCTGGTGACTGCGTGGGGCTCCAGGCACGCTCATACACTATGCGCCTCTGGAATGTAATTTCATAATACACATCAAAAGTCGTTTGGAACCCTTGTCCAAGTAACTCTAGCTCTAGGAATTTATGCTAAGGAAATAGACAAATGCCCAAGAAAAAGGAATTGATTAAACAAATTGTGAGATGGCCATATATGGAATTCTAGGCAGCCGTTGAAAATATTTTAAATCGTTGACATGGAAAAATGCCCGCCCCATGTAAAGGAAATGAAGCGCGTTATAAACCAGCATGTAGAGTCTCACTGAAATATATCTACATGTGGAAACCTCTACCTGTGCACGTATCAGAAACAGTCTGAAAGAACATGAACCAAATTAGATGGTGAAATTGTAGATGTTCCTCTCCCCGCCTCCACTTTTTCTTAATAGTCTTCTGACTTTTCTATAACAAATGTATATTACTTAAGGATCGAACCTAATGACATGTAGCATTTGCCATTGCTTGAGCCAGGAAAAGGAATGCTCTCGCCACCTCCTCTCCCTAGCACAGGGGCTGCAGTGCTGGGCATATTATGACCACGCATTTACCAAGCACATGCCTGACCTATGACGGGGAGCCCTCCTCTCCGGTCCTAGGATTGCACCCAAACTCTTGACAGTTTCTGGCTGGTACAGAGACATCATGTTCCTATTGCACCCACCTTGCAGGGGGGTATGAGAAGTCAAGGAGAGACTATTTGTAAAGTTGCCAGCCTCACATAAATCCACATTGTTATGCCTCATGCTGTCGTGGTTCATTAGGGAGAAAAAAGGTGATTCAACAATAAGCAGCCGAACCGGAACAATCCATTCATAATCCAGATTCTAAAAATAGCACTCAGCAGAGCCACTGCGTGGAGAATTAGTCATATGAGAGTCTGGAAAATGTGAACCAAAAGCAGGTCAGAAGGAATGGAAAATTTGTTAACTGCGCATGGTTTTCTTAGAAAACTACTTGATTTAAGAAACTAATCTTGTGTGTGTTGGTCAGTGCTCTCGTGCAGGGCTGTCCTGAGGTCCGTGCACAGCCCAGTGTTGAAGGGCCGGCACTCTGCCATCAGCTGGACCAAGTTTTCAATCTTGGCCCTGCTCCTCCCTAGCTGGGTGGCTGTTGAGAAAACAGCCTCCTGAGCCTTGTTTCCACATCTGTAAAATGGGGGCCTTGCAAGGACATTGTGCAGATTAAATGAAGTAACGAACTGAAAGGGCCTTGTATGATGCTTTGTGGCAGATGTCTAGTAAGTACTGCTTTTTAAATTACTGCTATTATTACCACAGCTCTTATTTCAAGCCACAGCCAGAGGGCAACTTTTCGGGGTTCAGGAGAAAAGCTTGAGAGAGAGGTTGGACCTGGGACAGAGCTTAGGGCTTGGTTACAGCCCCTTCAAGGCTAACATTCCATCATTCTAGGACCTAAGTCATCTTTAAATGTGCTACCTTTGAAGGAGAAATGAGCAGTGCATTTATATCCATCTATTTACAAGGGAAAGCCACATTCTTTCCTGCTGTGTTTTTTGGTTAAGGACAATAGACCCTGAGTCCACGTGACTTTATCCTGGCCCACAGCATCTTTCTGTCTTTGGTTCTGAGCCCAGCCCTGCCAGTGGGGGAGCTGAGCCCAGTTTCCGGCTACTCAGCGTGGGGCTCAGGGGCGCTTCCTCTCATTGGAAATGTGGTTTCCATTGTGGGCCCAGGAACGGTCCCGGCCTGCCTCTGGGAGCCATTTCAGGAGGGAAGCAGACCTGCAGGCTGCTCATCACCACACTCAATCATCCAATGAGACAGAAAATCAGACAAAAACTGATTTCACCTACTCTGCAGGGTCAGCCTTGAAGAAGCAAAGGGACCAGGCTTGGTTGACTCCTGTCCCGTGTCTGTGTCACCAGAAGAGGTTGAAAGGATCCTGCAGAGGGGCTGCTTTGCCCTTCCCAGGTGGAGACAGCCAGGTCAGCCTGAGGGCTCCTGACGATTCCCTGGCTTGACTTCAGGCCTGTCTAACCCCAGTCTTTTCTCATAAAAACATCCCCTCACTGGTCTCCCTGATCCCATGCTAGCTGATTGCAAACCATCCTTCACACAGTAGAAAAAAGCAATATCCTGCCTCTTACCTGGTCCTGGGATGGGGAATATCCTAACTCCACCTGGTCCCTGGGCTTGGATGACCTGGCCCCCGACCCCCTACTCCTTACGCATTTTGAGACGTAAGCTGTCCCCATCTGCATGCCCCCAGCCCAGCTAAACTTCTTTCTGCTGGGAGAATACATCCTGCTCACTCTCACCCCAGCGGCTTTGGACTTCTGGTCTCTGCCTGAAAGAGGTGTCTTCTAGCTTAGGTCGCAGCTCCCGTGTCACCTCTTAGACGCCTTCCCTGGCCATCCAGGTAGAAGAAAGCATCACATCCCTGTCACATTACCTTGCTTTTTCTACTCTAGCTCCCATCACCCTCTGCAACACTCGATTGCTCCCTGCTTATCATCTGGTTTCTCCACTGGATTGTATGCTTCCAAAGAGAAGGAGCCTGCTGCCTTGTCTGCTCCGTCACCTCTCCTAGCACAGTGTTGGTGCTCGGGGAAGAGGGAAGGAATCGCCCACAAAGGGTCTTGGTGCTCAACTGCACCACTTAGTGGACACTTTCTCCCCTCCTTACCTTTGGTAATTAGACCTTTGGAGTGTCACGTGATACCTTGACCCAGTGCTCTGATTTCTCCACACTCCTCTGAAAGGTTCTATTGTTGGAGGCTGAGGGTGGAGCACTGAGGTTTGAGGAAGATCTAGAAGCCTCTGGTTCTAACCCTGCTCCAGGCTGCCTGGCCTTGAGCAAGTGATGTCAGTAAAATGCAGATTTTAAATAAAAGGTAGGCATACGCTGCAGAACTCTGGCCTCCAAACCCTATTTGTCTAATTTTCACCTTGCAATTTTAGTATATGTGCTGCTGAAGTGAGCACTCCAAATTTTACCTTGGGAAAAGCAGACAGAGTTGTTTTTGGCCCCTTGATCCTGAGGTCCACATCCTAGAGTGACAACTCCAGGCCAGGGATCCTCCAACTTTAACATGCATGAGAATCACCTGGAGGCTGTTAGAACAGACTGTCAGACCCTGCCACAGAGTTGCTGACTCAGCAGGTCTGGGTGGGGGGGGGGGCCAAGAATCTGCATTTCTAACCTGTTCCCAGGTGAAGGGATGCTGCCAGGCCAGGGACCTCACTTTGAGGACCATCAGTCTAGGCTATGAGGCATCAGTCGATGATAGTCAACACAACTTAGAGTCATACAGTGCTTTATCATTCAAAAACCAAGTTTTAGATGCATTATCTTATTTGCTCCTCCCAGCAACCCTGAGGAGCGGATATTATCAAGCTGGATTTGCGGAAGAGCAGACTGAGGTTGCAGTGTCACACAGAGCAAGTCCTTGACGCAACATCACACAGTCAGCAGGCCCTCCTGGAAACCTACTAAATGGGCAAACACCCTAGACATCCAACATCCAGAAGGTCACCATGCCCCACAGCCCATAAGTCCTGTTACTTTGGCACGAGTGACTGCGGGCACCTCCCTGAGGGGTCTCCCTGCCTTTGCTTCCCCCTCTTTCCGTACACAGCAGGTAGCAGAGAGGTTGAGAGCACAGCTTTCCCAGCTAGGGAAGGTATTTGACTTTCTGCTCTGCTCCCTGCTACCTGTGGATCTTGGAAAAGTTACATAACACTATAATTTGCAAAGTAGTTTTTTTCGTGCATCTTCTCATTCAATGGTTAAAACAATCTAACTTAAAATTCCATTTAAGCTCCCCCCATTGCTTACAGGAGCAAGTCCAAGATTCTTGGTAAGGCATTAAAAGCTCTCCGAGATCTAGCCCCTACCATCTCCCCGGTCTCCCTCTGGCATGAAGCTGTTCTTTTAGCATGATGTGGCTGCTTATGAGGCACTCAGACACGGATCCAGGGGGTGGATGAACCCCGTGCCGCAGCCATGCTGCTCTCCTTCCTCCTTTGTTCCTGTCGCCTTGCCCTTTCTTTTTTCTTTTTGAGGAAGATTAGCCCTGAGCTAACTGCTGCCAGTCCTCCTCTTTTTTGCTGAGGAAGCCTGGCCCTGAGCTAACATCCGTGTCCGTCTTCCTCTACTTTATATGTGGGACGCCTACCACAGCATGGCGTGCCAAGCAGTGCCATGTCCGCACCCGGGATCCGAACTGGCGAATCCTGGGCCGCTGAGAAACGGAACGTGCGAACTTAACTGCTGCGCCACCAGGCCGGCCCCCTTTCTCTTCTTCTCCATTTAATTCTTACTCTTTTTTCAAGGCAGCCCAAGTGTACATCCTCCCCAATGGCTCCCATGATTATTCATCCAATATTGATTGGATTTTTTGGCCTCCGTGTGCCAAGAACCATATTAAGATGCTAGAGCTGCAGTGGTGAACATGGTGGCCTCCTTCTGAGTTCGATGCTCTGCTGCAACCAGTACCTATGTTTCTGATAGCACTCAGCTCGGGGGGCCTTAACTGCCCAGCTTAACCAACAACCCTCCAACTAGACTATGGATAAGCTTTGTGATCAGAGAGCACAGCTTACTCATTTCTATGCTCTGCACAGTGACTGTGCAATTAATATTTGTGAAGTCAAGCCCAACAAGATATTCATGCATTTTTCTTGTATTCCACTCACCTGATTAATCCTGACATTATAGCCATTTCTCACCTTCCCTAGTATTTACATTCTCATGTAGACACGTCGAAAATAAAATGAGAATATGCTTATTGAAAAAAGTTGCTGTTTCAAAAATAACTACCCATTTTGCAGGTGGTTCATCCTTCTAGAGCTTATGCGTTCTGTAATTCCTGATCTAATCCCTTCAAAAAAGTGCCACACACACCCTCAAGAGCCCCCTTAGCTTCCTCACCTGCCAAAAAGAAAGCTGTACGTTAAAAGCAAAACACGTCACGTAGATACTTAGCCTTCTTTTCCCTTACTTTAAATATCAGACTTCAAATACAACTCCACCAATATAACAGTGAACATTATTAAAATAAATCCAGTGACCTTTTTAAAAAAGATTACAAAATTGAATTTATTGAGTTTCACACAAGATGCACTTATAAAATTAGTACTGAATGCCATTTTAACAGAAGAAACGAACACCATTCTGAACTCCCAATATATTCTGCAAAGGAAATGGAAATCTTCCAAAAATGACAGCACAATAACAGAATAATTCAAGCTGAATTGAAAGAAGTACCCCAATCCTATTCTTGCTCTGATCAGGGCTGTGTTTGGCAAGGTTCTCCCCAAACTATTCCCATACATCACGGACACTGTTCCTTTGGGTGGTGAAGAGAAGACGGAGAAAAGAATAATAATTCTAAGATGGGGCTTCACTGAAACATACACAAAGCAATTAAAAGTCTTCTCATTTTTAACTTAAAGTACTCCCTGGTTTCACAAAAGCATTTCTGTACAATTTCTTCTTTTACCCTATGTGAACATTAATCTCCAGATTTCTTTAGTTAATGCAAAACATGAAAATTCACTTCTGTATTTTAAATCAACAATCCAAAGCATTAAAGCTCGCTTTCTATTTCACCCAGGAAATAGACAAATCACCTAAAATTTATCTTCTGCACATCACACGCCTGAAAGAGCAGCACAGGAGCGCAACTTCAGGATGGGGCCGTCACAGGGGCAACAACAGCGACATCTGGGTGTTCTGAAATTAGACATCGTAAAATTTGTACAAAAGTGCAGAAAGGTTTCTCAAGATAAAATGTGGTGGAAAATAACTTGTCCTATGATGCAGGCCACAAACTAGTAAGTGAGCAGAAACGGAGTCTCGCTCTCAAACAAGACCAAACAGCACCTTTTGGTTGCTGTTCCCAACATCCACACCCAGACACCTCCCACACCCAGACAGCCACCACACCCCCCGACAGGCCACTTACTCCTCAACCACGGGGCTGCCCGGCCCCAGTGGGCACACTCCCACAGTCACACCTCCCCACACAGACGCGCTCCCACAGAGTACAGACCTCATCCCAGGCACTGGCACTGCCCAGTCCACTTAAGAGTATTTACTTACAAAACCCAGTTAAAGCTAACATCTCTGAATTTTGTACACCGACAATTCTTCAGCCTATTCAACACCAAATCCTTTTAACTGTAACAATTTAGAAGCAATTAGTTTTAAAACAAAACCAGTTAACTATACATTAAAGTTAACACTGCTCTGCTTTTTCAGTATAAAAAGTGCCTTTTGGGAAGGGAATTTCTATTTTATCCACTGCAATTAAACAATGCACAGGTCACATTTTGCTTTAAAGAGGAAACTGAAAAATTATGAAACAATTTCTCAGTGATACATAACCTTCATTCATTTTTTTTAAATAAACAAACTGGCTTAGGGTTTTTTCTATAAAACGCTACTATTCATCAAGTCTTATTTAAGGTAGCCTTTTATTCTGATTAATTCAGATATATCTCCAAGGATTACTCTGGTGCTAAGAACATTTATCTTGACTTAAGTTTAATTATTTCTTTATGCTTTGGCAGATGAAGTCCAGTTTGAAACTGTTGGTGAAAATAGTATGAGACTGGAAAGGGGACGCCGTGGAGAAGCTTCACAGTTTGCCAGGTAGATCCTTACACCGCAGAGGCCTCGGGGCAAAATCCGATGTTCTGGAAGCCCAGGTGGACAAAGCAAAAGCGACCCTGCTGCTGCTCCCCGCGGCCGGAAGTGCTCGAGCAGGAGGCGGCTGCCTAACCCGCCAAGTGTGCCAGAGTCGAGGCTGGACGTGGCTGCTGTTCCATGACCTGACCTTCAGCCAGACCACGTGACTGGAAGGAAGATACTAAGACTTGCTTTCCATTAATAATTTAAGTTTTTAAATAAATATTTAAGTGCCATTTTCACGTCTGTCCGTCCTGGGAGCACAGCGTCTGCTCTCCCGGGACCTGGTGTCTTCAGCACACCAAGCCGCAGAGTTCAGTCAATTCGGTTTCCACAAATTGTGAACCTGTCTATCTCTAACAAGTCTTTCTTTGAGGATCTGTGTTTTAATTCAGAGTTGTCCTGTGTTATGTCCTTCTCATCACCATCTGGAGTTGTCAGAAACTGATCAGAATTACTTGTCACAAGTAATGGTATGACATTTTCCTTTTGATGAACCGGCTGGCTGGTGACTGAAGCAGAAAGGTTTTCTTCTGTGGAAAAACAGATCCATTTAATTAGAAAAGGATTTCTCCTCCAAGACATCCCACACAGACACTCACACACACATCCAAAATGCACTTCCTATTACATGGCTCCAGATGCAGGGGCCATGAACTGCAGTATGTGCTCACGGGGTTCAGCCCCCCATTAGACTGGAGGACCCTTGAAAGTAAGATGGACACTTCTTAATTTCTTAATGTGCTGAAGGAGCCAGTATAACAGAACACACATGGACCGCTATGAATTATCTAGTTAGCCGAAACAAATGCAATCCTCATCTTACTAATAGTACTTATGTTCTTCATAATGAAAGAATTATTTCCAAGTGATTTTACGAGTTTTTATTTCACTTTATTTTAGCTCCTTGGAAAGCACACACAATGGGCATGGCCCTCTCTCCAGACTGAACTTGGGCCCAGCTCAACTCTCATCTCCTGCCCCTTTGCAGAGCAAACTCCACACACTCAGAATATTGAGCTGCCAGTCCTCGGGATGCTTCCTCAGGCCTCCAGGATTGAGCTCATGCTGGTCCCTTTCTGAAGGGCCCTCTCCAGCCGTCTTCACTGGGCCTATTTCTTCTCACCCTTCAAAATTTAATTTAGCCATCGCCGCCACCAGGCAGCGATCCTCTCCCGTCCCCTCCATACCCCTGTGTATGACCCTTGTTCATCTATACAGATTATCCACTTGTGGTGTTTCCCCTATCGGTCTGTGAGGCCCTGAAAGCATGACTTATTTATGTTTCTATCTCCAGCATCTCACATACTACCTGGCTCACAGGTGCTCCATACACTTACAAATAAACTAAACTAAAAGTCACATGAAAAAACGAAAATACCTATGTGAACAGGGAACTGCCATCTAATGACAAAAATGAAGTCAGTGTCCCAGTTCTTCCTCCAATTCTCCCAGGCCAGAAACCCTGGAATCATCCTTACCTCCTCTCTCTCTCACACTGCACAACCTCATCAGCAAACCCTGTGCTCTTCCACATCTCTCCCGGATCTGGTTCAGCTCTCTCACTCACACCCCTGACTCCTACTCTGAGCCAGGCAGCCTCACTTCTGGCCTCTGACTCTGGGCTTGCCCTTCTTGATTCTGTTTTCCACAAAGCTTGAGAAAGATCCTTTTAAAATGTCAGCTGGATCACATCACTCTTCTGCTCCAAGCCCTACAATGGTCCCTTCCCACAAAGAGTAGGAGCCAAGGTCCTCACACAGCCTGCAGGGCCCTGGGTGGCCTCTCTGACTCCTCTCCAGCCCTTCTCCCCCGGGATCGGTCCCACTCCAGCACCCTGGCCTTAGCTGTCCCTCGACATGGCAAGCCCATTCCTGCCTGGGGCCTCTGTATGTGTGCGTGAGCCCTCTGCCTGGGATCCCACACGTGCCTTTCGCCCCTGCTTTAGCCATCTGTCCAGCACTTACTGCCACCCGACACAGTGCATATTCACTATTCGCTCTCTTCCCCTCTCCCCGACAATCCAGAATAAAACTCTGCCTTCTTCCCACTGCTGTGTTCCCTGGACCTGCCATGTAATCATCTACTGAGCAAGAAATGAAGGTAAAAACTCAGAGCTGTGTTAGTGTGTCTGTGAAGAGAGCTACAATACAAATGTTAAAGAACTAAGCAAAGTGAAATCAGATCTTGAAAGCTAACCATTGCCCGAACAGTCAGTGGTTCACTATTTACAACAGTTTACAATTTACTAGGGACCGTTCAGACAATTAACTCGTCAGAGAAGCGGTGAAGAGAACCAAACATACCTTGGGAGGGTTTACATCTGTTTTGTGATTTACTGGATGGTTTGCCTGGAGTGTTGGTTGGGGGAGGGTTAAACAACTTTTCTTCCATTTTGGCTTCTTTCACATACTGGCATGATTTTCCTAATAGCACGATGCTATTAAGTACTTTCAGGGATATCAACCTAAAACCAGAGAGAAACAACCAACCATTGTTGGGATTTATCTCAATCACTGTGAATGCCATCCACTACTATTGCTAATAAGCAGCTGCGAGGGCAGTGGAAAGGGGGAAAGAGGATGAGCAGGGGGGTCAGAGGGCCCAGGGGTCAGAGGGCCAGGTCTCAGAAGTGTGACCTCCTTATGCAACGTCCAAGCCCCCCGAGGCTTCTTTACCACAAGGGAAAATTTTGATAAATTCCTCAGTTCTCGTTATAAGAAGAAATTCTATTACTTAGAAGTCTTACCTGGTACTAAACTATTTAACATTTATTCTCGCGATTTAAACAAGTACGTTTAGTAAATGCAGATGAACAGAAAACAATAAAATAACTTATAACTCCCCACCCGGTGATAATCACTGTGACATTTGCTACAGTATCTTTCTGTCATTTTTGCTTTGAGTAGACAGTGATTTGTACTTTTTCGCTGTTCAGAAATGGGTTCTCTTTTACAAGGCAGTAGGGGACTGGAGTTCAAAGCCGGAGCACACACTCTGGGTCCAAGTGTTTGAGTTCAAATCCTGACTTCAGTGCTTAGAACCTGAGTGGACCTAAGTGACTTTCTGAACCACCTGCTCCATAAAGGAGAAGATTTCCCTAGGGTGCTCAGAACAGACTTGGCACATAGTAGCGTCAACCAGTTTTGCGATTTTATTATCACCGTTGTTTTACATTAACAATATACCATGAATAGTTTTCAACACTAGTTAAGGTTCCTCGCTGACATTACTTTAAAGGTCTTATAATATTTCACTGTATGTTTTATCGTACAACAAAGCCCCCCAAACCCTTAACTTCTGGAAATTTAGGTTATTTCCAGTATTTGCTTCTATTAAAAAGTTTCTGATTAAAAAAATTTATGCTAAATCTGTATTTCCTTAAGATAAATTCCTAGATAGCTATAATTACTAAAGTGGAATCTCTGGGCCAAAAGGTACATAATATTTTAAGGCACTGGATACAAATCTGGCAAAAAATTCTGACAAAGAAAAACAACCCCTCTTCATATTGGTATCTTCTCACATCCAGGGCCATTTGTTAAATGACACAGAACCCAGGACTTCACTCCCAGTTTCACAGCAAGTGAAGAAGCAGGTCGCTGCTTCTTATGCCTGAGACGAAATCCTGGCAATAGCAGGAAATTACAAGTCAGTGTGGGCAAGTCTCATAACGGGCCTGACAGGAGGTCGAAGCAAGAAGCACACGGGCCTCCCTCACAGCCCCCAGCCTCCCTACCCCAGGACAAAGGATGCAAACACTGAGGGCCTCACAGAGACCCACGGCCGCAAGGACTTCTGCGCGCATACACTCCCAAATTTACCCCAAGCCCCAGCTCTCCTCTAAACTCCTTACTCATACCTTCCACGGCTTCCCTGACACCACCTAGGGGACAGCTAATAGGATTTCAAACTTACTAAATCCAAACCAGAACTCTTGATGGCAACCCCAACCCTCCCAAAACCAAAACCCCACGTATACATGTCACAGGCCTCCCCATCACAGTAAACGGCAAGCCCACTGCCTAATTGCTTGGGCCCCAAACTTTGTAACCATACTTGATTCTTCTTCTTCCCTCACACCGCACACCCAATCAATTCATCAGCAAGTCCTGTCCAGTTCTGCTTTCAAAACACGCACCTAGTCGACAAACTCTTCCCACTCCATTGCCACTGCTCCAATTCCAGCCATGGCTCCCTTTTCCTGCAATGACTGTAACGGCTTCTCCTCTTGACACTGCACAGCAGCCAGAGAGGCCTTGCAAAGCCAGCTGCACCCAGCCCTCTTCTGCTCAGAATCCTCCAGTGACTCCCGCTCCCTCAGAGCAGAACCCAGGCCCCTTCCGCGGTGACTGGGTCCTCTCCCACCCATCCTGCCTGGATCCCTGTGCTCCGGCCGCCCCGCTCCCCGCTGTTCTCTGTGTGAGGCCTGTCCTGTGTCCTCGCTGCCAAGCCCGCTCTGTTCCTGGGCATCTGTGTGGCTCTCTCTCTTCCTCCATCCAGTCTCCACTGAAATACCAGCTCACCCTCCCTTCCTCCATCCAGTCTCCACTGAGACATCAGCTCACCAGGAGGCTTCCCCAGCCCACTCTAAGGCAGCCACCTCTGTCCTTCGCCGTGTCCTTACATGACCATATTCTTCTTCCTGAGGCTTGCTGCCAACTGTCATTTCACAGCAATTTGTTTCTCTGGTTGTTGTCTTTTTTCCACTAGACCTTCAGTGACACGAAGGCAGGGCACTCGCCTGTCTTCTTTCTGGGTGACCCTTCACAGCTCCAGGACCAGTACCTGGCACTGAGCAGGCGCTCCCTGAGCAGGGCTGAGCGGACAGTGAGAGCAAGGGCTACAAGCTTTCCTTCCACAGCAAGCAAGAGTGAGTCTGGGGGGCAGGAGGCTGAGACTGGGAGTGGGCGGGAAGGCACGGGAGGCATTTTAAGGAGGCCCCACTGAATTCTGACTTGCTTTTGCTGAAGGGAGATTCCTGGGCTTGGTGAGGTTAAAGATAAAGAAGGCTTCATGGACAAAGTGGCTCGGAGAAGGATTTGGAAGGAGGAGAGGATAATCAGAACCAATCAGTAGAGTGGAAAGGTCAGTGAGCGCGCGTGCCTGGCTGGACTATCGAGGGGGAGAAGTGGGGAGAGGCTGGAGCGAGGTGACGGGGGTGAGGGTTGGGGGAGGTGGTGAATTCTACACAATTCAGATTTTAATCTACTTTGATGAATGGTGTACAGGCAACTGTAACCAAATAAAGGTTTTCAGACGTGGCATACACAGGCTTCACGTCCTGATTTGTTTATGTCAAAAGAAAAATATGAGAGTAATTAGCTTGTTAAACAAGGATGGGAGCAATTATAGCAATACCACTTGATGAACAAGGCACGATGCTAGGAAGAACTTCTGAGGGCATTGTGAGCATTTGTACCAGAAAAGAAGCATCTTACATTTTTTAATGTCAAAAAACTGAAGAGAGTTAACCTAATAAAGTAAAGGATTGACGTGTTCATTCAGATGGAAAACAGTAAAGGGTATGTGACCTGATCAGAATCCTATCCTGCCGTGGGTGGGTCTTACCGACATGAGCGTACTGCTGCACGGCTCTGAAGGTGTTGCAAGCATAGTCATGCCTCATGATGCTCAGTGCAGACAACCACAAGTGACTGTGCCCGTGCTCCTGCGACAGAAGCTTCCAGAGCACCTGCCATGTGCCAGGCACCAGGCAGAGAGCAGTGCAGAAAACACACTCAAAACACAAAACTGGGCCCACCTCCAAAGTCTCTGGAAGGCAGACCTCATCCTGGAATAAGATTCTGAGTAAATCTCCCAGCCAGGTTATTACTGCTAGGCTTCCCTCCCATGTTTTTCCTCAAGAGATACTCAGTTCGGACCGTCTCACACACGACACTCTGGGCACAGCTCCTACACAGTGTACCTGCCACAGGTCAAGTGAGTGTGGGGACAGGGTCCCTTTTTTCTTTTTAAGAAATCTGAAGCTAGGCTGGGCTACTTTATCTTAAGTTCACTTCTTGAGAAAAACTAACAATGGCAAAAACAGCATTTTAACTTTTTTTTTTTTGAAAGATTGGTACCTGAGCTAACATCTGTTGGCAATCTTTTTTTTTTTCTTTTTCTTCTTTTTCTCCCCCAAGCCCCCTAGTACACAGTTGTATATTCTAGTTGTAGGTCCTTCTGCTTGTGCTATGTGGGACACCACCTCAGCATGGCCTGATGAGCAGTGCCATGTCTGTGCCCAGGATCTGAAACCTGGGCTGCTGAAGTGGAGCCTGTGAACTTAACCACTTCGCCATGGGGCCAGCCCCTCAAAAGAGCATTTTATATTGCTATTTTCTTCATACCACTTGCTACTCCCTTAAATTGTTTTAGTTGTTTACTTGTTACCGTTTGTCTCTCTAGTCAGAGAGTAAGCTACGAGACCAACACATCTACAGAGAAAAGTCGGCATGTCATATACAGGGAAACTACATTTCTGCATCTTCTCTGGGTTTACATGGCACAGGTCTAGAGCATGCTAACAATGACTGTGGCAAATAGTAGAAATTCAAAGACATTTTGAACATAGAAAAGTGATTGCAATGGTGGATTTTATTTTATAATAGAAAATACAAGTGAAACTTAAATCCTAAGTAAAAAGGGCTTTATGTAAATGATTTCACTAAAGTTAAAATAAAATCTAAAGGGTTATTAATACTACTACCAAATATTTAATTTAACCAGAATTCACTGAGTCACAAATACATGTGGAGGTACAAGCTGTCAGGGAGCCCCGGGACAGCTGGAATGGGTGAAGTATGATTTGGTTGCTATTAACTTCCATTACATCTTGCATTTATACTTTACTGAATAACCAAAAACATATTCAAGAATAGTTAATCTTACCCAAAATAGAAGAGTATGACACAGGCATAAGACAGGATTCCTTGCACTTTAATTGAGCTTGTTACAACTCTGATGAGCTAGCCAGAAACAAACCAAAACAACAAAACACACAAACAAAACACACAACCACAGAATTATTAGTTAATATTTAAATAAAGACTTCTCCATGCTGATCTTAACACTCTAGGCACACTCCTGGGACTCTGTCTAAATCCAAGTAAGCAGTTCTAGATTTGTCGATTGCTGCCACAATCTGGCTGCTTGTGAGACTTCTGCGGCAGATTTGGATTCCATCAGGCATGTGCAGGAGGCATGTGGCTAACACAACATTCAACTGCTGTGGACTCTCTGAAGTCGGGCATTACACCTCGTGCATGGATGACGTCTATTTGTACCAGAGAAAGGTGCAAATCTGCTGATTTTTAAAATCAAAAATGATTCTGGGAGGACAAATGGATTCATCCTGCACACATGCCCCTACCAGAGCTGGAACCACTTCGTGGGCATGTCCCTTACTCTTGCTTTTTCTGTCTTTTGTTCTTTGACTCTTTTAAAAAACCCCCAGTGACTCACTCGTAGGGAGTGGAGAGAACAGGGAAACTTAGGAGGTTTGTACTGTTCAAAACCACTAAATACTACTACAAAATTAATTACTTAAAGGTGGGAAAATTTGTCTCTTTTGGATAGTTATGGTTAAACACCTATTTCTTACTTATCTCACAGAAATCCCATGGAAGGTCTGCTGAATAAATCTGGGGGGACCCGTCGCTGGGAAAGGTTTACACGTACAGGCTCAGCTTAATCACGTGCCCATGTATTAGGGTCTGGCGATGCTCTAATCAGGAAATGGAAATCAAGGAAAATAACTGACCTGATCTAGTAATGCTATCATCGAATGGAAGGGTCTATTAGGGTGTCTTAAATATTACAAGATACAGCTTAAACGATATTTTTAAGATGCTTTGAACAAAACAACGATTGGGAGGAGGCAGAGGGAATGGACTGCCATTTGTTAACAAACTTTCACTGTAAGAACACTGATCTAGAAGGCCTCATCCTCATCTCTGCCCTACTCTCTAAGGGAAAAGGACCTGTCGTACAAACACTTGTGATGGAGGTTAACGTGGCTCTAGGATGTTCTCAGGAACAGGACAGGCAAACCAATGATCACCTTCAAGGTTTAAATGACTTCATTTTTTATCTAGTATATTATTAGGTAACTTTAAGATACGTAAGTCCAATATTTAATTTCCATGAGACCTTAATACATGATTTCTCCTACTTTTTTTGGATATGAATTCATTTTAGGACCTAAGGTGACATTTAGAAAGAAACATTGCCACTCTTGGGCTTTAATTAAAGAATTAACTGGATTACTGAGGCCTCGGAATACTCCTCAAGGCTCCTGGATATCTGGCAAAGCTCCAGCGTCACTGTGGAGCTCTTCGAGAAAAGTACTGCAGAAGAAAACCTGCTTGATTATCAGATAACTGGGTAATCCTCTTGGAAAATACAGGAAGCATTCCAGAAGTCTTTTATTAATCAATTACTAATTAAACTGAAACCTTTGGTATAACAACAATAAAAACTCACTTGAAAAATAAAGGCTGGAGGAAAATGTAAAAATATTAAATTAAAAAATTCATACTAATTATAAATAAAGATTTCTAGCAAATAAGTTATTAGATAGTCAATTATTATTTGGCAATGCAGGGCCACATTTAAATCTAACCATTTGAACCAACGCTTTTTCTAAATAATCAGTTAGGCAACCTAAGTATATCCTCACACTGTATGTTTCCAGTTGTAGGAACAAATGTAGAAAAATTTAATATTTTATTTTATCAATCTCTTAAAACTTTAACAAATAATTTTACTCTGTAAAATCCTCTGCTTTTCCAAAATACTAAGAGTTCTTTTATCCAAGCAAAAGAAAGTTACATTATTATGTAAGAAACAAGTTACTAATATAATTGAAAACATTTAGGATGTGGTTGTCTGGAGAGTCACACTGAAATTTGAATAACATTAAACTGATTAATCATCCATCCTCTAAAAAAGTCAGGCAAGCTGATCTAAAATACAGTGGGCATGACCTACAACTTCTTTATACATCTCCCTGAGGCTTTGCATCTACAGGAGAACTCTAGATGTCCTTTGGCAAGAAGATGGTTGCATTTCTTTTGATCTGAGAATAGGCAGTCAACAAGGAATATAATCAAATATAGGTACAGCCAGCAAATCTTCTTAATGAATGTTATCACAGCCTCATGTGACTAGTAACTTTCTGCAAGGCTGTTCTGAGCAATTCATTAAAATATTCAAAGTTGATGACTATTTTTTGGTTGATCTAGTAAATGTCAATGCTGATATTTAAAAAATATATGCTATTTCCTAAGTCTAACAGTAGAAATTGTCATTGTAAAAACTTCAGAAGAATTTTTAAAAGTAGTAACTTTATTAGATACAGAATATTTCTTCATTTGAGCACACCATTAATTAATCTGTTTCATTTGTTTCCAAACTTTTACTACCATAAATGCCACTGCAATGTATAACCTTGCCTATAAATCATAGGCCTTGTTTTTTTAAAACTATTTCCATAGGATAAAGTCCTAGAACTAGAATTACTCCATCAAAGCATAATACTGTCAAAACTGCCCGTTAGAAGTATGGGATCAACTCATATTTCCACCAGTATGTGTTACTGTGGCCACGCCAATGCCTCCCACCAGGTATTTCCATTCAAAAAGAAAAATCTTTGCCAAATGAATAGGCAAAAATGAGTATTCTCATTGTTAGGAAAGCCATTACATAAAACAGTTCTTAATATCACTTATCTATTGGATAGCTCAAAATCCAAAAGAATAATGCTAAAATTTAAAACAAAATTTCCTTTGAAGTCATTTACCTTTAATTTTTATATCAAGTCCTTTTGAAAAAACTTACTGATAATCTATTTATTAACATTCTATAATGATGGCTATCTCATCATAAAAAAGGGAAGAAAGTACAGACTTACTAAAACAGCTAGTGGGAGAGGAATGAAGCCCATCCTCCGTGCCACAGAGTCACTGTAATCAGTATACGCCTGGACAGAGGGAGAGGAAAAGGGTTTAAGGGATTTAAACAGCATTTAAAAAGTACTATTCACTCATCACCACCAAATGTTCTAAACAGGTGGAGCTATGAGCAAGCAGAGAACCTGGCACCTATTATGTAATTTAGTAAAATGATGTGGGAATCTAAATGTTCATAAGAAGTTTTAAATATAAAGTTGTACAACTGTTACAATGTTGTAAAAATCATACTGTATTCAATGTTAATATTATTTTTAATTTCTAAATATTTAGAATGGGGATAAGTAGGAGTTACACAGCTTTCTCTTAACTAATATTCCATGCTAAATTAAACCACTGTTCAGTTAATTTCAGACTATGTCTTTGATATAATGCTCACATTTTTCTGTCGGCTGCTAACAAGATCAAAAGCAAGGCTGGCTCTATATTCGCTGTAGACCTAGGACAAATAAGAATGCAATATTAAGTAACACAGCACAAATATATAATGAGGAAAGACTTAGACTTTGTAGATGAAAATGCTTCATAATTGAGCAGGAAAAAGGTGCTAACAACCTAGCAGACCTCTGGGTGGCGTCCCTCTGTTTTCCTACAGTAGGGCAAACAGAGCCTCAACTCCCCCGACTGCTACGTTCACGGGCCTTTTAAAGGTTTCTTTTCAAAGAGATGAACATTCAATGATTATGATCCTGACAGTTCAGAATTTTGGGAATAGTGGCTATTTTAAGTAATGTAATATATATATTAAAAAAAATTGAAATTTTACATTAAGTGAAAAGTTTAAAAAATTATTATTACTATATGTCTAATGATACTGATTCCTTCTTAGAAAAATGGACACTGAACAAGATATAAAACTGAGAGAATACAGTAGTTATGAAGGCACTTGTAAACGGTCATTTCCACTAAAAACTGCACCAAGTGGCTGAATCATGCCTATTAATTTTGATTTCAGATACTGAGAAAATGATCCCATGAAAAGGGAATCATTCTGGATTGAGGAAGCTAAGAGAGTAAATGGGGAAATCACTTTGTCAGTGTTTTACAAAAAAGTGTAAGATCATATTTTATTCAAGTATATTAAAGCATTAAGAAACCTATAATCAAAATCATATTGTAGTAGTTGCAACTCCATTAGATTTAAATCTTTGCCTTTTGCAATAAAACAGTAAGTATCAGAGTAAGACAAAGTACAAGTAAAATCTAGAAAACTGTTGAAATTAGTTTTCATTTTGGGACTGAGTAGGAATGAAGAATGCACTAGGAAACTCTTATGCTTTCTATACAAGGAGCCTATAGCCACATATCTATTTCTGGAAATTCTACAGAATATCTGGTTACAATATAAAACAAATCTCTCAAAGTTTCATCAAATGCTTTCACCAGAAAAACATAGGCTCTTGTCTTCTAGAACTCACCAGAGATAGACCTATTCATAATCACAGAAGAATTCATTTTAAATATAAAATATTTTAAAAATCCAAGCAGAGAGAATAGTTTTGATAGTCTAACGTTTTAAATAGAAACAATGTGGTTTTAAAATGTTTAAGAGATTATGATAGTATTAACAGTTTTTAATGATTGTGAGTTAGTGACACTGACATCAACTACTGGGCAATCTATACTGCCACCCAAAAGTATGGAAGCAGCGCTATTCAATACTGAAAAAACCTTCTTGCAGTAATGTAATAATTTTTAGAAATTTAAAGTTGTAAGTCTAACTTTTAAGTAGTAGTACTCTTTTATTATCTTCATAAATGCAAACCTAAACTTGTCATTCTACGATTTTACAAGATTAAGTAGCAGAAGTCAACGTTCAACATTGAATTATTAAAATACATACATCTGCAGTAATGTCATTGAACTTGGTGATAAACGCATGTTTTACAATATCCACAGCAATTTCTGATGCAATCACCATACAGACATCTGGAAACAACACCCAAAGATGATCTATAAAGTATAGGAAAAAAGAGACAATTAAGTCTCTTAATATGAACAGAATCCATAACACCACAGGATACCACAGAAATCCGAAATCTCCACAGAGCAAAACTAAACTGTTTTCAATAAACAATAACAGAGATAGAACTAGCATTCAGTTAAATATCAAAATAGCCATACTTTATCAAGTTAAAGGATAATTCATTCAACAAATATTCTGTACTTTCTGGGTGCCAGGCATGATTTGAGGGGCAGGACCTGCCTTCATGGAGCCAGTGTACTGGTGGCATGACTAATCAGGCAGGCTCATTTTAAAATCCATTAATTCTATAGCTGCCCCAATGTGACAGCAAATAGTTGGCAGGGACGTGTGCTCAGGTCAACGGAACAATTTTTTCCCCTCTTTGATTACTATGACAAAGATATTGATCAATCATTTATTTCACCGTCACACAGATATAATTTGTCAAGTTTGCTCACCTTTACCACATTTATTAAAATGTCAATTCAGTATCAAGGACCTGATAAAAAATGCAAACAGATAACCTAAGACCCAGAAGAAGGATATAAGAGTGGAACAGAGCAAGAAATAGGTTAGAAATGCTGATAGGGACCTATGGCAATTCAAGCTGGGGTGGCTGAAGACTGCAATGGCGACGACACAGACCGGGCTATACGTGCTGACGTCGCACGGCAGTTGAGTGAGTCCGCATCATGCTGAGGCTTTGGGAATCAGGGGACCTCTTTCAACAATAAACTCTGATGCTAGCTGGCATATGACCTTGGGAAAGTTTCTCAGTCATCTAAATTCTAGCTTCCTCATCTACAAAATAAAAGTATCTACATCACCATCATGAGAATTAAATGAGATAATGATGTAAAGTGTATAGCAATTTGCCTGGCCTACAAAATAGCTAGTATTCTTTTTATGTTATTCATGATCTTGGGAACTTAGGGCAAGCTTCCATAAATAGTATTTTGATTTAAAATAACTAAAGAAAGAGTGAAAGAAAGATGAATTCACCAACTTGAGGGTTCCTTTTATTATACGCTCTATCACAGTAGTGACAAAGGAGGCAAATTAAATTTGTTGAAAGTCAAGTACAAGTGAGAATATGACTTCAGACATCCAGTTGTCAGCAGAGTTAGGGATTACTGTCCTTTGGCACAAAAACTCTGCTTTGGGTCCCACATGTACTCTGCTGGCACCAGCCACCCATGCTCACTTCTCTGCCTCTCATGGACACCCTGTTGGCTGACTGAGTTATAAACCAAGAACACACGTACACAGAGAATCCAGGTGAATGTGTAGAAGAGGGGCTTTGCTGCCACAAGTCAGGTAGCATCTGGATCTATTCAGATTAGAACTTAAGCCACTGTAAAATATGTCATTTGATCTTATAGCTTCTACAAGAAAATAACTCTGGAAACATGTTTCCAAGATCACATATCTCATTTTACGTCTGTTTCTGATTTTTCATGGCTAAGAACTAGCAATGAATCAAAATAAATTAAGAATAAGTTCACATGTCTATAACATGCATAGTATTGGCGGTAATAAATGAAATGCAAAACGTGATCTCATACCATAAGAACAAGGTTGAAAAAAAATTGCAGACATAAAAAAACTAAATGACTGGAGAAAGCTGAGCACGTGATCATTTCCCACCCAGCTCACTTCAGCATTACCAGACTGCACAACAGCTGCCTCTCTCCTCTGCTGGCCTGTGAGCCTGACACAATTTTAGCACCCTCCACATGTGCCACAGCGCCCAGCCCTGTGCCCGGCACACAGCATCCACTCAGAGCGTCTGCTAACTGAATGGATGTTCGTGGAGTTTGACAACTTCCTGTCAGCCTTGATTCAGAGGTGGATGTAAGCAACAAAATTCACTGCTTTACCTTATATTCCTTTAATTTATCCTTATTCAAAATGCTAGTTAACAGGCAGCAAGTGGGTAAAAGACAAATGTTAAGAAAGAGCAAAAGTTCTTCTGGTGAATCCCTAAAATGAAGGAGATCTGACTATATTTAGATAACCACAGCATACTACATTTAAAGAAATAAACAAAGGGGTTAGAAGGGTCCACTCACCCACTGAGTACAGAGCACTAGAGATGCTGTGTGGTTTATAAGAAATGATGAGCCAAAGACTACCATACCAGGTATGGCATCCCACCAGCGCACAGAGAATATACTCAGGCCATTCTGCTGACACAGGTGCTTCTAATACTCAGAGTGGAACAGCTCAAGTTTTTTGAAGTTTTCTGCAATACTCATTTTATTCCATGTAAAAGAATGATTTTTGGTTCAAGAATAAAATTAGAAGGCACTGTATTTGTTAAGAGTTACGTACCTGGGTTCCAAGAAAACTGTTCCATGTTTCTCAGACAAACTATTAGCAAAAGCACATAATTTGTGAATCGTTCCTTAATATCTGAAAAAAAATTAACATACGAACGCTATAGTGCATATAAATGACAAAAATATACTGTACATATAATTTTAGTCAGAACATGAAATTACTATATTACATATAAATGTCTGTAAAATAAATATACTATTAGAGAGAGCGAGAGAGAATGCTGCTACATTGGTAAGCCATTTACTTCTTTTATTAACATAATTCTACTATGGAAATTCCAGTTTTCTATAAACTTCAAAAAATATTCAAACCATCAATTTGCTCAGACTGAATCATTAGACTCCTCCACTGGGCTTTGGGCCCATATAACACAGTTTTCATTTTACAAAAGAAGAAAAAACAGAAGCAGAGAGTAAAATACAAGACTTTGGGTAACATAAAACCCCTCTGGGAATCTCAGACTACTTCCAGTCTGGTAAATAGTAAGCACACAAGTAGTGACCTGATGAATTCTTTAGCTAAGAGAGTACTAGTATTACAATAGCATTACTCAGGGTATATGTAGAACTTAGGGAGAAAAAACCACCCCCAAATTAGGTTTCATAATGATATGTACCATAAGTCACTAAGGACTCCGAATGAACTTAATGAAGGCAAACAACTAAATCCCTGCTAAAGGTTAGTTTACACATTTCACTTTTTAAGCTGTTATTTCTTACTACAGTCTAAGATACTATGTAATCAAGAGATGGAATGAAATAAATTTACGTGTGCAGTAAGTTTGGCACAACTACTTGTGTGTCTATGTAATGGTGGGGACTATGGCTAGAAGCCATTGCTCATGTAACAAACCATCGCAATATATCTGTATACATCTGCTGACATTTCCTGAATATTCTAGGATTTCAGTAATTCGGGGTCTCACCATGCCATTCAACTGCGGGCCCACCACAGCCCTGTGCATTTCAATTCCACCTTGAAGGCCCTCCTGGGATTGTCTTTGTCCTCTTTTCCGATTTCCACCTTTCCCTGTTACACTACAGGAAAGGATCTGGACTTCTACAGCTAAACCTTGGTCTCTGTGAGCGCGCTGGCATTTCCACGTGTCTTCCTTAAATCCCTGAACTCCTTCCAGCCAGGCGCAGCACCTTCTTTTCCAGGGCAGCTCAGCTCCTAGTCCTTGTTTGAGGGGGTCTGAGCTGTCCCTTGACTTCTTTAAGGCCAGTGGGCACAAACTCCTGTTCTACTATGAAACTGTAGAGTTATTTCTTATGAAATACCATGTTTTGGGGTGTAAACTCACAGCACAGTGAGTAGCAAGGGGAAGAGCACAGGTGTGCGCCTGTGAAAGGCATCGCAAAACTGGGAGGAAGCAGGTGTGGTGCTTAAAGCACACAGGTTAAAAATCACATGTTCAATTTATTTTGTGATTTCAAAAGGGAATACAGGCTAAAGGAAGAAGCTAAGAAAAGTCTGTCCTAGAATAATTTCCATAATCTGAAACAAAATGTATTCTCTGCTACTTATAATTAACTGTGGAACTTAATTCACGGGATTAATTAAACTTGCCAATGTACCTTTAGTTGGAATTCTGTATGATTACTCACAAAGCTGCGTCTGTATGTGTGCTAAGTCCTTTGGATTTCCAATTTCCATAAACAAATTTAGCAAAGAAATACACTCATTTCTGATGCTTCTACCAAGTGTGGTACATAATACTGACTTCGTTCATTACAGAATTATCTGGAAAGAAACTGCCTTGAAAAATTTAAAATATTATTTCAAATAAGCCAATATAATTTTTATTAATTCTGATATAATGAAACAAAAACAATAGCAGTGTTTAAATGAATCATATCTGATTCTTGGACACATGATAGTGACCAACATAAAGAAAACCTACAAGCATTTCAATTCAAAGGATATTGATAAAGGGGAAAAAACTCCATCTTAATAGAGAGATATTTAAGGAAAAACAGATTTTAGAAAAGCAGACTATTTCAAGATACTGTAAAGATTAATAAAGACTGATGAATTTTGTTTTGATGAATGTGGTGTGTGACTACCAGTATCCTGGGGAATGGCTCTCATTTTTGAGCTGCTAATGCATGTGAAGAAGGCAATATATTCAGAGTCAACATGTGAAAAAGCAGGTTTTAGGGATTCCCTACCTACCCCTTTAATCTTTGAGCGCCACCTGAAATATCAGCAAGATTGCCTAAGACAGATATTTTTCTTACTTGGGAGTGGGTTTTAAAACCTACCTTACATAAAATTAAATTCTTATAAAACCTGAAGGGAGATAGAAGGAAGTACAATGCAGATCACTCTGCATTGTAACATGAACTATTTTACCTCTAACAAAAAGTAAGACTTTTTCATGCTGATTACTAACCATTTTAAGCCAAATATTCCTGAATTTCTTGTAAACTCACATGCCTTGTCTGAGCAATATTCCATTGTTTTCAGAATTTTCTTAAAACTCAAATATTGAATCTCTAATCTTTCTAAGCTAAGAGTGTGTAAATTTGGGGGACCTGTTTATAAAAGAAAGAAAAAGTGATATTAATTACATCAACAACCTGGCGATAAGGTTAAAAATTGTTCACAATCTCTTCCTCACAATACATGAAGACTGAAAACCCTTAAAACTTATCTGCACATCTAGTTTAAAGCTCTATGAAGAGTGCCTAGTCGAAGCAGGATATGGATATAAATTAATAAAAAATATGAACAAATGAAATTCTTCTAGTTGAATCAATATATTCCATAATTAACTCCAGAGCTGACCAAAAAAACCTAGAATTTAGTCCCTTCCCTCCTTTTCCCTCCCCTCCTCTTTTATTTCAAATTCACAGAGCATGGCAGTGCACGCTTGAACACAGAAAGGGGGACCACACTGCCTTTCAGGGCTCTAAGATCCAAGGGCCACCACTGGCCCCTGTCCCCAGTCTATCCCCATCCCCAATAAGCAATCATTCTTCTGTTTCCATCATCATGAATTAATTTTGTCTGATCATAAACCTCACATAAATGAAATCACACAGAATGTACTTTTTTGTGATTGGCCTCTTTTCACTTAGTATAAGGCTTTTGAGATTCATCTATATAGTTGAATACAACAGTTTTCTTTAATTGCCAAGTGGTGTTCCACAGTGTAGATATACCAAAAGTTGTCTATCTACTTTCTTCTTGATAGTAGGATTTGGTTGTTTCCAGTTTGGGGCTACTATGACTAAAGCTGCCATAATAATTCTTGTACAAGCCCTTTTGCGAAAACATGTTCTTGCTGCTGCATTATAGGGTAAGCAAACATTTAACTGTTTAAGAAACTGCCAAAAGGTTTTCCAGAGCAGCTGTAATATTTCACACTCACACCATCAGTGCATGAGAATGCCAGTCACTCCACACCCTCACGAACAGTCGGCACTGTCAGGCTCCAGGACCAGCCACTCTGGTGGGTGTGCAGTGATATCTCACTACGGCTTTCACACCACAGTGCAGATGTCCACATGTGAAAGAGATAACTAACGTCTTCGTATTCTTATCAAACCAGTTTGACTTTGTAGACTCCCTGGAAGGGTCTCAGGGACTCCACTCCAGGATTCCACTTTGAAAACCAAGACACTAAGCTCTCTGATTTTCATAACTATATAAGAGAATGTTTCCAGAGATATACTTTGTGCCTTCACACTTTTTCAGAATTAGAAAGGAGGCAGTAAGGCATAACTGACAAAGCTCAGAACTGAGAGACAAGCTGAGGTGTGCAGTCATAATTCTGCTCTTAGTAGCTATGTGGGTGACCTTGGGAGAGTCAGATTACTTTCTCTGTTTCAGCTTCCGCATCTATATCATGGAATAATGTTAGCTGCCTCCAAGAAATTTCTGGATTAATGAGAAGCTTCTGAAAGTACTGTACGGTACTATACAAATGTCTATAATTTTTTTTATCATTTTAAACATCCTAAGATTACAATAACCAAAATAATAAGAAAACTTAGTAAAGATGATGAGAGAAGAAGAGAAAGCACAGCTTAAGTCAAAGAAACAGTGGCTCATAGGAAACATGACATGAGAGTTTCAGAATGAATTGCAAAATACGGCATAAAGCTGCAAGGAGAATCTAATTGTACATACCGCTATTTGACATTTGAAAAAGATTGTTCTTTTCAAACTTCTTGAAGACACTTCCTTTAATTTCAACAAACTGAAATAGTAAACAGAAATATGACTTTTATCATTATAACAGCTTTAAAAGTGGACATGCTACATATAAAACTTCCTGGAGCATAATTAAAAACTAATTTTATCCCATCCAGAACACTGCTGCTAACGTACTCATATACCCTCAAAAATGTAAAATAAAATCTCTTACTTACATTATTAGACATCATGATAGTAAGCAGTGACTTGTTGTGTGAGTTAAAAGCTACATTGAGAGTTGTTGCTTGAACCATTATAAGAATTGCATGCAAAACTAGCAGTAAGTGATGTCAAGGAAAAAACTTAAGTCTGTTATCATATTATATTAGTAGATAATAATTTAAAATTTTGACAGTAAATAATGGGAGAAAAAGACGACAATGCTTTTTAAATCAAGTCTTACATAAGTATTTTATTATCTTTATAATTTCTCTGTTAGCTATAGTTGATATAAATTTGACAGGATAAGATGTATGCAACCCATATGAAACAAACAAAAGCAGAAAGGAATCTCTGTGCAGCCAATCACCAAGACTGTGCATCCTGGGACATGGTGGTCATGTTCGCTACGGTCTCTGGCACTTGGCACAAAGCCCGGGAAACAGGACCTCAAAAAGTTTGTTAAATAAATGGAATGAATTATGGTAAATACTGAAAGAAGAGATTTATATATATATATACAGTCTAAATTAAGATAATTTGCATGCTAAAATAGAACAGAACACAAAGTAAAAGTTAGTCTGGAAGTGATTTTCCTCTATGGGTCTTCAGGGGATGGGGAATGTAAGACAGTAAGAAATGTCTGAAAATAAAGATTCTCCTTCCTACGTCGTTTTTGAACACATCCACAAGTTGCAGAATTACAGTCATATACATATGGAATGCTTTAAGTTAGAACAGTAACCGTTTTACTTCATTGTACTTGGAACAAGCTTTTACTCTCACAGAAACCTTCCTACTTAGTCCTTTAACTTCCCAAGTATTAATCCAATTCTTGCCAGTATCACTCTCTCGGAGACAGTATGAAAAAAATCACATGACACATTTCTGTGAACGCATTCTGATTCCACATGGAACTTCAGTGCAGGTGCATGTGTCTGTAAATATGTATGTACGGCTACACACAGATGGACACTGTGTTATATAGTAAAGCACTTACTCTCTGAAAGAAAAGCTTTAAGATCAGAAAGGAGGAGGGGGAAATAAAACCTCTAAAATTCCTCCCCAACCAATTTCAAATTTTACTTCTGATGAATTGGATACATTTTAAGTCCATTTTAAGTCCAAGTTTTAAACAAAGAATTCTTTGTTTAAAGATAACTTCAGGAAAAATTCCAATGCAAGTACAAAAGTTATATAGATACACATAAATGTAAAGTATATATAAATACACTATACTTTTATCCTAAAATCCTTCCTTATAATCAGTTACACTGAGACTAGAACTGTTTTCTAGCAGTGAAGACGGTCATGCATACGTGAGGCTCTTTAAATTAATTTACAAATATCATAACCAATTTCTCAAAAGAAAGTAGATTATTTCACATTAATCTTCAGGATAAACACACACACACACACATCTTTAAATCTGAGAAACAGCTAACAAATAAAATAATGCAGAATACGCATTAACTGGTGGAATTTCTAGTAAGTCTAAAAGGATACAGACATAGAGAACGGCCATGAAAAAGTGCGGAATCACCCCGATGTGGGCTCTCTTTCTTTCTTTAGGCTCTGTTGCTGTCCAATAGAGAGCATCTAATATATCTTGTCCAAATGATGAAAACAGACGATCTGCTACCTAAAGAAAACATTATTGACAAGGTGTTTCTTAATATTCCATTTAAATACGTCATTAAAATTCAGATACAACTCAAATACTGGTGATCTGACTTTTTAAATCCAACTAGAAGGTAAGTTCCAAAAGAGCAGAGATGTTTGTTTCCTTATTTCCTGACATTTCTTTATTCTCTGACACACAGGGAGTACTCAAATTCTTGCATTATTTGAACGAGACTTTATCTAATTAACTATGTTTGTAATAAGGAAAGTCCCACATGGTAGCAAAAATAAAAGGGAGAGGACACATCATAATCAAAGTCCCTCTGGTTTTAACTCTTTAAATTCCAATTCAAGATTCAAATTTACATGTTTTGGGACAATGGATCATTTGACCCACTTGACGCACACCTAACATCTGTAAACAACAACAGCTGTAATTTGTTGGAGGTTTATTACACAGAATATGCAGATTTGCTTCCTAAAGACATTTTCAGGTATTGCTCTCCATGAACATAGTATGATACATGAAAAGAAGAAAGGATATAGGAGGGCACATCGTTCAGGATTCAGTGGGAATGTCACGTTCTAGGAGAGGGCTCTCCCAGACCATCCGATCACTATGGCTCCGTGCTCTCTAATGCCTCACCTGTCTTCTTCATCATGGTGTTTCTCATCTCCTAATACCTCCCGTTCACTGTCTCTCTCCCACCTGTAGCATATAAGCTCTGTGAGATCAGGCTTTGTTCTCGTCTGTATTGTCAGGGTTTAAGACAGTGCTTGGCACACAGCAAGTGTCAATGAAATATTTGCCAAATGCAGAATAATAGCTCCCACTTAGGAGCTCTTACCACATATGCCTGGCATTGTGCTAAGCCCTTTCTACGTTCTGTCTCATTTAATCCTCATAACTCTCCTAGTATCTCCATTTCACAGATGAGAGGCTGAGGATTAGAGACATTCAGCCACCAGCAGCTGTGTGTCGTGTGCAGGATAACAGGATCATAACCAGGACTGGAAGCAGTTTATCTCTAGACTAGAGCCTGGACTCTTGTCCACTGTGCTTAAACCATATCATCAGCTATAGTCTAGAGGTGAGTGTTTAAACCATTTCGATCAGCAATTCATGGATCCTTTTTCTTGGCCTATTTCCTAATCACAGTAATAATACCACCTTGTAGAGGGCCCTGTAAACCAGAAGGCATGCACATTAAGTGTAGGGGTGAGGAGAAGCCCTTATCACCCACACTCCCTAAGAGGGAAGGCAGTAAAGGAGACTAGTAGGGCCCTAGTATGTAGAGCCACTCAAACAGCAGAAGGTGAGGAGAGGAGGCCTCGGCTTTTCTCTTGGTGAGAGGGCGGGTAGAGCATGATGGCTACGGCACTTCACAAACTGCACCCAGGCCCGCTGTCTGCATCCCACTTGATGGGGCAAAGCAAGTGTCCAGCAACAAGCCTACAGCAGGAAGCTGGGGGGGTTCAAACCATCTCGGTCGTGGACTGGGGAGTAGCCAGGATAGTTAGAGCTCCATGGCTCTGTAAAGAGATGGGAAGCCCTCATCTCCTACAGCGACGCAGCCTCAGAGCAGAAATCTGTCCACTCATTAGGAAAACTCCACTCGTGACTAACTGAAAAGACAGGGCAACCTCACTTGTGTCCCCAAAAAGTACTATAGGAAAACACAATTTGAATCTTAAAAGTTTATTACTTAACCTAGAGTAGCTTACCATTTAAAAACTTATGAAGATTCTGCCTATAAACCAAAGCACTTTTTTGCTTCATGTAATTGCTTATTTTTTGTATAAATGCGGACTTTCACAGTGACTGCTTTAAAGTGATGTATATTGTATTAAAAATGTTAAGTACTTACAGAGATTGGGAAACTTACATTTACTTGCCCTATGTAAAAATTTCAAAACAATTTAAAATGTAAATCTACTGGAGCAAACACAGATAATCCTAACACATTCTTCATAATTTTTAAAGTTTTGGCAAAAAGCACACAGGGGTTTCCAATGAATTTGTGAAACAAACTTCCCTCCCATTTGACAATTTACGTTCTCAAGGGAGTCCCGGCTGGAAACGTCCAGGCAGCAGGTGCCCACCTTCCCTTTTCAAGGACACATCACGTCCTCAGGACCTGAGACTCTAAGTGTGTCCCAGGACCCACAGCACAGGCACCTCTGTTAGAAAGGCAGACTCTCCAGTCCCAGCCCAGACCCACTAAATCAGAATGTGCATTGTAACAAGGTCCTCAAGTGACGGTACGAAAACTAAAGGCCAGAAGCACTGTTACCAGAGCCGGTAGGAAAGTACTGTGTACTGGAAGCTGGCAGTTGTGTGCTGTCGCCCACGCCTGTGCGGGCTGGGAGCTGGACTTCCGGGCAGTCAGTGAGGGCCTCACCTCAAGCATGTTGTAGATGATGTAGAGCTTGATGACCGACTGCCCCCGTATCAGGTGATACATCATGGAGTAGTCGACATAGTGCATCATGAAATAGCAGATGACCAAAATGACGCCCTTCAAAATGTCACACACCTGGGCAGGCTGGAGCAAACGTCTGTCCCTGAAACATATAAAAAGGAATAAAAATATGAGTTTTATTTAATATGTTCCCCAAATAAATCATCTTTACTGGACATACACTGGCATATAAAGCTAATGAGAATTAGGCTGATCTTTTAAAAACTTCAAACTAACAAGGGAAGTTACACTGACTGACACTCAACAATGTGCAATTTCCTGCCCAAGTTCAGACTATGAAGATATTCAACCAGAACAGCTATTAGAAGTGGGCAGCCTCACCAAGTGAACACCGAGGGCAGGCGTCTGCTAAGAGGGCTTTACAGCAGTGAGTGGACTGCCATGGTTATGACACAAGCCTCCACCCCTCACAAAGCCCTACAGCACGCTGGATCAGCCCTCTTCACACAATGTTAGCATTCTACGCACACTGCTTTGTATGTGCAGTTTTTATTTAACAGCATAACAGATTCTTCCACATGGGGTTCTTAAGGAACTCATATTTCTATGGCAGTGTAGTGTTCCACTGTGTGGATGCACCATAATTTATTTAATATATCACCGACAGATTTCTAAGTCTTTTGCAACTATAAACCATAATGCAATGTATATGTCATGGTTCATATATGACAGTGTATCTGTAGAATAAATTCCTAAAATTGAAATTTCAACGTTATGTTCGCTCGACATTTTGATAGAAGCAGGTGAACTGCCCTCTTTAGAGTTGTATCAATTTATACTTCCACTGGAAAAGCATGAGAAAGCCTGCAGCCCACGTGCAAGGATTCAGTGTTTGATCAACTTGTGGATCTTTGCCAATCCCTGGATCTGGTGAAAAATGGTATCTAGCACAGTTTCAATGTTAATTTCTCTCATTGGGAGACTGACATCTTTATATATTTAAGTTATTTATATTTTCCATGAATACTCTCAACAATCTTTTTCTTACTGGTTTGTAGGATAGCTTTTATATTACAGAAGTTAGTCCTCTGTGACATGAGCTGAAAATAGTTTTTTCCTAATTAATGTGAGAGGAATCATTCCTTACTTCTGAGGTCAGAGTATTAAGAGCTAAATCTAAATTATGAACGGGAACATCTTACTAACACAGCAAAAATACACGAGAAAAGAAGAAATTTAAGATTTCTTTCACTAGATACAAAATTACTGTGACAAGAATGGGAAAGATGCTCTAAGTCTACCGCAGGCTGATTCCTCAGGACAAAAATGGTCAGTCTCCTCTTCTGGCAGCTGTTATGTATAGTATAATCAATAAAAAGCCTCAAGAGTTTTCATTAGGAGCTGCAGAATCTCTTCATTTCCACCTTCGTGACAACATTCTAGCAGATACCTCAGGGGTGACCTCAGTTTCCAGCTGGCCATCAGCGTTCTGATCTACTTATTTGGTATTCCTTGGCTACCTATTCACTGGCGCTCTCTCTAATCCTAGTCCACATTCAACGGGCTCTTTCTGTCCAAAGACCCTTGTAGAGTTCAACAAGAAATCTGTAAGTTTTCCAAATGGCCACCTGGAACGGTGTTTTACAAGATAAGGATGATGCACGCAGTGCCCATTCTGTGAGCAGTTGATACAGAACCTCACTGTTGTTTTCTACAATGCACACTGCACATGGTTTCAGCCAGGGATGAATGTGATCTGTTTACAGAGAGAATATGGGATATTCGCAAGTCCTGAAAAGAGGCAAGTTCTGTGAAGACTGTGTTCCAGGAAGGACTAGAAGTAGATGGGAAGACACTGGGCTGAACAAATGAGCCCAAATGGAGACACTGGTCAGAATCTTCTAAGTCAGACTACATGTCTTGAGACAGGCATAATAAACTGAGCGAAATTACTCTCAGCAGTTAAAGCTGAAGCTTTGGGCAAAACTGCATCAAGGATAAAGTTGATCAATCTCTACCCTCACTTCTCTGCCCCTTTCTTTTCTCCAGGCCATTTGTCTCTCCCAAGCAAACTCTGGCCCTCTTCTCCTCAGGGAACCCAGAGGAATCCTTATCTGTCATCTCCAACACCCAGCCCAGGACACAGACCGCTGCCCAGAGCTATCTGACTGTCAAGGGATTCCCTGCCCTGACACGCACAAGACTAAAAACGGAAGAGGTATTATATTTGTCAAGAGTTGAAGGTAAACAAATTTTTAATTCAAACAATGAGACAAGGACATATCTTGAACACTCTCGGGCTCCTGGCCTATGTATGTCTGTCTCCCCTGGGCTGGCCAGGGGACAAGCTGAAGCATCAGCCTGGAGGACTCCACCCAGCTGCTCCTCAGAAGTGCGGGCACAGCTGAGCGTACGCTGACAAGCACAAATCACAACGGTGTGGGCCTGTGCATTTGAGAACTAGAGGTCATGTTTTATGAGTTAAAGAAAATGATAGGAACGAAAACTAGGACGGTATTAATGAATTTGCATTGATTACCAAAATGATTTTGATAACTAATTAAAGTAGAACACTAGACTGAGAGTTTTGGGTACTAGATTGGCACCTAGTTAGCTAAGAGATCTCAGTCAAAGCAATTTTATTTAAGAGATAAAGGGCTTTTTAATATATATATATCCAACTGTTTCTTTATAAACATCTGCAACAAAGCAACGTGTTAGTATATCTATGGAGGAATATTATATTTAATACAAACTATTGTTAGAAATTAGAGCTCTACCAAACATTGCAAATATATATCCCAAAATAACACAATACCACACATTTTAAACCAAAATCATAATAAATAAAACTTAAAAATTTAGCATAAACAACCTTAATTTAGCTTTATCTTGTGTAGGAATAAACCAGGTTGTAAAAACAAGAGAAAAGTTGTAAAAACAACAGAAAATTTGTAGAAACACCCTATACTACAATCCACAGTTACTACATGGCAGGCACCATTCTGGGCTCTTTGCATATATCCATTTTAGTTTTCACAATAATCCGATGAGGACGGTACTATCCAGCCCAAGTTTACAGATGAGGCAAAGAGTAGCCAAGAACATGCTTGCAACCTGTACAGTTAATAAGTTAAGAAACGGACAGCAGTTAAGAAGTGGGAGCAGGGACCTGAACCTTGGCACTCTGCTCCAGAACACATCTCTTCATTACCATCTATCTTTCTAGACTTTTCTCTAAAAGCACTTTTAAACTTACAGGAATCAACAATTCAGTACCTTTTATCTTTCAGCGTAATTTAATACTGTATAATTTATCACTGTACTGTCGTCCTTCAGAAAAATTGTGCTAAAAACCAAGTATATCTACCATTTTTGCTCTTGATTTCTAAAAAGAGAAAAAACAGGACTATATTCCACTGGATCCACTGCTTTTTGTGCCTTTCCTTCTCTGGTGATAATCTTCCATTGCTAACATCATAATTGATTGCTACAGAGATGACTCTGATTTTCAAAACTAAGAAGTATTATTCAAATCAAAAATAAAAGCAGCAGAATTCTTAAGAAACAAGGGTCTTGTTTTCATATAAATGTCCCTGTTAATGAAAAAGAAAATTTGCAAAAATAAAAAATTGTTTCTAAGGTAGCATCTAAAAAGACATCTGTACATAGCATGGCCTCTCTGAATAAGAAAAGATCTAACCTCAAAACAAGTTCACCTGGTTAAAACACCTTGAGCCAGTCCCAGTATTTGTTTCCTTCTCTGCTGGGATATTTTTAGATGGCTATCTGATAAGCATTTCAAACCCCATAAGAAGCTTATCCTCAGCTCTGCTAATCAACTCTGAATTGGCCTTTGAACAATACTTTCAGCCCGAAGTTCTTCCTTATAAACACCTGCTAAATAGCAGTTACCGGCAATTCATCTTGCAAATACTGAAAATTCCAAACGAACGCATAAATAAGTGGAGTAAACTGCTGGACAAAGTGAAAACCCACTAATCTAATGTACAGGTTGGCTGCGAGTTAGGCAAGACAAGTAGGATTAAACAAGATATTCAACAGAACTTAAAAATTTTTTAAATTTTCAAGTTAAACTAATCTTAGATAACCCAAATTTTCTATATTTCTAAATTTTCTCTTTTACTCATTCAAGTACTTCCATTGGATTTTAAACAATTATCAATTAAAGTGTTTCAGTTGTTTCAAAGGGCTTGTAGATTTATGGTTCAGAATGATATAATAGACAAAGATGATCAAGGGTAGGCTTTTTCCTCCTCTCTTTAGGAGAAGATAATATACTAAGATTAAAGTAAAAACTAGCAGCAGACAGAAAGATCAGGAAGGAAAAGGAAGCAACACAAAGGAGCAAGAGGAATGGGATAATCTCTGCCTAGTTAAATGTAAAACATTAAATAGGGTTCTCATTTTTGAAACAAAAATCTTTTTATAATTTTTAAGCAAATTTAAATAAAATGGATTAAGATGTTTTCACTTAATTACAAAACTGAAATTTTTAAATCTTAACTTTTTGTAACATACGGTAGAAAAATAATTACTACATGCTTAAACTGATTAAAGTTTTCCTTGGGCTTTAAAATAATTTCAGACTATCCTAGGAAAACATAACTGGTTTTATACAGCTATGTTCAGTGTTTGGAGCGATGCAAAATAAAAACTGCTTATATGGAAGGAACTAGGCTCAGGTGACTGCTGAGGCGTCAGGGATGAAGTATTTGCTGTTAAGTCTAAACCAACACGTATAATTAAAGATCATTTTGTTGAGTGACTTTGCTATGTTAGGGGAGATCACGGTCAAATCTTGCGTAATTGTAAACTAAGTTTTACGACCACGTAAGGACAGTGAACCACATTTTCTTCCGCATATGTCCGTCCTCAAATGGCTATGTCTGCCTATGCTGTTTTGTTTTGTTATTTGTTTCATTATAATTAATATTCGTTTGTACTGATGTCAATTTCGCCAAGCGTATAGAAGGAAAAATCAGGGTTTACTCACCACAAGGAGTCCCTGTGACACCACATTCCACTCTATAAAGGAAGTGAAAGTGCTCCTCCCTTCGGTCTGATTTACGAGAGAGAAAGAAAGAGAGAAGGTTGTAATGTTGCTACGCTACTTAGAGCGTCATGGTGAGGAAACAGGGAAAACAAAACCTGAGGTTACAAAGACTTGCTAACAAAACAAATACACTGCCCTCTACAGATCAGCCACGAAGATCAGCCCTGGTATGAGGAAATAACAGACAGTTTGTTTCCCCAGAGAAAGTTACCAAGAGCTCTCCCTGCATGCATTACAGGGGTGGCCTTAACCACTTGGGGCAAAATTAAGGCTTACATCTAAAAAGAGAAAAGTCTATTTTGTGTGTGTCTGTGAGAAGTTAATTTTAAGTAAAATTATCTTGAAGGAGGTGAAGAATACAGAGGAAACCCAGCAGGTTAAGAAACTCTGAAGTATTTGAAATTCATAGTTCTTCTGTGAGACAAGAGTTCCTATGGGGTATTCTCCAAAAACAAAAAAACAAAAGAAGCCATCAACTCAAATAAGAATTATGCCTCAAACAGAGGTGAGAGATCAGAAAATTTGCTTGCACATATTTTATTTGCTCTAATAGTAAAAGAAAAATACTCCAGCATTTATTACTTAAATCTACTCTATACTTATTACTGTCTAAAATGTTTTAGGCAAAGTTTTTTTAAGAAAACTATCAGTTCTTGGTACTAAATAGTATCGTTCTTCTCTATAATCTCCCTCAACTTTCGACTCAAACGTGACTATATTTCTAAAACACAAAATGAAGTCACAAGTTTGAGGAAGAAAAAGGATTCACGAAAACAGCAGGTAAGTTAAAAACAGTCATACAATTAGTTATTCTTTATTTATTCTTAAGTGAATTTGGAAAAATGATGTCTGATACCTCTTTAGCATACTAGAGAGCAGTCTACTTTTCTAAAAAATAAAATACTTTCCTTCTTCTAAGAAACACAGATACCTCTTATAATGAATCAAAACCATTCTGATTTCCACATCCTTGTCATTAAAAAAACTATCCTAATTCAAGAAGTTTCTCCAACGTTTTTCTAAAATGATACTACCCTGTCTGGGAAAAAGGGAAGAAAAACATACATGAAACCACTTTTAAAGAATCTGGATGTGTTTATTTTAGTCTATGGCAAGATATTTTGGGGCAAAGATTTTTCAAGATTGTTAATTCATTAGCAATATTCTTCCTCTAAGTATTCTTGAGATTACTAAGGACAGATGTAACTTTTTATGGAAGCAGTGCATGCTTCACAGACAACACACACACAACTACTGAGTCAAGATAATTACCCTGCCAACATCTCAAAATGAACAATAATTAACAGGGTCAAAAGCTGGCAAAACGCCCGCCAGTGGAGCGATCGCAGTGAAGGCTGGGTTTCCTCAGCGGCTGCAGGACTGCCCTGGCCCTCCGCCTTAGGGAGAGATGGAAAGATGGAGAGTCTACCTAGTTGTCGGTACTGGCAAAAAACCAAAACCAAAACCAAAAACCATGGCAAGTTTGCAGAAGATTTAGAAATAGGTTCAAAGAATAATTCTAAAGCAGGAAATCTGCAAGGCTGTCAGCTTTCAAAAGCCTCTCACAAATGCTGTACCAGATATAACTCTGCAAGTTGAGGCAGCGAGAACACTAATATCAAACATGCGAAGAGGCAACACGACTGCTCTCCTGCTAATGTGACACTGAAACAAATGGCACCGGAGAGAGCAAAGAGTTACTGCTTTCATGGCGGCACCTTCATTACTTTGACAAATATCCCTTTTCTCCCTTTTTGGGAGTAATTTCAAAGAAGTAAGAAACTAGGAAGATAGCAACATTTTTTTTTCAGAAATAGGACTGAAATACAGGAGTGTGAGTAAAAGAAAACAGAAAAAACAAAATGATCAACTTCTTTGCTGGTCTCTTTAATTTCTTCTTATCCCTTTGAAAAAAGTCAAGTCAGACTGAAGGAAAGAGCACTTTTTGCTTGCTGAAAAAGACGGAACATGAAACAGCTATAGTCAAGACAAATAACCTTTAATGGAAGTAGAGAATGTGGAAGCTATAAGAAGGCAGAATTTGGCTATTTCTGAATAATAATTTTATAAAAGTAAAATATATTTTTATATTCCTAAAATATCTTAAAATCTTAGACATAATATTAACAATCTTGTTAATACAATTTTTCATGTTATATTTCAAATTTCAACTATTTCAAATTTGGTGATTTTAAAAATATTGCTCAAAAAGATACTGTTTTCTAAATTGCTCAAAGAAAACATAAATTGCAACCCATATTATTACTCTCAGCACAAATGACTCAATTTTGATAAAGAATACTCAAGGCACTAGGACAGCAAGGCAGTATTCTCATATTCTGTGTAATCTGGCCTACACTCATGAAGAGTATTTAAAATTGCTTAAGTTCTGTTATATAATTTTAACTGCATTTCACGTTTTATATACGTCATATATTTATTTGTGACAGCATAAAATGTAATTTCTCAGTTGACCCAAATTACAGAAATCGTGTGCAGAGGAATGCTTAACAGAGTCTTTATGCAGCATGTAACAAGTGGCCTTCTAGTGTCATTTTAGCTATAAACTCAAACACAGAACACATTTTATCTAATTTTAAAATGTGACTCGAATTAATTTAGATTGACTAGTATTTTATTAAAGTAATATACAAAAGCAATCATCTTTACTTTATATCTTAGAAGATCTAGAAAAGGTTGGCTCCAGGGACCATTAGCTACTCTCAATAAAGCAAATGGAGTAGAGGATTGAAGATTTCCCAGCTCCCTGAAACATCTCTTTTAGTTTTCAGAACGAACAGTCAAAGACTTCTCTAATGCTACTTTGGTGGCCTGCTTCCGCAAGTGACAAGGGACACACAGAAACGACACCATTCTAGATGCCTGTGCAATAAGATAGGTCTTCAAATAAAAGTCTAAAGAAAGAGGCCCGTGGGGAACACTGGCAAAGCACCACTGTGACTTACTCGGTGGACACCCACTGTAATAACACACCCAAGGAAGGAGCCACTCCAGAAGGGAGAGAGCTTTTAGGTGACATATCCTTTTAATATTTTATCTCATCATGCCAACAGCCACATAGAACACGATGTCTTTGAAAGCCATTCACTGAAAGGTGGCTAGAACACAAACTTGCCTCACACTGTTGCTCAAAGAACAACTAAAAGTAATCTAGCTCATCGTGTACACGTGAACACCGCTCCATGGCATTAGTTATTTCACGCCAGGTAGTTTCACCAAACTATCCAAATTTCCATGTGTCATCCTTGTTAGGCAGTCACACATGAAGATTTATATTTAGTAGTTTTATTAGATTTTCTTTTTCTGGTCTTCTGAAAAGATAACTGAAAAAACCGCGATTTTATTGACCTCCCAATAATGATAAAAGAAAATAGTACAGGGGCCGACCCCGTGGCCGAGTGGTTAAGTTCACGCACTCCAGCAGGCGGCCCCGTGTTTCGTTGGTTTGAGTCCTGGGCGCGGACGTGGCACTGCTCATCAGACCACGCTGAGGCAGCGTCCCACATGCCACAACTAGAAGGACCCACAACGAAGAATACACAACTATGTACCGGGGGGCTTTGGGGAGAAAAAGGAAAAAATAAAATCTTACACACAAAAAAAGAAAATAGTACAGTCATGTGCGGCTTACCAACAGGGATATGTTCTGAGAAATGCACCATGAAATAATTTGGTTATGTGAACATCAGAGTGCACTTACACCAATCTACACGGTACAGCCTGCTACACACCTAGGCTACGTGGTACTAATCTCACTGGACCACTGTCGCACACACAGTTCGCGCTGACTGAAACGTCACTGTGCAGAGCACGACTGTCCATGACATTAGGCTTTGTTACTATTAACATACTGTGCTACAGAGGCCCGCCCGGTGGCGCAGCGGTTAAGTTCGCACATTCTGCTTCGCCGGCCTGGGGTTTGCCAGGTCAGATCCAGGGTGCAGACCCAGGCACCGCTTGTCAGGCCATGCTGCGGCAGGTGTCCCACATATAACGGAGGGGAAGATGGGCATGAATGTTAGCTCAGGGTTAATCTTCCTCAAAAAAACAAAACAAAACAAAACTATGCTACAAATGTCTTTAAAAAGGTTTATTAATAAGAATAAAGGCTTCTTAAAAACTCTCCCAAAGGTATAAAGGATGTACCTGAATATCTTAAAGCTGATGGTTAAATTCCTAAAAAGATCCCCCTATTTGATTAACATGTAATTAATAAAATATGAAACATAATTTTCTCAGTCTGGAAGGTGAGGTTACAGAATGTAAAGTATCACATATAACAACGATGTGATCTTACTTCTAATTGTTTTACCCTATGCAATCTTGCAAAAAAGAATTTTTACTCTTTTCACAATATGATCATGATCAATAAATTCTTCTAATATAAACTGGAAGAATTTCTTCCTTTATTAAAACTGATTAAGGCTCCTTTTTAAAGGGACTCGTGTTTATTCAGTGCTTACTAAACATTAAGTATATGCTCATTTACTACTTTAAAGAGAATCTTTTAGTCTTTAAAAGAAAAAAACTCAATGTATAATTCTGTATATTGACCAATAATTTTGTAACTCAGTTTCCATAGTGAAGTTATTGATAATAATTTCGTTAATTATATATTTTCTATGCTATGGAATAGTCACCTACTTTACAGTTAAATGAAGTTTCACATATTATTGTCCAGTTCAGAATTTTAAAACTTTCCAGAATGAAATGTATTTAGAAAAGTGATGCATGTTAGAAATGTCACTTGGGCAACTATGCTAAGAACTACATAAGAATGTCAGAGAGAGAATGACTAGACTGAGTCATTACTATTCAATACTAAATTACTATTTAGCATTGTACTATTACTAAACTACTATTCAATCTAAATTAATGACTCTGTGTAGTCATTCTATGACACGTTGACGTAACTGTACAAAGAAAGAAAACAGTAAAATCCAAACTACTTCAGACCTCAAAACCAACAGAGCACTAAGATTCATGTAAGCTTAACATTTTCACTTTACTGTTCCTAATCTTGGTAGAGAAGAAAGGGAAGGAAACTAATATTGTTCTGGTCTATTATGAACCAGGCACCATGCTGGACATTCTTTCTACATCTCCCAGTCTTTGTGGTACAAGATGCTGGGCTCTCAATATCCCCTTTATCTGATGGGGAAACAGGCTTAGAGGAGTTAGGTGGTTGACCACAACTCACCAGCTAATTGCTGTTGGGTTGGATGGACTAATCCTTCCCACTAGACAATGGTCTTTGAGAGTTTCTGCTCCCACAAATCAGAGGGAGTCCCACTTGTCATTGGTAACTAAGGCTTCTAGGCCACTAAGACAGTGACTCTCAAATGGGATGGAGGAGGAATCCCTACAGTAAGAGCTCTTTAGGAGATTCTGATATCACCGCCCCAACTCCGTCCCCACCTTACAGATGATGCCCAGGAGGCCAAGGGACTTCAAGAAAACAAAGGCACAGGGCAAGGTAGCAGAGAGGCAAGGAGGCCCTTGACTCTCATCCTCGCCCCATTCTTCTCTCCTATACAGCCTCTTGCATTCTTTTTTTTTTTTTTAAAGATTTTATTTTTTTCCTTTTTCTCCCCAAAGCCCCCCAGTACATAGTTGTATATTCTTTGTTGTGGGTCCTTCTAGTTGTGGCATGTGGGATGCTGCCTCAGCATGGTTTGATGAGCAGTGCCATGTCCGTGCCCAGGATTTGAACCAACGAAACACTGGGCCGCCTGCAGCGGAGCGCGCGAACTTTAACCACTCAGCCACGGGGCCAGCCCCAGCCTCTTGCATTCTTAACTTTATTTTACTGGCCAAAGCAAAGTTCTGGTTCAAAAACATTCAGAAAAAAATGTGCACATAAAAAGTATAAATATTATATAAACATATTATGTAATATTCATTAAAAAGATAAACAGGTTTAGTTTATGCATTAAGGGCCAAAGTGTGAAATGAAACTGTATGAATTATCCCTATCTGCAGAACCTATCCAAGTGATTATTTAGTTTAACTACAAGGAGTAAAAATAATTTAAACATTTAAAATAGTTCATGATTTTAAACTTACCTGAAGCCATAGCAAGGCAGGGTGAAGAGCCTGAACAGTGCCAGGAAAACTCTTAAAGGAAGCAGGGTGAACACGTACAGAAATGCATCCAGGCACAGAAAGATTCCAAAAACCATGAGCTGGATTTTAAAAGGAGAGAAGAAAACAAAACAAAAATAAAATAAATATTTTTTAAATAACTGTAAATTAAAATTTCAAACAGTCAAGGAATTTCTAAATGTTGTGGGAAATTCATTTCTCATAACTTAGCTACAAAAATAAGAAGTTAACAGTTCTACTTGTGTATATGAGACATATTTTAATGAAAAATCCTTTTTTAAAGTACAAGTTTGTAGTTCTTCTCCCAGAGCCTCTGGTTTACCACCTACAGAAGGCAATTACTCAAAAGACAAGTTGCCCTTGACCAGAGCTATGAAACATCTCATGTGGCTTTCTGGGTACTTCCTTAAACTTTAAAGATATTACAGAAAACCTTTCAGATAAAGCTTTTTAACCCTCATTTTACTCTTCATAATTTTGCTGTTACCTGTTCATCAGACTGTTTCATGGACGGGAAAGACTATAATACATATTGACAAAATATTGTTTCTTTATGTTAAAAATTCGTAAAGTGTCTATTCATTTTAACACAACTTCATGTGCACTTGAACTTGCTGTACTCAGAAGGTATTACTCTTAGTTGAGGAGTAACTGCTGATGTTTGTATCTCTCCCCCTTTCTCGTGTACTTGCCACATCCTTCCCATTTTTGGGTAACATTATACATTTTCACCCATTAAATTTAAGACTGTATTTCACAGAAGGAGGGTGAAGTCTTTTGAAGGCTTGGAGAAGGAGTCACACCCAGGCCACCAAACCCTGCTATTGTAAAAGCAGTGACTTTCTGCATGTCTGACACCCAAACATGGTACGATATATATGCCCTCACACGTAACATTCCATGTGTCCTTAGTCAACAAATTGCCCTACATAAACATGGTAAGTAGCTAAAATCCACACTGCTACAGGCAGAATTACATTCCCCTCAAAAGTCACATGTTGAAAGCTTAACCCCTAGTACCTCAGAATGTGACTGTATCTGGAGATGGGGTCTTTAAAGAATTAAGTTAAAATGAAGTCATTAGGATGGGCCTTAAGCCAATATGACTGGTATCCTGAAAAGAAGAGGAAATTACAGATGCACACAGAGGGAAGACAACACAACAACACAGGGAGACAACGGCCATCTACGAGCCAAGAAGAGAGGCCTCAGAAGAAATCAACCCTGCTGACACCTCCATCTGGGACTTCCAGCCTCCAGAACTGTGAGAAAACAAATTTCTGTTGTTTAAGTCACCCAGTCTGTGGTACTTTGTTACAGCAGCCCCAGCAGACTAATACACACCTTTAAAAGAAAGGACACATTTTCTCAAAGAAAAAAAAAATATACATGTATATCTCTATGTACCAGGTTTCTTAATCAGAATATAGAGAGCCTAATAGTTTTGCTTTTTTTTTTTTTTAACAATTTAGACTTAGGCACAACAGTGGAAGTACAATGCTAAACTATGAAGTCATGTGCTGCAGACTACACTTTTTAGTCTTCCCTCCATGACAGTTGGTCAGTCAGCATGCTGTCTTTGTCGTCAGCACAGTCACAGTTTTGCGGCTGTTTCCTTGTTTTACACACAAAGGAATGTAGTAGAAGACTGAACAAGTAAAGCTAGTGGTTTTCGTTACTCTCCTGTCACTGAGAATCCTTTCCCCGTTTGCTGCTGGGCTGCCTGTTACACTCCAAAGGCAGAGACTGCCAGAAACCCACAGTTCCCAGAAGGTATTTCAGTGTGTATGCATAAGGAGACAGCACACCGGGAAGGAGAGTGAGTGGCTGTTATTCCTGTGACCTTATACTGGAAATGAACACATTACTCGTTCATCCAACATCTGCTAAGTTGTTATTATGGGCCAAGTAACATTCTCAACCCAGTGGGCACAAAGCCAGGCAGGACACCAGGATGGGGTTCCTGCCCTCAGCAAGCTCATTCGTATTTTAGCAGAGAGACATCAGCATGTAGACAAAGGAGGTCACTGCAGCGGTTACAGTTGCTATGACAGAACTAAGTATACAGGGAACAGGGGAGCCCTGGAGAGAGAATGGCCAACCCAGCTTGGAGAGATTTAGAAAAGGCTCCATGGAAAAGAGATCCTTAGTGACATCTGAGGAGATGAGGCTGTTGCCACATGGAGAGTGTGGACTGGGCAGAAGAAAGGGGGGGTGAGGGTGGGAGAGGGAAGGAAGCTCTCCAAGGGGAGGAAGCAAGAGCAGAGGAAGAGAGTAAATATGAAGACTAAATCTTTCTCTTAAAGAATAAAAGTATAGTCACCTTTCTTTGGCTTAGAAGAATCTGTATTAGTACCATTTATTGTAAACAACAGTAGCAAAAGTCTAATGGCCTTCCCCTTCACATTTTAAACCAGCCCCATAAACTCAATGGGCAAGCAATAATCTACCGCAAGCTGACCATGTAATGAGGACCTGGAGCTGTCAATACAATAGATCTCAACGTTAAAATGAAAGGAAAGCAAGTGGCTGTGATATAAAGAGATGTCAACAGAGTGGAAAGAAAGCATTCACATATGTGCCAACACACAATACATAAGAAAAGCCTTTCAGGGTTTGGAAATGTGGAGAAGTGAGCCAACTACAGTTCCTATTGTTCAGATGTTACGCATTCCCATAAAGTACAGCATCCTTTTAAATGCTTTACAAACGAAAATGAGAAAATTTCCTTAAAAAGTCAACACAACGTAACCCTGAAAACATTCATCCCTGAAGGAGGTAAAGAAACCCATGCTGGGCTTAGTGTGAGCCTGGCCCCCTACTGATGCTACAGGGCATACTCATTTAATTTACCTGGTGACCCAGAAGTCTGAAGGGGCTGTGAAAGAATGTCTCCTGCGTTCTCGGTCCTCCAGGTGAGGCGGTAACTGCTACTACCTAATCCTCCAACAGCTCTCTGAGGGAGCGATTGTCACCCCTGCCTGACACACAAGAAACCACAGCTCTGGCAGCTGAAGGCCTGCCCAAGGCTGTGGGGCAGAGCAAGGGAACTGGCGTTCCAGCCTGAGTCTGTCTGGTCCAAGGCCCTCCACTCTCTTTGAAGCAATTTGAGCAGAGCAAAAAGATCTTACTCACTATTTTTACTAGGCATAGGGGTTAAAGTAATTTTCTTTGTGCTAACTCATCTTTTGCCAATTTGCCTAGTGTCATAAAGATTGTAGAAATAATAGGCACTTAATGAATCAAACTTACGAAAGGCATGAAAATTTCACATATTTAGATTTATTGCTAGCTTTGAAAATGTTATTAAGAATTAAAAGCTTTGAATAGTATATATTATTAATGAGAATAATGTGTACAAGTCATGCGCCACATAATGATGTTTCGGTCAACGATGGACCACATATACGACAGCGGTCCCATAAGATTAGTACTATATAGCCCAGGTGTGCAATAGACTATACCATCCAGGTTTGTGTAAGTGTACTCCATGATGTTCACACAACTACGAAATCACCTAACAATATTATTTCTCAGGACGCATTAATGGTCCCGTCATTAAGTGACCCATGCCTGTACTTTCACACTTTCAGTTAGCTTGCATGGCATCTTCATAAAATAGGCAATTACCACTTCCTTTTTATTTGGACCAAATAACCATAAAGTATTCAAGCAGTCTTAAGTAATGTCTAATGAAAATTTCCCCTGAAATACACAAGGTGTGACTATAAAGTAAAGAAGTCAGTGTCATGTGCTACTCTGTTTCCCTTTTGAGAAATACAAAAAATCTCCTGCTTTCCTTTAAATGCCACTTGAAATCCTAAAATCTATACAATTGCAGCTAAAATTAAAGAAGCACGATGCTTTTGGAACATGCCTCTCTAAATCATAGGTGAAAATCTATCCTACTAGTTGACAGTCATGCCTTGTGCATAGGATCCTTATCACTCTCATCCCATTTCTCTCTCCTCTAGTACTGCCACTCCAGTCCCACCTCACTTTATCCACTTTGTAGATCGTGGTATCTCACCCTCACGGGGAAGCCCTTATAATGAACATGTCATCTTTTGAACCAGCAATTACATAAATAAAAAAAAGCAGAAAACCAAAATATGGCAAAGACAAAAACATAATGAAAATGCTTCACTGCATTTTTTGCATACACTGCAGACAGTGAAATCATACACTGCAGTTTTTGGCTTTTACCTCTTTTCCATTCTGTTCTTTTTCCTGGGGATGGAAGACAAAATGCTACACAAGGTGTTCTGTGAAATCTTTCCAGGGCTAACTCATTCTTTGATTCCTTCCCCCTTCTCTCTCTTCACCAGGTGTCTGTTCTACACTCTAGCGTGCCAGAGACTGCAACAGCTGGATAAAATTTATGTTCACTGTTTTAAGAAGTCAAAGTCTTTCAAAGGAGCTTAATGCCCAAAGAAGAGGATTCAAATTCTGACCACAGCCCACAGTTAGAAATACATTTTACATTGCCACTCACACACACACATTCACAGACACACTCCAAAACCCACCAGAAAAGTTTCACCCAAATAATACTGTTACTCTATGAAATACAGGGTGATATTTCTACTTGCCTTTTACAAAGCAGTTGTGGTCTCACTAAACTCACGACCCACTAAAGGGTAGTAACTCACTGTCTGAAAAACAGGTTCCCAGACAGGCAGGCTGGTTGGAACTTACCAGGCAGTGAAGACAGTTCCAAGTGGCTACCGGGAGCTCTGCAGAGAGTACCCGAGTTGAAACAGACCGGGAAGGTCTTTGTACAAACAGGAATGAAAAGCACTGAGACACAAACTGCAGATACTCAACTTAAAAATATTTCTCTTACTGCCACAACTAGAAGGACCTGCAACTAGGATATACAACTATGTGCCAGGGGGATTTGGGGAGATAAAGCAGGAAGAAAAAAAATCTGTTAAAAAAAATATTTATTTCTCTTAAAATTCAGAGTAATGACGTATAAAAACTTACACAGAAAGATAATTATCTCAAAATAATCTGCTTAATTATGAGGTAAATCTTGCGATTCTTCTTTGGAATAAAAAATACAACTATAAGGGAAAATGATCAAAGACAGAAACGTTTGCTGGCCTTTCTGCCTCCTTGGAGATCTTGCCTGGAAGGACTTGGAAGCACTCTGCAGTCCCTGGACAACACAGCAGGCAGTGGCCGGGTGCTGTGCGCGGGGCCTGTGCATGCGCCCTCAGTCCATCTCCACTTCCACTCTGAGAGGTGGGTGCCGCCACCCTACCCCTCTGCAGTGTGAGTCAGGAGCCTACCCAGTGTGTGAGCAGGAGAGGCAGGGATGGACTTCAGCCAGTCTGCAGAAGACTTGGCTTCGAATACTGAAGCACTGTTTCCAGTAATGACACTTGTCACTCACCCCTCCAGCCTCAACCTTGGTACTGGATTTGGCCTTATGTATATATATGAGAAAAAAAAAAAGAGATTTAACATACGTTTTTAACATCTGAACTTTCAATGTTAAGAAAACTATGAAATGGTAATGGTTCTGTAACACTGTCAGTCAACAAAACATCACAAGCTAGTGAAAATTTACGCAACCAGCTCTCACCACATTCACCTTGAACCTACTAATATTGCTCTTCATCATTTGAAAAATACTAGCCTCGAAAGAAATAAACAAATAAAAATGCCAGCCTCTCTGCGGAGAATGGAGCAGGGTTTTCCTAACCTTTTTAAAATCTGTTTGTCTTTTTGAAAAAAATCTCCTGCCTTCCTTTTAATGCCATTTGAAATTCCAAAATAAATGAAATGTTATGGCTAAAATTAAAGTAGCACAATGATTCTGGAATATGCCTTTCTGAGTTACACAAAGCATCTTCTGGTAACTCTAAATACCATCTCCTCCACCTCGACCGCCAAACAGCAGCTGCTGGTCAAGGCTGCTGGTCTGGAGTGTTAGTCGGGAAGGAGGAGAAAAGCAGGAAGGAGTATCTCCCTTTCCTGCCCCTGATCTCACTTTTTTTTTCCAGGAGGAAGGCTAGCCCTGAGCTAAGACCTGTGCCCATCTTCCTCTATTGTATATGGCTTGATGAGTGGTGTAGGTCTGCACCCAGGACCCAAACTTGCACACCTGGGCCACCAAAGGAGAGCACACAGAACTTTAACCAGTCGGCCACTGGGCCAGCTCCTGGTCTCACTTTTTATAAAGCTGTGGGTCCACTCCTGTAAGAGCAAAGAGTGTTGTGCACAATTCTACACTGGGGGATAAAAGGTCATCAGGGAAGGACACTTTCCCCAGGGAATTCACAACCTACTGAGGTGGATACAGACTATGTGGTAAGTGCCGGATGACTGACATGCTGTGGAAGCGTCAACAAAGAGCGTAGGTCTGTGTAAAGGGAGCAATGGCATTAAGGAATGTGCACCCAAGGGAGGGAGGAACAGAGTTAGCAAAGATCTCCCACAGAGGAGACAAGACAGGCACTAGATTTTGCTAGGCACAGTAAGGAGGAACAGAATTTCAAACAGAGAAAAACGTTCAGAGGTGCAATGTGAGTGGGAGGCTGTGTGGACAGAATGCAATCATTATACAAGAGGGACAGAAATCATCTTCATTTAATTACTAAGGAGCACTAACTTTATCCTATGTTTGAGAAGTTCTCAAGAAACCCCCAGGCAGGGATCCACTATAAGCACAATGTCAAGGAAAATGGGTTACCAGTAAGAAAGTTTACAAACGACTGACTTTGAAAGCAATTACTGCTTCAAGTCATCCCTATCATACAATCACTTTTATTCATCTGAATTCAAAAATTCATATCCCTAGGAAGTCTACACCCCAGAACATGGCGGACAAAGGGATTACCATGAGCCAAGTACTTTTACAATAGCTAAGGTTACAGAAACAGGGAACCACGGAAAACAAATAATCACAACGTACACCTGACATATATTTAACACGAGGATTAAATTTCTTAAAGGGTAAAAAAATGAACTGAGGAATTTCACTTGCAGAAAGACTACGCACATGGAAAGGTCTTGAGATGTTCTTGCTTCTCTTATTTTTAATCCATGTTGAATATGGTTATATTCTAAGCACTTGACCCTTGAGGCAGGGACCACGACTTTCTATTTTGCAAGGGACAAACAGGGTTGTGACGCACAGGCTGGGTGTGCCCTTGGGACCCTGTGGCCCATGTGAGAGTGGCGCTAAAGAACAAGGGCATTTGCAGCTGCTGCAGGCAAAGGGGACGTGCTGCAGGCTGCGGTCATACACCTTCTCGTTTCCATCTGCTTTTCAGGAGTGATCAGCAGCATTACAGCAGACTGAGAGTAAGCAGAGACAACAGTTAAGAAGGAGAATAAGAGACTGAGTGAGAGATCCCCATGGGCTGATAGAGCACAATGCAAAGAGAGGGGAAGAGAGAGATTTAAGATTATCCCCAAAGCTAATGTGACAGCAATAAGTTACTAATCCACAAAGATAAACAGAGCCCCACAGTGCCAAGTTCACAAATTGTCTTTTAAACATATCAGTGAACGGGGTAGAGGCCTGAAGTCTGTGTCTGGTTGTCGTGGAACCATCTGATGGGTCCCATATACCCAACAGGAAGCAGGGCCTACACCAGGCCAAGGAGGTGCTGGATGCCTGGGGGGCTCCCCCAACACCTCCAAGCCCCACTTCTGGAGGGAGCCGCTGGTGCTGCTGCTAAAATGGCCCTGTCCCCTGAGAGTTAAGAAAGGTAAGACAGCTGCAGACGGCACATGGACGCCGCTGTCACCACTGCTACAAGCACTGGCGACAAGCCTGAGAGAATGGAGGAACACTAGCCAAGGCTGCTGAGCTGCTGAGCTGTGAGGATCCCCACGGCTCTCCTGCTTCTCAGCAGCCGCATGGTGGAACATCTGAGGCAGGGTGTGTCACAGCCGAGAGCTGCACCATGAGAAGGACGATTACCCAAACATATTTTCATGAAATTAGAAACTGAGCAGTACGTCCAAGAAATCACTGCTATAAATATAGGTCTGAGTTAATAAATACTCCTAGTTTCACAATGAAATCCCAGGACTGTTTCCTTGAAATAAAGGTGACACATGGGCTATGACTATGTTTTCTTACCATACACTCACATTGAGAAACAACAAAAAGGCTTTATCTGATATTTTGATTAAGTTATTTTGAAAGGAACTTCTTGAGTTATTTTTTCCTAAATGGTACCCCCTCTGACTCTCAAAAAAGCAGAACTACGTTACCCCACTAGTCATGTGAAATTTTCCTTTGTGTGAATCTTTCCATTCGCTCCAGCTTCCTCTGTTCCATGTAGGCAAACTCAGTCAGAGTTACGGACTATTAGCCCTTCTGAGATCATCCAGCCCAGCCGTCTAATCTTAGATGAAGAAAAGCAAAGCCAAAGGAGGTTCACGGCCTGGCTTGGGCCGCTCAGCTATTCCTTGCAGACCGCAGATGAGAAGCTAAGGCTGTTGAAACCTGACCCCAAATCTTCCCGTGTGACAGTAACCTTTCCTCTTTCAATAAGAGCAAGAGCCTATGCCCATAAATAAAAATATTCTATACCTATAGCAGTATTTATTCCATACCTGCAACCTGACAAACTTAAAGCTTATAAAACTTTACTAAATTCTTAAGACAACAAAGTAGTTCCACTTAGGACTAAGCAGTTGAATTCAATTTTTTAAAAAATGTGTTAACTACCACATACACAGCATAATAACAAGGACTGCCAAAAAGCACAGAATCACAAGGTAAAGAAAAGTGAAAAACATTTTCATTTTAGTTCCATGTTTTATGATAGGCAAGGTTACATAAACATATGCAACCAGAGAAAAGTAGTTTTGATAAAAGCCTTCATAATAATCACAACCTATATCTGACACGCATTTAACAAGAGGAATGAATTTCAATAAATCAATTGATTTTAATTTGAAGAAAGATTACGACATGGAAAGATCTTGAGACTTTCTTGCTGCTTTATTTCTAACCCATGTTGAAGACTGCTACGCTAATTTTTCAGAAGCAGAGCTCTGAGGGGTGGCTGACCGAAGTGCCATTCTCAATCTGTTTCTCCCTTTGTTGGAAAAGTATAATATTCACTGTCCTAGTCTCCCAGGTGCTGGGGACGGCTGTGTAACTCCGTTTGGCCAACAAGACATAAGCAGAAGGAAGTATGCCGGGGCACTTGTGGGAAAGCTTTTAATTCTTTACACAGCGACAGTCGAAAACAGTGGCGCTGTCCCTCTCCTCTTCTTTCTGATGTAACGCAGATGCAACGCCTGAGGCGGCAGCTGTCATCTTTCTCTTAAAAGGCAACAAGCAAGAGGACCGAAGGCCAACTAGCCTATGCTGGTGAAACGGAAAGATAAAAAGGCCTTGAGGGGGCCGCCCCAGGGACGAGTAGTTAAGTTTGTGTGCTTGCTTCAGCAGCCCAGGGTTTCGCTGGTTCGGATCCTGGGTGCAGACACGGTGCCACTCATTGGGCCACGCTGAGGTGGAGTCCTGCATAGCACAACCAGAAGGACCTACAACTAGAATATACAACTATGTACTGGGGGGGGGGGGGGGGGGGGTGGTTTGGGGAGAAAAGGAAGAAAAAGAAAAAAGATTGGCAAAAGATGTTAGCTCAGGTGCCAATCTTTAAAAAAAAAAAAGGCCTTGAGTCCATGCTGGCTTCATTAATCTGCTGCATAATTGAGATCTCCTTTCTCTAGATTTGTTAAAGAAAACTTAAAAACTTATTTGCTTAAGCCACCATTAGGTGTTCTGCTACACACACAGCTAAGAGTACTCCTAAGAAATACATTTTAATAGTTTCCTCCCAAAACTAGTCTAAACTCTTTAGCCTGACATTCAGGGTAACTGGATCCAGCCTACCCTCCCAGCGCACCCACCCTTTCTTGTGTGTACCTAACAATTCCCCATCTCTGGATCTTCCTAGCATACCCACCCCAACAGATGTGCACAAGCACACACCCCTAAACTGCATGCACAAAGTCGACCTCTTTTGCTCATCACCTTGCCATTAGCTTCATGAGTCTCAGGTTTGTCTCTGTGGTTCTACACCGTAAAAGTGCCTGAACATCGTAAGTACTCAAAGACTGAGAAAATTAATAAATAAGGGAATGCGTGATCTGTATCTCTCTAAGTTAGAATTTAAATATATTTGGGAATTTTGGACAATACCATGGGGAGCATGTCTTTTCTATTTCCTGCAGTTCTGGATTCACACAGATGGCTAATTTTGTCCATGGTGCAGGGCTAATTGTTCCTATGGAGTCAAAATACAGAATATACACTCGCAAGTTTCCAGCAAAACGTGGGTTGGAGGTGAGAGCCGTCTGGCTGTCGGTGAGACTGCCACAGCGGGCAGGTGAAGGACCAGCACTCTAACAGTCCCCGCAGCTCATGTAGCTCATACAGCTCAGGAGGCTGTGGAGGGATTGAACGCTAACTCATCTGAAGTGCTCAGGACCGTCCTAGCACCTAACCCTTATCTGATAAATGCTGTTTGTTATATTGTTAACACAGAACTAGATGCCAGAGGGGGGATGTAACTGGCCAGTCAAGGTGGGGTGTGGAGTAGTGAGCACTCACTCACCAGCAATTTCCTCTCTAGGAAACTGGTGATCCCTGCCCAGCTACCAAGAATCTAGTTAAAGCATCCCTTGTCTGTCCTAACCACAAGCTCCAGTCATGTGCCTGCTGAGGCCAGCCTGTAGAGGGCGGGGCAGAAAATGTCAGGGTGGGAGGGTGTGTCAACTCTTATGGCCATCAGCTAAATCCTTCATGAAAGAGAGAAGCTCTCCTCTGACACAGCCTGGAGGAAAGGAAAGGGGGAAGACAGTTTTCCCTAAAGGCTCTTTTTACCTGTGGTCAGCAATTCAAGGTGGCTGAGAGTCAGAAAATCACATCCCTTGCAGGGTTAGAAGTCAAGTTTAGTAACAAAAGAAGGAGGAAGATTAAAAGTATAACATGAGAAAAAGCAGGACCCAAGGGAACCTCGAACCCAGGCCTCTCCCAATCACCTCCTGCTGTCCTGGGTGCCAGTACCTGTACCCCACTGCAAAGAGACGTCCACTGGACAAGAAGCCTTCCAAAGGATTCTCCCAAGCAGAGCATTCCCCAATTTGCTGAAGTGAGGACTGCAAAAGATTTTAAAACACTTACACAGGGCTTACCACGTCATTAATATACAGATGAGAAAGCTGAGGCACATGGACAGAAGTGAACTGCTCAAGGCCTCACAGCTAATAAATTGCAGAGCCAAGAGTCAGGCCCAGGCAGGCTGGCTCTTGAGGTCATGCCCTTAACCACTTCGCAACCTGCCTCTCAGTTTAGAATGCAGAGAAAGTGTAGCTCAATCTCCTCAGTCGTATGGAAGAGAAAAACACAGCCCCCCAAGTGGACCACAAACACAGTTAGTAGCAGAGCTGGGACAAGAAGTGCAGGGGGAAAAGGGATTTGTGGTGGAAAAGAAGAAATGCTCCCCCAAAGCCAACAAAACAACAAAAATTTTATACTTTTACATTAGAATGAGAAGTTCAAATGTGAAAAAAGTGCTAAGAACTAAAAATACTATTTTAAATATATAAGCAAGTCACCTTTATTAAATACCAAGTACAATGTGTTTATCCACTGACAATATTACACAAAAATCCTGGGATTTTTTTACATTGGCAAACAGGTTTGGTAAGAGAGATTGAGTTGACATTTCTCTCGACTTTAAAGTATCAACATTAATTACATGTTTTATACTATTTGCAACCCTACAAGCAAAGTGCTTTTTAATCATCAAGTTTCTCTTCCTGAAAAGCCAGGTGAAAATATCATAGCATTTACCAAAAAAACAAGAAAAAAAATGAGTTAAGGTATTATACATTAGAACAGACAACATAAACACAAATGAAACCAATAAAAAATAAGTTATTAACATGAATGTCTAGACATGCCTCCCAACTCTTACAATAAGAGCCTACTCATGCAAAATAAAGGCCTCAGAGACAGCAGAGGGAATTCACGCTGTTCTGAGACACGTGAGCCTGGAATTAAACAGAAACCTAACTCTGCTTTCCTGTACATTTCACTTAGTTTTAGAAGTTAAGACAAAACTGTTCTAAATCGAAAAATAGGACATCCTTTCATACTTTTTAGGCAATAAAACTTCTGAAGTGCTGTTCTAAGACACAAACCAAATTTTCCCAAATAGGCCTAAAGCTAAAAGTGTCTGTCATGGGAAACAAACAGGATTAGAAAATTATTACAATTGTGCATTAGCAGTGTTAATTCAACTTTTCTGACATTATACATTTTACATATATACAAATGAAACCAAAGTTTCAGGAAAAAATACTTATCCTTGGTACAGGCAGTCCCTCATACTTTTTCTACTCTTTTCTTAAAAAAAAAAAAAAATCCTAATTGATTGCAACTTACCATATGGGTTACTCTACCCATCTGTGGTCCCATAATGGACCATAGTTAGAAAAACACCGGTTTGTAATATAGTCTCACAAGGCCTGTGGGCATTTCCCCCAGAAGAGAACTTGACAACTTAATACTCACAATAACAAACGTGAAATGCTCATAAGTTTCTGTGAGAAATCTACCCAGAAACTTGCTTGCTATCTCAATGTTGCTGGTAGGAAAAAAAGAATGTGTGTATTGAACCTGCCTCTGATGAGGTGACAGAATTATGAGGGGATGTTGCTGCTGCTCATTATTTCTGCCACAGGAGAGGTAATAAAGGGGATTGACGGACACCTCCCCAATCTGAAACAGTCCCCTGGGTGTGCCCATTTAAAGTCTGGCCTGGGGTTACAGGCAAATCGCTCTGTGTTCCCCCCAGAGAAAAATGGGAGTTCAGAACTGCTCAGGCAGGTGGGAGAAGAACATCCCCTGAAAAGGGCTGAGACCAGAGGCATAACCTCAATCTGGCTCACATCGTCCAGGACAAGAGTACAGGCCCCAGAAGACCATCCCTGCGGCTGCCTCACACTTCCATCCCTGCCTTATCACTGGAAGAAAAAGGGAGTTTTGGAAAGCAGGGTGAAGTGTTTTAAAAGACAAGAATTAGTTAAAAATTCTTTTTGGCAAGCAGAAGAGACATTACCCACCACCCCTACAATAAAATCTTAAATAAACTCCAATATACAAAACAAACGTGCTACTGCATTTGGGAGGAGTGTTGCCGACAGCGCCCCACACACTCCTCTACCTCCATCCTCACCCACCAGGTCCTTGGCTCCGCCATGGACCCTAACAAAGCAGCAGCACAGTAACTAAGCATATCTAATGATCCTGACCAAAGGCAGCAAACTTTCATTGTCATATTTGTTCCCTCTCAAATCTCCCTTGCTCCCCATCTCTCTGAACCTCACCCTAACACGTACTGACCTTCCTGAAATTTCAGCATGTGGCATGCCACCAAGAACTTATGTAAAGCAACATTTCTAAAATTATCACTCCACGTCTGGCTCTCTTCCATATACCAAATTGACGGACTGTCAGAAATAAGAGAACATCAGCCAAACCAGCTGGGTCCTTACTTCTCATCATCCACCACATCTCTTGTTATAATGATACACTGAAAAAGCAAACCAAGAAAACTCTTCTGACCGCCACTCTAATAGGACGTACGATTCTAAGGAAGTGATTGGAATATTACAAGTTCTATGGTACTATAAAAGTATGAAAATACGTTTCAATATAGCTAAAGGTGAATTATTTAATTCTTTCCTTCTAGCATTAAATTTCAGAATGGCTCAGACTCACCAACTTGAGCAAAGCAGAAGGAAAAGAGTGGTCCTCCTCTCATATCTGACTGGTCCTAACGGACCAGGACACAACCCAGGGAACGTGGTGAGTAAGGATCCAGTGCTGCTGTGACTATGCTTATCCTTTGACATGAGGCTTTCTGTGAAGAAGGGCAAACGAACTGTCTTCTCTTTGAAGAGACTGTCATTTATGTTTTTAAATATAAGGACTTTCTGAGAAACTGAAATCTTAAAAAAGGCTGAAGTTAAATAATTGATCATGTTGAACGGGAAAAAACCTACTTCTAGTAAAACAAAACTGAAGAGAACTAAAGAAGTGTAGATTAATTCCTTGGAAAAAGTTACTTGGATGAGACTTAAATAGAAATATGGTAAGTTTAATAAGTAGCAAAGAATCACTGGATCTTATTCAGACTAAAAATATACTTTTTAAAAGCCTCTTCCTGTATGGGAATTCCTACTCTCCCAATAAATTTAATTACCTGTGATCACATTATTTCCAATATTTTAAAAACTCTGGCTGTTCACAATTTTTTTTGTATAATTAACATGTTGACATAACTTTCAAAATGATGTCTGGTAATAGAAAAAAAATAGTACCTTTTCCAATTCTCTTGGTATTCGCATACAAGTGTATACTCTTTCTCTTCTTTCTGTATACTTGGCCTCATTATGTTCAAGGAAGTACCCTCTTGTTAGTTCAGCACTGAGGAACCTCAACAATGAAAGCTCTACAGGAAAAGAAAATGACACAAAACAAAAACAACAGTATTTATCAAGGAACTTACATGCTAGCTGGGGCCATAGGTAATACATATATAAAACAACAGAGAATAAAACAAAGTAATCTATAATTCTGCACCCAGAACTGAACAACTACACACAAACGATCAGCAAAGACTGGTCCGAAAAATGCTGCTCTGTGTACTATAAACTGAAAATGCCACAGGACTATATAGAAGGGATGATTACTATGAGCCACAAGAGTCAGAAAAGTGTTTTGTGAAAACCCAGTCCTGTGTCTTATAGGTGATACAGCACTTGGACTGATGGAAAGATGGAAGGGAGGCAAAAAGAGTAGATATCAAGTATATATAAAATGGCTATTCCATATATATATGATTCTCTACATATGTGTATATATGCATGTGTGTATATACACATATGTATGTATGTATGTGTGTATATATATATACGCAATTAATGTGTGTGTGTGTGTGTGTGTGTGTGTGTGTACATCAAAGGGAGCCAAGTCACCTAACACACACTGCTTCAGTTCAAGAACAATCCTGTGTGAACTACATGGATACTGGTACAACTTCTTCCTGCTTCTTCAGCCTCAGAGATCCCGCAAAAGTGTCTAAATAATACCATTTACCTAGGAGAAGGCTTACCAACATGATGATAATCATAAGAAGTCATATAAAGTAGAATCTCAACCAGATCTGAAAGACCTCCCTTTCCTTGGATTGGTCCACCTGCTTCCTCTGTTCCTCCAAAACAAATTCACCCAAAGTTATCTCATCTCAGATGAGGAAAGTAAGGCCAAAGAAGGTTAACACTTTCCACTGGGCTGTAACTGGCAGACATGAGTTGAGAAGCTAAGGTTGTTAAGGCCTGATGCCCACTATATCCTTGCCACACTTCCCTGATAGCCCATCACCTCCATGACCTCTCAGGACCCCTGACTTCACAGGCACCTTCCTGCTCTTGCTCCCCAGGAGGCCAAACTCTCTCCCAGAACTCAGGATACCAAAGGCTTCAAATTATCCTTTACGCTCTGAGCTGGCCTTGCGGTCCTTTCCCCAAATACAGTATTGGTGTTCCCTCTAAAAAATGACAAAAGGAAGACTGATTTCATTTACGAGTATCGACTTAAGGAGTTGCATCTTATGTGTGTGCTAGGATTAAAGTCTGCAGGTAAGGGGAAAAAAGTATGTAGTCAAAAATATCCTTGGAGGGGCTGGCCCCGTGGCCCAGTGGTTAACTTCATGCCCTCTGCTTCGGCAGCCCAGGGTTTTGCCGGTTCTAATCCTGGGCGCAGACATGGCACCGCTCATCAAGCCATGCTGTGGCGGTGTCCCACATGCCACAACTAGAAGGATCCACAACTAAAAATACACAACTATGTGCCAGGGGGCTTTGGGGAGAAAAAAGGAAAAAAAATAAAATCTTTAAAGAAAACAAAAAATCCCTTGGAAAGCTCTTAAAAAGACTCCGAAGAAGACTTACTATCTCCCTTTGGGCCTAAAACAGCTTACTTGTCCCAGCACCGCAACAGACTGCTAGTTCTTTGAGCATCAGTTCAGGTGGCTTGCTCATGTATAGGGGTTATATTATGCAAAAAGAAAATTATACACACACACATTTCTTTAAATACCAGATTCATAATCTGTCTGGAGAGTTAGTGATACCATGAGAGATGCCTGGGGACTGAAACAGATGGAGAGAAAAGCAGACTTCCACCCCCTGCAGCCTAGTGGAGGGCAGGCGAGTCATCGACTGCACTAGGAGCACTGTGCTGTCAGGACACTTACAGCTAAAGCCACGGACATGAGGGACGAACTGTACTGCACTGCACAGATTAACAGATGTCCAGATTAAAAGGCCTTAGTATGACCAAATCCACGTAGATTAAAGTTCTGGGTTAGATACACTCTAATATGTTGTAGGCTGGCTAGATTCAGAACAAGATCTGCTGTTTGAAGGGGAGAAAAAGAAAGCCTTTTGAGCTACAAACAAGAATAGCCAAAACTAGTGAAAGATAAAAAATTAAACTCTTATTCAGTCCGTTTTCCAATTAGAGAGCAAAGGATGTTCTGATTAGCTGGCATCTATAAATATCAATTCTTTCATGTGAAAACTGAGATGCAATAGGACGTTCAGAAAGCAGAAGAGACTGCACTTACAGAAATTTTCACAGATGCCAGTGAGCTGAGTCATGAGTCCCAAAGCTCACTTCACCATAATCCCTGGCAGCATCTGACCTGCGGCTTCCCCATTCCTGCTGGCCACCCCCTACCAGTGGTGCTCTTCTCTCTCGTAGCTCAAGACTTTTCTGACCTAAGCCTCCTTGGCTGCTCCTCCTCCTCCACCTGAGTGTCTGCTGGTTTGGTGCTCCATTCACTAGATTCTAACAAAACGCGAGTTATGGTAAAACACCGGCCATCACTTAGGGCCTCATTCTCTGATGGGTCGTCAAGTCACCTTCTCTCTTTTTCTTTTCTTTTTTCCCTATATATCCTCTCGCTGGACAGGCTAAGGTTAAAACTATCATCTAAATCCTAAAGTCACCATATCTCCAGCTCTGAGTATGGAGAAACCCACCTGAAATCCCACAGACACCTTTAACCTGCAAAACTGAACTCAGTACCCTCCCCACTAATCCCACCCTCTCCTGCAGCCCCGACTTGAGCTCATGGCATCACCAGTGATATCATTCTAGGCCAGAAACTCAGGGCCAATTCTGACCATCCCTTCTCTCCTCTCACCAAGCACTGGGACATTTATTAACTTTGCTCTCTTCTTTCTGTGCTCCGCCCTAGCACGGTCCTCATCTTCTCTCTCAGGTTACTGCGAAAGCTTCCTGACTGGTGTCCTGCTTCCAGTCTCCCCTCCCTTCAGCCCTGACTTGGCCTGGCAGCCGGAGTCAGCACATCCACAGACCGGCGAGGGACGGCCTTCAGCGGCTCTGCGTTACCTCCAGGTAAGGTGTGATACCTCGGCAGTGGCAACACCTGATCCCTTACAACTTGGCCCTGGCTGTCTTTTCAGTCGTGCCTCACACCTGCCTCCCTGAATCTCAAGGTCACAACTCTCTACTTACACTACTTTTCATTTGTTGCAAACATGTCAATTGGTTCACACCGTTTGCTGGCCTGAGAACTCCCTTCCTGTTTTCCAAAAGTGAACACATTCAGACATGACCTGCCCTGAGAGGATGTGCCTATTTCCCAGCAGAATCCATCCTTCCTCACTTGGCTCCTACATCATCTGCACCTCCCATGCTTGCCTGTGCCATATTACACTCATGTCCTTGCCTGGTTTCTTCCTTTACCTCCACATCCTTGGGTACCGCACATAACAGGTGCTCAACAAACACTAAAAGAACATATCGTTCAAAGAGGATGAGAAATCACAGAGAGGAGCATGGCAGAGAGAGAACAAAAACAGAATCAGAAGTCAGAGGTGAGAAGAGCAGAGAATACCAGGTTCTCGAGAAGAGAGTGATGAGACAGAAGTGTCCTGAGACTGGGGGAGACAGCAAGGACACAGTGACAAGCTCCTGGTGCTTCCCTGGGTGCAGCAGCCACTGAAGCCTCTCCTCTGTGCGTGTGTCTAAGTGACAGTAAAGGGAAACTCAACAGGTACCTGAACTTCCAACCCCAAGAGGACAAGGTGCCACGATGCAGCCAGTAAGCGCCCTGGCGTGCGGGGAGGGCAGACTCGCACTGTCCTCAGTAAGTGCAGGGCGCGAAGCTGGGTGGCCCGCGAGGATGTCAGCCGTGTTAAAGAGACACAGAAACAAGTTATCCCACAATTTTAAAAATTTGAAAAAGGAAATTAAATCAAAAGGTTGAGAGAGCTATACCCTTGTTTATTTAGAAAATTAGCCTCCACAGTGTGTCTTCCCTGAGGACTGCAGACGACCAAGCTCTCAGCACGATCCACGAAAGAAGCACCGGATTAGCAATCAGGAGGGGCGTCTGGCCCCAGCTCTGTCACACACCTGTCCTGCGACCCTGCTCAAGTCATCTCTCAACTTCACAGAAGAGAAAACGGAGGCTTAGGGCGTTTCTGTAACACCTGTTCCCGCTTGCCTTCCAGGCAGGCCGGCTGCCTGCCAGAGAGGGGGTTTCTATGGCCACTGCAAAAAAGCACGCCACAAAGTCTAGAACTCCTTACTACTAACTCCACAGTACCTGCAGGACGAGCCAGTTCTGGTTCGGTGGTTACCCAATGTTTATTGATGCTACTGCTGCAGTCCTGTTCCCATGGATAAAAGGTACGCTGACCAATAAAATATGTTTAGCAAACCATATAATCTAAGTAACTAATTTTCCATAAACAAGTTACACAATATAAACCTACAAAAGCGTTTTAACTATATTATAAATATAAAACAGTGTTGTGACACAACTGTGTTGTGTCAGGCAAGAATTTTAGTTATAAACACCAATTTAGATTCCACAACGGAGAATTTAAAAGCAAGCACTTACAAAATCAAATGCTAAAAACATGTTTTGAGTGCACAGCTCTCACAACTATGAGACATATTATGCCCATTTTGTAGGTGAAGAAACCAAGGCACAGAGAGGTTAAGGAAGTCTCCAGGGTCACACAGGAAGCAAGTGTAGAGCCAAAATTCAAAATCAAGCATCTATCCCTAACGCACGTTGGTACACTTTTTGGCACGGTTATTTTGCCTATCATTGTCTCAAGTGCTTTTGTAAACAGGCCACACTGTTCTTTCTGGAAAACTGGGACCACCCCCCCATCCTCCTCTCTCTCTGTGCTCCCATAGCACCCCGGGGTTTACATCGATGACGTTACACTGTTAACTAGCCGGCTCCCTCACCAGCCCATGAGCTTTGTGAAAGCAGGTACCAGAGATCCCACTCTTCCCGATGTCCAGCCCCCAGCGAGTTCTGAATCTAACGGTAGCGTTGGTGTATAATCTACAGCACAGTAATGGGCGAGGGAATGGTTTTAAATGACACATTAAAGCAGTACTAATGAAAGACCCACGCTTCCTGGGGTGGGAGATCTGGAAGCTTGATCTTGGCTCCTTCTCCCCCACTCCTGGAGAACTGGCCCTGCTTAAGGGATCGGGATCCTCCCACTTCACGGCAAGAGACAATTTACAAAGGTCTTGCACACACGACCTCACAAAGTTCTCACAACAATTCTGAGAGCTAAGGAGAGCAGATAATGGCGTTCGCATTTTGCGAATGAAGAAACTGAGGCTCACAGAGGTTAAGAGACTTGTCCAAGGTCACTGAAAAGTTAAGGGGAAAATTGGGAATAGGACCTAGATCTCTGAACTCAAGTCCAGTGTGCTCTCTCCCTGATACCCTAATTATCATCCATCTATCTGACAGTCACAAGAGAGAAGATGACCCAGCCCTAATCTGGCTTCAACCTGAGAGAAAGAGCCCTGTGATTCTGAAGCCCCCTGATCCGAGCTATTACGTTAGCACTGCTGCTTCACCCAGTCCACTCCCATCTCTCCCTGGCCCTGGATAGATTGTGCAGGAAGCTACTTAAATCTTCTGTGTAGCTGTGTTTCAGTGTTTTGGGTTTTTTTAAACATTGTTCTCTAGCATTTCACACTCACCTGAACTTACTTGTCCTGTGATACTGGGCATAGTGGCCTGGCTAATTATTCAAGAAGGCTATAGTTCTTTTCCCTATGGGTACCACTCTGCAAGAATTCTGCTAGCTAAGTGTACCTTAACTTTTCCCAGACTGTGGTGGTATTTCATTCCTTCTTAGTAAAAGAGTCACACTCATTTGTTGTGCCAAACATCTGTCTTTATATTTTAAGAGTAAATTATTTCCCAAAAGAGAATAATCCAAATGTTTATTTTCTGAACACTAACTTAACTTTTTAGATGTCAACCAATTTTAGTCCATTTATCCAGTTCTCATCAAGAAGAAATATCATTCAGTAGAAGTCTTTTAAAAATACAAGTATTTTACTATTTAATTACCATATAAACAAGTGCTTCTATATTAGAAGAACTAAGTTTTGCCAACTGTGAATACTTAATATAAGGAAAATACTAATCATAAATATAAATCAATTCCTCCAGAGTATTTTTTAATCAATATTCATCGCCTACCACAGAAATGCTCTGTGATCCAGCATCTTAAATTAAGAAAAAGAATAGCATAAATTGCTTCTTCTTCATCCCTAACAAAAGAAATACTATGTTTAAGTATCTTCTGAGATAACTTGTTTTAGAAATAAGAACCCAGGATAAAAAACTATTAATTAAAAGTAATAAGTAATCATAAATATATTTATATATTCAGTAATATGTCTAAATACGTATTTCTTAAAATAGCACTGACCATTAAAAAAAACCGGAAAGTAATATTGGTTAACTGTTAGGAAAATATTATGAAACATGCAAATCTCCATGGTCTTAAATAATGTAAAACTTTACTAAACTTTAATAAGGTTATAGCAAAATATTAAATGTAAGTTTATTACATAAATATAGAGGCACACTCTTGTACAAGACCACTAGGAATCAACAGCAATTCTGCCTTCCTACGTCAACTGTAGTAGAGATACTATGAAAGTTTTTAAGACCTTCAAACTATTTATAAATAGTCTCATTTAGGGAAGTAAAAAACAGGTAGAATATTCACAAATTTACAAATTTATAGATGGGAAACATGTACAAAAAGAGTGATGGCTTTTTTCCAAAGTCACAAGGTTACAAAGTAAAGGACTATAAATGGGAACAGAGTATCATTATTCTGATAGTCAATGCCATATAGTCTTTCCAAAGAATTCTTTTATGCAAGCATTCCCCAAACTGGGCCACAAATGAGCTACTAGGGCTGAAGTTTGGAGGGTAAACCAGACTAAAGTAACACATTTAAAAAGGCAGGGGGTCAGCCCGGCGGCAGAGCGGTTAAGTTCCCACGTTCCGCTTCTGCGGCCTAGGGTTCGCTGGTTCGGATCCTGGGTGTGGACATGGCATCGCTTGGCAAGCCATGCTGCGGTAGTTGTCCCACATATAGAGTAGAGGAAGATGGGCATGGATGTTAGCTCAGGGCCAGTCTTCCTCAGCAAAAAAGAGGAGGATTGGCAGATGTTAGCTCAAAGCTAATCTTCCTCAAAAAAAAAAACCAAAAAAACAAAAACAAACAAAAAAGGCCAAGATAGTGAACTGGTCAAAGATCAAAATGAGTAACTTTTCACTGCTTATTTCAACTACATGTACTAGGTTAGGCAAAGCAAGTGAGAATTTTAAAAGCAAAGCAATAGTCTGCCAGAAAAGAAGAAACTTTTACTTTATCTGTATCAGGGTTGTAGTTACGCCAAGTAATTTCCCAGCTAGTTTTACAGTTAGTCTTGTTTTCCTTTGTAAATGAGGAATTAATTGACTCTAGAGCATAACTTCAGAATCACAGCCTTTAATCATCCATCACGGTAAGTTTGGGGCCCTAAGGATAACCATGTAATGTATACTATGGAGGATGAAGACTTGTTAAATGAAAACATATTTTAATAAAAACACATTATAAGAAGAACTTGTTTTCAATTACACAAACTATAAGACATAGCGAATATGAGTAGTTAAAACCGTTGTCCCACTCGAAATCTTCTGTGGGAAGCGCTGAAAGGGAGCTCAGTTGGCTTTTCTGGTCTTTCTTCCCACCTCTGCTCGTTTGCTTAGGGAGGTAAAGTAAGAGGTCTAAAATGGTAAAGGCAGAGAAGAGAAGCAAGAGATGGATAATAAGTTCAAGCTCTAGAAGTTAAGAGTCACCATTTAAAAAGAAGGGAAAAAATGGGCCCCATGGCATTGCTACAGTCAGAAACAACACTGTCCACCCCTACCTTGCTCCAGGCTCTTCTGTCTCACAAGCAATACCCACTCCTCTGTGTACTCCAACGCCTGGACTACACGCGCGTTGTTTCCTCCTCCCCAGCAGGTGTGACACTTATCTTACACCACATCTTCTACTGTTGTCTCCATGGTCACCAGAGCCAATGCAGACACTTTAGACACTCAACTATTTAGGAGTGGAGTTACGAAACAGCCAAACGGATTAGGTAAGCGGTCGAAGCAAGCACAGAGTCTACAAAGCAACTCAGCAACCAAACCATTCCAAGAACAGATTGCCTAATTCTTAGTCCAAAGTTGACTCGCTGGATCTCGATTCCTAAATGGGAATATGGCTGTACAGAAACTCTCCCACTTAGAACCTCCACAGATGAGGGAAGTGGGGAACGAGCACAAAAACATGGTAGTATTTACCTATTGGTACATATCTGGTCTTATGGCAAAAAAGACAACAGAAGTTGGTAGTATTTTTAAGAGAAGGAAAAAAAGAAGACAGAAGAGATGAATCTGTAGTGGTTGATGACCACTATACCACAAAAGGCAACAGTGGAATACACCATGGCCACTCCGAGAGAATGAAAACGGAATGATGAGTGGATATCAACTTCTAACTCTGTTAAGGTATAAGGACTAGCACCTGAGAACAGTCCACTGCTAGGCAACATTTGTCAAAAAGGAAGTTCAGAGAACAAAGTGATTAGAAGAGTTTGAAAGGAGAAACAAAAAGAAAGCTTACCCTTGATGTAAATACATGTATGTGGTATATACAGCTGTAGCTATATAAACTAACATTCACACATATTTTCTAAATGTACAAAGGAACAAGGACAGGTATAGAACAAAAACATGAACCTCAAACACTATGTTTTGAATTACTGTACTCACACGGGAAGGGTGTGGATAAGCACCTAATGTGTATGTTCTTTCATGGAATCCTAGGCTGTCACAACAGTCAACGAACATCTTATTTATGAGTCTTAAATTCCTTGGGAGAAATGATAAAGGGGACTTTGGAATTAATTGGTGGTCAGGCCACCAAGACACTAAGATTATGACTTTCAAAAGGAAAGACAAAGGATGCCCTAACTTACGGAGGGACACACCAGAATATAAAAAACGGATGAGAAACACCTTAAGAACAAGCACCCAGGCTTGGAAGACGTTGAGTCAGGGAGAAATGCTTCTCACATGACGCTAGGTGGTGCCACTCAAAGGTCCTCTGGCCCAGGCCAGCCCCTAGGGAACAGTATTTCAAATTCTGGACAGGAGAAAAAGGAAAGGTCACAAAGCAGTGGAAGGGAGCAACGCTGGAGGAGCAGGGCGAATGCAGAGGACACATAGCAGCCTCCGCATTTTAGAAAAGCTGAAAGAATTCTAATCACTAGTGAGGATGCCTCCAACCAAGGTGGCATCAGTTAGAGGGTGGGCACCCAGGGACAGACACCGGGGGAAAGAACAAGAGGCCCATGCGGAGGCCCAGCTGGAACAATACGGCTGGTGACTCCAGGTGAAATATTCCTGGGATTCTCACTTAAGTCTTGATCCCCAAGAGCTGATAGTGTCATCTCTCCTCACACATAACTGATGCGATTGGGGAAACAATGAGGACTACCCTAACAACTAAAGCTGGAGGTGTCTCCCTGATAACGACTTTCTGCAACTACGGGTTAAAAGTCCAGCTTTAAACACATTAGGTAAACCACGCTCAGTAACCCACTTCGATGAAGAATGCATGTGTCGTGTAATGAAGTCTACCAAGTCCATGGGACTGAGTATCCAGACCCAGCCGTGGAGGGCCAAGGAATGTGTGTTAGGGGTTACTCCAAGAGCCCAACATCCGTGCTCATCAAAAGGCTCCTGACAACTTCATTTTCTGCGCATGCAAACAGAAAAAGGCTTTAATAATGTTGGTTTTCCTGAAACTCAGAAATATTTTGAAAAATTACAGTGAAACCTGGCCACAATTGTTTCCATTTGCACCGGAGTGCTTTTAATATTGAGGTCTCAGTAAGTAAACAGACAGCTGAGAGATTTAATACTTTGTCTTACTTAGATCCTGCCAATTCAGAAAGTAAATACTCTCATGAGCCAGCGTTTAACTGACAACTAGAGCAAGTAGAGTTGAGAATTCTTAAGTGGTTAATTGAAAACGACTGAACAGGGCAGAGTCTGTACTTAACTTTTCAAAATCCAACCTATGTCTAGTTCTGCGAATCAGCAAATCAATCAGGATCTCACCTGATCCGCCTCATGACATTTAAGTACTGCTAAATTTTCAATACCCGAGTACCGTCAATGATGCCCTCAGCCTTAGGATTTAAACCTTTATTTGCCCGAACTGCAGGAAGCAAAAGGGCTCATGCAAGCCTTAGGGGATATGAGAAGCAATTCGTTAGTTGGAAACAATTTAACAGAGTTATGGTTTGGTTGCTGTTCAAAATTTAGGATTATGAAGGAATTAAAATGTAGTAATCAATCAATATTCAATGAAACATACATCTGAAAATCTTCCTTTTTCTTTTAAGCCTAATATACAACTGCAATATGAATGCAAAGGCAATATTTTTTAAATTATTTAAAAAGAATAAACCCTATAGCTTAAAGAAACGATATTATAACAATGGGTTTAAACTCGGTCACTGAAAGTAGGATTCACAAGTGCATCTTACGCAGCCAATCTTTCTTCTTAGTGTCTTCAGTTTCGATTTAGGAAAAGTTCACAGGTATCATATTGAGGAGTGCCAAAAATTTCTGTTCTGGGCAAAAGTAATGAACTTCACGGTCATTGCCACATTGCTAGCTGCAGAAGCGGAACATATATTTGGAGGGCAAGTTAACAGGTTTCTATGGTTCAAGTTCGCTTAAAAATCAGAAAAAAAAGAAGTCACCTTGGCATGAAGACAATTAAGAAATCAGCCTCGCTCTTCCCAGTTCGGGGTGCCCGGAGAGTGGAAGGGGCTCGCCGACGGTCCCCAGGCGTGGGGATACCCGGGCCGGTTCGGTCGTTTATTTTTAGACGTTCCGAAAGCGGTCAAGGGACCGGGACGGGACTCCCCGGGCAGCGGCCCCTCGGACTCACCTGGCCCGGGGCGGCGCGGACCCCGCCCGGCGAGCTGTCAGCGGCCGCCGCGCCGCGGGAGCCTGGGAACGGCGGCGGCTCCGCGCGCCAACAGCCCGGCGGCCCCGGAGGCAGCGCCGCTCGCGGCTGGGAGTCTCCCGCCGCCCCGGGGGCGCTCGCCGCGGCCTAGCACCGCCCGCCCGGCCGCCTCACCTGCGCGGCTGCGGCGCCGCTCCCGCCGCCGGTCGCTCTCGTAGAAGCCCAGCGTCTCCGTGTGCTGCGGCGCCGGCGGGGCCCCGTGGCCGCCGCCGCCCGGCTGCTCCGCCTCGCCGCGCCCGTCCCGCTCCGGGCCGCCCGCGCCGCCTTCTCCCGGGGCGGCCGCGTCGCCGACGCCCGCCATGTTCCGAACACAACACACAGTCCCCGCCAGCTCCCTCCAGCCTCGGGCCCGGCCTCCGCCTCCGGCCGGCCCCCTCCCCGCCTCGCCCCGCCCCTCGCCAGAGCCCGGGCCGCCGCCGCCGCCGCCGCCTTCCGCGGCCCGCCGGCCGGCGCGCGCCATTGGCGTCAGCGGTGCGTGCGAGCCCGCCGCCGCGGCCGCCGCCATCTTCTTCCTGCTCTCGCCGTGGCGCGCTGCGGGCTCCATGCCTCAGGGCCGCGCGGCCGGGGAGCGCGGGCGCCTCCGGGACTCGGGTCGAGGGTCCGGGGGGAGCGGGCCGGGCGCGGCGGCGGCGGGCGGAGGGTTGGCCGAGGAGCCCCGGGGTGGCGGCCGCTACGCCTGCTGTTCGCTGTCTGCGAGGTGTCCGGCGGCCCTCCCGGGGCCCCTTTTGCAGGCTCGGGGCCCAGAGTGCGCCGGCGCCGCCCGCCCGCTTTTGGCACCGCCCGCGCGGACGCGGCGGTCAGGGCCCGGCTCCAGGTCCCCGACCCCCGCGAGGCCCGGCCCCTTAGGGCCGCTATTTGGGCTCCATGTCTTCTACATATTTAAGGTCGCCCGTCACATCCCCTGGCCTCAGGGTTTCCGTGGACAGTTTCCAAAACATTTGGGCAAGAAGGAGCTCAGGGATGCCGCCCAACAGGTTGGGGCGCGGAGGGGAAAGGAGCGGCCTCGAGGACTCAGCTCGAGGAGCAGCGTGCTTGGGGCGTTTCCCGGGCGCGTGGACATACTAGACTGTCCTGGGGTTAGGGTTCGGATACTGCTCTGGGGCGCCGCAGTGCCCCTGCTCCGTCACCTGGGCGTCCGCTTTACTTGGGGCGGACCGTGGTTTGCACCGAGCGTGGAGTCCAGACTGCCTGTCACGGGGGTCGTGGAAATGAAGATGCTCGAGGAAGGGGCCGAGGACCTTTGCTGCTCGCTACACCCGTGGTTGCTGTGCGCTCCAGTTAGGGGTTCGGTGACAGGTCGATTTCCTGTATGTCAACCTAAGGACTCACCTGTGCCTGTTAGCTTTTTGATTAGCAAAAGGAAAATGAATTCCTCCCTCAACATTAAGCTGTCTAGAAACTCCCCTATACGTGAACTTAAGAACCCGATATAAACGGGCCCGAACAGAGTAAAATCGAGCAGTGTTGATTCATCAGAGACCCGGAGGGTGTGTTGTCACTAGCGAGTACTTGGTTGCAAACTCTCAGCAAGTTTAAACGGAGTAGGCTGTTTGGGGCAGCATGCTGAGGATAGCTGCCTGTCAGCCCCACAGCGGGGCGGGAGGCAGGGATGAAAGATCGAGATGGACTAGAAAGGCCTGCAGCTGGGACAGACTCTCGGCCCGCCCTGTGAAAGGAGGAACCAATACTTTTGGAACATCCTTATTCTCCGTAAAACGGAACAGTACGCAGGATTACGTTTCTAAACATTCCTGTGACCATCTTCTATGAAAGTCTCTCTTTGGGTCATGCTTGGTCAAAACTGAGCCTTAATGAGTCAATCAAAAACAAACGCTGTGGTCAAGTCCTCAGAATCATTTTGCAAATCAAAAGGTACCGAAAATTTTATGGCCTCTCAGTTTCCATACAGCTGAAATTCTATTGTTCTCTGATCTTTTATAGTGTAAAAGCATCCCCTTTCTGTTATTTACTGATTGGCAAGAAGGAAGTAGGCTTTTATTGCTTGTTTATGTCAGTTCCCGTTTACTGTCTCACCACATTGGCTTATCGCCTCTACCTTTAACTTAACAGGAGCTGGAAAGGAAGGAATCCGAAAATTCTCTTCCCTAAGGCAGTCAGTTGTAGGAATGGATTTCACTGATTTTCCATGTTGGGCCTGAGGAGAGGCATTGTGTTCCAAAGGATGTGCCTATCTTCTTACATAGTCAGCGAAGAGAAGAGCGGAAGCGAGCTGCTGTGTCCAGGCTAGGTATAAAGGTGTTACCGCCCAAGGAGCAAGTGGACATGAGAAGCCTGAGGGACTGATAGCTTCTCCTCAGTTGGGTCTTTTCACTGGAGCTGTGTTATTTTTATCCACCACTTTGTGAAACTGCACAATTTCAAACACCCATAGTGAAGTCGGCATACTAAAAAGCATTTTAAAAACAAACATTAATATAAATAATTTTTTCAATTAACACTACTCTTCCCTTACATGAATATTGATAATTAGATAATCAGTTTATAGGATAAGAAAAGTTGTTTTCTTTGAGTTAATTCAACCTATTGCAACTTATTCAGAATCTAGGAAAGGGTGTTTTCAAATATGTATTCTAAATCTTCAAAATACTAAGTTGCAAATAAGGTAAGAAATAGTTACACAGCATGGAAGAACCAGCAGTTCTCTGAGGAAAATAAATGGCAGTTAAATATAATGTTCTTTATATCGGCTGTAGAAAGAAAGATATAGGCCTAGATTTATAATACCACCATTGGGAAACAGTAGGAGTATTTCAAAAGCACAACGACAACCCTCGCCATTAAAGAGACATCAAATAACATTCTGAGTTAAGATATAAGATTTACATGGATTTTAACAGGATTTAGATGACAATGAGCTACAGTAATTCAACTTAAACATTAATTCAGCAAACATTAAGATGTGCTGTTAGCATGTCACTGTGCCAGCTGCTAGTGAAAGAAATACTCCATTGGTGGGAAATACTTTCAATAGAAGAAAACGAGTGAGAATGAGAAGTTGAAAAGAGTCTTACTTGTATACAATAGAGAAGGAGAAAAATTCGATGAGTTAAAAAAGCATCTTAAATAAGAAAGAGATTTATATATTCAAAATTGTATTTTAATATATATGCATAATAACTATGACTATATCAATTCAATTAAGGGTTTGTAAAGTTGCTACCTGTGTTCTTAATTAAAGTGTATTCTGTACCTTATAGTAGTAACGTCTACCATGTGGGTATTGTATTTTGAAAATAGCAAAACACAAAGATCATTTTTAGAAAGAATGGAAATTTGATGAGTAGTAAATGTGATTTTTAAAAATAAATCGCATATGGGGCTGGCCCCGTGGCCGAGTGGTTAAGTTCGGACACTCCGCTTTGGGGGCCCAGGGTTTTGCTGGTTCGGATCCTGGGCACGGACATGGCACCGCTCGTCAGGTCATGCTGAGACGGTGTCCCACATGCTACAGCTAGAAGGACCCACAACTAAAATAGACAACCATGTACTGGGGGGATTTGGGGAGAGAAAGCAAAAAAAAGGGAAAAAAAAGATTGGCGACAGTTGTTAGCTCAGGTGCCAATCTTTAAAAAAATTAAATAAAATAAATGGCATAAGTTCGTATTTTAGTAATTAAAGATTTAATAATTGTGATGTTATGACTAAGCAGAATACACTAAACCCATTGTATGTGAATCATGGATTCAAGCTCCGGAAAACTGTCTTAGGTAGCCTATAAACTCTGGTTCTCAGTGTCTTTCATTGGTAAATGGGGCAATCCCTGTTCTACAGCAGGAGCTGAAGAACATACAGTTTCCCTTTTCCTTTCTCCTTAGTGGTAATTCGTTTATACTGAGTTAGGTTTTACTTTTCAACTACAGAGCAATTTGTCTCTTGATAATGCTTCTAGTATATTGCCCCTAAAACACGTTTGAAATTAGTTCCATTTACTTTTCCTGAGTACTAAAAACCTCAAGCACTTCCATGACTTGGAAGGACCCGAATCAAGGGGAGACCTGGCCTCTGACTCTCCAGTCAAAGAGTCTTTTGACCTAAGGTAACACGTCTGACCTCTCTATGCTTCCTTTTCCCCACTAGAGAGTATTGGGAGTACCCTGATGGCCTCTTCCAGAATTTTGTGGTAAAATCCTTGCCAACCCTTTTTCAGATTCTTGGACCCTGTGGTTAAAAATAGCTAGACATGCCTGCACTATGAAGATTTGTAGAAAAGTATAAAATTCTTAATTACACAATGACTTTGTAATTGGGTCTAAAATTGAATGCAGGGAATTCAAATGCAGTAACTTTATTGATAACACATCAAAGGTGTTTAAGTCTTTAATGTGCCTTCTTTATGATCTATGCATTAGTTCTTCATCCTTTTGCATGAGGAGAACTGAAGGATTCTCGCTGAACTTTCTAGTCCTCACCCCAGGGCTTAGGGTTTCTGCATTTTAAGCAAGTTTCCCATATTGGACTCATGCACACCCAAGTCAGAACACTGGGTTAAGGTGGCGTTTAAGAGCAACTGAAATGGTATTTGAGATGATTACTGTTGTGCAGTTAATTTTGATAATGCAGATTCAACCACTGAATAGAGTACAGTTTAATTCTTTATTTCTTGGTTGAAAATTTATTTCAGCAGTACATGACTTCTGTTTTCTAAACCATAAATGCCACGTGTCTAATTCACAAAATGTAGTGCTGAATCGAATCCATTCACCATTTTGTCTTCAAAGAGAAAAGGAAGAGTTGATGTGTTTAAAAAATTGGAACGGCCTGGCAACCGATGTTCTAAAGAAATAAAATATACTGCTGGGCCCAGAGCAAGGCTTTGCAGTAAATTTATGTGAGTTTATTGAATCTCTGAGCTTTAGTAATAATATTTTCTGTCTTCTGCAATCGTTTTTGGACTGATACTCATTATGTTTTATCCTGTCTGGGCTGTATTCCATGGATTTCTAAAGGACGTCAACTGAGTTTGTTTCTGGAAGATGTAGCATAAATTGAATAATGTGCCTTTGATTCTAATGTACCTGTTGGAACTTAACTAAAACAGTCATGAGCAAAATCTTATTTCTAAAAGCGTTTCTCTGGCACAAGAATATAGGACTGAAACCATTCTAAATAGGACCTATTGAAAGCTGTATTTTGTTAAAAGCGATGTTTTATAAAAGATATTTTGTTCTGCAGACGTAAAAGTAGGTTCTGTTTATGTAATAAAAGTGTATGAACATAAAGCATGTTTTTTTGACTAATAGGACCTTTTATTCATGATTAGATATAAGGTCTCTTTTGTATCAGATTTTAAATTTCTGGAAAATTCCAAAATACTGATGAAAGGGACCAAGGTGATGACTTGGCAAACTTTCCATTCCAGATTTCTGTCTTTGAGGAGAAAGAACATTGTTCATTTTTCATTATCCCCATAAAAAAATGGCCGTGTCGTGTTTAGAATGGTTTTAATCATTTAGTCAGTTAATTAACAAGAATCTATTTGCAGAATGAACTCCGACTTTCCAGTAAATTTGTTGATAACTGTCACAATCCCTCTTTATAATTCCAGCTAGCAAAGGCTTTAATTTTAGAATTCACACAGCAGAGGAGATTCTTATCACTTAGCTCATGTTGCTAGCCCTTTTGGATTTTTGCCTTTCAGAATTTTTTATTGTCCTGTTTTCGTTATTCCCTGGTGATGGTGATTTATTGTTTCTTTTGGCCACTTATCAAATAATAGTTGGTAATCAGAAGATTTTACGTGATTTTTAGGGTAAATTTTTACTTTTTTCTGGTGTTTCTAGTTGAAGTCTCAGAGACGAAGGTAACTGAGTAGTTTTTATCTTGACTTCCATGCGCTTTAAGTTCTTTTGGGCCGTGATCAGGCACTCCGGCTCTCGTAATTAGCTTTCATTCTGCTCATTAATCAGTGTTTCTGTTCTAATATATGTTTCAGTTTCTTCTTTTTGTTTCAGAGATAGTTAAGAGTAAATGTACTCTCTGGGTCTTAGATCTATTGCTTAAATTTTCTCTCTTCTTATGCAAACCTAAGTATTTTTGTCTCTCTCTTTTGTCTTTTTCCCCAAAATGTTTTGCAAATGTGTAATAGATTTTCCGATTCTCAAAATAATCCTCCTTTTAGGGTTTTTGCTTTCCACATTTTAGAAATTTGTTTATCTGAGTTCATTGCTCTTTTATATGCATCTATTATATTCTCTTCTACTTTTCAGTACTCTGCTTTTCAATACTTTTCAGTTTTAATATTTATGCATGAAATCCTTATGTTGTTTCTGACATTTTCTAATTTAGTATCAATTTCAAATAATGAACAGTTTTTACCCCTCATCTTCTCTATGGATGCTTAATAAATACCGTAACTTAGGTGTACAATTTCATGGAGGAGAATAGTACTGTGGCTAATTTTTCAAAAGAGCAATAAAAAGAAAACATGTATTGTGGCTTTAGCAAACATTACTTTCTTGGGACAGTTTTAGCCTCCTAATTATGCTTTGCCTGAATTCATGCTAATATTAATTCACCTCCCCCTAAGCGTGTGCCCACTGATGACAGATATATACTGGGGTTAAAAATCTGGCATGTATAATTCATGCATAAATATTGGATTGCTAAGAAAACTGAGGCTCAATCAGATGCTGTTCGTTCTTTATCATCTCGTAACTTTCACTCTGACCTTTCATCCATGTAGTTAGCTCTGTAATAACACCAACTATATAAATAAAAATTCATTTCTAGTGCTGCGAACCATTTTTAAAATTCCATTTTAATATTTATTATACTGAGATTTATGATCTGACATGGTTAGCTAGATATCCTTTTCCTAAACTATATTAAGTTTCATGCAAGTTGATTTTATTTTTACAAGCTTGATACACTCTCTCAGTTTCTAGTTTATCTTAATGTAGACAATAAAGTCAATCTCGGATTAAGTAATTAAAGGTACAAAAATAAGTTGATTCCATTGACTGGGCACTTTAATGCCTACTCTAAATCTTCTGCCACTTGTTTCCCTCTCACATTTGACTAATGCTCGAGAGAGAAACCCTGATTGGTATGATCTGGTCTCTTCACTGGTATTTTATAGATAGGGTTCTGTTTTATGGACAGTATAACTGGCTTCTCCCTTGAAAGTAAATAATTTTCTTTGTATTAAGGATATTCTTTTTAAATAACATATCAGCAAGGATTTTTCTTCTGAGTCTGTAATTTTTTAAACCAAATTTTCCAATGGGCAGTATCTGTCAATCCTTCAGGGACCTATATAAACACACAGGTGGAATCACCCATGCAAGCAGTTGTTTCTAGCTAACAGATGGTTTTCTCAGAACAATATGTTTTGCTCTTGGGCCAAAGTGAGTAAAATTTGGTACTAGACCCTAGAATTTAACCTCATATGTTGGCAGTAGACTAGAAAAGATCTTCAGATGAAGAGAGCAGAGTAAAATGGAGAAAGCCATACACTGGGAGTCAGATGGCCTGGATAGGATTCTGTGCTGGCGCTCATTAGTCATGAAACTTGAGGTGAGCCAAGGACCTTAGTTTCCTGATCCATGGAGCAGAAGGTGGGGTAGATTGTCTCAAAGTTTCCTTTCAGTTCTAGAATTATGAGGTTTTAGGTACTTCTTGGGTTATTTTAAGCTAAAGTTAAATGTTGACATGGTGTAAGCTTCTAATATTTTTCTTCTGATGAACTCAAGTAGCCTATTCTAAATTGTAATATTTATCTTAAATTGCTTAAACTCCTTCAATCTAACAAACTAGTATTTCTTATTCAGCAAACAGTTGCTGAATGTTTTCCATGTGCCAGGTACTGTACAAAGGCCTAGAGTAACAGAGATAAGTGAGACGTTTAATTACTGTCCACAAGTAATGACATTGCAATGTGCTAAGTGCCCCAAGAGAGGAATGAATGAAGTGCCGTTGTTGTTCAAAGGAGAGGTTGATTTATTCTGCTTTGGGGGGAGCCAGGACAGCTGAGAAGGAAGTGGCATTTGAAGGGGTCTTGGAAGATGTGTTTGCCAGGTGGAAGATGGTGCTGAGGAGGTAACTGAAGGGCCTTACGGGCGGACCGAGGGGCATGGGCAGAGTGAGGGAGATAGGAAGACGCACAGTGTTTGAGTAAACCTTCCAGATTGAGTTTCAGTTTCCAGGGCTAAATCATAGGGAACAAATGGTGGGGGAGGCAGGGCTTTGACTAGACAGAAGAATGGGCAAGAATGCTCTGGAAGTGGAGTGAGGAATTAGGAGGTCAAATTCTTGCTAACATTACCTCTGGGACTTCTTCACAAGTTGAATAATAATTCACAGTTTTCTTGAGCCTCATATATAGTGAAATTTACTTGCACTTCTACCCATAATTGTTGAGTAGAATGATTAGAACATTTGTCTCTGTTAATTGAGCATTTACCATATATTGTCTTATTCTCAATGTCCAAGTCTGATATCTCGTTAAAAACTTTTACCCACATCTTCTTTTCCAAAAATTTATCTCAGTATAACATTTATAGAACAAACATTTTTTAAAAATGTGTTTTGTTTGGCTATGGGACAAAGGATTAGGTTTTTGACAAGGAATCACAGATATGTTTTAATGATAGGCAGTGTATTCTTCATATATAGAATATCATATTTTACCTCAAAATCCCAACTCAAACCATTTTGGTCTATTGAAAGGATAAAATGGGATGATGGTTTGGAAGCTGTTTTTTGTGAACTTTAAGGTGTAGATTATTGTAAATAATTATAACTATCGGAAAGAGTACACTATTTATTACATTTTATGTCTGAGTCTCAGCCTTCTCCCTCCACGGTTATAGGGTAGGAACTGTATGTCAACTTGGAATCGGACTCTGTTTTGAGCCATTTAATTTAGACACTTATTATTTTAATGTAAGCGCTTTTACTTTGGCAGTCGACATACAGTTCTAATTAGTGCTTGGAACACAGCAGAGTAGGTTGATGAGGTACAAGACATGAAAAAATACGTTCTTAATGGCCTGCCCGAGGACTCTGGCAGCATCCAGGAAAGACGCTTTCAGCACAGTGCTCGATGCTTCTGAGAAATCATCTTCACTGGCACTTACACTCTTATACATTTAATCGCTTCGGTGTTTTGAAAATGTCAAAATATTGGCATTAGCAGCTTTGTCATCTATACCACACTCAAGAGAGAACAGTAATTTCTTAAGCTCATTCTGATGTAGCAACTGATGTTTAAGAAAACTAAACTTGTTTTCTCCATCTGCCCAGGATTCGCTTCCCAACTTTGCCAGTCAAGCTCTTACTCATCCTTTAAACCCTAGTTAGAATATCTCCCCCCACAGTCGTCCCTCCCTTTCCCCCGTGGCCATTCCCTTTTCTGTATATACGCATTGTCTGAATATCTACATCTACATGACCACACTGAGTTATAGTCACTTTTTAATGCATTAGTCTCCCCTGTTGACTCTCAATGTCATATTTGTAGAACTGTGTCCCCACATCTGAATTTTGGTTGCATCCAATTAAAATGCACTGCATGGTGGAATAAAAAGAACACTCACTTTATAGTTAAACTCTTATAGGTTAAATCTTAACTGCTATTTACTTGCTATGGGAACGTGACCAAGTCACTTAACTTCTTTGAGCGTCTTCAAATAAGAGTAGTAAAGCCTGCTCCGCAGGATTGTTGAAGATTACATAAGATCCATCCATCAGTTTACCAAATATGGAGAGATCCTGTTACACGTGAGCCACGGTACTTGGTACTAAGAATATAGTAGTCAATAAGGCATGATCCTGCCCTGAGAACTTTATAATTTAGTGGGAAAGACAGACAAGAAAACAGCCCATTGCAATATAATTCTTTCTTTCTTTTTTTTCTGGAGGTACTGAGATTGACATCTCTTATCAATAGGTACTCTTTGTTTTGTCAAGGAAGGATTCACCCTGAGCTAACATCTGTTGCCAATCTTCCTCTTTTTTCTTCTCCCCAAAGCCCCAGTGCATGGTTGTCTGTCCTAGCTGTAGGTCCTTCTAGTTCTTCTCTGCGATCCGCTGCCACAGCGTGGCAACCGACAGGCGAGTGGTGTGGTTCCATGACCGGGAAACAAACCGGGGACACTGAAGCAGTGAGAGTGCTGGACTTGAACCACTAGGCCGTCAGGGCTGGCTCTGCAATATAACTCTTGAAGGATGAATAGGAATTCTCTAGCACAAGGGTTCTAGGGGGCAGGGTGAAGGCAGCAGGGTTTAGGGTGAAAGGGGAAGCATGTGTGCTGCCAGAGAAAGATGACAAGTCAAGACATGGAGAGAGGCATAATATAGCAGTAGCTGTGGGGTTGAGGCTAGAGATGTAAATACCATGCGGGACCTCACAAGCCAGGCTCAGGGCAGGGGGAACCTGTGAGGAGTAGATGATCAGGTTTGCCTTTCAGAAAGATCTCCTTCCTTGGCAGGGTGTGGAGTGGTTTGAGATAGTCAAGGGAATCAGTACAACCAGTTCAGGGGCTGTTGCCTAGAAGAGGTGATGGCCCCTATAGCAGGAGTTACGGTGGGAATGAGGTAACGAGAACGTATTGAGAGAGATTTAGGAGGAAGATAAGGCAGGATGTGATCCAACGTGGTGGTGAAAAGAAGATAAGGAAAGGAGAGGAGTCAGGGAGAAGAAACAAGAGAAGTGGTTTGGAGTGTAGTGGGGAATAGAAAGTCCAGTTTGGAACCTGTGGGGTTTGAAGTACCCATGGGAAGTGTGGGACATCTCGAGTTCATCATCTTGAACTCATGCATATTTTGACCCAGCTGGTTTTTTGTTTTTGAATATAAACATTTCCCCTAGGATGATATCAACACTGATGAATTTTGTGGCAACGATTTATTCCAGGGTGAACTCCATTAAGGCAATTTAATTCCTTGATCCATTTTCTATATTGCATATTTAAACTGTTTACAATTGTTTCCACTTTCATTTTTATTTTACCAACATTATCTCCATCAAGATAAAATCATTCTCCTGTTCATTTTAAAAGGAAGCTGGATTTTTCAACTTTTTTTTCTTCATCTTTGTCAAATTTTTAGAGATTATAGCTTTCTCCATGGCAAGTTTCCTTTTAGGTCCACTATTTTTAGTGTGTCAGATTTTACACATGTAGACTTTTATCCAATCTTTTTCATTTTTCATCAATTTGTGAGAAAAATTTTTATCATTTGCTGTCTCTGCTATTGTTAGCTGTAGTTTATTTTTTTTAACCAAGCCTAATATTTTCCTGAAACTTTTTGCAGTTTTTAAATTTACCAACAATATGTGATCTTCAAGTCAGCTTTTCATCTATAGCAAATTCTACTATGTATCATTTTGGGTCTTGTCACTTTCATTTTGGTCCTTAAGATCAGACTGCCTCTTGTTGACAGAATCAAAATGGCATACTTCAGCCTATGGATGGCCAAGGGGAGATGTCCGTGAAAGAGGGTATGTATATAGGTCTGGGGATTTGCAAAGAAATCTGAAGTCAAATACAGATTTGGGAGTTATTTGCATCTGGGTGTTGAGGCCAAGGGGATGGGTGACATCTCATGAGAGGGTGTATAGGGTGAGAAAAGAGTACCTAGGAAAACTAGGAGGAGCACCAACATGTGGGAAAGAAATGGCCCGAGGAGGAAGAGTCCATGAAGGACAGGCAGGAGGTAGGAAGAAATCCGCAGGAGGGCATTATCGTGGAAGTCAAGTCAAGGAGAGTGGTGGCTAACAATGACAGATGCGGCAGAGGGCATGTAGGTTACATACTGAAACGTGTTCTTTAGATGGAACAACAATAACACCATCACTCTCCTTGGTGAGAGCCATCACGTGAGTGGAGAAAAACTACCCAGCTGAGCGTACTCACAAGAGGAGAGAGAAGGAAGTGGAAAAAGTGCAGACAATTATACAGCTAACATTGACTGTAAGAAGGGGAGTTTGTTTGCCTGTTTGTTGACTGGTTTATTTATTTCCTTTTAATAGGAGAGAGACTTGAGCATGGTTAAGCACTGATAAGTTGGAGGGAGAGTTGGAATGGGATCCCTGAAGAGTGCATTAGGGCCCTAGTCCTTTCCAGGAGCCGGGAGCTGACATCAGTCTTGCTGCGTAAAGCTCCGTATCCAGTGAGTCAGCAGCAGCCATGTGTCCCACAAGCTGTAACCACGATAAATCAACAGATCCAACTGAGCTTCTACTCTGGTGTCCTAATTAATCTTCTGATTCTTTACTGGGCCTGGAGCTCTACCTAGAACTTTCACTATTTGCTTAACACTTAAAATCCTGAGTCAAGGGGATTTTATCTACTGTCCTTACACCCACAATACTGTCATCTGACCTGATCCTTGAATATTACTGCTTTTGAGAACGTCCTGCTGCCACCTATGGCCCACGACATCAGATATCCTCGCTCTCCAGTTGTGTGCTGGAGATTTACCACATCTACTTAGAGCCACCACTCAGAGGTTAGGTAAAACTAAAACACAACTCTGCTATGACCCCGCCCGTTCCCTGCTCCTTCCCTTTGTCCTGAGACTGCATACATTATAGCAAAACTTGGGTTGCCTCACAAACAATGGGGCAGTAGCCAACACACTCATCACCTATCAATCCATTAAGCTCCCACTTAACTATTCACCCGTCTCTTTGCTTCCTATTTTGTCAGGCACTTACTAGCACCAGGCACTGTAGCAAGCAATGGAGGTTAAAACATGAAGAGACACTGTCCCAGCCCTCTCGGAGCTCACGTTCCAGCAGGTGAGTTAGTTGTTGTTGCAATGCTGTGTGAAAGGTGGGCCAGGGAGAGAACCAGTTAGCCTAGGTGATCAGGGACAGGTGGAGAGCCTTAACTTTTTTTTTCTGTGGAATCTATAACAGTCTTATGAGGCAATGGACCATATGAAATGCATTCTTCTTATCCTAATGTAATCACTCCACCTGCCAGTTCACACAGCTCCAAAGGTTAACTTTGTTTTTTGAAGCTGGGTAGGTTCCAAAACTGCGATTACGTTAAAGAAAGCTTGTCTCCTTACGTAACAATCAAGATCAGCTACTGAATCTCCAGGACATTGAAGAAAGGGCATTCTCTTTGAATCCCTTCATATTTTTAGCTGGCATCCCCTTCCACCCTGTCCCTGTTCTGACCGTTCTTTTTGCTTTTTGCCTTCAGAACAAAGCGCAGGACAATTTTGTTGACTGCTCTTGAGTCAAGTGTGTTTGTCTGACCTCTGTGGCATTAAGTTCTGGGCACATGAATAAAATAAAGGTGGACTGGGCAGTCATGGTCTGCTTCTTTCCCTGACAAGTCCTCCAAGGCTCTGTCTTTGCTTGCTTTGACGTGCTGCTGCCTCTGGTCCCAGCACCCTGTGTAGTTAGAACACTGCGATGGGACAGGTCTGGGGACCCAGAGACGCCTGCTTTTGTTTCCCTGCACCAAACCGCTGTTCCCCCAGGAGTCCAAGCATGTCAGATTAGGCTGAGAAAGAATCAGGGGTATTGGATGTACATTTCATCGCAAAATTGAAGTGTGCAATAAACACACATTAAAATGATCTGTAAACCAATTTATTACCAACTTTAGACTCACAGAAGGGTAGGCCGTTGGAAAATGGAAAGGAATGGAAACCCTCATTCCTTCCCAGGGCTTTCTCTCCCTCCCTGATGTGTGTCACAGTTCCTGAATCTTGTGCCCTGCCAAAGAATGAGTGGGGGCCCATCTGGTCTTTGTTCATGGTCCCCACAGGTCCCTCTCTGCACAGCCCTTTACACTGAGTGCATCTCCCTATTTCTCTGTCTTGCTTGGAGCACAGAACTCGGGTGGGGCTGCCTATGGCGGGTCCCAGCCACATGGCCATTCCTGGTGTGAGTCTTTCCCTCTCTGCCGGGAATGATAGATGGATCCTCCCTTCTCGGGATCCCAGATGTCCTTTTCTCCCTCTTCCTCCTCATCCTTCCCAAGGGCAGGGGGTGGGGCAGTGAATGTTAGACTCACAGGCTTTTCTGTTCTTCCCTCCACGTCTGCTTACTGAGGCAAGGAACACGCGGGTAATTCCATGCTCCAATGGGGGCAGGGGAGCAGGGAAAGGAAGAAGGGACACACCTGGAGCAAAAAGATACACTTTAGTATCTTAAATTAGTATCCTGCCACACAAGCAAAAGTGCTAATAGAGAAGAGGGTCTCCGCTAAATATTTAGAACAAATATTTCTAACTTAAAAGAAAAGTCTTGGTGAATGACAGGCATCTCTGGCAAGGTGGAGGGAGGAGTTTTTGCAGTGGGTGGAGAAGGGGGTTTGGGGAATTGATGTCTGTGCTGCTCCTCCCTTCCTGCTCTCTTGTCACTTCCCCATGGCGGCTCTCTTCTTGAGCCATATTGTCTCCCTTTCTCTCTCCGTTGCCTGCCGTTGTCCTTTGTGTTCACCTTACATCATGCCTGGAAGGCCAGTTAGAGAGGGTTGACCAAGCACTAGTAGGTTCCCCTACTTTGGGAGTTTACTCAGAGGGCCATACACCACGGCTGGACTTCTCCCTGTGGGTTGCTTATGTGAAATATCTCCTTTAAATTTCTGCATGAAATATTTTCATTCCTTTTTTAGGTTTAGTTTTACTTTTTGAATATTTTTAACATTTATGTGATTCCAAAATCAAATTATGTAGTTTCCCCCAGCAGTGTTGCTTCCATCCTTGTGTCCTCCATGAGGTTTGCCTCAGCTGTCTAGAGGTAGCTAATTTTGTTTCAGGTTTATTCCTCCAATATTTCTTTCTGCAAATATAAGAATATATATATATATATTATATATATATATATGAAAGATGGCATATGACTTACCAGTTTGCACCTTGCTTTTTGCATGTAACAATCTTGGTATCCATATTGACACAGAGGGATCTTCCTCATTTTTCTTCAAGGCTGAATATAGAGAATTGTGGGAACATGTCACAGTTTATAAGTCCCCCATTGATAGACATTTGGATTGTGTGCAATCTTCTGCTGTGATAAATGATGACACAATGAATAGTCTTTTGCATCTGTCAGTGAATTTCTTTTTTCTTTTTCTTAGATTAGCCCTGAACTAGCATCCACTGCCAAGCCTCCTCTTTCTGCTGAGGAAGACTGGCCCTGAGCTAACATCTGTGCCCATCTTCCTCTATTTTGTATGTGGGACACCTGCCATAGCATGGCCTGATGAGCAGTGTGTAGCTCTACACCTGGGATCCGGAGCAGTGAACCCCAGGCTGCCAAAGCGGAGCGCGTGAACTTAACTGCTGTGCCACAGGGCTGCCTGTGTCAATGACTTTCTTTTAGTAAACACAACTAGGATTGAGGGCAGAAGGGCAGGGGAGAGAGGGAGAAATGGAGGGGGGAGAGAGAGAGAGATGCTTGATTTTTTAAAAGATGGTCCCTTGGACAAGAACATTTGTCAAAGAAGGCCTGGATGCTCTTGGGAATTAGCTGACATTCCAAAGTGTTCTCTTTTCCTGATAGCTTTTGCACCCCTTAAGACGACACTGAGAGCGACCCTAGTCCCTCCACAGCCTTTGAATGAATGGGAGGCCCTGATCTGTTTGGGTGATTGGATTTGTCTTGGCAGGTGGGGCTGGCTATCATCCACTTAAGCAGGACAGGTTCTCCAGGGTGCCAGGAAGCCTCCTCTTCAACATGTTCTCTTGATTTTTACTGACTCCTTTGACAGGGAGAAGCCTCTTGCTTACGAGCCACCCACTACGAGAGCACTTGCTGACGTTAATGTGTAAATGGCATCCGTACCAGGCACTTTCCTGAGAAAACACTTTGATAGAGCAGAGGACAGAGCAAGCATGACGATGCCCAGTTGTGGAAAACGGGAGAGGGTGTCTTCCGACCGAGGGAGGATGGGGAGGCTCAGAGTAAGACGTATTTCACCAGGAAGTCTCCCAATCTGTGAATTGAGCATGCCTCACACGGAGATGGTATTTCCTCCCTGACGCTGCTGCTCCCTGCCTTACTAATTCTAATCCCCTCCCCTGCTTCGCTGAAACTGGAAACCTCAGTTATTTGTGCTTATCTCTGTGCCTCGAATGTCATCTGTTTTGTTGCCTCTTCTCTGGTCCAGCTCCTATTGCCCTAGGACAGACCCTCAGCATTTTTCCCCTGGGCCATTTCAGAAGAGAGGAGCAGAAAAGCCTGCAGACTCTGGAGCCAGACTTCCACATTTAATTCATTGCTCTGTATTTACTGGCTTTGACTCCCTGGGCAACTCACTTAACCCCCTGTGCCTCGGTTTCCTCCTGCCATTTGAGATGCACAACAGTATTTGTTACATTCAGTCTAGTGGGATTAAGTGAAATAAAATGTGGGAAAGGCTTGGAACGGTGCCTGGCATGTAATAAGTACACAATAAGCACTAGCGATCGTGTCCAATGTCTCCTAACTGGTTTCACTGCCTTCTCGTCTCCACCCCTAACCCCCTCTCTTTTTCCCACATAGTAGGCAGATTGGTTTATGATACGTATGAACAAAGCACTTCCTGCTGGAACAAGTTCCATGATGCTCTGGACTTCTCAAGCTGGCTTCAGGCTATCTTTCTGAAGCCATCTCCTCTCCTGCCGCAGCTCCATAGGATGCTGCACTTACCTAGTCCTGCCACTGCCATCTGCACTCACATCTCTGTGCCTTTGGGGCTCTCTACCTAGGATTTCTTTCTTTCTCCTTTTCTCCTTGGTAATAATCCACTCTTCATCCTTCCAGACACAGATCAGTTGTCACATCCTCAGTGGAAACTTTGCTGACTCTCCCCTCCTCATCACCAAGTAATGATGATGGTTTCCTTCCCGGCAGTCCCATGGCAATTTGTATATCCCTCCAACTTAGCCCGCCTGCCATAGCAGTGTGACTATGTATGCACTCCACGTCACCCATGCCCATAGAGGGGGAAGCCATGCCTTCCTGCCCATCTCGGCTCCCACAGGATTTCCCTGTGACCAAATCCTATTCTACCTTTCCTCATGGCATCACAGATTCTCTTTGTAGCACTTTTCACAGTCCCAAAAGGAATTGAGGAAGTGTTCTTCAGTGTATGGATAAAAGTGGTTGAGAAAGAGAATGAGAGGAATGCATTTGGGAAGGACGAATTTATGAGTTGAATGATCTGGTTCCTGTGCTTTGTGTCTGCTTCAAGAGCTTGCAGAAACTTTTTAATACAAAGTGTCAGTCTCTGGGAGGTCCCTCCACCAAGGATTTGCTGTCCTCTTCTTGCTGTGTTCACTTCCTTCCCTGAGACGCAGTTAAGAGAGGACAGAATGAAAGCTTCTGAAACCATAAAAATAGATATGCTATTGTCCTATTGTTCTGTATGGAGAAGAGGGCCACCTACCCTGCAGTTGTTCACGCCGATGCTCCTTGTTTTAGCAATGAAGCACTGAACTCAGACCCAAATCATTGCTGTTTGATGTTGGGTTAGCATTCTCCTTCAGGAAAAAGTCTACTGAACCCAACAGTGGTGGGTCGGGTTGCCCAGACACAGAGCAGGAGACAGGGATTGTTGTGAAAGTGAGGTGTTAAAAGAGAGCCCTCAGGAGAAAGGGGAGTGAGAGAGGAAGAGTAGGGAAGGAGAAGAAAGCCCAGCGTGGATGTGGCATTGGCAGGGACAGCCCTGGCCCTGACCCCACAGGGAGCTTGGGAGCATGAATTGCACCATAGAGCTGGACCCCCTTGAAGCAAGGGGTATGGTTTTTTAAACCCTCGTGTCAGTCACTCATGGTCCCCTGTCTTCTCTGAAGGGAGAATGGTGGAAGCCTAACCTCCTGGATGAGGCAGTTCCTTTTGGTCGAGCACTGACAGCATCTACTACACCAACAATCTTGGAGCGAAGAAGTGGGGAAAGGTGATAGCTCAGAGGATGTGCTAATGACTAGAGTCTCAACCTCATTTGGGGGAACTTTGGAGACAATGCCGTGGGGATGGGGAAAGTGTGTGCATATGGTGTCTGTGCATGCCTGTGTTGGAGGAAGGTGGTCACAGAGTTTCCCGAGCTATATGGTATGGGACCCAGGCAATTTTATTAGGATATTTAGGGAATGATGACCTCAGAAGACACAAGGACTTAGCAAAAGTGAAGCAGCAGACATTTGGTTTTTGGTTTTTGATAATTCAGGGACTCTTTAAAAGGCCATAGCTTTGCTGTGTCTTTGTCTTGGTCTAGCAGCAATTGACTGTGGCTATATGTTATGTTTTCTGTTTAATTAATTTATTTAGAATGTCCATGCTGGTTTTGTAAAGTTTTTTTTTTTTTTTTTGAGGAAGATTAGCCCTTAGCTAACATCTGCTGCCAATCCTCTTTTTGCTGAGGAAGACTGGCCCTGAGCTAACATTCGTGCCCATCTTCCTCTACTTTATATGTGGGATGCCTGCTACAGCACGGCTTGACAAGCAGTGCGTAGGTCCACACCTGGGATCTGGGCCAGCAAACCCCGGGCCACGGAAGTGGAAAGTAAAAACTTAACTGCTGTGCCACCTGGGGTGACCCCAGATTTTGTAAAGTTTAACCCATACACAGAAGGTGATTGCAAGAGGAAAGTGGATGCTGCCAATCCCTTTCGTTGGGGAGTTAGTGCTGGATGCTCTGAATTGAGCTCTGCATTCCGGAGAGCTGAGACAGCAATGGGATAAGTGTCCGGTTATAAGGTTCTTATTATTTGGGAAAATACAAGATCTATAATGTGACAAAGGGCACAAAACTTTATTAATCTCTTCCAGTAATCTCAAGCCAAATGGGCAAGACTCCTTGCATAAGTTGGTTAGCATTGTTCCTACCTGGATAGCTCCAAGCATGAGTCTTTGGCCCTCTCAGAGTTTCTAGAGCTGCCTAATGTCCTTAAATAAGTTCCTTGTCTGTTTTAACTTGGACTTTTAAGAATGGATGACTTCAGAAAGCTGGAGGGCTTCCAGACATACACGTGGCCGACTTTTGTATTTTTACGTGTATAAGCATCTTCAAAAAGACCATAGCTTGCTGGTTGACTGAATGTTTGCGGGTCTTGCAGATACTTCTACTGCTATCAGCGGGTCCAGCATTATGTTTCTAAAGTTTTCCCCCATCTGGTCTTCAATGGAAATTCCTATCTCTGTAGTCATCATTTTCTAGAGGCCTGAGTACGACATTCCAAGCGCAGGGTTACTCATGGTGACAGGGCTTGAACAGGCCAAGTTTGAAAACCTTACCTTCCAAAGAGTTGCTAGATCCTGAGAACTGTAGATGTTATATTTTTTGTGCATGTGTGTGATTGAGGTCTATAACTGTAGAAGCTGTTTCAACAGCTCCTGAAAATGGTCGCTGACAAATCTGTAACTATTGGCTTCTCTCCTTCTTTCATTTAGAAGTCTGGTGCAGAAGAAATAATAAGCAGTTAATTGAGAGGGTTCAATCATTTGGGTTCCGGTTAAAGTCAGAGAAAGCCCTAATCTTAGTGCTATTGGCCCCAGGAAGTGATCTGTTAGAGCACCTATAAAACAGCTACAATATTATTAAGGGATGTTATCAGAAAAATCATTTCCCGAGCAGAGATGTGAAGCTTTAAGATCTATGTGTGTTTCTATCCATAGTGAGTTGGGTTTTATACAAATCCGATTATTGTGTATAATAGGGTGCCAGGTGTGGTGGAATTTTTTATTTAGAGGTGAACACAGGAAGTCACATTGGAGCAGAATCCTTCATATAAATATCGGAATTCAAGCATATCTTGACTTCGGAAAATGGTAGACAATTAACTGTTTTTGGCTTGTTTCCAATCCTGAAGTCTAACGAAGACTTCTCAGTTTGCAGAGGTTGTGGGAGGGACGGATGTATTTGCATAAGGATCCTAAAAGCCTTCTGAGAGGGAAGGAAATGAGGCATCGACCTCTTCTACCAAACGTTAAAATTAGGAAAACCTGCCATGGTGGACTATAGTGGACCTGAGCAAAGTGCAGTGACAGAAGAGGACACTAAATTTCCCCAAAAGGAAACACCGCAAGACAAAGTGGAGTCTGGCAGTGATCTGAGCTCCATACAATAGCCCCCAAAAGGCAAAGAGCTCATTCTGGCACACCATGAGCCTGAGTTCAGAAGATCCACAGGTAGGAGCCAGGAAACCAATGCTCTTGCATGCTATGATAAAGATCATAAACATTCCATACTGCATTAAGGGCCACCGAAGGATTTAAAGCAAGTCAACGGCTGAGTTTTTGTATTAGAGAGCTCATTCCAGTGATCAATGTGGAGAATACATTTAAGAGGAACAAGAATAGAGTCTGGGAGGCCATTGTCTTGGTCCAGGGGAGAGGAATAGAGCCTGAGTGAGCCAGTGATAGAAGGAAAAGATTCAAGTAATAGGAGGAAAATCTGTCATGACTGCTCAGGGGAAGCACTACTTAATTTGTTTGCTATTAATGCTGTTTATTACCATTATAAATAGTAGGGATTGTAATAAGTGGCCAATTATTCTCCTCCTGATTCCACTTGTTACAGCTGTTGGTCTCTAAAAAGAAAATTAGAAAGGCGGGGCTTTGATTAGCTTCACTTACTTTCCTAATGACTGTTGTTATTATTTTCAGTATATTGAGTGGAGTCATTGTTTTAATTTGCATAAGTGGCTTTTGGATATGCAAAGATCCAATTACATTAAAAGCTAGATATCAATTGATATAGGAGAACAATTACCTAGATATGGCCATGACATTAAATAGAACAAATGTCTGACTCGAGAGTTTGCCAACATTTCCATTGAGTTAATTCTTGCTGCCAAGAATAATGGAGGAGAACATAAAGAAAAGGAGAAGAAATATAGATGGTCTTAGCCAAATGATACCTCTGCACATTAGAAGAATGGGTTTTTTTTTTAACCAAAATGTTTAAAATTAGAAAACCAACACATTTTTTGTTGTAAAACAGCAACAATAATCTAAAACAATAAAATGGTGTATATGGTAAAAATGAAAAAGCATCCGCCCCACAACCTCCTATTGGCCGGGACCTGGGATAGCCACTATTCACAGGCTGGTGGGGATTCTTCCAGGTCGGGGGTGTCCTTAAAGAGATTCTGTTCGTTTTAGAGTCTATGACAGCACGTGTTTCATCAAGCTAATCTTTGACCTATTTTCTTATCTGATAAAGTCTACTTGATGATTCAGTTCATAGCTTGCTGGTTGGCTGAATGCTAGAACTGTTGCTGGCAAGAGATGCTGTCATGTTGGGGCAGTAGGCAGTGAGAATAAGAGGAACAGGACAGAAGGTCAGGAGAAGTGGGTCAGGTGAAGCTTGAGTACCAAAGGCAGATCCAGGCACGAAAATAGGATGATGGGCTTGGGAATGAAGCCCTGGAAGTCCACCTTCTCTGCCTTCATTTTTTCGCTCCAATCCTAATCACTCTGACCCCGCTGTTGAGTTTTACCCCCAGCCTTCTTCCAAATTATTCTCCCAAAGGTCACCAAGGGACTATTTGGTCACCACATTTGATGACCTCCCCTCCATTTTTACCCTCCTTAACCTCGCTCAGTGTTGACATTGCCAACCACAGGCTCCTTTATGAATCTTCTGCTTTCCTTGGCTCTGGTGACAATGTGCTTTCCTGGTTCTTAAGTGTTCCCAACCATTCTTGCCCTGATTTACACCATTCTCTTCTCCTGGTCCTCAAATTGTGAGCATTACCTACAACTCTGTGTTTTTCCTGCTCCTCTTTTCTCTGCATTTTCTATTTCTTGGACATTTAATTCACTTCTGTGGCTTCAATGATGATCTCTATGAGGGAAACTCTAAAATATTATCAATATAGACATAGATAAAAATATGAAGCTAGCCCTGACCTTCCCTGGAGTTCTGATCTTCTGTTTTCTCTCACCTTCCAGACACATCCCATTTATATTTCACTTTTTTTTTTTGCAGGGCAAGGTTTGGCCTAAGCCAACATCTGTTGCCAATCTTCCTCCTTTTTTCTTCTCCCCATCCGCCCAAAGTCCCAGTACATAGTTGTGTATAGTTTTAACTTCTTCTGGTTCTTCTCTGTGAACCGCCACCACAGCATGGCTGCTGACAGACAAGTGATGTAGTTCTGTGCCCAGAAACAGAACCCAGGCTGCTGAAGTGGAGTGTGCCAAACTTTAACCACTAGGCCATCAGGGCTGGTTCTCATTTGTATTGCAAACTCAGCATTTCTAAAACTGAACTTGTGGTCTTCCCCATCAGACAAACTCCTTTGCATGGCCTATGGGGGCCTTGGTGATCTATCCCTGCCTACCCTTCCAGTCTCGTGTCTTGCTACTCTCCCACAAGGACCCTCTGTTACAACAGACCTAAATACCTGCAGCTGTCACATGGCTCTGTGCTATCAACTGCACTCCCTCCACCTGAAATGCCCTTCTCCTCAGACCTGGATTTTTTTTTTTTTTTTTAACCAGACAACCCTTCTTCACTCCTTGAAACTTCTCTTGAGTATCGCCTTCTTTAGGAAGGCTTGCTTGAATTCCTGAATCTGGTGCCCTTCTGCTGTCTCCTAGAGCAGCCCCTGGAACCTTCTGTTATAAGACTTATCACATTATGGTGTATTTGGTGGTTTCCTTTCTTGTGTTTCTAACTAAACTGTGAGGCCTCTGAATGGAAGGACTGTGTCTTTGGTCTCCGCACCCGCAGGACCTAGTCATACATAGTAGGACTGAGTAAATACTGAATAAATATAAGAACCAGCTTCTCTCTCCTGGCTTCTCTATTTTTGAAGAGAGTAAAGCCATCTCAAATTTTTTTCTCAAAGCCTGACTTCTCCCCCTAACTCCAGAATCACATTCCTTTGCAATATCTCCACCTGATTGTTCAGCAGGTTTATCAAAGATAGCAGGTTCTAAGCAAAGCTCTTGATTCCTTGGCCCACTGTTCCCCCATTTCAGAAAGGGCACACCTATTTATAACTGCTCAGCTAAGCAAAGACCTTAGAAGCATCCTTAATTTCTCCCTTTTTCTTATACTTCACATCAAATCTAATTAAAAAATCATATAACCCTTATCATATATTGGGAATCTGGCCATTTTTCGTTGTGTCTAACGATATCACGTTAGTCCAGGCCACCATCGTCTCTTGCCTGGACTCTTGTGGTGCCTTCTCACTGGTCTGTCTCCATTTGCTCTTGCCCCTCTACAAATGATTCCCCCACACAATGGCCGAGGTCCTTAGCCTGGCTTACAAGGCCTTTCCAGGTTTGGCCTTTGGCTACCCCTTTGGTCTCACTTCCTGCCACCCACCCCTTGTGGACTCTGCTCTGCCCACACTGGCCTCTGTGCTGCTTCCTGAACACGCCAGACCCACGTCGGGGTTTTCCCTTACTGTTCTTTCTGCCTTGACCTCTCTTCTTCCAGAACTTTTTGTGGATACTACTTCATTCTCTTCCGGTCTCTGCTTAGAAGTCACTTCCAGAAAGAGGACTTCTCTGATCACACTGTCTCAAAAAGGACCTCCCTGAGCCTCTATGCTCTTACCCAGATTTTTTTTCCTTTACCTCCTGATATTTTATATTTCTTTATCTATCTATTGATCTCTTCTAGCTAGTATAAAAGCTCCCTGAGGATAAACTCTTTGTCTATCCGGTTCTTTGCTGCAGCCCAGCATCTGGAACAGTTCCTGGCATTATAGTAAGAGCTCTGTAAATATATGATGAGTGAATTAATTATTCTGGTTCTTGAGGGCTGAGTCGTCTTTGGCTCTCCACTTGCCTTCCTTCCTGTGTATAGTCACCACGTCCATTAGAGTCTTCCTTGTGCGTATTCAATGAATATTTGTTGATGCAAACTGTCTTACACTGTGTCTATCACTGAGCTGCTTACTTCCCACAATTGCTCTATCAAATTTGGCGATTATGCGACAAGAACTTTGTAAACCCTAAAGCACTGCACAAATGTCATTTGCCTTCCAGTCCCGCTGAGATGACACTAATTAATGTTACTTCCACTTCCAACCCATTCGGGAGCCTCTGACTGATCTTCCTGCTTCCAGACTCTCTCCAGATAATATATTCTGAACTCTGCTGCCCACTTAATCTTCTTAAAGCATTGCCATGATTGTGTTCCTCTCCTACTCAAAACTTTGACTGCCTTCCAATTCCTGACCAAATAATATACAGACTCCTTGGCTTGTAACCAAGATCCTCCCCAACCTGGTGCTGGGCTGCCTTTCACTGTCTCCCTCTCTTCCTCCGTTGAAGCTCTTGATTTTCAAATCAACCTAGACCACTCGCTTCTTCCTGGGCACAACTGCCTTTCTCCCTCCTCTCCTTCACTCACTCTTTCCCTCCCACAGGAATGCTTCCTGCACTCCTTCCCCTGAAAAATTCACACCTGGCAGGCCCGGAGCAAATGAACGTCATGAGGCTTTCTTTCCTGGGTTTTTCAACTTTTAGGTGATCTTTCTCTACTTTGTGCATGTTTACAGCATTTAGTGCTTTCTATGAAGGGGGCATTCTTACCCCCCATCCTACCTTTCCTTAAAGAAAGAAGGAAAAAGATCAAGGAACACTTTTAGTATCTTTCTCCTCTTTCATCATTTTGATCTGGAAGGCCCAGAAAGTCTGATCTCTGTTTGTCCAAGCTTCTCTGATTGTTTGTCCCTGCCTTCCAAATAGACCATCTGGTTCTCTTTCTGGGATCTGCTGCCAACAATATGCATGCGTTCCTGGCTCCTGCCTCTGTATAGTAAGGTTCTGAAGACAGGTTTTCATCTTGCTGGTTGTAGCAGCCTGCCTTTCTGGGTTGGTAGTGGGGCAAAGTCATGGGAAGCCCACATCTGCTACAGGATAAGCTACATTCTCCAATCTAGCCATTCTGAAGTATCAGGCTGATGTTTTGACCTTTATGCATCTGCCTCTATTTCTTAGTTAGCTCTGAGCTCTGAAGAGAAGGAGAAATTAATTATCACGCTTCCCTTAAACTCAGACATCACCCAGATGACCCTTTTTATGAACTCCTCTATAGAGCATATTTTTATGATGTCTTATTCAGATTTGCCATCCAATATCACAAGCGTATAGAAAGAAGGGGCAGTATTATACACTGTCATTATTCCTAATTCTCTTTAGACTTCAGATTCATGGGCCAGTGTTTGTATGGAGGTCAAAATGAGCAAATAAATTTGATACTAAGAAAAAAATTTAAGAATAAAGTATGTATGGTGAGAAATGGGATGTTTCCCATTGGAATTTTGGCTGAAACTCAAAGCTAGTTGCAATGTCTGACAAATTCCCTGCATCATAAAGAGGAACACTAGCCACATTTCTGTAGGACTTACTGCGAGATGAACAAACGGGTTCTTTGACTGTTAACTCCATCAGCTGCCTTCAGCTATATAAGAAAAAGCTTGGGAAGATGGTTTAAGTGGGATATGATGATTCTCTGCTCTTCACTCAGGGGGAGGAGAGAAGGGCCTCTCCCCTTAAGCCAAGTTAGGGTGGTTCTCACAGCAAACCTAGAAAGGGGGATTATTTGGCAGGTGGGAATATTGACATCTCCCCCATGAGACTGGTGCCTTCTTCTTGCCCAGAGAGTTCTGAGGGTGCAAGGCTGGCTGAAGCTGCCTGAGAAGGCAGGTGAAGACTTCGGGCAGCAGGGGAACAGGCCAGGACTTCCAGAGTTTGATAGAATAAGCATGTCTGAGCAGACCCCCTGGAAGGCATTCATGCTTTAGTTGTCTTCGAACAGTCACACTCAGAGTGAGTGTAAAGGCAGTTGTGGGAGGAAAATAGAAACCAGTTATATTAACGGTTGTGGAGTGCTGATCCAGGACTAGGGTACATGGAGTATTTTATTAATCCTCACAACGACCCTAAGAAGTCGTACTTTCAGTCCTGTTTCATGGAAGGAAAATGGAGGCATGGAGAAGTTGCCGTTTGCCCAAGATCATAGAGTTACCATGGTTATGACTGGTGCTGAAAGAAAGATCCTTGTATCTATTGGCTTGGTTTGGATACCATTCATCTGTTGATGAGACCCAAATTTACTACCTCTAGTTCCTATCTCCCTCTCTCCTGAACTCAAGGCTTGTATATCCAACTGCTTATTTGATATCCCCATTTGAGTATTTAATAAGCAACGGAAAACCAATACAGTTATGCATCACATAACAACATTTTAGTCAATGAGAGATCACATATACGACGGTGGTCCCATAAGATTAGTTTATAAGATTACCATAGGTGTGCACTAGGCTATACCATCTAAGTTTGTGTAAGCACACTCTATGATGTTTGCACAATGATGAAATAACCTAATGACACATTTCTCAGAACATATCCCTGTCGTTAAGTGATGCATGACTATATAAACAAAATGAAAATTCTCGATTGTAACCTGGTGCTGTCTCATTCTCCCTATCTCATTTGCTTAAGCAATGAGGACATTTTTAAGGAAAGCAGATCCTTTCCCTCCCCCTCCCTTATCCAATACACCCAACTCACGTAGAACTTGAATCCATCGATTTCTTTCCTTTTCAACTCCACCTTCTTAGTCCAGGCCACCATTAGCTCCCGCCTTTATTCTTCCCTCTTCCGTCCACCCTCCACAGTGGACTTTATTGGTCTTGTATTTCTCTGAGAACAAAAGTCAGACTGTACCGTGGAGCCCTGCAAGGCCTGGCTTCTCTTTCCCTCATGCTCTTCCCATTTCCCCTGGACTTGAGCAGCACCAGCCTCCTTTCTGTTCCTCAGGAGCCCTGCCATTTCCACTTGCTGCCCTCTCTGCCTAGCATGCTCTTTTCCCATCATTTTGTGTGGCTAGATCCTCCTTGTCCCTTAGATCTCAACTCAAAAGTTAACTTCTCTTTGCTACTCCTAGTTACTCCATCTCTTTTCCCTGTTATTTTTTTCATAGCCCTTCATGCAATTGGTAAATATTTTGTGCATTATTTTTTGAGTTGTTTTCGGATGTCTTTATCTCCACCCCTCCCCCCAGTTAGGGTGTAAACTGCCTGAAGAAGGGACCTCGCTTATCTTCTTGTTCATCACTGTATTCCTGGAATCTAGAATACTGCTTCATAGGTACTCAGCAAGTACTTGTTAAATAAGTGAATGAATATTTCAGTAAATATTTGTTGTATGAAAGAAGAGAGAACCAGGTGTCAGAAGCCATGTACTGGATATGGTGAATTTTTAACCTAGTGGGAGTGTGTTGTGGAGCCAAAGCACACAGTTATCATAGTTAGGACAATCGTCTCTTTTGGAGACATTTAAAAAGTACCGCCTCTCTCTCGCACTTACTCTTGTATTCAAACAATATTTGTTATTTTCTCATGTTCTAGGCACTAGGTTAGTGGCCAGGGGTACAATGAAATAGGCACAGTCTCTGTCCTCAACGCTCATGGTCTAGCAGTCCCCACTGGACATGAGTAGGGAAAGGGGGAGGGGCAGGGATTGGGGCAAGTCTCCAGGAACCCCCATAATACTCCATAATATCTCGAGGAAGTTGAAGTCTGAGTTTTTTCATCTTAAATACAATTTGTAAGAAAAAACACAGAAAGAATCTCTAAGGAGAGCAAAATGCCCACCCTTTGAAGATAAGAATTACGAACGAAAAATTGGAGCAGAGTTTCATATAGAGCTCTGTTGGCTGTTGGTGTGAATGTGTCACTTTTCTAATGTGAAAGATACAAGATGCCAATATTAAAGCTGAAAGTTAAAGCTCAAGATGCTTTCAGCCTTTTAGAAATTACAATAGCCCTATTACTCACTACTCCTGTCCATATTAACTTCTAATGCAAGGGAATGTGGAACAATGCAGAAAGCAGTGGAAAAGTTGGAATTGGAAAACCTGAGTGAGAATCCTTGCTCTGTTCTCCCCTAGTTTGTTAGCCTTAAGGATGTTGCTTAATCTTTTCCAGTCCCAGTTGACTCGTCTAGGTATTGGAGATGAAAAAGAATTTATCTCATGACATTGTGTTAGATTAAATTAGCTAATCCATGTAAAGTGCTCAGCATAGTGCCTGTCATCTAGCACACTGAATAATGTTAGCTAATATTAATATGATTTGGGGGAAAAATTACCACAGTACGACCTAAGTCATGGGATTGTTATGAGGAGTAAATGTGTGTACAGCGTGTGTGTAAATACCTACTGCCGTGCTTAGAGCATGGTAAGACTCTATAAATGGTTGCTGAGTAGGCTCTGTTGTTGTTAGTGCCATCAAGTTGATTCTGACTCCTGGCAACCCTGTGTCCAGCAGAGTGAAGCGCTGGTCTTTCATTCTCTGCCCTTTCCATCGCACAATGCTCCCCTGCTATTCGTAGGATTTTCATGGCCAATTTTTTTGGAAGTGGGTGGCCAGGTCCTTCTTCCTAGTCTGTCTTGGTCTGGAAGCTCCACTGAAACCTGTCCATCATGGGTGACCCACTGGTATTTGAAATACTAGTGGCATAGCTTTCAGCATCACAGCAACACGCAGCTGCCACAGTATGACAACCAACAGACGAGGGATGTGGTTCCCTGCCTGGGAAAGGAACCCAGGCAGCTGTAGTGAGAGCTCCCAATCTTACCCACTAGATCACCAGGGCTGGCTGTCAAATAGGCTAATGTATTGCAAAAGCTACAAAGTATAGATTGCTATAAGAATGCCTCTGCTTCTTATTTTGTTATTTATTTTTTCAACAGAAATACGCTGAGTAATTAAAAGCCTACCAATGAGGTATAATATTTAGAATATTCAGCAATCAGTAGGGCGTGGGTGCTGACAGCAGCTCCAGAGTAGGATTCCAAGGGTCCCCACTCTGCCAAGCATTATCCCTTTAGTCAGAAATTGTGAAGAGGTCTTGGAGGAGTCCCAGGAGGGACCAGAGAAGAGGAAATAGGGGTGTGGGGTGGCAGGGTTTGCATAGGGTAGCAGGTGCTTTCCAACAAGTACAAAACAATTTTGCCATTTTAATATCTGGGTCGGCTGTGTTGGTGCCAATCATCTGAAGCAGCTCTACCCCTAAAACTAAGCTGTACATAAACCAGAGTTGAGAGGCCGGCCCAGTGGCGCAGCGGTTAAGTTCGCACATTCCACTTCTCAGCGGCCCGGGGTTCACCGGTTCGGATCCCGGGTGCAGATATGGCACCGCTTGGCAAAAGCCATACTGTGGTAGGCATCCCACATATAACGTAGAAGAAGATGGGCATGGATGTTAGCTCAGGGCCAGTCTTCCTCAGCAAAAAGAGGAGGATTGGCAGTAGTTAGGTCAGAGCTAATCTTCCTCAAAAAATCCCCCCAAAAAACCAGAGTTGAAAGCAGAGAGAATATATCCTATGTACACTGTTGTACCATTCGCTTCTCATCCTAAAAACGTGAACAAGGGTTTGTTTGCTTGAAAATCATCCTCTGTCAATAAGCCGCATCAAAGACAAGACTATGGGAGCTCAGCTTGAGAGGAGGTGCTAGTGTTATATTAGGGTCTGTAAAGGAAGGGCTGTTTTTGGAAATCTGTGGGTGAGTTGCCAACTGCATGAGTCCCACTGTTGCTGCTCCTGATAATGCATTATTAGTCATCTTTATTCCAACAAAATCCTCATCCTTCTCAATAGATTTAATGCTGAATTTAAAATTCACTTTAGTAATAATATTTACAAGTGGTAAATGAATTGAGCCTTAACAGTCCTCTGTGTAATGCCTTTAAAATCAGTACTGACACACTAGATAGCGTGAAAATTTGGTGGTCTCCGTGGCTTTGGAGTTTGGAAATTACAGTGATGAGGAGAAATGGAGGATGGATCACATGTTTCTGTCCTTTTCCAAGTGAAAGAAGTTTGAAGAGGCTGTGTAAGCTGATTAGCGCAAAGGACTCCCACGATCCACCTGCTGGGTATCTTATGTGAAAGCACTTCTTATAAGGAGTATTAGCCAGGGTTCTCTCTCGAGAGAGAACCAACAGGATGTCTCTATGTCTATGTCTATCTCTGTCTCTGTCTCTGTTTCTGTCTCCATCTCTCTAATCTTTATATTGATGTTTAAATTTATCTATCTAGAGATGTATTTTAAGGAATTGGCTCATGCAGTTGGGGAGACTTGACGAGCCCCAATCTGATGAGCTAGGCCAGCAGGCTAGAGACCCAGGGAAGAGTTGCAGTTCTGGTCCAAAGACCATCTGCCGGCAGAATTCCTTCTTGCATGGGTGAAATCAGCCTTTGTTCTATTCAGGCCTACAACTGATTGGATGAGGCCCACCTGCATTATGGAGGGCAATCTGCTTTACCCAAAGTCCACTGGTTTAAATGCTCATCTCATCCAAAAAGTACCTTCACAGGAACATCTAGTATAATGTTTGACCAAATATCTGGGCACCGTGGCCCAGCCAAGCTGACACATAAAATTAACCATCACATAAGGTAATGTGAAGAATTATTGATTTTTTGTTGTTATTTATCTATTTCCAGGAGGAAGCTGCACAGATGTTGAAACGACTACTACAGGATGAGATGTTAAACTGGAAAGAAAACTTACAGACCTACAGGAACACAAGGACAGTAACATCTTTGTATTCTCACAACCCAGAGATGTAAAATGTGTGTGTAAGATGGAGATAGAGCTTCTGCATTTTCAAAATGCTCAGATGCCTGCATGTGAAAGGCAGAGAGGAGAACCGGGACTCTCAGAGGAGATGAATTTTGACTCCAGACTGACTGGAACCATCAGGAACTGGTGACTTGTGACCACAGCTCGTCCCGAGCAGACTCACTGCTGCCTCTGTGGTGAGCCTATTTTCAAAGCCCCACAGTGGCCCCTTGTAAACTTTTCTCTTTTCCCTCAAGCCCTGACCCCTCCAGTCCACTTGAGCTCCCACTGTGTGGAGACAAAAGGCCACCTATTCTGTAGCATCCCCCTCAAAACACCTCTATTTTCAGCCCTTCTTCCTCCCTATTTTAATGAGCAGGTTTTCTGGATTTTTCCCGAGGCCAGTTTCCCTGCTTGTGTGCTTGGCCCCATCCTTTCCACCCCCCCAGGACCTTACTCATTTGGTGAAAATACAACTTTTTAGAAATAAATATGTAACGTTCTCTGCACTTAATATTTTATGGTAATTAGGCTTTTTAATCCCAATGTCTGCTATGCTAGGCTGACAGGATTTTTATGTAAACTAGCTGATTTATATATATGTAAGTCCTATATATGTATATGAAAATTACATTGGTATGTTTAGACTAGTACAGCAGTGAGGATGACAGAGAGAAAAGCAGGCGTATGAAAATGCAGAACAATAGATTAAACTGTGAAGCCTTTGTAGGTGGACAGCCTGAGCATGCTTTGCTAATTGTTTTGAATCCTCAATACCCTGTAGTGCAGAAAGGGTGGGGCAAGGGGCCCAGAATCACACATGTATCATGCCTTAAAGGCAAGCTGCAGACAAAAGCTGTGTTGATGCCATTACTAGAACTCCTCCCTGCCATGTCCCCTACCCCCACTGCTGGGCCCCCTAACTTGTTTATTTCTATTGAAGTATAACATACATTAAATAATTTTCCCCTTTTAAATGCACAGTTTGATAAGTTTTAAAATATGCATACTTCTATGTGACCACCAGCACAATCAAGATACAGTTTTGATTTCATCACCCAAAAAGTCCTCTCTTGCTCCTTTGCATTCAAGGTCTGCTCCTCCCAATCCCAGGAATCCATCAGGTTGTTGTCTCTGAGCATTATGGACTGCGTGTTCATGTCGCCCCAATTAATATGTTGAAACCCTAACTCCCAACAGAGTGGTATTAGGAGATGGGGCTTTTGGGAGATAATTAGGTCATGAGGATGGGGCCCCCATGATGGAGATTAGTGCCCTTATAAGAAGAGGAAGACAGCTAGCTCTCTGCTGTCTCGGCCATGTGAGGATACAGCAAGATGTCCTCTGCCAGCCAGGAAGAGAGCCCTCAGCAGATATTAGATCTGCCCGTGCCTTGATCTTGGACTTTCTAGCCTCCAGAACTGTGAGAAACAAATGTTTACTGATTAAGCCACCCAGTCTATGGTATTTTTTTGTTATAGCATCCCAAGCAGACTAAGACGCTTAGTATAGACCAGTTTTGCCTGTTCTAGTATAGATTCACAAATTAGTTTTGACTGTTTATACAAATGGTACATTCGATATAAACTCTTTATTGTCTGGATTCTTTTCCTCAACCTAATATTTTAAAAATTCTTCTATGTTATTACATGTATCAGTGTTTCTTCCTTTTTATTTGTTAGTGGTATTTTATTGTATAAATACACCACAATCTGTCACATTTGGGTTGTTGCCAGTGTTTGGTTATTATGAATAAAACTACTATAACATTCGTGTGTGTGGACATATATTTTAATTTCTCTTGGTACATATTCAGGAGTGAGATGGTGAGTTATGCTTAACTTTTTAAGAAATTACCAAACTGTTTTCCACCAGCAATGTTGCTTCATATCTTCACCAATACTTGGTATTGTCAATCTTTTAAATTTTATCCTCTCTAATAGAAATGCAGTTATGTTTTATTTTGGTTTTAACTTTTTGTATTACCCTAATGACTAGTGAAGCTGCTTGTCTTTTCATGAGTTTATTGGTATTTCATATACCTTTTGTGAAGTGTCTGTTTAAATCGTTGCCCATTTTTTACTAGGTGTTTATCTTATTATTCAGTTGTAAGAATTCTTTGTATGTTCTGAATACAAGTACTTGGTCAGGTATATTCATTGAAAATATTTTATCCCAATCTGTGGTTTGTCTTTGCGTTTTCTAAATATTGTCTTTTGAAGAGCAGAGGTTTGTAATTTTGTTAAAGTCAGATTTTGAAAGTTTTGTTGTAGTGTGTCCTTCTGTGTTCTACCTAAGAAATCTTTACCTGTTTCCAAGGTTGTGAGGATTTTCTTTTATACTTTCTTATAGAAGTTTTATAGTTGTAGCTTTTTTGTTTAAGTCTCATCTATTTAGACCTAACTTTTATTTAGAGCTGTGAATTAAAAATTGAGGTTAACTTTTTGTGTATGAATATTCAATTGTCCAACACCACATACTGAAAAGATTATTCCTATGGAATTATCTTGGTATTTTCAGCAAAAATCAATGGACCACTTAAGTTTGCATCTATTTCTGAACTCTCTATTCTGTTCCATTGATTTCTGTGTCTATCTTCACACTGATATCACACTGTCTTGGTTACTGCAGCTTTAGAGTAAGTTTCGAAATTAGGTGGTGCAAATTCTCCAACTATGTTCTTTTTTCAAAATAGTTTTGGCAATTCCGTGTCATTTGTATTTACAGATAAACTGTAGAATTGACTGTCAATCTTTAAGAAAGTGTCTGCTGGGATTTCAATCGGGTAGAATTGATACCTCAACAATATTGAGTCTTTTAATCTATGAATGTGGCTCTTCACTAATTTAACTCTTCTTTAATTTCTCTCATCAATATTTTGCATTTTCAAGCCACAGATCTTACATGTATTTATTATTAAATTTGTTATTAATTAGCTTATATTCTTTCATGCTATTATAAATGGCTTATTTTTGAAGTTTAGTTTCTGTGTGTTTGTTGCTTATACGTGTAATACAATTTGTATATTGGCCTTGTATATACAACCTTGCTGATTCCATTCATTTATTAGTTCTATCAGTTTTTTTTTTTTTAAAGATTTTATTTTTTCCTTTTTCTCCCCAAAGCCCCCCGGTACATAGTTGTGTATTCTTCGTTGTGGGTTCTTCTAGGTGTGGCATGTGGGACGCTGCCTTAGCGTGGTCCGATGAGCAGTGCCGTGTCCGCGCCCAGGATTCGAACCAACGAAACACTGGGCCGCCTGCAGCGGAGCGCGCGAACTTAACCACTCGGCCACGGGGCCAGCCCCTATCAGTTTTTTTTTTTTTAAGATTCCTTAGGGTTCCCTATGTATTATTCCTGCTAAAAATCAGCTCCACATCCCTGTTGTTTTCTTTGAGAGCTGGACTATGATCCCATTTCTTTGAATTTGTTGTCTCTCCTTCCATCCTGTGTGTCTAGACTTTGGCTCATTTTCTTTTAGACTCTGACCTCACCAGTTCCTCTGATCTTGGAGTCTCTAATGATCTTGGAGGAAATGCCTTACTTTCACTCCAGCTCTAGCACTAACCTCAAGGAACCTGACTTGCTGCCTAGTCAGTCCTGGAAGGGGACCTTAGGATCATGACCCATGAAAAAGGTTGAATATGGAAGATGGTTATAGCGTAATTCATAATGAAAACAATTAAAGGACAAAATGACTGGACAGAGACAAGCGCTGTTCACCAAATACAGTTTACTAAGAGTTTCAGCAATGAGCGATGAAGTAGGATTGAGATGTAGTGCTGATAGAGCTATCTATGGTCGTATTACAAACAGTTCTAAATCCTCGGTGCATTCTACGATAAGAATCGGTTCGCACTCACACAGGGTAGACTGGCTGACCTGTGCTAGCTTTGGCTAGTGCAGCTGGGGTGGTGCAGATCTGTTCCATGTCTCCCATCTTCCAACAAGCTAGCCTGGGCATGTTCTCATGGTGATAACAGAGGCACAAGAGAGAGAAGCCCCAGTGTGCAATGCCATTTCAAGCCTCAGCTTGTGTTAGTCTGCTAACATCCTATTGAGTAACGACAGTTACACACACAGTTAAGCCCAAGGTCAAGGGGTATCACAGCACCCTGCTCACTATGCAGGACACTTTGAAGGCAAAGGGTGTGGGTGCAGGGAGGGGTTAATAATGGAGCCATAGGAATCTACTACCTTGCCTGAAACCCACTGAGTATTGTTTGTAGATACATACGACTATGCTCTACATGTGGTTGAGTAACCTACATGCAACTTTCATTCAATGGTATGCATTCAGATATTTTCAAAAAATCAGGAGCAAATACTGCTTGTTTAATGAAGTTCTGATTTAGTCCCTTAAGATGTTATTTTAGATATCTGGAATTGGTAAACATAATTGACAGTTACTTACCATTTTGACACCCAGAGCTACCAAACCAAACACCTTCCACAGAGACATTGGAGTAGTGAAGTAAGTCCATATGTGAAGTGCTTAGCGCACTGTTTGATGTATTAGTATATTGTTCAGTAAGCGCTGGTTATCTGGATTCTTATTGTTTTCTGAAACTTAAATCTTATCTTGGCACTTCCCTGCTAATACATCCCAGTGGCTCCACCTTGCCTAAAACACTAGTTCTCAATCTTTAGTTTGCCTAAGAATCACCTAGGCAGCTTGATAAGCAGGCACAATTCTGCACTTCCTTCCTATTGGTTCTGATTCAATAGGTCTGGAATGGGGCTCAGAAATCTTTATTTCTTAAAGTGCACAGATAATCCTGATGCAAGGGGTACTTGCACCACATTTTCAGGCACACGGACCCACAGGAAACACAGTGCAGTCTCCTTAGCACACACACAGACCCCTCTTCTGAAGCTTTATCTCCACCACATAGAGCTTCAGCGTTTACTAAATGAATGAAAGGTGGGAATGACATGGCTATTCTTTGGTTTCTGAAGAGGTTCTCTTTCAAGTTATCTTAAGCAAACGAGTGCCTTCTAAATTTTAAGCGTCGATAGGAAAGGGCAAATTGTCTGTTTTTTTCTTGTGTAGGTGTATGAGATGTTGTCAGTCCCATTGCCCTTCATGCCTCCAACCTGTCTTCTCTGCATCACAGAAAACTACATTTCCCAGGATCCCTTGTCCTCTGGTTTTGTGAAGCTTTAGCCAATGGAAAACAGTGGTGGAAGATTAGAGGATGGAAAGAGGAGAATAGCCAGGTATTTCTCCTCCTTTTCTTTGGCTCCCCCCACCAAATGTGGCATCTCTGCCACCTGCTGTGTCTCTTCCATGGTCCCAGCTCTTACCAGGCAGTTCCCACTGTACTTCCCTACTCTTGGACTCCAGAATACCACATCATCCCAATGCTCCTCCAGCCCATGTGCTGGTATGAATTTTTGTTATCAATAATGTTAGGGTCATTTTATGTGTCAACTTCCCTAGGCTATAGTACCCAGTTATTTATCTAGGTGTTGCTGTGAAAGTATTTTGTAGATGTGATTAATATCTATAATCAGTTGACTTTAAGTAAAGAAGATGATTATCAATAACGTGGGTGGGCCTGATTCAATCAGTTGAAAGGCCTTAAGAGCAGAACTGAGGTTTCCCTGAGGAAGAAGAAATTTTCCTGTGAACTGCAGCTTCACCTCCCACTCAAGAGTGTTCAAGCTACCCTTTCTGATAGTCTGCATGACTGATTTCAGACTTGCCTAGCCAGCCTCCACAATCACATGAGCTAATTCCTTACAATGTCTCTCTCTATATAATATCTATCTCGATCTCTCTCTCTGTGTAATATACTGGTTCTGTTTCTCTGGTGGAACCCTGACTGATACAGATCATCTCTGGATTATCTTTCCACTCTCTGTTTGTATTTTCAGCTCTTCCGTCAACCATGTGATCAATTCCCTGTATTCAATTCCCTCTGTGTAAAAGAATGAGTTCTCTTTCCCAGCTGAGGCTTCACTGGTGCAGCATATTTGAAAAGAGCTTTTTCAAGGACGTTGTTTAGACATTATGTCAATATTACCTTTTAAAAATGGATATGTGTATGTAGTTAATGCTTGAGGAGAATTTTATGATTTTTTAAGCACTGATGTAAATTATATCATGTAACCATCTTTCCCTATTTGTATCCCAGTGAGCTTCATATCATAATGCTGAATTTCAATGAAGACAAAGAATCTCAGAGGTTAAATAATTTGACCCATGTCATCTATCTGGGAGGTGGAGGAGTTGTGGCTTCAGCCCTGCCCTGACATCAAATCATGTACAGTTTCCAACATGCCTTGTGGTCACATAAATGTTGGTCACATGGATGGCCACAGAGTGTGGTATTTGAGGACACAGACTATCTATGTGGATGTGGGCAAGTTATTTACATTATCTGTGCCTGATTTTCATACCTACAAAGTAATAGTAGAATCCAGTTCATAGGTAGATTTTAAGGACTAGAGGAGACAATGTATACAGTGCTAGAAAAATACTTGGCAGTGGCACATAATAGCTCCACAAGAAAAATTAGCTATTTTAACCGTAGGAATATATGTAATTTGATACTACCCAGGATTTGCACTGAAAATATGTTAGATGAAAGGTTTTTATTAGCTTTGTGTGGTCAGTGGGATGGTAGCTGTCCGTGGACAGTTTGTTACCACTTTCTAACGAGATAAAATTTAGAAACTTTCATAGTAATTTAACATTGCTCCAACATCTGAGAACATAAGGAGTGAACTCATTTTATTTCGATTGCATTTTACAAAGGTATCGGTCTGTGATGGATTGGAGGAAGAAAGTTTCTTCATCCTGGATGGTTTGAGGAGCACTGGTACAGGAAAGGACACTCTCTCATCTTGGGGATCCCAAAGGTTTAAGCTACCATAGCCAAGAAGAGGCGGAGGAGTAGAAGTGATGAGTGAAGAGTCACGTGAGGTGCATTTTGAGAGGCACTTCATTTGTTTTCCATGGAAACAGATGTTATGATATGGTTTACAGCAAGGGGCACAACCTGAAACCCACAAAGGAGCCAGATGGGTGGCAAAAATGAGTCATGAGGCCCGAGTCTAAAAAAGTCTACTTTATTTTCATTAGGAACATGTAGGAATATTTTTCTTGTTTTTCTCGAACTGTATGGCTTTTCTACTTTTCATTTTCTCATTTTGTCTTTTGTAGAAATAGTTCAGTTTCCTTTAATCTCTATTCTGAAAAAGAAAATAATGCAAGTTTGATAATAAATGACAGACTCTTATCCAAGTTTGGTAGACAGGATTCTTAGATTTCCTCCTTGTGGTCTACCAGGCCCGATAATCCATCAAACTGTGACTATAATGGGACATCCTTGTCATGGTTAGGTTATGTCACACAGCACACGACTTTAAGACAGGGAGATTAAGTTGGGTGGGCCAGAACCAATCAGGTGAGTCCTTAAAGAGGACTGGGCTCCTCCTGGAGAGACATCTGGGGCATGAGAGGGATTTGGGGCATGATAAGTTCTCTGTTGCTGGCTTTGAAGATGGCGGGGGCCACGTGGTAGGGAAGGCAGGCTGCCCACAGGAATTGAGAGTCTCCCCATTCAGAACCAGTAAGGAAATGGGGAGCTCAGGGCTACAACCACAAAGAACTGGATTCTACCCCTGCCCCACGGCTTGGAGGAGGATGCCAAGCTCCGGATGGGAATGCAGCCTGGCTGACACATTGATATTAGCTTTGTAAGATCCTGAGCAGAAAAGGCAGTCACGCCAGGCCCGGACTTCGGACCCACAGCACCGGGAGCGAATACATGGGTGTTGTTTTGAGCTTAAGTTTGTGGTAATTTGCTACACAGCAGTAGAAAACTAATATAGCTAGGAGATAGATAGCAGAGAGTCAGAGCAAAAGAAAGAGAACAATTGGAGGGCTTGCTTGGGTAAAAGGAGGGACCACCACTTGCTCCCAGCCTCTTGCCACCGGTGAAAACACAGGCTCAGTTTCAGTAGATCTTCTATATGCTCCAGAGAAGCCAGGAGGCTAAATTTTTGTATGAAACAGCTTGAATTTGAATATGAGCAATCCTTAAAGCGCGTGCACACACACATACACACTCTTCAGGCCAAGCAAAATGTGTTCACGCCCTGCATTTGTAGGATACCAGTTTGCTATACACGGACTTACATTTCTCAGTTGCGTTGGTGTGTTTCTCTAGAGTTAAAATTTCGATTTTCTTTTCTAGATCATTAATTGCCAGAGAAAATTCAAGATCTGACTTTAAGAAAGCCTTCAGTCTAACTGTTATTGGTCTCTATTGAAAGCTCTCTTTGCTTAGGGTGAGTTTTCATTCCCTTTAGTTAAATGTTAATGAAGAACAGTTGTCTCAGAGAATTCAATCCTTTTGTCCATTATACTTTGGTCTCAAGAATTTTTACTTAAAATAGAGTGTGTGAATGTGTGGCGTAAAATAATGCCTCTAATAGATGCACTGTCCTTTAAGGTTCAGCTGAAAAAGCACTAAAGTTCTTCCTATTGTTTTAGAGTCTTTGTGAGGCTGACATTTGTTATTAAGTAGCTTTTCATGGTTACTGTACTGTGTTAGCCTTGTAATAACGTTATTTGTTATTTCATGCTGCCACCTAGTGAAACAGCAGAAGGGCTGTGCCTGGGATTTCAGATTTTGGGCTTTTGGTATCTCAATTTTGGTTAAGTATGATTCTCCCAAACTACACAACACAATAGAGTGAAAGCACTGGTATAGGCAAGATTTCCTAGAAAATAGAATCTATTTAATATGTACATTTTTAATATATATTTTTTAATAGAAAGTTACTTTATTAGATTTTTGAAGGGCTAAAATAAAATTCAGAAGCATGTTACATTTTTTAAAAATATTTTATTCTTACATAGAGCTTGCTTGCTTTTGAAAATTGTCATGTTTCTTTTCAAATTTTTTTTGTGAAGAAGATTGTTGGTGAGCTAACACCTGCGCCAACCTTCCTCTATTTCATGTGGGATGCCCCCACAGTGTTGCATGACAAGCAGTGCTAGATCCCTGCTTGAGATGCAAACCTGCAAACCCCGGGGCCGCTGAAGCAGAGCGTGTGAACTTAACCACTATGCCCCCGGGCCAGCCCCTAAACTGTATTTTATCTCCTTCACTAGCTTAGAAAAAAATCGGGGGAGAAAAATAAGGTCATAACAGTTACCATGTTTCAACTTAGAAGTAGACCGAGGTTAGTAGGACTGAAGGAGATGTCTTCCTATCATCTGTAGCTCCCCACTGAAGACCTACACATTTTCTGGGAACAATCCTGAACAAATGTTTGTCCAGCTCCTGCTGGATCAGGGACACTGCCCTAGGTGCTGGAACTAAAATGTTGAATTGGAGACATTGTCCTTATCCTGAAAGGAAAGGAGGGCAGGTTGGCACTCTGTAGCATCTAAATTTCCTCCTACTCCAGCCCTAAATCAACCTCTGCCCCATCCCTACCCTATTTTTACATCAGTGTGTGGCTGGAGGTGGTGGCGGTGCTCATTCTATAGAAATGACCTGGCTCGGGGCTGGCCCCGTGGCCGAGTGGTTAAGTTCGCGCTCCGCTGCAGGCGGCCCAGTGTTTCGTTGGTTCGAATCCTGGCCGCGGACACGGCACTGCTCGTCAAACCACGCTGAGGCAGCGTCCCACATACCACAGCTAGAAGGACCCACAACGAAGAATATACAACCATGTACGGGGGGGCTTTGGGGAGAAAAAGGAAAAAAAAATAAAATCTTTAAAAAAAAAAAAGAAATGACCCGGCTCAGCAAACCCTTATAGAGATGGGTCACCGATCCCAACATCTGCCAGTGCTCAGAACTCGAGTGTCGGCTACCTGGCACCTTTTGCTAGCCTGCTCTTGGGTGCTCAGTGTCAAAACTGTAGAAGGAGATCCACACCGCCCTGTTACCCTTGAAATCCACTGGGCCCAGCCTGGTAAGTGCCGCAGAAGTCTCTACAGAGCCTCGTGCTGGGGATCTCCAGCCCAGAAGCCCTGTGTGAATGCACCTCCTCTGCGGTTGTCTGCCTCAAATCCAGGGACTACTCCTCTGCACCAGCAGAGATCTCCCTCTTGAAGTTTGTGCTTTCCACAGGGGAGCCCAAACTGTAGCCCCATTTCTGAGCGGCTCCAGCTCTTGCTGAGGGGCCTACCCACTCCTCTGTTCCCAAGCCTCTTCTCACCCCATGAGCTGCACCTGGTGCCCATTGCACCTGCTGGCATCAGAGACAACGTTTCTCTGACAAATGAGCTTTCATCTAAGAGCCCGGCCAGCTGGGCTGCGAGCCTTCCGAGGGACTGCATCGCGGGCGAGCCAGTAGCCCGCCACCTGGCAGTGAGTTGCCGCTGGAGGATGATGGCACCACGAGAAGACCGGGGGTCTTGGATTGGAGATTTGCTGTCAGGCAAGCACTTGCAGTTGCTCCCCAGAACTTGGTTTCCCTGAGCCAGTGGGGCCTGTGGGAGCAAAGGTTCTTCGTTCCTCCCCTCCGCAGCAACCTGCAGCACGAGCTTTCTGAGTAGGTGACCACAGCAAGGACGGTCATACATAGGCTACATACTCCAATAGTTACTTTCTTTGGGGATTTAGTAACGAAATCCCTCTCTAACTGGAACAAGGGCAATCAAACCTATGATTGGCAGACTCTAAATAAAGTTCTGAAGGAGAAATTCTGAAAAAAAAAAACAAACCCAGCCAACTTGAATAATGGTAATATCACGGGAATATTTGTAGCTCCAGGGGGACCCTTTGGATGCTACATAACGCCTTGTACACAGATGTCAGGTAAGTGTATTGAGTCATTGTTTTTAAAATCTTATTTGCCTACGCACATGGGCTGTTTTTCAGAAGTCTTAATAATCACATTTTACATGTTTACAACGCCCACCTGTGTCAGGCTCTGCTCTCCGATTTCCACACGTGTAACTCATTTGTTCTCCTAGCAATCCTAGGAGGAATAGACTCTTGCTCCCCCCACTTTACTGGTAAGCGATTTGCCCAAGGTCATACAGCTATGAAGAGGAGGGAGTGAGGTTCAAAGCTGTGTAGTCTGGGGTTTGGAGCTTGGTTCCTAACCACTACCTCCACTGCCTCTGATGACGACATCTACTCACAGGACACGTCCAAATTTAAACTGACCACGGAAACCTTTAGGAACAGCCCCAATTTATCAGATAACCATGACCTTCTTTTTTCCTGCCTCCACTGGATGCCATGTAGATCTAGCTTATATTTCTTAGGCAAAGTGTATCAGTTAGGGTTCCTTTTTGGAAAGCCAAAAAAACAAACTCTGGCTAAGATCATAAAAAAGGCCAATTTGTTAGAGGGATATTTTGTGCATCAGGAATGAGAGGGAAGCTGGAGAATCTGGCTTAAAAATGTGGTGAGAGGGGCCTGTCCTGTGGCATAGTGGTTAAGTTTGCACACTCTGCTTCAGTGGCCCGGGGTTCACGGATTCAGATTCCAGGTGTGGACCTACACACTGCTCATCAAGCCATGCTGTGGTGGCATGCCACATACAAAAAAATAGAGGAAGATTGGCACAGGTCTTAACTCAGGGCCAATCTTCCTCCCCAAAAAAAAAAAAAGCAAGAAAGAGAGATGGGAGGAGCCGTAAACAGACTTTGTGTCTACTGTGGGAGGATAATCAGCAGGAATGGCTCAAAGTTCAGGACACTACTGCTGAATCATGGCCTCCATTTTATATGAGTCTTGGGAGAATGAGTCTGATTGTCCAAGCTCAGGTCATGTGCCCTCCCAGTGGCTGTACAGAATGGAGAGAGAAAGCTTTGATGGAGAGAGTCTTTGGGTACTTCCACCAAGAGGTAGAAAGCATGGGACTTCGATAGTGGGAGGAAGGACTTCATATGTTACTGTAGCACAGAATGGGGAAAAGGGAAGTTTGAGTGGAGAGGAGGGAGCCTTGAGAAGGAAACCAATTTGAAAATGGCTCTAGTAGAACAAGTAGGTGGTAATGTAGGATTGAAACTGGGGTAACGGAAGAGAGACTGGGGAGAAAAGAGAGGAATTAAAAGGATGACTTAATATCAGTTCTTATTCTCTGTCCTCCCTATTCTTCAGGTTCTGAGCCATCACAGCCTGCCCCATGTATAACTGGGCAACTCTGAGAATTAAAGATTGTCTATTTCCATGTCTGTTCCAGCCTGAAGCCCCTCCACTGCTTCCCTCTCCTTCCAAATCCTACATCTCATCTCAGGATCATCATTTTGTCCCCAGTATTTTCAATCCAAAGTCATTTTACTTCTGATAGAGACGGCAGCAAGGATGGTTTATCCTTTTAAGGTAAACGTAAGTTCAGGACCAGACCAATTCCCTTGATTATAAGCAAAATCAAACTTAATATTAGTTTGGATTTATTTTACTCTTAATATTATTTACTTTCGGAAAACAGACTAACCCCAATTAGCATTGTGAATTGTCTGCCCTGTAATGACCAGATATTCTACTTTATTACGTTACTGAAATCATTTGCATAGTAATTATGGTTCAGCTTTATTGGTAATTGGATGTTTCCCTCCTGCTAATGTTGTGCAGTGGTCTCTCATTAATCACGTGGAAAACCTTGCCAGATGGCAGGATTAAGGAAGTACAGTAATATGCTCTTGCTAAACTCATGGTCATTTTACGTTCTAAGCCAATGCTTCCGTTTGCACCATCATCTTCCCGCTAATGGTTTTTAGTTTCTAAGCCACTCATGAGACAGAAAGACAATTTAAACTGCAAATGTGGTTGGTCTATGGAAATTTTATTTAAAAATTCAACAATGTGAATTACCCATCTTGTCCTCCTCCCCCTTCTAGATTTCTCCCTCCTCAAATGTGACAAACGAAGCTTGCAAACAAATATCATAAGATATCAAAGCAATTGAGACATATTTATCTCTGTTTATGTGTGTGTGCATATGTGTGTGTATAATCTGCTTTAAGAAAACTAAGTGTAGTATTGGAAAACCCGAGTTTGCATAACAAAACCAAACCAAAGTGGAAACTTAGACTTTACCTTACAAGAGAATTCTTCAAATATATCTGAATCCCAAGTCTCCCTGGTGCAATTAAAATATTTAATCTCTAACATTTTTATTTTTTTCAGAAAGGTTAATTCAATAAAACGCTCTAAATTCATGTACACACATGCACACGCACACACACTCACAGATGCGTATGCATCACCTAAACATTGTCTGAGGCAAGATGGTAGAATGGAAAGAATGCAGGTATAGAGCAGGCAGAGCTGGTCCATTTGTGGCTGTGACGGCATGTAAGTCATTCTACCTATCTGAGCATTAATTTCCTCATCTGTGAAATGGCAATAATAATTTACCAGTATTAGTTGGGCTACGGGTTTGACACTTGTGCAGAGACCCCAAAACACTGTGTCTTAGACATGACAGAGGAATTTTATACCCCTCACAGAACACCTGAGTCAGAGACTCACACTCCATCTATCTCGCTGCTACCCAACCCTGAGTGTGTGTGGGGGTACTCTTGTCCATGAGATCCCAGATAGGCTACCTCCACATCCGTATTCCACCTTGTAGGAAAGAGAAGGTGAGGGTGCACACCTAGGTTTTACCAGCCTGCCTGGAAGTTGCACAAGTCACTCTGTTCACCCTCATTGGAGAGAGCTTAGTTGGATAGTCACATCTAGCTTCAAGGGAATCTGGGCATTCGCATCTTTACTGTGGTTGTCCATGTGCTCATTTCACGCTAGGGAGGTTTCTACTACCAAGGAAGAAGGGCGAATGGGTACTGGGGGTGCCTCACGATCTGCCGCCCCATACCACATGGTGGTGGGGAGAATTAAATGAGATAATAACACCTGGGGCAGTACACATTAAAAAATGCTAAGTCCCTTTGCACACTCATATTTGTAACACCACTGATCACAATAGCCAAGAGGTAGCAGCCACCCAAATGTCCATCGATGGGTGAATGGATAAACAAAATGTGGTATCTACATACAATAGAATATTTTTCAGCCTGAAAAAGGAAGGATAGTCAGGTAAATGCCACAATGTGGAATAATGTTGAGGACATCGTGCTGAGTGAAATAAGCCAGTCACAAGAAGACAAATACTATGTGATTCCACTTATATGAGGTGCAGTAGTCAAAATCATAGAGACCGAAAGTAGGATGGTGGTTGCCAAGGGCTGGGGGGAAGGGAATGGGGCGTTGTTGTTTAACGGGTGGAGTTTCAGTTTCACAAGATGAAAAGAGCTCTGCAGATGCATGGTGGTGAAGGTTGCACAAAACGTGAATGTACTGAAAACCGCTGAACTGTACACTCGAAAGTGGTTATGATGGTACATTTTATGTTATATGTTTTCTACCACAATTAAAAATAAAAAACATAAAAGATAAATCCCGCTGGACATCATGTTCTGCATAGATCCTTTTGGATCCCTTTTACTGCTTCTCAAGCCCCTTTCCTGGTTTCAGAGTATTTTATTTCCAAAGCCCATGCCTAAGGCTTTCCTGCTGAGGGCTGCCCTGGGGCTCCGGGTGCCAGCCTGACTTTAACCTCCCGGGAGCAGAGCTTAGATGATGGCTGAAAGTCCAGCTCACGGATGTCTCCCTTTGAACTTTGATATCTAATCATTTGTCTCCATGATATTTCGATTGGTACATATAGTACATATAGCACTTTCCAGTTGCCCTCAAACATATCACTTGGTTTCTCTGAACCTCAGTTTTCCACCTAGAAAAAAGAGTAAAATAATGCCTCCAGCATAGGATCCCATAGGAAAGAGCTGTCACCCAGATACCTGGAGACCTTCAGGTCTGACTTCAAGGTGAGAGCTCGTCTCTTCTCCGGAGTTAGCTGAAGGAGGAATTTGACCAGATTCAGAGGGCAGTGGAGAAGAAACAGGGTTCTCAAATGCAGCTGGACCCTCAAAGGGCTCTGCAGAGGAACGTGCTGTTTGGGCCGCTCCCTGCCTGGGCTAGTGGCTCCTGGGGCGGCTGATTCTGCCCTGGGTGTCGAGCTGGTGGACACGCCTTGGGTGCAGGCCCTGGGACCTCTGCAGCAGGCGTGGCCCTCCGTCTGCTCCTGCTTCACCTGGTCAGGGCCTGGTGTTCTTTCCTGGCCCACTGGGCCTTGCCCCTGCTTTTGTTTGCACGTAGAACTCTCCGGGCCCCCGTCACTTCCACAGCAGCCCTTTGTCACAGGGGACCGCCAGTAGACAATTAGCTCTCAACTCAACTCCCTTCTGAATCCCTCTCTGAGTTGGGATTTCTGTGTTAGGATTTCTCGGTCCCGTTCTTACTACTTGGAAATGAAGGGCGTCCCAAACTTTACCTTCCCACCGGTGATCAATGGCTCCCTATTGCTCCTGCTCGATAGCTCCACTTTGATCGCTACTAAACATTTCAGGCTTTCATGCTCAATACTGGATGCCTGATCTTCCCCCGACACCTGCTCTGCTCATTCCTTTCCCATCTCAGCTAATGCCAACTCCATCCTTGCAGTTGCAGAGCGCCAGGAGCACTGGTGCCATCTCTGACTCTTCTATTTCCCTTCTATTTCCATATCCAATCGGAATGAAACTCATGCCGATTCTATCTTCAAAATGTTTCCCAGATCCAACTTCACTGCTACACTCTGTCAGTGGCACCGGCATCTTTTGCCTGGATTGCTAAAACAGCTTCCAACACTTGGGCCCCTTTAGAGTCTATTCTTAACATAGCAGACAGAGTAATATTTCTGAAACTCAACTGAAGGTTATGCTCTATAATTGACATAGGTAGTATGTTCACTGTCTGTATCTCTCCTTTGGAACACAAGCCTTATGAGTGGAGGGAATGTGGTTTTGTTTCTGGAGTATTAGATCAGTGTCTGATTTGTCAAAGGCGCTCAGAGATTATTTCTTCAGTAGCGGTGCTGGGGCATCCTGGGACCTGATTGCCTTCCAGATCCCCAAATAGAAGTGGAGCAAGCACCCTCGTCCCTTGGCATCCCCTAGTGTCTTGGTTGTACCCACTCCTCACTCAGTCTGAGAGACCAGAGAGGGGAAATGAGACACACGTGTCTCTTCATCTGCCGTTTACCCTCACTTCCCCATGTATTTCCCTGGGACCAGAACGGAGGCGGGGGTGAAGTATTATTCTTCTCCCTTCCTCTCTCCCAGGACTTCCTTTGGTTTGTCCAATCCAGAGGTGGCAGGCACTGGTCCTTTCATTTCCCTATATTTCATTGTCTTCTTAATCCAGCTCCATGGCTGAATTTTAGTGATGGCTGGAGTGGATTACAGTGTTTAGGCCTATGAAATTTGGGCTGACTATTTACCTGAAATGGCATTGTTTTAAACTGGAAGAGACTTAGGGAATTTACATTTTTCCCACTCTCCACAGGGAGCAGTTTTGTATTGAAAGCAGGTATTAGACAGAATAAAGTTACTTTTCCTGCACACCTGAGTCTACACCGGGACCTGTGATCTCCCTTCAATGCGTGAATCAGGCAACATGTAAAGCAAAGATGGTGGTGTTGATATTTGGGAACTGGAGAGCTCATTTCCCAACTATATCTAAGGACAGAACCACTGCTCAAATCCAGACAATGTCTTGTGTGGACAGCAGAAATCTGGATTATTATGCAAAATTCTCCAATTATTTAAAATACTGTTTGTGAGGCAGTCCCAGTGGCACAGCAGTTAAGTTCACACATTCCGCTTCAGTGGCCTAGGGTTCACTGGTTTGGATCCTGGGTGTGGACGTACGCACCACTTGTCAAGCCATGCTATGGCAGGTGTCCCACATATAAAGTAGAGGAAGATGGGCATGGATATTAGCTCAGGGCCAGTCTTCCTCAGCAAAAAGAGGAGGATTGGCGGCAGATGTTAGCTCAGAACTAATCTTCCTCAAAAAAAAAAAATATATACTGTTTGGGCAAACCAAGTGGTCATAGTGGTTAAATGTAACCTTTGGACTTGCAAATTTCAACCACTGGTGTAGACATTTTTAGAGGAACTTTGGTGCCACATGATAACTCTTTTTTTTTTTTCTTTTTAAGGATTTTATTTTTCCATTTTCTCCCCCAAACCCCCTGGTATATAGCTGTATATTTTTAGTTGTGGGTCCTTCTAGTTGTGGCATGTGGGATGCCACCTCAGCATGTTTTTTGGAGAGCTCACAAAATAACAACGTAACCAGGTAGCTTGTTATTTGTGTTTGGCACTTTACAGTTTACAGAGCACTTCTGGATAAAGTGTTTCAGTCAAGAGAGGTGATTCATACAAGAAAAATTGGTAGCATCTTGTGAGCACAGAGGGAATAAGCATTACGATGAAGAATTTGCTGAAACCTGTGGAGTGGAGAGGTAGCAAGACCGCTGGTCCTTAATGACACCACTGAGGCAGCGAGTGTTCTAGAGCAGGGCTTTGCTGTCCGTAGTCTCTGGGTATGTTTCCTTCTTATTTAAAGCAGTTCTATTTTGGGTCTTCAGCTACTTGCAGCTAAGTCGCTCCTAAGATGCTACAGAGTCTTTACCTGGGGAATCTTTACCTGGGTGATGTACAAGAAGGAGCGGGGAATGGAGGCTGGGCAGGTGAAAAGTTAGACTATCTCTAGGACACAGTTAGTGAGAGGCAGATATGGCACTAAAATTAGCATCTTCTGACTCCAGCCTAGAGTTCTTTCCACCACCGTAGGAGCAGTGGTGGAAACATTTATGTAAAGTTCATGATAGTAAATATTTTAGGTTTTCAGACCTTAGGTTTCTGTCACAACTATTCAGCTCTGTTGTTTTAGTGACAGCAGCCACCTAATACGTAAATGATGAGTGTGCTGTCGTCCCTACAGATGTTAAAGGTGAAATAAGAATTCCGGTTCTAAGTCTCGCTGTTTTCTTTGCCTTATTATTCAACAATAATTTTGAAAATGATATTTACATATTGGGAAAACCATTAGACTAGACATTAGGAATTGCAGCTTCTTGTCCTGATTTCTGGCAATCTGCCTGTGGGATCCTGGACAGCTCTTTTCACTCTCAGGACATCAGTTTCTTTACCTGCAAATGGAATGAGTTGCAAGAGGAGACCTCCAAGGCCCTTCCCAATTCCCAATTCTGCTTCTGGGATAGTAAAGTTAATACACGAAAGAATGAGAGTGAATGGGCAGATCTGAATGAATTAGTAAGAGTTTGGTTCTTGGGGTGGGTAATGAGTTTATAGGTATTTATCCCATGATTGGAAAAATGAGTGAATAGATAAAAAAATAAATAAGCAAATAAAATGAAGTCTGTGCATAGACCAATGGTGCTGATGTCTCATGAGGCAAAAGTTATGATTAATCCAATTCTAGGCACATGGGCTCCAAATGAATTAAAAAATGTAATTTTTAAATGAAAACTAATGAAAGGGGCCAAACTCTAAGAGGGCAGAGTCTAAAATCCTAAGAAAATAACTGATTAATAATGCTTTAAACCTTTCTGAAGTATTATGCTGAACAGCTGTTGGCACACCCTTAACTTAGTCAAAGACTGTTACTTCTTGAAAGCTCTCAAGCTGTCAAAGCGTCATCAGATGTGGGCAAATGATGAAAGGTCCCATAATCTGCAGATTACAGGCAAAATGCTGTGATTTACTCTCTTTTTAGTTAAAAAATGGAAGTCCAGGGACCGGCCCTGTGGCTGACTAGTTAAGTTCCTGCAATCCACTTCGGCAGCCCAGGATTTCGCTGATATAATTAGTTTGATTGATGATTGGTTGCGGAGAGAGAGATGAGGACTCAAAGATGATTCTCCTGGTTCTGGCCTGAGTAACTGAGAACACAGTTGAGTCATTTACCGAGGTAGCAAACATGGAAGGAGGGGGAGTTTGGGAGAAAAGATAGTGCTTTGATGTTTAGGACTTGCCTGAGTGAAGATGTCAAATTGTATTACTAGGCATAAGAGTTTGAAGCTCAGGGGGAGAGTGTGGGCTAGAAACAGAGATGGTACCTGAAACCATGGAAAGGGATGATGTCGTGAACCTAGAGTGGATGTTCTGAGAAGAGAACTCTGAGGACATCGGTGTCTAAACAAAGGACAAAAGGAACTAGAAAAAAGCAACTAAGAGACAGAGAGAGAGAAAGGAAGAAACCAGAGGAGTATGACGTCATGGGAGCCAAGGAAAGGGAGAGTTTTGAAAAGGAAATTTTCAATAGTGTCTAAAACTGCCAAAGGATCAAGTAAGATCAGGAATTAAAAGTGTCTCAGACTTGGTGACATTGGTAATCTTGTCAAGAGCTGTTTCAGTGGATTGTTGGAGCAGCTGTCACATTGCCGTGGATTGGAGAGTATGTGGAATATGGCAAAATGATGGAGAAAATACAAGTAGACAAATCATTCAAGAAGATTGAGAACTGGAGGAGAGAGACAGGTATTAACTGGAAGGGGACTTGTTCACACTAAAAACATTCTCGGTTCAGGATGGGAGAAAAGAGAGCACACAAAAATGTAGGTGGATTATCTAGCAGAAAGGGAAAATTTAAAGATTAAAAAAGAGACAGGAAAACCAATAGGGTGAGATTCTCCCAATGGAGCTGGTGAGATGTGGGAAGATTCTCCTAGACGAGTGTTGGGACATATTACTATGGTCACAGAAGGAAAGAAAAGAATGGTGAGAAATGGATTCAGGTAGGTTTGTTGTTTTGGTGATGAGAAGTAATAACACATCTCTCTGTGACTTCTATTTCCTCTACGAACTAAGAAGAGAAGTGATTCATCAAAAAAGAAGAGAGAAGTAAGGACAGATCCATGGCAAAAACTTGATATGGTTGTCATGGAGAGTGGGAGAGTGAGTTGAGTAGAGGACAAAGGAAGACAGGCGGACAGAGTTGGGAGATCAGAGGAGGTTGATGACTTGTTTGTGGGGTCGAAATATTTTCTCAAGCATCTCTTAGAAGCCTAGACATAGACATGGAGAAGTTATACAGACAGGGAATGCATGGGCAGAAATTCTAGGGGTTAATGAACTAGAGGTTCAGAAGGAGTTTAATGAGGTCAAAGAGTAGGTGTTGGAATCAGTTTACTGACTATGCATGAAAGATAAGGAGTGATAATGAAATAGGTTCATTGATCATTTCACAGGTAGAGCAATTCTGAGTGATAACATGCATAGGAACCCTGTGCATCTGGGGTGGGGTCATTTGCTGAGATGGGCAGTGACCGTGTCTAAGTCATCTTTGTATCTCTACTGCTGAGCACCTAGTAGGTGGGCCATGAGCCTGGGTTGAGCCAAGTGGGCTCTGGAGGCTCTTGGGCTCCTTGGGCATGATGATCCCTGAGAACTGTGGCAACTGGAGCTGGTTTAGTTCCTGGGATGACGGAGCTTGCTTGAGAAGAGGGAAATGAATGACCACCAGCTTCGACATTGACACAGAGACATTGGCATAAAAGGCTTCAAGGGTGGAAGAGCAGCCTAATGACCGACCTAGAAGCAGAATAGTGAGGCAGCTGACATTGTGACTGAGGCAACAAGGGGAAGATGCCACTGGGCAGAGACCATCTTACTATTTGATGGATCAGAAATCCCCAGAAGCTTGGGGAGCAAGAAAAGATTATCCAAGACAACACCATGATATTCTCCATCGGTTGGGAATTGGGCCATCCTAAGGTTTCCCTAACATTTTTTGTCCCAATTTGGGATCTCCTAGAAACTGGCCTTTAGCTTTTTTGGGAGTAATTCCAGACAACACGAGGGTAGGACTAAGGAAACAGAGACAGGGAAGGGAGGAAACCACAACGGGTGAGCTGATCAGCTGGTTGTGGCTGTGGGAAAATGGAGCCCAGTTCTGCTGGGGAGTCTTTGAGGAACTATGAAGAACACCTGTCAAAATTGTCCCACTACGGGACAGGAAGGTTGGATCATTTAGAGACGGACTTCCAACCCTCTCCCTGGAAATCTCCCTGAAGCTGTTAAATTCCTGGCTCTTCCAGGCTTCCCTGCACTTCGGGTGCCAGGAATTGCTCACCCCAGCTGCAGGCAGATCTGGAAAGGAGCAGAGGGGACATGTGGTAACATCTCCAGCAGCTGCTGCACAGGTCCATGCATCAAAGCCAGGCCACAATGGAGTTTTCGTTGGCCTGTGGCATGAATAAGAAAAATGAGGGCAACAAAATGTAGGCATGTATGTGCATATGTGACAGATTATATCTATACCTATTTCTATATCCATATCCATATCTATATCTATATTTATACCTATGTATCTATATCTATATCATCTATACCTGTGTCTGTCTTTCAAAATAAAGTTGACAGCTCTCTTTTCTTCCTTGTTGTGACAGTTAATTTCATGTGTGAATTTGACCAGGCCATGAGGTGCCCAGACATTCAGTCCAACATTATTCTGGGTTTATCTGTGAGGGTGTTTCTGGGTGAGATTAACATTTGAACTGGTAGACGGAGTAAAGCAGACTGCCCTCCCTAATGTGGGTGGGCCCCATCCAATCATCTGAAGGGTGAATTAGAACAAAAAGGCTGACCCTCTTGGAAGTGGGAGAGAATTTCTTCTGCCTTGACTGCCTGTGAGCTGGGACATCATTTTGTCTTGCCTTGGGACTCGAATTGAAACATCAGCTTCTCCTGGATCATGAGAATACAGGCTTTTGGAGTGAAACTACACTATCAGCTCTCTTGGGTCTCCAACTTGCTGACTGCAGGTTTCAGGACTTGTCGGCCTCCATAATCACATGAACCAATTCCTTTAGTAAATCTCTTTCTGTATGTATACGCATGCCCTGTTGGTTTTGTTTCTCTGGAGAACCCTGACTAATACACTTGTGAGAACAGTTTTAGGTTCTAAGAAGCATGTCCTACATTTTTCATGTTAAACATGAGGAGAAGGGTGAAAACAGAAGCCGCACTTCGAAGCAGAGAGTGGTAGGCAAAACTAATATTTGTTGAACACCCGTCTTACGTCAGGTTCATTTATTTCATATCCTGTTTCATTAAAACCTCCCAGGCTGAAGTCACACAGTAAGTGCTGAAGTTTTGTAAATCACAGCTCGTCATGCATCATTGCCTTCCTAAAAATCCTTCTCTGGTCCCCATAACCCTCAGGATAGAGCCTGACTCTTCAGCTGAGCGAGCACCGTCCTTCGCGGTCTGGTCCCTCCATAACTCATCAGCCTCACCTGTTTTCATACCTCCTTGCCTGTGATGCTATAGCCATCCCTAACTCTATGCCCTTCCAGAAAGAGTTCTGCTCAGGCATCACCTCCTTCTTCTGGGGATTCCCATGGCACTCCATGCTTCTCTCTACAGGTGCCTTGAAGTCTACTGGGAATGTTTGTTTATTGCTTTGTCTTCTTCACTGGAGAGTGAATTCATGGAGGGCAGAGATCACATCTGTGTTGTTCACCATTTTATCCTAGCACTGAGCAACAATAGCATAGAGCCTAGTAGGGACCCAACTAATTCCTGTCGAACGCATAAACAAACTTCAATTCCAGGTCTATTTGCTTCAGTGGCCATTTTTTCCTTCATCAACTTGTCTCTAAATTCCCTTCATTCTTTGTTTACCATGAGGCAGCTACAGAATAATAATGAGTGAGTTCCAGAATTGGTATCAGAATTGGCTCTTTTGTACTTGTATCTTGGATAAGTATGCCGAACCTCAGTTTCCCCATCTTCAAATTGGTAAAACAATTCCCACCTCATAGAGTTGTAATATTAAGTTTGATAATGAATGTGAAAATACTTTTGTAAACTCAGAAAAGACACACAAATATGAGTTATGATTATAATGATATGGATTATTGGAAAGTTTGGCATAAGCAGTGAGTTCTAGGTTTAATTTAATTTCATATCTATTAATAATAGACATCTTCAATTATTACTGAGACATAATGATGGCAACAGTTTTCCTTAAATGAAAAATGATTGCTTCTTCAGACATAATATGAACACTAAAACTATAAATTATTCCTTTTTATTCTCATAAAATATTAAGGAGAATCACTAATATTATTTTAAACTCAGAACAATTGAAAGACAATGAAAAATTCTAGGCTAAGTTCTGGAAAATTAAAGAGAAAGAAGTCAGTTATGTAGAACAAGAGAAGTAATCATAGAAAATTAAACATTGTAAAAGACAGTGCGTTTTAAAAGCCATTGGCGATAATTCAATTCAAATGAATAGAGAGCAGTGATGTTGGTGACAGGTCACATCACCCTTCAGAGGACGACCTGCTGGTGCTTCAGAAACAAAAAAATCTAAAAGGGTCTGAAGTGGGGTATGTGTGTATTACCAACAAAAGAAAAGACAGAAGGAAAAAATTGGTGAATCTGAAAAATCTATTAGATAAAATTGTAAACTTCACAACATGCAGACATTGATGTCGTTAAATGGGAAAAAGGCAAGCTTTTAAATATAAATCTGAAAATTCAGGCTGTACCACACAAATACTTATTTAAGCTAAAAAGCGGGGGAAATGTAATGTGACATTAAGATGACTTTTACCATTGGGTGTCTTCATCAAAAGGAAGAAATAGTACACAAGAATTTTGTTTACGTATAATTTCCAAAGGGAGGGGGCATCAAGATTGGGTATATTCAGGTGAATGAAATAGATTTATCTCAGAAAGGTCCATAAAATGAAGTTTCTTATATTGAATCTCATCTTTTAGTGCTTTCCATAATGTAATTGGAGATCCATTTTGTTACAGGCCAAAAATCTGTTCAACAAACATCTACTAATTTCCCACAATTCGCTGAGAACAGTCTTGGATGTGGAGCTACAACAGCAAACGCGATGGATGGGGCTTACTTTCCAACAGCATCCTGTCTCATTCATTTGTTCATTTGGCCAATTCATATTGGATGGGCTCATCTTTTCCAAGCCCTGGGGAATCAAAGGAGAAAGAGTCAGACACAGTCCCAGCCCTCTTGGCACTTACAAATTAGTGAGAATACAACTGCCATCAATTACACTCACTGCTTACCATGTGCCAGGCACTATGATAAGCAAATTACTTTTTATAATGATCCCCACAACATTCTGATGTTGATGTTATTTGACGGATGAGGAAACCAAGGCTCAGAAATGCTTAAACAACTTGCCCAGGGTCATATAGCTAGTAAGTGGCAGACCTGGGGTTTGAACCCAAATCTCACTGACTCAAAGTTTACACCATTATCCACTCTGCTGTACCACTTCCTGCTGCTGGAATTCTTTCTGGGCAAGAACAAGAAGAGTGGAGAACTATGGTGACTGATGTATTTGTTGGCTGAGATACAACTCACTAAACCCAAGGGGGAAGAAGTGAGAGGAAAGGCAAAGAATTTGTCTTTGGGGGCTAATGTTTATTGAATATCTATTAGCTTCAAAGTGGTTTATATACAGTATCTTGTTTAATTCTTCTGACATCCTTATGAATCAGGTAATCTCATTTTGTAGATATGAAATCGATTATTTCACATAGAAATGCTTTCAACTAAAAAATCCTGAAACTAATAGGGGTTCATTTTTCTCATGTCAGTTTGGTATTGACTCAGGAGTTCAACAATGTCAAGGTTGACATCTGTGCAGTTCTCTTGGTCTTTTCTTCATGGTTGCAAGATGGATGTCACAGCTTCAGCCTGCATTCAAGAATCAGGTCAGCATTCAAAACAAGAGGAAGGAGAAAGGGCTGGCACTAGGTTCATTTGAATCTTTTTTTAATTGGAAGAGTAGAAAATTCCCCAGAATCCCCCTCCAACTGCAGAAGACTTCTTTTTACATACCAGAACATTGTCAGATGTCAGATCAAGCTGCAAGGGAAGTTAAGAAAGTGGGTTGTTAACCTTCTAACCATTACAATAGGAGATCAAAAAGGAGACAGGAGATGGAAATAAATACTGGATTGGCCAAACAAGAATGTCTGCTAGGGTGTCCCAGGGATTAAGTAACTTGTGCAATATCACAGAGCCAAACTCTGCCTGCTGACTTTCAAAGTGTATGCTTTCATTAAATCACTGATCCTGGTCACTCTCCTAACAATCCATAGGAATGCCTTGTCAGGAAATTAATGGATAAGATAAGCCCTAACAGCCGTTTATTCCATAGCCGTGGAGTCACAGTTACGGAGTTCTCTGTGAAGGGACCGCAAGAGCAGGTGGAGGAGCTGGCTCAGACATGAGAAGTACCTAAGATGGGAATATTCACTTCTCCAAGGTGTTTCCCCCCATGCAGTTCTCCCTGGCCAATAACTGGCTTTCCAAGCCAAGATGAAGGCTGTCAGAACTAGAGAGAAGGGGCAGCTTAGCTAGGAAATTATAGCTAACATTTATTGAGCACTTACCATCAGGCACTGTTAGAAGAATTTTACATTTTGTCTCATTTAATCCTCATAACGACCCTATGAGAAAAAATTGTCCTTATTCCATTTTTTAGATAGGGAAAAAGAGACACAGACTGCCCAGAGTCAGACAGCTGGTACATGGTAACCCATCATCTTAACCACTATAATCTAATTGCTCGATGTTGCCAACGTGGAAAATGCCAGATGTTCTGGGAAGCTGCACCCATCATGGAGAATATCTCCTCCACCTTCTCACCAGGTCCAGAACCTCCTTCAACAGCAGAAAAATGCTGGCATGTCCCAATAATAAGGATTTGTGTTGCCTTTTAATTTCATGGTTTTATTTACTTCCCAAAGCAACCCTAGAAGTAGGAGGGGCAAGAGTCACGATAATCTGAGAAAAATTAAGTCAGTTCTGCAGGATCACAGGTACCAAGTACTGGAGGAGGAACTGAAACTCAGGCTATTTGATTCTAGGTCCAGAGCACTTTTTACTCTAGCAGAGCAGCCAATGAGTCTAAAGGTTAAATGCAAATGTGCACGGGGAGAGAAAATACAGACACGTGCAAACTGAAATAAAAGTCATCCATATCAACACGAGAGTCGGGGAAAGACTGGAGACCGAGCCCAAGAAAGATAAGGGAAATGAGGTGGAAAGGGAGGAAAGACTGGAGATTCTAAAGATAGACTTTGACCAACTTCTAACTTTGACTAGAAAAAGTATCACTGCCTAGATCAGGGATGGCACATGTGTCACCACTTGCCCCCTCACATGTGCATGGCAGGCATAATTAATCCATCATACTGGGATATCGACACTCTCATCAACACAGTGCTCCAGGCAACCACTGCCATTCAAATGTTGTCATGTGAAATTACACCTAGTTGCCATCACTACTCTGAAGACTCAAAAATAAAAACATGCAGGTTCTTGGTCAAGAAAAGAAGCTTAATGAGAGAAATGTTGGTGAGAACCAGGCATATCCTGAGCGTAGTTGGGCATTTCACTAAAATATCTAAGACTCTGTTTTCTCATCTATAAAATGGGGATAATAATACTTACTTCAGAGGGGCGTTGGAGGATTTAAACCTATAATCCCTACACAGCATTTGGTTGGGGGTGTGTTTGCTATTATTTTTGTCAGTTCTAGTTGCTATATGGCTTCTGCCTCCTAGCAAAATCTATAAGTACCAAAGTAAGGAAAAGGCAGAGTCTATTCTCTAATTTGTTTCCCAACCTAGAACCAAGTTCATTCATTCATTCATTTATTCATTCAAGAGTTATTGAGTGCCCACCATGTCACAGGCGCCTTGTTGGACATGAGAAATACAATGGTGAACAAACCGGTTGGGGTTCAAGGTCCTTCCTACAGTCAGTCTTGTGGGAGATACGACTGTGTGACAGAGTACTGATTAGGATTTTTCCTTACCCTTTACTGTTGGTGACAAGGACCCAAGGGTGAAGACAAACAGGTATGGAGTAAGCCCTGTTCTAAATAGAGCTGCCAACCTTTGATTGGGGTTTACATAGAGATGACATATGGATTCTGTAGAGACGGGCAAGACTGGCCTTACCACCATTAGCCATGCCTCACCCCTCCACCCATGTCCAGGGCTGTCCAGGAAGAGAGGGATACTTCCCTCCTCCCTCAGCCCAACCAGGGGACGCTCCATGTGTAGGAATCGGAGGTTTCCGCATGAAAGGCAGGCTGCCATCTTGCTCCCCTGCCCATGGCTTACTGAGGTGCAGCAGGACCTGCAGGCCTCCCCAGTGCTTCCATCAGAGAGGAGTGAACAGTGGGGAGGAGGGGGAGACATGGCCTGTCTCCTGGAGGCACACACAGGATCAAAGATCCTGTTAACTGCTTTTTGCTTCCACCTTCCTGAAGACAGGAGGCTTGCTGGAGCTCTCTGTGACAGCAGGACAAGTATCTGGGAAGAAGAGAGTGAGAAGAATGCCTCCCTGCTTTCCTCAAAGGGTGCCCAGAGGGTGTAGAAGAGGAACCTGTAGCCCTTTAGGCTCCATGTGAGGGAAACGGAAGTTAGAGGATAAGGCAGGAGCAGAGGGCTCCCCAGGTGATCACCAAGAGGACACTTCACTCAAACAGGGGGCTGGGCATCTCCCAGACACCACCCTCTGCTGCAAGAATCTCTCCTCCCAGCCTTCCACTAGCCTCAGGAGAGGAAGACCGAAAAGAGGGAGGGAAAGGGTGTTTGTGTTTTAGGGCTAACCGCATCTCTCCTCCCACTTTCAGGGGTCTCAGGAAAGAGTAGACGATGCCCCAGACTTCTGTCTTTATCCCTTATGCAACCCGTCCAGCCTGAGTTGGGCGTTGGTGAGGAGGCTGTAGAGAGGAGATGAGATTTAATTAGAGTTTAAGTCCGAAGTTTTAAACTGGTCTGGACTCTTAATAACTGAATATGTCTGGAAAATTACGGACTCTGCCCAAGATGTCCCTGAAAGATTTCAGAGGACATTCTAAAGAGTATAACTGAAGGCAATGATTGTAGAAGAGGAGACGTTTCAGGTTTCCATGTGTACATCCCGCTGAAATACTTCCGGCAACTGGTGTATATCCAGTCGCTGCAAAACCGAGTAACACCTGTAGGTGGAGCTGTACGCCTTTCCCAGAAATGAGTCATTTTGAGTTGGGAGGAACCTTGGAGGAGTTGAGGCCAAACCTGTTGGCTTTTGGGGATTACCTGGGAGACGGTGAAAACATGGATTCCTGGCACCAGAATTTCAGAGATTCCAATCCAGGAGGTCTGCGGCGGGTTCTGGTGATGGAGAGACAGTCGGCCACAGGCTGTGTTTGAGAATCGCTGTTCTCCAAGGGGTTCTCGCTTACCCCAGGGTTGCCACTGAGAGACATGTCACTAACTCTCTCTGATGAGTCTGCTTATCATTCTCCCCGAGAAGCAGGATTTGTTACTTTTGTCTCTTCATGAGACCAAACGCCGTCCTCAAAAACTTTATATGCTCGATTTTAGGTTCCTATAAGTTGGGGCTGCCTCTTCTGATAAAACTGTAACATTGGTGTTTTGAATTATAACAATAGAAAATGCCAGATCCCAGGGACTGAGGACAGCCAGTTTCATTCTCCTTTTAGTTCTTGTTAAATCAAACTTCAGAATCTGTACTGTTCCTGCCTTCTACCAGAAGATGGTGTGGGACAGCAGAGAAAATGCTTTTATTTTCCATATGGTTTGGGCTTTCCGAGCAGAGAAATCTGAGACTTGGGTTAAAGGAACAGCCTGGGAAGTGAAAGGGTGATTGACTAGCTGAGAGACCCTAGGAGGGCGTAAGAGACTTCTCTCTCCACGTGTTTACCCTTGGAGAAAGGGAGAAAACCCTTGGTTATAAACTCCAGTTTGTCTTAGCTACCCGCTGGACACATTTATTTACAATCCAAAGGCTAAAACCCAGCGACTTTCCCCTTCTCTTCCCACAGGGAATACAGGTACCTTAAGGAGATTAGGTTTCTTTGCCTCTCTCTGGGGTGGAGAGGGAAGATGGATAGAAACTCCCACACTCATATTTTTGGGGTTCCTCCCTGTGGTTTGAGTACTTCTCTTTGCATGAGTTGGTGTGGCTCCCCCACACGACTCCAGAAGGGGGAAGAAGCGTAGCACGAGGAATGGATGCAGAGATGGCTGTAATAAGTAACAATGATGGTCTTGATGCAGAAATCTCATGTTTGCATTCAGGATAACACAAATAAATACGGATATTACAAGCTTATCGGCTGGGCATCTGAAGAGTGCTATTTTACTCACTGGCGGGGGCAGTGGCGGATGGGTGCTTAGGCTTACAGTGGAACTTCTTTGAACGCAATGTAGTGTCTGATGGAGGAGTGAGGAGGAAGAGCGAGGAGAAGTTCTGATTCTTTTTTGTTTCAATCAGCAAAGAAATAAAGAGTTCGTAGTGATATCTAACCACTATCTTCCTTTGCCTTTCTTTGCACTTTATTTTTATCTGGCATATATACCATATGGGGTGTGCTGGTAAGTGTTTAACAACTATCTCTCGGGGGGTGGGGGGAGCCCTCACTTGTAGTGTTTGCCAATATCTGTGGTGTAAATACTCCCACCGCGGTTGATTACGTACTGCCAACGTATGTCAACCAGCTTGCAAAATTCCTGAAAATTTAACAATAGGCTTTCCTGAGCTGGTGTGAGCCAGCTGTTCCATGCCACTGGCATATGGCTAAAGTAAACAAAACCAAGTAAAATGGAACATATAACTCAAAAGAACAAACAATAAAGGAGAATTCCAAATGATATATGTAGATGGTCCCCCCTTCAAGACTTCGAGTTTAATTGCCACACACTCTCCACTGCCGAGCCCCCCAATGAGAGTGGGCTTCACATAGTGACTCCAAAGAATAGCATAGGGAATGAGAGAAATAGCAACTTAACAGTGGAGAAACCTGGGGCAAGCACTACCTTAACCAGATGGTGAAAATTAACAACACAATGTCATGCCATATGAAGCCCTCTAAAATGATGTAATGAGAAGAGTAATTCATATCTGTAACATTCTTCCCCAAACCCCAGAATCTCAGGCTAATCATCAGAAAAACATCAGGTAAACCCAGATTCTGGGATGTTCTATAGTTTATCCTGGCTAGTCCTCCTCTAGACTCTCAAAGTCATAACCACCAAGGAAAGATTGAGAAACTGCCACAGACCAGAGGAGATTGGATGGACATGACAACTAAACGCAATGTGTTACCCTGAATTGGATTCTGGAACGATAAAGAATATTAATGAAAAAAAAATCAAAATAATGTCTGGAATTTAGTTAACAGCAACATACTAATGTCAGTTTCTCGGTTTTGACAAATGTGCTGTGAAAATGTAAGATATTCATGACGAAGGAAACTGGCTGAGGAGTGTACAGAAACTCTGTGTAATGTCTTTGCAACTTTTCTGAAAATGTAAAATTATTGCCAATAAAAAGGTTTACTGAGATTTTTAAAAATGCAAGCTTTATAGGGGAGGGAGGGATGAATGGGCAGAGCACAGAGGATTTTTAGGGCAGTGAAATTATTCTGAATGATACACTAATGGTGGATGTGTGTCATTATACATTTGTCCAAACCCGCAGAATGTACAACACCACGCGTGAGCCCTAATGTAACCTAAGAACTTTGGGTGATTATGATGTGTTGATGTGGGTTCATTGATGGTAACAAATGTGCCACTCTGGTGCAGGATGTTGACAGGGAGGCTGTGCCTGTGGGCAGGCAGGGTGTATATAGAAACTCTCCACTTTCTGCTCAATTTTGCTGTGAACCTAAAACTGCTCTAAAAAATAGTCTATTATGGGGCCGGCCCCATGGTGGAGTGGTTAAGTTTGTGCATTCTGCTTTGGCGGCCCAGGGTTTCACTGGTTTGGATCCTGGGCGCGGACATGGAACCGCTCGTCCGGCCATGCTGGGGTGGCGTCCCACATAGCACAAACAGAGGCACTCACAACTAGAGTATGCAACTATGTACTGGGGGGCTTTGGGGAGAAGAAGAAAAAAAAAATAGTCTATTAAAAAAAAGAAAAGGCAAGCATGATTTCTAAATCAAAAGGAATTTTAACAGCATTATATGTTTCCTTCCCTCATTGTAGGTGTGTGGTCTGTCTCTCAGAAGGGGTCAGCATTCTTGGTGACCCTGTTCTGAGGCCTGGGCCTTTTTTCCAGGAGAAGAAAAAACGCTGGTTATCAGAGCCCTCGGGCTGCACAGAGAGACCTTTTTTCTGAAGGCCTTTTATAACCCCTGCAGCTTTTGAAGCAAATTCCTTAAATCAAAAGGGCACTTGCTTTTTCTTGCATTTTTTCAGATGTTGTCAGAATGTATTCATTCTTTATCCAAGTAGAAATTTAGACATTAGGGTCAAATTGTGTGGTTATGAATCTCATGTTACCATCAGATATATAAAACCAACTCGATTTTAAATCATTTCAAATAGGTTATCTCATCTCTCTGCGAGCTATATAAATATGAGAGAAAATAAGAGCAAAATTTCTTAGAGATTTAGCTCCTTTAAGTTCTCAGAGAAAAGAAGAAAAATACAAAGCACATTCATCTCCGCTCGATGACAAGCAAACGCTATCTCATGTTAAATTTGATGAGAACTTGGACAGGGTGTGGGTCCGACTCCTTGCTTAACAGAGAGGAAAACTGAGGCCCAGTGATCTGCTCAAGGTGATTCTGTTAGCCAGCGACAAAGGCGGGGCCCTGGGCACCTTCTCTCTCACAGCAAGGCTCCTGCAGATTCACGCAGCTGTTCAAAGTGCACCAGTGCAGGTGGAAGAACCTAAAGAACATTGTGACTGAATATTGCTTAAAAGGAAATCGAATGTAACCATGGCCTTGAACAAGCACGCTTTGTTTTCAACAACAACCACATCTAGAAAACCATCATTTGTCAATGTCCTAACTTTTCCATAGCTGCTTAGTCTTTCTTGAGCAAAAATCGTTAACTTTAAAATATATTTTAAAACTTTGCTTTTAGCTTTAATTACCTATTTGTGCGCCTCCATTGTGAGACTGATGAAAGCTCCTTTTTTTTCCCCTAAATCAGAAATAGCTGGTGAGCTAAGGGTTGGCCTACACACTGAGGTATCTAGATAACAACTTTAGGCAAAGGATGATTCTGACTGGGGGCAAATGAACGTGGACTGTCTCCCTCCCTTGAAAGCATCCTCTGGCATGAGTGAAGCAAGAGAGGCGGTGGTGGATCTGGGAGTGTGAATAAAAACTATAATAAACTCTCAGAGAGAAAACAGCGGCTGGGCCACAGTGTGGAGGAAAAATGGCAGCTCAGACTGGCAAGGGTCGGCACGCCAGCTAGAGGAAGCCCTCTTGTGCTCGTTTCTCTCTTTCTTGTTTTCTGCCAGTGTAAACCAGGAAAACAGAAGCATGAGCTCAGCCCTGGCTGACACCACAGAGAAACGACACTCTAGTGCAGTTAGCAAATAGCAGGGGAGGACAACCTCCTCTTCTTTCCTCCCTACATATCAAAGAGGAGATGATTGGGTTAGAAAATTGTAGCACTCGGGGCGGAGGTCCAGGAAGGTTCCTTGAAGCCTGTTACAAGTTGAAGCGTGTCTCCCAAAATTTGTATGCTGCAGTCCTAGGCCCCTGTACTTCAGAAAGTGACCTTATTTGGAAATAGGGTCATCGCAGATGTAATTAGTTAAGATGAGGTGATACTGGAGTAGAGTGGGCACCTAATCCAATATGGCTGGAACCAGCCAAGGAACACGAAAGGTTGCCAGCAAACCACCAGAGGCACGGAGAGAGGCACGGAACAAGTTCTGTCTCCCCGCCCTTGGAAGGAATCAACCCTGCAGATATGTTGATCTTGGACTTCTAGCCTCCAGAACTGTGAGACAATAAATTTCTGCTGTTTAATCCGCCCACTTTGTGGTACTTTGTTCAGGCAAACTTAGGAAACTAATACAGAGGCCAGTTGCCTCGTAGGGGTGGCAAACGGGAGAGATTGAGAACACTCCATAATACCAGGGGCTCAAAGCCCTGAGGCATGGTCTCCTCTCCTTCTTAAACTCACTGGGAGGTATCTAGGGACTGGACCTGAAGCTCTCCTCTTGGTACAGGTTACCCGGGGAAGATGACCTGACAAGCCATATCACAACTCGAACAGAGTCACAAGCTATTAGAACTAGTAAGAGATATCAGTAATATTAGCAGAGACCATTCAAGTTTTCATGTCCCTCTAGACAGCAATAAAAAACCGGAAAATATAAGACAAAATAACATCATAGTGATAAATCTGTAGCACATCTAGGAGTTTACTTAACAAAGACCACATAACATCTTTACAGAGAGTAACTTAAAGCTTTGTTAAAGGACATAGACAAACACCTGAATCCACGATTGCATGATTATGTTCACAGCTGGGGTGACTTAAGATTGCAATGGAGTCAAATCTTCTAAAGTTAATTTATAAATTAAATACAATTCAAATAAAATCCAGAATTTTTTAAAAAATAAAGTTGACAGACTGTTTCTCAAATTTGTGGTTGATATTAAAAATCTTAGATAATCAAGTAAATTTTTTAGAAGAAGAGCAAATAAGGGGAATTTCAGTAGCAGATACGAAGGCGTACTACCAAGCCCTGGAAACAAAAACAGTGCTGGTACAGGAATAATCAACTATACTAAAGGAATGGAATATAAAGTTCAGAAGCAGATCCGTATACATCCAGGAACTTGATATATGATAGAGATGGCAAGACAAACCAGTGGAGGAAGGACAGGTCTGTAAGAAGTTGAGACTGGGAAATGGATTTATATTATGGAGAAAAATACAGTAAGATCTCTACTTCATACTGTACAAAAGGGGTGTAATTTGAGACTTCAATGTGAAACATAAACTTGTAAGGTAATGAAAAAAATAGGGGAATTTTTGAGTGGAATTAGTCACTAGAATATACAAAGTACACCTGCAAATTAAGAAGAAAAAGACAAGAAAACCAAGACAATGGTCAATGACCTGAGTAGGAGAGTTATAGAATGGGAAACTCAAATGGCATACAAATTTGGGAAAAGAGTTCAACGTCACTTATAATCATAGAAATGCTCAATTTAAAGAGCCATGAGAACCCACTGCACCTATCAGGTTGACAAAAATCTGACTATAGGAGAAAATTAAGTCTGACAAGGATGCCAAGGTTGTGGGGAAGCAGGAAGCTTCACATTTCAGCTGGTGTGAGTGTTAACTGGACGAACGTTCTGGGGAGTGATTGGCAGAATTCAGGAAGATATTTTTTAAGCAGTAGAATAAACAGATTTCTAATTAGAAATATGAACTTCTAAATAGATTGTTTTTTTGTACCAAAAATTATGCTGGAAGACATCACATATTTTTATCATGAGTTGTGAGCACCTCAGAGAATGGCAGAAGTCCAAATTTCTTCTTCTCTGGGCAGTGTGGTTTGGAGGGAAGGTTGCATCCTTTGGAGTCAGACCTTCTGCCTCCAACTCTAGTGCTCTTTCGACTGCACCATGGACAACTGATAAAACCATTATTGCCATAAGACTGAAATCAGCCATAGCAGATTATTCTAGCTAATTGAAAAGCCAGCTACACAAGCCTAAATAAAATAGTGCTTGAACAAATTACTTTCATAAACATGATTAATACAATAATGCCTCCTGGGGGAGGCATCTCAATATCGATTGAGAAATTTCAAAGATTGGACCTATGGGAGCAAAATGCTGATTCATCTTTGTATCTCTAGCACCTAGCTCAGTTTCTAACATTTAGAGATTTGTTAGTCATTTTTTATTGAAAGAAGGGACAAGCCACTTGTTTCCAAAATCATAGGAAGACTTTTTTCAGACTTTTTGAAGTCTGAAAAGATAGCAATCTCAACTCCTTTTCCTCCTCTGAGGGTACTTTTGTTTAAGAAATGTATTTTGACCCAAACAGTGTGCCAGGAAATGTACTAAGTGCATTACATGCATCCCTTCATTGAATCCTCCCAAGGACACACAGGTAGGAGCTACCAGCTCCCTGTATACAGATGAAGAACTGAGGCTTGGAAGTCCTAACTGCCCTGCTCACGGTCGCTTAGTAAGGTATAGAGTGAAAATTAAACCAAGTCTTCCAACTTCACAGATATTAAAGGAACAGCTACAAGGTAAGGTGCTCCTTCTAGTAGTATGAAAGCTGCAAAGAGAAATAGGACAAACTTTCTTTTCTCAAGAACTTACTATCTGCTTGGCCAATTATAAACTGTGGGAAGGCTGAAAGGCTCCATGCCAAGAATTTAAAAAAATGGTCTAAGAGATCACAAAAGGGAAAGTTGAGTTCTTTCTAATTAGGGATTGGCTTCCCGGAGATGGTGGCATGTGGTAAATGGTGGACAGAATTTGAACCCCAGAAACATTTTGTGAGAGGAGATCAGCATGTTTAAAGGCTAAGCTATAGGAAAGGGGAGGATGTTTAAATCAGGAATAGTGAGGGCAATTGGAAATGAAGGACTGAAATGTAGAAAGGGACATGGGACTCTGAGATGCATCTTCATAGATGTGATAGTTACGTGTCTAGGATGTCACAACATCACTGATGGAAATACTGTAAGGTAAACATTCTAAGCAGTCAGGAGCTTCGTGAATCCTCTGAAATTTTTTGGCAAACGTGTATGTGTACATGTGTTTGAGAGTGTGTGTGTGTGTTTGTATGGGGGAGAATATGCATGTGTAGGGGATGGTCATGTGAATGTCACCTTCTGGAAAGAAGGACCATGGTCTACGGCTAACCACTGGCTCTCTACGTGTTACATAACCCACGGAAAGGTGAAGAAACACTGCACATAGATTGAGAAAGCAAAGAGTAGACCTTAGGAGTTACATTGATAAAGTGAATTTGGTGAAGGAGGCTACAAGGAAATTGTCAGAGAGAACCACAAACATCTACTATTACAGAAGGCCAAGAGGGAAAAGTTATCATAGCCTGGGTGACTGGTCAACCACGCCTAACGAGGATGAGAGATCAACAAACATCTGACTTCTACCAGGTGTGAGCATCTGCGCTCTCTTGGTCATCAGGAAATCATTTGCAGGCTCTGATGGATGCTTCACACGATTAGGAATAGTCAAGCTGAAAACTAAGCCCTATTTAGAAATGGTCCACAAGATGGCACTATGGGCCAATAAGAATATTCATCTGGCCTTCGCAAGTGAAATGTTTACCTTCCTCTCGTTTTTCTTTATCCTTTGCTAATATGCTGCAGCCTGATCCCCTGCATTATTTGTCTATTAAAAATACTGGCATTTGGAAGTCATATCCCTCATTTCCACGATTCCTGCTTACTCTTTATCTAATCCTCAGTGGACTTTGGGAAACCTTCATTTGAATCCCAGTTCTAATACAGGGAGTTGGATATAATCCCTAATTTACTAAAGACCCTCATAAGGCAGTGTGTAGTCATTGCTGGCATTTATTGGTCCTTGGGGAGCTGTGAGACTGGGAAACGCAGGAGGGAAATAAGAGTGAAAGGAGAGAAAAGGGCTCTAAGTTTGATCAGAAAAGCAAAGAACACCAGCTTCAGCCATGATGTGCCTGGCGAGGGAAGAAAGCAGCTGGGATGTGCACGGAGTGCAATGCTGCTTTCAAGACAAAGCCTCATTATCCTGGGGTGCATATTAGTTGGGACTTTCACTTAAAAGTCTGCATTTAAAAAATTATTATTATTATGCAGAAAGAACAAATGGCTTAAATGAGGCACCAAGAAGAGGAGTTAAAACGTATCCTTTGGCTAAAGGCGATCATCACACAATTTCGCATTTATATGGCTCTTAACCAGTCCACAAAATGCTTTTATACCTCCATCACCTTGTTAGATTCTCGAAACCACCCAGTGGATGGGCTTTGTCACCGACGCCACTGCCACTTCACACATCAGGATGCTGAGACTCAGAAAGGTTCAGAACCTTGCTCAAGGATGCACAGCCACTGACTGGGAGAGCTGGCATGAAAATCTAGGTCTTCAATTTCCTTATCTGTGAATTGGACCTAATTAATAATACCTACTGTTGCAGAGTTGTGTTAAATGTAACCACATAATAAAGGTCTATAAAGAGAGAGTCAGTAAGTATTACCTAGTTTCATTATTTAGAAAGAATGGGTTAAAATGCCTATTTCCAATGATGTATACGTTAAGGATCTTTGGTTGCAACAAAGAAACCAATTAACTTGCTAACAATCTGCTAAATTATCTCCCATAGTGTCCCCCCCCCGCCCCCCATTGTGCAAAAAAGGAATTTATCAGCAGGACCCAGAATAGCTGTAGAATTGAGGAAAAGCAGCTGGGTCTGGCAGGACAGATGGGGATTGACCCACCTTGGGCCACATGCATACTTTGTAGTTAGCAGGGGCTATGGTCCTTGGCTGACAGCCCCACCAGGGCAGGACCAGTTATCTGAAGGGGAAATTGGGGTGCTGTGGCAGAAGAAGATGAACTAAGTGCCTGGCAGGAAAAAACATCAGCTGCCACTGCTTGGGGTGTTTCTAGAATAAAGACTTTAAACATCACTTCGTGTAGCGCTAATGATAATGACCTATATTTATCAAACATTTATGTAACAGATCCTGTTACATTTGTTAACTTATTTAATCCTTTGATAACCCTAGGAAGCAAGCAGTGGTTATTAGTCCCATTTTACAGGGAAGCAAACTAAGACCCATTTGACCAGAGTGGCAGAGGTGAGTTTAAAACCCAGCCAGAGCCCATCACACCAGAACACAACAGTCTTTAGAGGATGGTTGTAAAAATCAAGAGTTAGGGGCTGGCCCCGTGGCTGAGTAGTTAAGTTCACGCGCTCCCCTGCAGTGTGCCCAGTGTTTCGTTGGTTCGAATCCTGGGCACGGACATGGCACTGTTCATCAAGCCACACAGGGGCGGCGTCCCACATGCCACAAATAGAAGGACCCACAACAAAAAATATACAACTATGTACCGGGGGACTTTGGGGAGAAAAAGGAAAAATAAAATCTTTAAAAAATCAAGAGTTAATATTAGACGAAAAATTGCTGGTATTTAGGCATTTTTGGCCTAGAAGAACGGCAGTTTCACGACTCCACCTAATACATGTATAGCACTTAGAACAGTGCCTGGAATATAGACAATGCCCACTGGTATTTCTCATTATTATTAGATTAATCCTGCCTATCTACAGCCAAGTGGGCTTTAAAAAGGATACAAGTGCATGGAGCCATTATTATTTAATCTGGGCTGGGTTAGGGGTACAAGCTCAGGAAGGTGTCTTTGGGTTAGTGTCACATTGAAGTTCCCCCAGGAACTAGCTGGGCATTGTGTTAGTTCTTTTCCATTGATAATCTCTGTGTGTCTGCATTGTTTGCTTCTTGTCTTTCTTCTCCGAGTTTGGCTTCTAGCATATTCCTTGGGACTGGGAGCAGAGTAAGAGGTCTTTGTTTTATGGCAACAAAACAGCATGTGAAGAAGCCCTTGCCTCATCCTGTGGGGCTCGATCCACCCCACACTGCTTACCCTCGAAGCCCTGCCTCTGAAACTACCCTGAAGAAATCGACCACGTGACCCAGAGCTGGAAGCGTCTCTGGGAGCTGCTTAGTACAGCCTTTGAGCTGCTTATCAACAAAGAGGTGTAGGAAGCTAATGAAGCAGTTGCAAAAAAGGTGAGGGGATGGCCTACGCCTGGAAGGAGTAGCTGCCCGCCAGCCTCTGAGTCCTCTGAGCCTCAGATTAGGTGGGACAGTCAATGACTCCACAATCCCCGGCAGATCCAGTGCACAGCTCCACACACCACCTCTGAAAGAGAAAAATAAGTCCCATTGCACAATTCCACGCTTCTCCCTCCAGCACGAGGCTGGCTCCAATCTGCCTGAAGAAGCAAGGCCACACATGAGCCAAGGGTTACTTATTTTCCGGAAGGATAAATGAGGACCTGTTTTCAGTGAAACTGATTTCCAAGAAGCATGTGCCTTCTTGACTGCTGACCCACTTCCGGATTCCATTCTGGCTGCTGCGGTTTTGAGAATATCATCAGGGTAGCTTTCCCGCTGAGCAGTCCACGTTGGAACTTACATCGTCTTTAAAAGGCACAAATAGCTGCATTGCATAATGTAACCTGATGTTCTGACAACCCCACTTATACTCAGGCTAAATTTAAAGGTCACCATTGCGGGGAAATAGTGGCAAGAGAATGAAAGTGCCTTAAAAACAAATTTCACAGACGTTTCCTCATTTTGAAAGTCTTACACTATAAAATAGAGGCAAAATTGCCTGCAAGTTTAACAAAATATACAAGTGTAGAAATCGTTTCTTGGGAACATGGTAGCTCTAGGGAAAATCGTAAAATAGGTAGACACAAGTGTGAAGTGCTCAAAATTTGTCTTAGCTGCTCTCTGTAATATCATTCATTCCTTCCCCTATATTTATCAAGAAGCTACTATGTGCCAGGAACCTGGCTAGGCCCTGGGAATCAAATGGTACACAAGTAAACCTAATCCCTGCCTTCAGAGAGCTCAGAGTTTGTCAGGGAAGGAAGACACAGAAACACATCACCACGATAAAGGGAGATGCAAGCCATGAAGGAGGAGATACATTACACAGGAAGCACATAGCAGAGGGATCTGTAATAGTCTAAGGTGAACAACACCTTCCCCCAGTGAAGTGATGTTTAGTTGAGAGCCAAAGGAAGAGCAGGAGAAAAGCATTTTAGGAGAAGGGAGAGTGTAATACAGATAGAGGGAACAGCAGGTCCAGAAGCCAGGAGCGGAGAAAGAGCATGCCATAGCTGGCACTAAAGATAATCCAGAGCAGGATCAGCAAAATAGGGCCCACTGGCCAAATCCAGCGTGTTGCTTCTTTTTGTAAATAAAGTCTTATTGGAGCGCAGCCACATCCATTTGTTTCCTTATTGTTTATGGTAACTGTTGCTCTGCAGTGCTTGAGTTGAGTTGTTGCAACAGAGAATGTATGGCAACCAGCCCATAATAGGCACTTAATACATAGCTGTTGCTACAACATCTGCATTCTGCTCATTTTGCAGATAGGAACATTGAAGTGAAATGGCTCCAGGGAGACGAGAAAGTTCCTATCTTTGGAGGAAAGTTCTTGTTCTTTGGCCAGAGCAACAAGTAGCTGCTAAACCTGGTTTTAGACCCATCCCATTTGACCAATAACTACTTTGCATCAGCACCCACACAGGGGAAAGTCATATAGTCAGCAACAGTTACACAGGAATCCACAGCTGGGGGTCAACCAATCTGTGAACACATTTAACTTTTGAAAAATCCATCGATCTCTGAATTCTCCTCTTCCCAAATACGTATGTAGTCATGTGCAGCATAACGATGTTTCGGTCAATAACGGACAGCATATATGATGGTGGTTCCATAAAATTAGTACCACATGGTAGGCTGTACCATCTCAGTTTGTGAAAGTATATGATGTTCACATAGTGAAGAAATCGCCTAACAATGCATTTCTCAGAATGTGTCCCCATTGTTAAGCAACACGTGGCTGTAGATACAACCAGCTCTCAGCTTTGCTTAAAGAGATTGGACCTTACTAGGTGTTCTCTTCCTAGTGATGATGGCCTCTCTTTTGGACATACCCAAAGTGAGAAACATGACTGAGCTGGGATTTGAATTCAGGCCTATCTTACTCTAATCCTATGCTCTCTTGTCCACCCCTGTATTTCTCAAGTTTAGAATGAGTACTGGTGGTGTTAGCTGAGATGATGGTAGGTGGTGCACAAACTTGTCATTAAATAACATTACATCACATAAGGACGAAATCGTTTCCTTTTCCATCTTCAGTTCTCCTCATAGCAATGAAGAAAACAGGATCTGGAGGCAGACTGTTGTACTATTGTATTTGTTATCTCTTGCTGCATAACAAATTAGCCCCAAACTTAGAGACTCAAAACACCAATAAACATTTATGTTGCACAGATCACATGGGTCAGGAATTTGGAAGCAGCTAAGCTAGGTGGTTCTGACTCAGGGTCTCTCATGAGGTTATAGCCAAGATGTCAGCCAGGGCTGCAGTCATCTGAAGGCTTAACTGAGATTGGAGGACCCTCGTCCAAGATGGCTCTCTCACCCGGCTGGCAAGTTGGTGTTGACCGTTGACAGGAGGCATCAGTTCCTTGCCACGTGGGTTTCCCCATAGGTCTGCTTGAATGTCCTCATGACATGGAAGCTGGTTCTCCCAGATAGAGTGATCTAAGAGAGTAAGGCAGAAGCCACAGTATCTTTTATGACCTAGCCTTGTGTTTTAGTCAGTTTGGATTGCTATACAGTTGTGCGTTACTTAACAACGGGGATAAGTTCTGAGAAATGCGTTGTTAAGTAATTTTGTCATTGTGCAAACAACATACAGTGCACTTACACAAACCTAGATGGTATAGCCTACTTCACACCTAGGCCATATGGTGTAGCCTATTGCTTTTAGGCTACAAGCCTGTACAGCATGTTACTGTACTGAATACTGTAGGCAATTGTAACACAATGGTAAGTATTTGTGTATCTAAACATATCTAAACATAGAAAAGCTACAATAAAAACATGATATAAAAGAGAAAAAATGGTACATCTATATAGGGCACTTACCATGAATGGAGCTTGCAGGACTGGAAGTTGCTCTGGGAGAGTCAGTGAATGAATGGTGAGTGAATGTGAGGGCTCAGGACATTACTGGACACTAGCGTAGACTTTACATACACTGTACACTTAGGCTACACTAAATTTATAGAAAAAGATTTTTCTTTCTTCAGTTATAAATTAAATTTAGTTTACTGCAACTTTTTTGCTTTATAAAATTTTTACTTTTTAACTTTTGATTCTTTTGTAACAACACAGCTTAAAACACAAACACATTGTACAGCTGTACAAAAATATTCTCTTTCTTTCTATCCTTATTCTATAAACTTTCTCTATTTTTAAATTTGTTTTTACTTTTTAAACTTTTTTGTTAAAAACTAAGATACAAACACACACATTATCCTAGGTCTACACAGGGTCAGGACATCAATATCATTGTCAGGACATCTTGTCCTCCTGGAAGCTCTTCTGGGGCAATAACACACATGGAGCTGTCGTCTCCTATGATAACAGTGCCTCGTTCTGGAACTCCTCCTGAAGGACCTGCCTGAGGCTCTTCTTGAGGAGGTGTCATTCTTATCTTGTGTCCATGGTGGTTTGCTTGGTTTGTTTCTTTTTTGATCATAGATTTGCTTGTAAGCAGATAATGCACCATGAACATTCCTCTCTATTAACGAAAACCTTTTAGCGCTGGATTCCACATTTTCAGACTTTTTAAGGAGCTTGTTGAGGTCTGCAAAAGCTTTTGCTAACCCCTTCACTGTGAATTTTCTTGGGGATTCTTTTTTTCTTCTCTTGCAATTTCCTTTTCTCTTGCCTCTACTTCAGCTACACATTCCTGTTCCGGTTCCAACAACTTCCTATTGGTAAATCCTCAGGAACCAGCTTTGGGAGCTCCTTCATGTCATCCTCATCTACACCTGGGTTAAAGCAATGTGCCATCTCAACCACGGCCTTGTTGATTTTTGCAACCTCCTCATCCTTGGCAAATCCTTTGAAGTCCTGGACAAACTTTTTGAGTATCTTCTTCCAGATTTGTATACCCCTTGGTGACATCACCCCAAGCCAAAGCAAGATTCCTGATGCAGTCATAGATGTTGGAATCTTTCCAGAATTGCATCAGCGTCTTCCTCAGTTGCAGCAATAGCCTGAGCAAATGTTCTCCTCATTAGTAGCTCATTGGTTGGATCAAAAAGGCAGTGTTTGGAGCGAGAAATAACTTTGATATTGGGATGAAGACTATCAATAAAAGGAGGATGCCTAGGAGCATTATCAACAATAAGCAAGATCCTGAAAGTGATATTATTTTTCGAACAGTGCTTCTCCATTTTGCTGGCATAGCAATTTAGGACATCTTGGAAGAGGAGTTGGGTTATCCAGGACTTCTTATCGTTCCTGTAACACACTGGCAGTGTATGTTTATGATATGCTTGAAGGGCCTGGGGTTCACACTGTGCCAGATCACAGAGGAGCTTCAATGTGTAGCCTGCAACATTGCTCCCAAGCAAGGCTGTTATGCTGCCCTTTGCAGCCTTGAAATCTGGCATTGACTTGGCCTCCGTAAGCACGAAAGTCCTTTCAGGCATCTGTTTTTGAAATACAGAGTCTTCACCCATATTGAATATTTGTTGTGGTAAATAATTTTCCTCCACAATCAGCTTAGCTAGAGCTTTCAAAAATTTTTCAGCTGCCTTCCCACCAGCTCTCGCAGACTCACCACTCACTTTCACATTATGTAATGAACGAGAATTCACGTATCGTTTAAACCACCCAGAACTGGCTGTAAATTCAAAATTGTACTCAGGTCCAGCCTTTTCTTTCAACATCACAAACTTTTTGCTTTGGCCATAATTGTCATGATGCAGAGAGGGATATGCTTCTGTGTCTGGTCTTCAATTCAGATCCTTAGAAGTATCTCCATGTCTGATATAGGCCCTTCTTGAATTTCTTTAGTCTCATTGCCTTCAATGAAGCAGATCCTTTAACAGCTTCTATCACTTTGTTCTTGTTCTTCAAGATCGTAGCTATGGTGGAATGAGACATGCCTGACTGGCGAGCAATAGCCATCACTGATTTCCCACCTTCATAGTCCTTAATCACTTTTAATTTTGTTCCCAGGTGAATCACTCGACGTAGCTTCTCACTGGCAACATTAGCTGTTAATTTTGTATGCTTAGGGACCGTGATGAACCAAAGAACATGAGATTAAATCAAGCACAAGAGAAAATGATGCAACCAAGAGACACAGTAAACGCGAGATGTATTAAGCTGCTGCCAGCATAACACAGCATACTGTTTTACTGTAACCTTTTTTTTCATAAGTAGAAAAAGTACACTCTAAAATAATGGTGAAAAGTACAGTATAGTAAATACGTAAACCGGTAACATAGCTGTTTATAATCATTATCAAGTATTATGTACTGTACATAATTGTATGTGCTATACTTTTATTTGACTGGCAGCACAGTAGGTTTGTTTACACCAGCATCACCACAAACGTGTGAGTAATGCGTTGTGCTATGACATCATGATTGCTACAGTGTCACTAGGGGACAGGAATCTTTCAGTTCCATTATAACTTATGGGACCACCGTCGTATATGCGATCCTTCATGGTATATGTGATCCATCATGGTGTATGTGATCCATCATTGATTGAAACATCATTATGCAGCATATGACTATAACAGAATATCACAGATTACGTGTCTTTTAAACAACAGAAATTTATTTCTCACAGTTCTGGAGGCTGAAAGTCCAAGATCAGAGTGTCAGCAGGGCCAGGTTCTGGCGAGATTTCTCTTCTGGGTTGCAGATGACCTTCTTGTTGTGTCCTCACACTGTGGAAAGAGGGCAAGGGAACTCTCTGCATCTCTTTTATAAGACACTAATCCCATTCACAACGGCTCCACGTTTGTGACCTAATCACCTCCCACAGGCCCACTGCCAAATGCCATCACAATGGGGGTTAAGAGTTCAACATACGAATTTTGGGGGACACAAATATTCAGTCCATAACACCCTGAAAATCACACACTATCACCTCGGCTGTATTCTTTGGCCACACATACCAATGTTGATACACTATGGGAGCTGACTACACAAAGCCATGAATACCAAGAGGCCGGGATGAGTATGGGCCATTTTGGATGCTACCACTACCACTTCTTAGCTGTGTAATGTTAAACATATTATTAAACTTCTCTGTGCTTCAGTTTTCCTGACTTGTAAAATCAGAATAATAATATTACCTACCTTAGATACACATTGTTTTTTTTTTGAGAATTAAATGAGGTAATATCAGTAAAACTCGTAGAACATGGCTCAGAACATAGTACATACTAAGAAACGTTCACTGTTAGTACCTGTGTACCTTTCTAATGTAGTGCTGCTCAAAGAGCCAGTCCACCATGAGACAAACAGCTAACAAGAATGTAAGTCAGTGTACTTCCTTCATGGAGGGAGTTGTGCTACCAAAGACATCAGTAGTAAGCTAAAAAATTTTTTAATTAACAAAAAGTCAATTCAACAAAATATTGCACATAGTGATATAGTAGACTCATTCTGGAGCAAGCTGTTAACTGTTGGTCGATTGAAAAGCAGTTTGCAGACCCACAGTCAGTCCACAAACTACACTTTGAGCAGTACTTTTCTAACTTTTGATAATCTCTTTTTTTAACTGCAAGAGTACAGCAACAGTGTTTAATGCCTATATAGGGAAGCCTAAAGTCAAGAGAGGAGAGAGAAAGAATGACAATGGAGGAGTTTGAAGACTCAGGCAACTGCAGCGACAACAGACATTGAATATAGCCCAAATCCTGGCCAGATTAACATTTGCCATCAAACTAATGGTCTGTTTATCTGAGTTCCTACTACCTGATATGACTTGTCCTGCCTTCCACAAAAAGTTACAAGGCAAGTCAAAGCAAGGAAAAACACAGTCTGAAGAGAAGAGAAATCCATCAGAACCAGATTCGCATATGATGTGGATGTTGGAATTATCCAATAAGAATTGTAAAATAATTATGATTAATTTGTTAAGGGAAAAAGTAGACAACATAGAAGAACAGATGGGAAATGCAGAGATATGGGATTTCTAAGAAGGAATGCAAAGGAGATGCTAGAAATAATAAGAAAAGAAATCACAGTGACAGACGAATAACACCTTTGATGAGCTCATTAGTAGACCAGACATGACCAAGGAAAGAATCAGTGAACTTGAGAGTAGGTCAATAAAAATTCTCCAAAATGAAATGTCAAAAGAAAAAAAAAAGGAAAAACTAGAATACAACAGCAAGGAACTGTGGCACAATATCAAAGGATATTGGAAATACTAGAAAGGGAAGAAAGAGGGAACAGAGTAGAAGAAATATTTGAAGTGGTTATGGCTAAGAATTTTCCAAAATTAATGACAGACATTAAATCACAGGAAGCTCAGATAAATAAAAAAAATCAATACCTAGGCATACCATATTTAAACTTCAGAAATATGCAGAAATATAGACACATAGAGAAAATATTGAAAGACGTCAACAGGAAAAATGCACCTTTCCTGTAGGAAAAGTAAGGCTAAGAATTACTTTTGACTTCTCATCAGAAACCACAGAAGGAAGAAGAGAGTGGAGTGAAATAAAGTGTTGAAAGAAATATCCACCAATCTAGAATTTTGTATCCAGCAAAATTATCCTCCAAAAGTGAAGGAGGAACGAAGACTTTCTCAGACAAACAAAACTGAGGAAGTTCATTACCAGCAGACCTGCCTTTCAAGAAACGTCAAAAGATGTTCTTCAGGGAGAAGGAAAATGATATAGGTCAGAAACTTGGATATACATACAGAAACCAAGTGTGACAGAGAAGGAATAAATGAAGATAAAATAAAATCTTTTAGTTTTCTTATTTGTAATCAATCTAAAAGATAACCGTCTGCTTAAAGCAATAATGGGAACAATGTATTGGGTGATAACATATGGATAAGTGAAATGAATGACAGCAATGTCACAAGGGACAGGAGGGAGGAATTGTTAATACTCTGCTATAATGTACATGCACTACTCATGATGTGCTATAGTGTTAAGTGAAAATGGACTTAGATTAACCGTAAATATATATGGAAACTCTGGCAACCACTAAGAGAGCAGATGAAATGAAGCCATACTTCAAATTGTTAGATCATAGACCTAAATGTAAAGTGCAGAACTGTAAAACTCCTGGAAGACAATACAGGAGGAAATCTAGGTGACCTTGGGTGTGGTGATGACTTTTTAGATGCAATGCAAAAAGCACAATCCATGAAAAAAATTTGATAAGTTGGACTTCAATAAATTAAAAACTTCTGCTCTGTGAAAGACACTGATAAGAGAATGAAGGACAAGTCACAGACTGGGTGAAAATCTTTGCAAAACACATATCTAATGAAGGACTTATAATCAAACTTTACAAGAACTTTTAAAACTCAAAAATAAGAAAACAAACAACTCAATTAAAAAATCAACAAAAAACTTGAACAGATACCCTATCAAAGAAGATATACAGATGGTAAACAAGTATATGAAAAGATTCTCAATCTCATTATGCCATTAGGGAATTGCAAATTAAAACGACAGTAGCATACTACTACATGCCTATTAGAATGGCTAAAACCCAAAACACAGGAAACATCAAATGCTGGTGACGACATGGTGTGACAAGAACTCTCATTTGTTGCTGGTAGGAAACTGCTTGGTTATTTTGGAAGACTATTTGACAGTTTCTTAAAAAACTAAACATGCTCTTACCATATGATCCAGCAATTGTGCTCCTTGGTATTTACTCAAATGAGTTGAAAACTTATGTTCATACACAGAGTTGTACATGAATGTTTACAGCAACCTGACTCTTAATTGCCAAAACTTGGAAGGAACTAAGATGTCTTTCAATAGGTGAATGGAGAAACAAATTGTGATATAGCCGTACAATGGAATATTATACAGTGATTAAAAGAAATCAGCTATCAAGCCACAAAAACATATGGAGAAATCTTAAATGTATATTGCTAAGTAAAAGAAATCAATCTAAAAAGGCTATGTACTGTATGATTCCAATATATCACATTCTGAAAAACAAAACTATGGAAACAATAAAAATATCAGCCGTTGCCAAGGGTTTGTGAGAGAGAGAAGGAAGGATGAGTAAGTGGAGCATAAGGAATCTTTAGGGCAGTGAAATTACTCTGTGTGATACTATAATGTTGGAAATGTCATAATCCATTTGTTAAAACTCAAAGAATGTACAACACAACGAGTGAACCCTAATGTAAACTATTGACTTTAGTTAATAATGTTGTATTAATATTGGCAAATCAGTGTAGCAAATCAACCACAGTAATTCAAGATGCTGAAGGGTGGGAAGAAGTATATGGGAAATCTGTACTTTCTGTCCAATCTTTCTGTAAACCTAGTTCTAAAAAATAAAGTCTACTAATTAAAAAATGTTACATAGAATGAGTAATTAAAACCAGAGAAGGCGAAATGAGTGAGACAAGAAATCAAGAAGAATTGCAATGAATAGAAAGCAGTTAAAAATATGAAACATATTAATCCAGTTATACCAATAATCACTTTAAATGTGAATCATCTAAATACATCAACTAAAAGACAAAGATGACATGATTGGCTATGTAGAAAACCCTAAAGAATCTACTAAAACTCTGAAGAACTCTTGGAAATAATAAGCAGGTACAGCAAGGTCAGTGGATACAAGGTCAACATACAAAAGTCCATGGTCTTCCTATATACCAACAAGGTACAATTACAATTTGAAAAGAAAATACTGTTTGCAATTGCATAAAAAATGTCACAGATATAAATCTAACAAAATACATGCAGGATCTGTATATGAAAAACTATAAAACACTGATGAAAGAAATAAAAGGAAATTAAATAAATGGAAGGATATTTCATGTTCAGAGATGGGAGGACACAATATTATTTAGATGTCAGTTATTCCCAACTTGATGTATAGATTCAATACAATTCCAATCAAAATCCTAGCAAGCTAGTTTCTAGATATCAACAATCTGATTCTAAAAAATTTAGTATTTACATTTTTACATAGATAAGAAAAGGACCTAAAATAGCCAATAATACTGAAGAACAAAGTTGGAGGACTCACATTACCAAATTTAAGACTTAAATTGAAGCTAAAGTAATCAAGACAGTGTGGTTTTGACAAAAGAATGGACACATTGATACATGGAACAGAATGGAGAGCCCAGAAATTGACCCACAAGAGTATAGTCAACTGATTTTTGACAAAGAAGCAAAGACAATTCAATGGAGAAGGGACACCTTTCTTCTACAAGTGGTATTGGAACAGTTAGATGTCCATATGCAAAACCATAAACCTAGACATAGAGCTTACACCTTAGCAAAAATCAACTCAAAACGGATGATAAACTTTAGTGTTAAATGCAAAACTATGAAGCTTCTAGAACAAAATATAGGAAAAGTTTATGTGACTTTGGATTTAGTGATGAGTTTTTAGATAGAACACCTAAAGCATGATTCCTGAATGAAAAAAAATATATAAGCTGGTCTTCATTAAAATTAACAACTTTTTCACTTTTTCAGTGAAATGAAAAGGCAAACCACAGACTAACAGGAAATATTTGCAAAACATAACTGATCGTGTCCACACAAAAACTTGTATATGCATGTTTATAGCAACCTTATTTATAATCACCAAAAGCTGAAAGCAAACCGATATGTCCTAAATAGGTGAATGGATAAGCAAACTGTGGTACATCCATACAATGGAATATTGTTTAGTCATAAAAAGGTATGTGCTATCAAGCCATATAAATACATGGATGAATCTTAAATGCATGATGCTAAGTGAAAGAAACCAGCCCAAGAAGTCTAAATATTCTATTATTCCATTTACATAACATTCTGGAAAGGAGAAAAACTACAGAGCCTGTGGAAAAAAACAAACAAATAAACAGTGGCTCCCAGGAGATTAGGGAGAGAGGATTGGCTAGGTGGAGCACCTGTGATGTTTTAGGGCAGTGAAACTATTCTGCATAACACTATTATTGCAGATACATGACACTATGTATTTGCTAAAACCCATGAAACATTAAAGTACAAACAGTGAACATTAACATGTGCCACTTAAAAATAATCATTTAGGAGGTTGGGACATACTGGGGGGAATGCAGAATATAATAAAACAATCTAATTGTGTTGCAAATGTTTGAAACAACCTCACTGAAAGAGGTGGGGGAAAGGTGCTGATCTCAGTAACAGGAAAAAAGTGGAATCTGTAAGACTAAAGGCAAGAGAAATTGTACCTAAGCACTGGGTTCTAGTTGATAATGTTCTTTCCCATAGGGGTAAGGGTTAACAATTCTGATACCGCTAACACGGATATTGGAATAGAATAATGAGGTAAATGGATGGCAGACGGTGGGAGCCAGGCTTCTCACCTTCTCACTGTTGGAGTGGCAGGACGTGGACAAACTAGGGGAGAAGGCTGGAATGGTTTCTATGGTAACAAATTAGAATTGGCGATGTCAGTATGAACTCATGTTTAGCTTAGTATGGATACAGATGGTTACATATAGAAATATTGACAGAAGTCTGTATATCTCAAGTTAGTATATACATATATATTCCTGAGAGGGCCTAGAAGCAACAATACCCCAGTAGCAATGAGCATATCTGGCACTTAGATCTTATTTTCTAATACCATTCTCCAAAAAAGGAACCAAGGCTCCTTGGAGGAATGACTGATTCTAGGCCTGGGGCAGGAAATATACAAGATTAGTCTGGAGCATTTTACAGTGTCGGTAAGTAAGGAAGTGCTCAAAAAAAGAGAAAACCCACCATGATGGGGATATAACAAAGGAACACAGGAGCCAACTGAAAGAATTCCTAATGGCCAAGGGTGTAGCAATTTGAGCAGCAATATAAATAAAATAGAAGTGGGTTATAACCCAAAGAATAAAGTAAGTGTCCATGTGCCCATACTGATATAAATAAATGATTGAATAAATAAATGGAGGAAAATAGATAAATCTCCTGTGCAGAAGAATTCCCATCAATTTATGTGGATACTCAGCTGTCAAATAGGTGGAGGATAACTCCCCAAGCCTTCAGTGTGGGCTGTACATAGTGACTGCATTCCAAAGGGTACAGTGTGGAAAGGGAGAAAAAAGGGTAGCTTTATAATAGAGGATCCTGACAAACACTACTCCAGCCAGGTGGTCAAAGTCAACATCAACAGTCAAAAATCATGTTGATAGTATGTGCCCTTATTATGATGTGAGAATGACCCTTTGCCTCTTTGATTTTCCTCCCCCAAACCCATAATGCCACTCTAATCATTAGAAAAACAGACAAATCCCAATTCAGGCACATTCTACAAAATACCTTATGAATACTCCTCACAACCATCAAGGTCATCAAAAATAAGGAAATCTGTAAAATTCACAGCCATGAGGAACCTAAGCAGATAGGATGACTAATGTAATGTTACCAGGCACAGTCACAGGTTCTTTTATCCACCACAAAGAGGGGCCAAAAATAAAAAACTGGAATGCCAGGCTGAGGGCAACGAAAGTGTGTTTTATTATCGAAAGACAGACAGATGAAGAGATGAGAGATAAAACTCAAATTCCCCTCCCCCAAAGGAAAAAGGTAGGGATTTTTAATTGAGGTTTTAGGTAGGGGCGGGGGAGCATGTGGCCTTGCAGGTGGGCACCTTCCCACCAGCCTTGTAAGGCTGCTTGCAGGGAGGGGAATGGCGAGATAAGGGAATCTGCAGGTGGATGTCTTTGGTTGTCTGCGTCCATGATGCATACTGTATTCTGGAGCCAGGAAGTCGAGGAGTTGGGATCTGAGAAGCTTCAGCTTCTTGATCTTTTCTGGGCATCAGTTTCCCTGTAATAAATGTCAAGGACCTGTAATTAGCCAAAACTTTAGTGTGAGCCCAGCATGAGACCTCGTGGGCTTTTAGCAATAACTAACTTCTATTTGTTTTGTGAAACTCAGGAATGCAAAGGTTAAAGAAACCGCTATTTACATATGAATGTAACTAAAGAAGCAGGGAAAGGGACGGGTGCTTTTGGTTTTAACTTTATAAACGCTGGGCTTAACATAGGGGAACCGGTATCAGGGTCTGTATCAATGTGGTATTCTGGATGGGATCCTGGAACAGAAGAAAAGGATATTGATAAAAAAATTAAGGAAATTTGAATAAATTTACAGAGTTCAGTTAATAATAATATCTCAATATTGTTCATTAACTGTCACAAATAAACCATACCTATGTCAGATGTTAATAATAGAGAAAACCGGGTGTGGGATACATGGGAACTCTCTGTACTATCTTCACAAATTTTCTGTAGATCTAAAACTGTCTTAAAAGAAGCAGTTTTAAAAAATTAAGTGAGAAGTCACACAGGCATGACTATGTAGCAAGAGTCACAAAACTGACACTTAAATGGCTAAAGTTTGAGACTCCTTGCTTTTTACTGTGTTGCCTCTTTATCCTGAAGAAGCTCAAAATGTGGAGCAAGAGAGCTGAGGGCAAAAAACTGTATGCAACTAACAAATGGGCATAGGAATGCAGAGGTAGGGTGGAGGCAAGGCGTTAAGAAGATTAGATTTCATAGGTTGGGAAGTCATGGAAGAGGATGGAAGCGTGTTCCAAAGGGAACATCCTGAACAAAGATATAGAGGTGGACCATTTACGGTTTATGACAAGATATGTTATCCAGAGGCCTGAGAGCTGTCTTTGATTGTATCCTCACGTTTGTCACCCATTTCCAATGCTGTCGATTTATTCCTCTGTGATATCTCTTGAATTCATCTTGTTTCCTGCACCTCTTCCAAAATTACTTTTGTTTGGCTGCCATCTTCTCTCACCTGGCAATATTAGTGGGGTTACTGGTTCAGGTACTAAAACTGAAAATGGCTTACGTTCCTCATGCCTTGCTTTTCTCATCCTTAAAGTGGGGATAATAGTACTACCTAATCTCATAGGGTTTTTGTGAGGATTAAATTAGTTAATATAAGAAAAGGGCTTAGGATACTGCCTGGCACGTAACACTACGTAAGTGTTAGCTATTATATTATTATTATTTCCTTTGTTTTCAATATGGAACCAAGAATTACTTATAAAACAAAAATCTAAGAAGCAAAAGCAATACGTGTATACATATTTGCCTTGACCTCATTTCTTACTGGTTTGATAACGGCCTATGAGAATGTGTGTTTACGCTGACACCTCATCTTTCATTCCTTTGCCTTTGAGTACATTGCTGGTGATGCCACGTGTGTGTGTGGGGAGATGCGTTTGAAAAGTTAAATGACGGAAAGGCCTTTCACCAACCAAGAAGGATAACCGCGGCGTTCTTCGTAGTCGGGGTAGGGAGAGGGGATATTGCAATTACAAAATTGACATCAGAAGAATCCTGATCTATCAGTGGAACAGGCCCTGATAAGGAAGGCAGATGTGGTAGACGGTGGTCACAGGATAGGGTATGACAAGGCTGCACGGATCACTCTGGACAGAATAGTTTAGATGTTAAGAGAGTGAACTGGAGAGTGACAGCCAGGGTTCCCTCCTCTGCTCCTTTCTCGCTCTGTGACCTTAGGCAAATTACTTAACCTCTGTGTCCCAGCTTCCTCATCTGTAAAGTAGAGGTGAAAAAAGCACCTCCTTCTGTAGGGTGTTGTGCAGTTTAAATGAGTTAATAGATTTGTCCTGGCACATATGGAGAACTTCCTAAGGAGTCGGAGACCCCAGAGAGGTGAATGCTCCTGTCCTGACCCATTCATGTAACTGCATTTCCCAGAGCTGCTCCTGTGAGGCCAGCATGGGCCACTCTGCGATGCTGGCCCACGGGTGCAGACAGAGCCATTCTCAGGGCTTGTCAATGAAGAAGTCCCCATTACGTCATCAAGGATTAAGCTCCTCGGCCATCTTCAGTGACAGGTTCATCATGGCCTTTGGATCTGGCTCATTCCAGCTTTAGACAGTCCTATTGATTAGAGCGGATCCCCCAACGTGAGCTGAAAGCTTCCTCCTGTTTCTTCCATCCACTGACTATCGTTCTGGCCGCTGGTCAGGACGGACCTAATCCTTCCACCTGACACTCTATCAAAGCACCTGGAGTTGGCCATCAAGCCACTTTGAGTCTTGCCTTTTCCAGCCTAACTCTAGAGCAGTGAGAGAATATCAGAGTGCCTTGGTAGGGCGACTTGAGATGTCTGAAATAAAAGCAGTCTGTTTTCTCGAAGCCATCACATCAGAACCAGTGTGCCTCTGCAGTCCTCGAGGGCCCACCAGACAAGGCGTGGAGCTGTGTGTGACTGGAAAGAGGGGATGCCTTTAAGGGCGTTTTGTTAGCGAGTTTGTTCGCCTCAGGGCCTATGCACTGATTTCCTCCAAACCCTCCAGAAGCTCCGGGTCCCTACGATCAGTGGTAAAATCCCCAGAACAGGATTGGTTGTGTGGAATTTCAGATTTTATGCAAGTTCACGGCTAGAACCTATGCACAATTACTGCTAAGAGTTTGATTTTGTCACTGTGAAAGCCCCGCGGATTAGGCCTTTCGGAAGAAAGGAAAAACCTGCTTCTGAACTTCTAGCCTCCGTTGGATATTCTACAATAGAATAGTCTTCCTACTGCCAGTGCATTTACAATGTAAACGTTTTCTTTTCAAGGTCAGGGTTTTAGAGCCCAAGGCCACTATGGAAACCGCAGGGGCAGAGCCGGAACAATTCCGCTGGCATTCTAAAAATAAGAAGCTTTATTTTCAAACTGCAGGATGTGGTTTGAAAGACAGAGTCTCAACAATTTACTTTTTTGACTGCCACTTGTATCCCTTTTTTTGTCAATTTGGCCTGAGAGAAAGAGTCTGGTCCATACAAAGGGAATATCAACTTCTGAGGATTGCGTAAGATTACCTCTGTTGGATTCTGGTGTGAATGTCTCCAATCTTCCCCTCCCTTAAGGCTCCAGGTGATGAACCATTAGCTTCATGGTGGCCGAATCCTAAGCAGGATCAGGCCCCTGTCAGACACACCAGCAGGGAGAAATTCTGAAAGGAAACCAAAGCTGCAGCGATTGACAGAGTTGGAGCACCTAAGGCCCTAGGAAAATCTTTCCGTTGCTGTTCCAGAGGGTAAAACATGCATTTGAGGCAGACTGAGATTCTCAATTTTCTTCATTCTTTCCTTCTCTCCAATTCTCATCCTCAGTGGACAGGACAGTGTCTTTAGCATCCAAATAACAATGCATCCAAAGTATTCAGTAAGAAGGACACAATATTAGCACCCAAAAGATTTGTTTGCTTTGGAGATGCTTTTCCTGAAGGCTCTGGAAGACCCTGGTAACAGTCATCTTTGCCCTCTCTGGATGGTGGATCTTTGCTTTGACCTTACTGGATTCAGGCAGCATGAAGCTGGGGCCCTGCGATATGAGTTTCTTGGTGGAACAGAGACAGAGGGAGGTCAGAAAGTTGGGAAAGAGAGCCTGGTGGTGGACAGTGCCCCATGATCATCTGAGTCCTGAGGGTGTAGTGTAGGGGACTGGAATTAGCCACCCCAAGATATATCTCTGTGGCATGAAAATTATTAGGGGCTGGTTACTTTTAATGAACTGCAGACAGGACAGCAACTCTGAAAAGTAGAATTTACTTACCCTTTGTTAAGAGACATTTACATTGTAAAGGAAATCTCCATCTGTAAAGGTGTCTCCCTCTCTGTACCAGGAAGAAGGGGGAATGACCTTATCTCTAGAAACTCTTAATCAATGCCAAAGGCAAGAACTTAAATCTGCATCTTGTTTACTGTACTTGTGTGGTAATCTCTCATGATCGACTCCCCCTCCAATCCCAACATCCTCCTTTGTCTTTAGCTGAAGATGATATTTAAGGTGGTGGCTTCGGCCATTTTGGTGAGTTGCTCAGGTTGCCTGAGCTTCTCCCATGTATACATGTTATAAAGCTTTGTTTAATTTTCTCCTGTTATTCTGTCTCATGTGAATTTAATTTGTTCTCTGACCAGAAGAACTCACAGTGGGTAGAGGAAATGTCTTCCTCCCCTACAGTAGGAATGGAAAACTGACCCAATAGGAATAGAAAGCACATGCCACAGTTTTCTTAATTGGCTCATGGTCAATAATCAGGAAGATTATGTACTTTCTGTTAATGGATGGCACCAGCAGACCCACCCAGACTTTGCTGGGCATAATGGCAGCCTTTCACAGAGTTTTTCATTATATATATACATATGTTCCCCACCCCTCCACCCCAAAACACACACAGCACCATGTTATCCATAAGACCTCCCTTGAAATCTTGATTTTGACAAGATTGAAGTAACCATTTTACAGCCATCCTGGCCATCATTCTCTTTTCCATCAGTCTTTTAGGATTTTTGAATGATACTTCCTTTTTTTTCAAAGCATCATTTAGAATTGCTTTTATGGTGCTTGAGAATCCTCACTGACTGGGTAGTTCTCTGGATGGAAGACTTTAATATGCATTTGAGTGCCTTTCTCTACTCCCTTCAACCCCATAGCTAACTCATTTTATCTGCCTCCTTGCTGGAGTCACAGATTTGGAATATTACAGAAGTTGAATATCAGACATGTAGTACTACATAAAAGAAACATCACAGTGTAGGAAGAGCTAGCTGGCCAGCATTCTGGAAGGTCACCTTTACTCATGTTGCCCAAGCTAGGTGGCCTTTAGAAAATAACCTTAATTTTTCCAAGCCTCTGTTTTCATATCTGTATAATGGGAGAGTTGAGATAGCTCAGTGGTGGTCAAAATTTTTTATGTAAGATTTGAAACTCTCTTCTTCTTCTTTTCTCACTTTTCATTTGAATCTCTTTCAGTACAGAGATTCACCTTCAGAGGTCTCCACTCCTATATTACAATTTCCCTAGCTCTTCCCACATCTGATTCATTTTTATTCTGTAAAGCTCCCAGCTCAGAAGTTACATACTCAGAGAGACCTTCCTGGACAACCCTAAGTCATCCTGTCCCCCACATTACCCAGTTTGCGTATATAATGTCATGTATATTTATTTTCTGTCTCCCTCATGCTGGCTGAGATCTTGAGTGTCTTGTTCACTAGTGGACCTCCTAAGCTTGAAGAGTTAAAACAAATGGAAGTTTGTGGTAGAGGATGCCTTTTGATGTTTTCAGTTCGTCTTGAGGAAATGTACTACTTGAAACTGGTGTAATTTTGGTTATTTAACATTAGTTTTAGCTTCAGTAGAAGGCAATATTTAAAAGCTTGCACTCTAGAGTGAAACCTGGATCACATTCCAACTCCAACACTTTCTGACTGTGTATCATTAGTTGAACCTCTCTATGCTTCTTTCTGTTCAATCAGCCATAAAATAAATTTAATATTCATTACTCAAAGCCTTTGTGTGAAGATGGAATGAAATAATCCATGTAAAGCATAGAGATGAGGATGTAGAAAGGACCAAATATTGACTGCCACTACCCTCATCATCATCAACATTATCATACGAAAGTTACTGGTAACACGGATATAGTGTTGCTCCATTAAAATTAGATATAACTAGAGGTGAGACGAACCTAATAGCAAAAAGCTTGAAGAATAAAATACTTTAGAAGTTTCTAAATTATTTTGGATATTGTTCTTTGAAAATACTTTGTATATTTCATGAATATAAAAATAGCTTAGATAAGATAATCAGATGAACAATTTCAATGGCGTTAACATTCAGAGAAAAATGATCCAATTCTACTTATTACTGTTCTAAATCTGTATAAAAAGTGAGTGTGCAGAAATTTGCAGCCACAGCCTAAAATATTTCTGACAGTTCCTTTATATCTTTGAAATTAAGTTCAAGTAAAAAAAGACAAATGAATAACTTATAGTTTTGATAGAATTAACCTCCCTCCATGCATACTTTGCAATGATAGAGTTTAACATCTCAGTTGCACCAACTTTAAAGATGAGAGAGGTGGGGAGAGTGTGATGGTTTTGTTGTTCATGTCAATCTGGCACAAGGTGTCCTGGCCTGGGCCATGTGGGAAGTCCTGAAATCTGGGAGCAAAGCTGGATGTGATGTGTGAGCAGTGTATCCAGCTGCCTTGCTGCAGTGAAGCACTGGGCATGGAGGGCTCCGTGACCATCTCTGGTGGAGAAGTCATTGAAAGAGTTTGCTGTGGTTCCTTATATCAAATGATGAGTTTAAGTGATTCAGGGTTCACTCCATCAGTGTTTGAGGGGAAGGAAAGATGTTAGGATTACCCATATAGAAGTTTCAGACTAATAAATAGCAGGCAGGGAGCAGCTCTTTTCTTTGTCTCAGAGAAAGTTCTGCATTCTTAGAAATTATATTATGCATAGCAAAGTGTATCAGTCAATCAGCAAATATTTCTTGCACACTTACTCGCCACCTGACATGCTGTGATGACAGAAAACCTCTTGTCATAACCTCCCTCAACAAAGAAGCGCCCAGGAATGCCCTCTGTGGATAGATTTTAGAATGATTAAATATGATCCTAAGCCAGGGTTTAGTGTAAAGTGTTGGATTTATCTAAACCATCTATCGCTCATAAACGGTGTCAAAAAGATATCACTTTTTACTCTTCATTTTTCAAATCGTCTCCCAAAGGGGTTTGTTCACCTCTCAAAAAATTGGCTCCTGAAATGTAATCCTCTGGTGGCAGCTTTCTCAGGTCACGTGGCCCAAGGATTACAGCAAAAATCATAGGCACACTTGTCTGAGACAAGCGATCAGCATCTTTCTCTAAGCTTTTTTTTTTTTAAATCCAAATGAATTCTCTCTACTAAAAGAGAAAAGCATGTGCAAACCTCAAACAAACCTTTTAAAGTTCATGTTTCAGAACAAATCATTTCTTAAAGCGAATGTTTATTTTTTAAGGAAAAAGAAAATCGTAACATACAATTGGGTGCCTTTTCTTTCTGCTACTTGGTGTGTATTATCAGTAGAAATTGCAGTCTTTTTTCTAGCAAGATCATGAGTTTTAATCAGCAATAACTCAGAGTTTTACAGCTTTGTCAATGGGTTACCCAACTTTGTGCCCTTTCTACAGAAAAAAGAGTGAAGGAAAGCGCTGTGCAGCCTTAGAAGCACATGACAAACTGGGAGAAACATTTGCAACTCACGTCCTAGACAAATGGCTAATTAGGAAACAATAAGAGAAAGTCCCACTGTTTAGAAAACCTACACTTCTGTGTGTCTCCTTTACTCTCACGTGACTACCACATCTAACACTACTTTTGACGCCAGATGTGTGGTAGTTTTTCTCGCACCACGTAATTCTACACCACCAGTTGGATGTCCTACAATTTAACTCCATTCTGATCCCATCTACCCGGAGATAGCATCAGATCCCCCAGGTTAAGGGCTCAGTCTCATAAGACCACTCCTCTCTTCAGACACCAATCACAAGTCCACGCTGTCACCTGTGCTTCTGACTTATGGGCTATAAATTGGAAATCCCAATGACCCCTCTTTGGGTTTGATTAATTTTCTAGAGTGGCTCACAGAACTCAGGAAAACAGCTTACATGCTGTTTACAATAAAGGATACAGATGAACATCCAGATGGGAGAGATTCATAAGACAAGGGATATGGGAAGGGACGTGGAGCTTCCATGCCCTCTCTAGGTGCGCCACTCTCCCAGCACCTCCATGTGTTCACCAACAAAAAGCTCTTCGAACTCCAAACTATTGGGATTTTCATTGAGGATTCATCTCATAGGCATGATTACTTACAAACTCCATTTCCAGCTCCTTTCCCCTATCTGGAGAACGAGGGGTGAGGATGAAAATTCCAAGCTTCTAATCATAGTTAGGTCTTTCTGGTGACCAGCGTCCATCCAGGAGTCCACCCAGAGTCACTTCATTAGGACAAAAGACATTCCCATAACCCAGGAAATTCCAAGCAATTTAGGAACTCGGTGTCAGGAAGCAGAGACAAAAATCAAACACTACAGGGGCCGGCCCAGTGGTGCAGTGGTTAAATTTGCACGTTCCACTTCTCCGCGGCCCAGGGTTCGCCGGTTCGGATCCGGGGTGTGGACTTGGCATCGCTTGGCAAAAGCCATGCTGTGATAGATGTCCCACATATATAAAGTAGAGGAAGATGGGCATGGATGTTAGCTCAGGGCCAGTCTTCCTCAGCAAAAAGAGGAGGATTGGCAGCAGTTAGCTCAGGGCTAATCTTCCTCAAAAAAAAAAAAAAAATCAAATACTAGAGAAAAAGATGAACCTGTTGCTCTTATTACTTAGCAAGTTAAAGGGGTTTTAGGAGCTTTGCGCTAGGAACTAGGGCAGAGACCAATACACATATTGTCTAATACTTCACATTCACAGTCAAAAGATAAAGGGACAAAGAACGTGGACAGATAGAAAAACATCATAAAAGGAAACACAAAACATATAAAAAGACGTTGCATGTACTCATAAAAAGAGAAGTGCAAATTAAAACTACCCAGGAAATGGCATTATGCACCTATTAGGTTGGGAAAAATCCAAAGTTTGGATATTGTTGGAACCATTGGAAAGCAAGTACTTTTATACACGCCTGACAGCAGTGCAAATTTACACAAGTCTACAAAGGACGGTTTGGAAGCAGCTGTGCAATTTACAAACACATGCATTCTTTGACCGGGGACTTCTGCTTCTAGGCATTTATCTGATGTTTATGCTTCTACGCAGGAGAAATGAGGTATGTGCAAGATTTTTCTTTGCGTCATTGTTGGTAATTGCAGAAGATGAGAAACAACCTAACTGTTCATCAGGAGGGGACTATTAAATAAATTTTCATTCATCTACACAAGGAAGTTGTTCTTCATGTATATTTATGGGAAGATTGCTAAGATTTATTAACTGCAAAAAGTAAGATTCAGAAAGTACATAGTATGCTACTGTTTATGTAAAATAAAAGGATATAAACTTAATGTGTGTATGTATTGACTGTAGGTAGTCAAGTGTTTGCTTGTATATGGGGGAAATGGCTGAAGGGTTAAAAGGAACAAACTTCTGGTTCTAAAATAAATAAACCATGGGGATGTAATGTACAGCATGGTGACTATAGTTAATAATGCTGTATTGCATATTCCAAAGTTGCTAAGAGAGTAAATCTTAAAAGTTCTTATCACAAGAAAAAAGCTTTGTGACTATGTGTGGTGATGGATGTTAACTAGACATATTGTGGTCATCATTTCATAATATATACATATATCAAATCATGTTGTACACCTGAAACTAATTTTTATGTGTCAATTACATCTCAATAAAAAACCTAACCACTAGGAATTAGGTACATTATCCATCTCATTGTACAAATGAGAACATTGAAACTTAGAGAGGTGAAGCTACGTGCCCAAGGTCACACAGTGGCAGAGATGGAATTTGAGCTCAGATCTGCCAGATGTCAAAACCCATGTTCTTAAACATCTATACTGCATTGTAAGTCATGTCTCCCCTTTGAGACTCAGTTTATTCCATTATTTCAGTTGTTAAGGACGTGGACCCATCTCATTGACTTGGTGCAATGAGGTGAAGGTGTGTTCGTGAGAGCTGAGCCTGGTGTTTGGTATATAGTAGATGCTCAGTCAGTGCTTCTTTCTCCCATTACTAGGATCCTAGAATCCTGTGTATAGGCTTCCTGAGTTGATAAGGCCTATCTCTGAATCCTGGCTAAGATGTTTTGGAATGTGATGGTATATTTTTGAAAAATAAACTAAATCCTTAAAAAAATGTAAAAAGTAACATATGCTCATAAAAAAAAAAAACCCAGGAGGGGCTGGCCCAGGGTCATAGTGGTTAAGTTCGTGAGCTCTGCTTTGGTGGCCTGGGGTTCACAGGTTTGGATCCCGGGTGTGGACCTAGCACTGCTTGTCAAGCTGTGCTGTGGTGTAATCCTACATAAAATAGAGGAAGATTGGCAAAGATGTTAGCTCAGAGACAATCTTCCTCACACACACACACACACACACAAACCTTAAAAAAGAAATAGGCCCAGGAAAGTGTAAAGCGATTATTTTCTCATAGAGATAACCACTGTTGAAATGTTCACACACTTCCAGAAAGATTCCACATTTGTTTTTATCATTTAATAAGTTGAGGACACCTTTCCAACTCAGTACAGGCAGCTCTGTCTCATTCTTTTCAATGGTTGAATAATATACCATTATTGGGGTTCATGCATTCATTTAACAAATATTTACTGAGCCCCTGCCCTGTGCTGGGACACCATGCAGGCACCAGGGCTATAGCCATGAACGCGACTGAGTGGTCTGCTAGTCAGGGAGCCAGCATCTTGCATTGAGCAGCCCCTACTCATGGACATTCAAGTTATTTCCAGCCTCTTGCACCATAGACAATGATGCTGGGACCTCTCCGTGCACCTGTGAGCATGCATGTGAAGCGTGGAACAATACCCCTGGAAGGGTTCATGTCCCTTTAGAATCTCAGTAAATGGTGCTCCTCGCCATATTGCAAAAACAAAAACCAAAAAACAAACCCCTTATATGTATGTCTGTATTGTATGTATATAGTTAAGTATTTGCCTGTATATGCATGAAATATCTATGGAATGAGGAACTCATTTTGTAAGTAATGAAGGAGACAGAGGAGAAATGATTTTACTACCAGCTAAAATGTGATATCACAGAGGAAAGTACAAGGTACCACAGCGGCCAGGGGAAGGGCTGACTCCTTCTAGGAGTTGGTAAAAGGAAGAGAGAAATCTTGATCCACGGATGGTGGTTCTCCAGATAGTGAGGAATGAATAGGACTCTCTGGGTAGGAAAAATGTGCCATGAAAGAGGGTGATGTGACAATTGGTGCTCAGAAAGAACTGCCATGTGGCCAGAGCTTCAGGTGAACTGGAAGAGAGTGGCAAGAGATGAACCAGGCAAGGTTGAATTCTAAGCCAAGGGAGCAAGACGAATGAAGACGCTGGGGTGGGAAGGAGATCGTGAGAATGACACGAGCCTCACCATGGCAGAGCTATTGCCTTGGGCCGTCAGAAATACAACCAAAGCAGCAGCGAAGAGCTTTGCACAAACTGAGGTAGCCTCATGACCCTAATCCTTCCTCAGAAGCCTGGATGATAACAACAGCCTGCTCCCTAGTCCTGTCTCCCTCTGTGCACCCTCCGCTGCTCTGACAGTGTGATTCCTAAAGCCTAGATCAAGCCGCGTCCACCACTGGCTTGAAATCCTTTGAATCTGCTCTACTGCCCTTAGAATCAACTCTAGATTCCTCAGTGTGGCACACAAGGCCTTCTGTGATCTGGTGCTGGCCTCGTCTCTTTCCAGTCCTATCTCCCGAACTTGATCCTCCAGGTATCCCGTACTGCTTGAGTCTGGCCCACCAGCCTATTCCATTCCATGCCTCTGTGCTTTTCCTCTGCCTAGGATGTCCCATCTCCCCTTCGCTCTTGGCTCATGCCTGTTCAACATATGAGACACAGCACAGATGCCATCTCTTCTGGGCAGCCTTCCTCAAAGACCCACTCTTCCCTACCTCTACCCTAGGCTGATTTTGGCACCCTCCTCTCCTCCTAAACTATGTCACATACATCCCTGGGAGAAGTGGGAAAAAATTCAATTTTGGTGCCAGAGAGACCTCTCTCTCATTCTGTCTGCCACTCAGTATTGTGGTGACTTTCAGCCAAGTACTTAACCTTGCTGTACCTCTTGTTTACTTTTACAAAATGGGGGTCATATTTTATTTTGCATGACCTGCATGCAGATCAAATGGGATTATGTGTGAAAGGCATGATTCACAATGTCTGACTCCAAATAGGGACTCAACTAAAGTACCTGCTGGTGCAGGCATTATTGCTGGTGTTCTCTCTGCTGTTGCCACCACTACAGCATTTCTATTTCCTCCATCGAAGGCATCTGTTTACATGCTTTGTTCCTTTGCATCTTCCCTTTTGCAATAGAGGGACCATCTTCTGTCATCTCTGCATCTCCTGTGCTTAGTGGAGTGGGTACCTCCTATTAGGTGCCTCGAAAATATTTATTGCCATCAACTAACTATAACACATGTAAAATATTTTATATAGGGGCCAACCCCATAGCTGAGTGGTTAAGTTCACGCACTCCGCTTTGGCAGCCCAGGGTTTCGCCGGTTAGAATCCTGAGCATGGACATGGCACCGCTCATCAAGCCATGGTGGGTGGTGCCCCACATAGCAGAACCAGAAGGAACTACAACCAGAATATACAACTATGTACTGGGGGCTTTGGGGTGAAGAAGAAGGAAAAAAAGAAGATTGGCAACAGATGTTAGCTCAGGTGCCAATCTTAAAAAGAAAAAATTTTTCTATATAATATACAATACCATAACAGTCATAATAATGGCAGTGATGGCAACATAGATTTGCACAGCTTTTCAGTTTAACAAGGCACTTTGTATACTTTTAAGCCCCATTCCTTACTTCATTTTTTGTTATCAAGGACATCATTATTTACTAATGCTTCCACTTAGACAAAGAATGTGTTACTTACTGAAACAGTTTAAATGTTTGTAAAAAATGTACCTGTGTGCTATCTCTTTGATGAATTTGACCTATAATTTGATTATATAAGAAAACATCTCTGCAGGAGCTCCCTGAAGAAGCAGGAAAGAGCACGGGAGATGAGGAGCAGGAACAGCTGACAGTAAGGGACTCAGCAGGGTGCAGGGAGGGAGTGGTGTTGTTAATAAAAAAAAGAAGAAAGAAGATTTTCATCTAAAATGAGAGAAGAGAAGAGAGAAAACAGCTGCATTTATACAAGATGGTATGATTTGCTTCCATTTATGGGCATAATGGGAAAAAATAACTTGAACATTGGGGTTAAAAATTGGGTTGAACTGAAAAGAAATCCAGCTGGATAAAATGGCAGATCTGAACTGAAATGTAAGGGATCCTTGAAACAGCATTAGAAATGTGAGGAAAATGGTCATACTTTAGGATGGGTGATTGCTCTGTGACCCAGAGAAGCCTGGGGTATGTATTCATTTAAACTTCACTGGTTTCCAGCCTATTAGAGCTCACAGAGCCTTCGGTTTTGCCAGTGTCACTCTGCACATAGTAAGTGGAGGGCTGCGCTGGCATTCTGGGCAATCTGTGGAAGCGGATGCCCGTGCTTCTGCACCAGTATTTCTCAATCCCAGTGATGCTGTGGGTCAGTATAAATTGAAGCCCCCATCTGCCTTCACCTCCAGCTGTCACTCAATCGGTCATTACTCTCTCAGCAAATGGTACCACAATTCCTCCTCTATCCAAGACAGAAACCTAGGCATCATCTCTCATTCCTCCTTTTTTCTCAACCTCCGTATCCAGTCCATCAGCAAGTGCTGTCAATTTTACCTCCTAAGTATGTCTTTAATCTGAATGCTTCTCTCCTTCTCCACTTTTAGGTCGCTAGTCCAATCTGCTAGCATGTTTCACATCCTGCCTGGTCTCTTCACTTCCCCTCGTGCCTTTTTCCTACCCAGTCTCCTAACAGCAGCCAGAAGGAGCTCTTAAAACTGAACTTGGATCTTCAGTGGCTTGAAAAACCGAGCCTCCTTCGTCAGCCTAGCGAGCCCTATCCTGTGGCTCATGTTTTCCACCCCAAATCTTTCTCCTACTATTCTCTGGCTCACTTAACACACTCTAGTCACTGGTCTTTGCTCAGGATTTTCATTTGGCCATGCATGTTCTATTCATCAGCGGCCATCAGGGTTCCCAAGGCTTCCTCACCCAACCTCACTTGGTTCCCCAAATCCTTGAGGTCCATATGTGTACAATCCAGGATATCCAACCTTGACTTCCAATGTCTGGTACCCCATCACATGCTCTCCCCTCAAGATGTGGTTACCTTTTCCTGAAACACTTGTTCCTCCCGCTCCATCCCTTCTTTGCTGGATTGGTGAAGAGAGACAAACCTAAACCACCTTGAAGTCCCATTTCCTTCCTCCTTTTAGAGGCTTATCAAGCAGCTGGCATAGTAATCTGCTTTCCTTTCTCCTGGAACACGTCGCACTATGAATCCAGTCCACTTTTGTCTATGGAATAGCGAGTGCTGGGGAGGTTGTGTGCCCTGTACTACTCCTCCACTTTAAGCTTCCTCCCAAAGAAGCCCATTTCATATATTTACTATGCACGGCATTAGTGTTTGTGCCTGATAACTGACTTCATCTATTCTCATCACTAGACTATAAGCTCCATGAGGGCAGGGAGCCCATCTGGCACATTTACCTCCATTTCTTCCCATCTCCTCACAAAGTGTCCAAGAGCCCTGAACTGGGCACTCAAAAGCCTGTGCATAGTCTTAGAACCAAAACTTACTAGAGCTGTCAATTTGAAAAAGTTGGTTCAAATCTCTGTGCCTCCTTTCTATCCCCTGTAAAATGGGAAAAACAACAGAATGGTCCCATATGTTTGTGAGGATTAAATGAGTTAACATGCATCAAACACTTAGAACAGTGACAGGCACTGGGAAGTTCCCACATAAGTTTGGATTGTCATTTTCCTGATAGATTCTCAGTAAACATAGATTCAAAGAATGAATGAATGAACTGGGTAGGTGTCAGCTCAAACATCCCCTCTTCAAGGAGGCCTTCTCTGAAATCCCAGCTAAAGAAGGTTCTTTCCTACAAGGGCACATTATCACGATTTGTCCTTTCTTCCTTCGCGTCTTGCTCTCAAGGATCTCTGTCCCTGACTGGATGTGAACACTACAAAAGCCAGGCCCTGTTTGCTTCACAGGAGCATCTCTCCACCCAGCACCCAGCGCATGGTGTGGCCCAAGGTTAAGTACTTAATGAAAGAAGTGCAAGCCAAAGAGGAAAGGCCTTTGGAGTGTGTCCAAGTGATTGTGTGTTCCAGAAACGCAGGACATTGGAGGCCAGGGTCGGATACCCTGGGATTGTTTGCTCATCGACCACAAGCCTTTGGGGATCTAAGTGCAGTTGGATGAGGGAGCTTTGGGGACCGAGATGCCACTGGTTAATAGAACTGATAAATTTGAATGTCCATGCCTTCACCCTTCAAACCAGAGCAGTATCATATGTGGCTAAGGTCACAGTCTTTGGAGTTAGAACTGGTTGCAAATCTTGGCTCTGCCACCTACTGGCCGTGTGACCTAAGGCAAATGCCTTAGCATTTTTGAGCCTCAGTTTTTCTGTCTATATAAAGGGGATAATTACCATTCATCTCATAGGGTTCTTGTGAGAATTAAATGAGAAAATGCATGTAATTTGCTTACAATAGACAGTATTAAATTCTTAGTCTACCTCAGCTCCCCTCTGGATCTCTAGTAAAGTGAAAGGAAAGGAATAAAAGAGGAAAGGGAGAATTGAGACGGGAGAAAACAGTGCATGAGAATAGCAACATGCTGTCAGGGTGAATGAAGGAGGGCAAGGGACATGACAGAGCAGAGGAGGCAGAGCCTAGGGACCCACAGAAAGGGGTGAGGGTGCAAAGCAAGCCTGTTTACTCCACAGCACCCAAGAAAACTTGGGGACTTGGAAATACCATGAACAGCTGAAGGCCAGAGTTGAGGACCAAGACCTAAAACAAGAATGATTGACAGTCTGACACAGAACAGTAAGAACTCAGACCCCCGCCTCTCGCTGCCAGGAGACAGCCCCTCCCCCCTCCTCTGTGGCACCAAAGGTTTAGTCTCAGGCCTTGAGAACACTGGTTGGTGTGGAGTGGAGGAGTGAGGCATCGAGTTGAAATCAGAGGCATTAAGCGAAAATCTGTAGACTGAACAGTGAGATTTGCAACCTGCTCCCAGCCTCTGCTCCTTGACTTGCTTCCAGAACTTCATCAGCCAGGGGCGTTCCATCCTCCTCCCACCACTACCAACTCACATTGGAGATCACAAGATTCTTCTCTGGAAAAATGGAATTCCTTCAGAGAAAACTGCTACAGATATTGACCCAGTGACCATGTAGAGGTCTCCCCAGTGGAAAAGCCAGTTGGCCTCCAATCGACCTCAATAAGGCTCGCCAGCACAGAGCTTCCCCTCATATTTCAGTGCCTCATTCTCAGATACGAAGTATTACTGGATACCTGAGAGATTTCAGAAAGATGCCAACATGAAAGACGAAGATAAAAACAGAGAAAAAGGAACTCAGAAGAAACAAAGACAATAGAAAGAGCAAAAGAACGTTTAAAAGTTTTATTATTAACATCTTTAAGGTTATAAGATAAGATGTTGAATCCATGAAAAAGAACACGATGACATAACAAAGGAACAATAAGAAAGAACTCGACAATTTTAAAAATAACTGAAATTAAAAAGTAAATGGGGAGATTGATAGAAATGTCAAGAAAATCGTTCAAAAACTGGAGCTAAAATCAAAGAGGTGAACATCAGGATAGAAGAGAGACGAAAAATTGGAGAACCAATCTAGGGGATGTAATATCCAGCTAGAGAGAATTCCAGAAAGAGGAAAGAGAAGAAACATTGGGAGGAAGTTCTCAAAGAAACAGTACAGAGAACTTTCTCAGAATAGAAAGATGTTACTCTTCAGAGCGAGGGTCTGCCTGCAATCTTCATCGCAGCGAATGAAGAGAGACCCACAGCAGGACACATCCTCAAGAAATTTCAGACTACAGTGAACACGAGAAGAATTAAAGTTTTTAGATGGAAAAGCAAGTCAATACAAAGAAATTAGGTTTAGAATGGCATTAGCAATGACAATAGTGACACAGTATGCTAGAAGACAAGGAGCAGTGTCCTCAAAATTCTGAAGAAAAAGTTTTCCCAGCAAATCATCTTTTACTAAGTCATCTTTCAATCAAGCCCATGTGTAAGCTAAAGCCATTTTCAGACAGGAAAGGATTTAAAA